>NC_141884.1:4538908-5185071 GCF_030686135.1 Camelina sativa | reverse complement strand
AGCTGGTTATTTTTCTTATTTTATATTGATTGGTTTTCTAGTAGTATGCAATATTAATAACATACTCGCAAACATTTTTTGAAAAAAGTTAGACGACTATGTTTTTTTTTTTTTGGCAACAAAGTATTTAGACGACTATGATTTGATGGAAACGATTTTTAGACGACTATGATTTGATGGAAACGATTTTTGGATTTACATCTTAAAAACCTTAGATAAAACTCGCGTTTTATATCAATACTAATTGACAATGATCGTCCAGGGAACTCACGTGAATCATCTCCACTTCCAATATACAATATTTGTGACAATTTGGTGTGTGATGTGTTATGTGTAGAACGCGGTGGTGATGTGGGCGATGCATCCATGGGAGAGAGACGCAAGGTTGGTGAAGAAAGCTTTAAAGAAAGGAGAAGAAGCGTACAACCTCATCGTGGAGGTCGCATGCACGCGTTCCTCTGAGGATCTCCTTGGTGCACGTAAAGCTTACCACTCTCTCTTCGACCAGTCAATGGAAGAAGACATTGCCTCTCACGTCCACGGCCCTAATCGCAAGGTTAGTATTACATGTTTGGTTCCTTCACATTTCCAATATTGTGGGAATATCTGATTAACATTCTTCTCACTGACTTGTCTTTGCTTTTGGTGCAGTTGCTTGTAGGGCTTGTGAGTGCTTATAGATACGAAGGGAACAAGGTGAAGGAAGATTCCGCCAAATCAGAGGCTAAGACTTTGGCCGAAGCTGTGGCATCTCCCGGAGAAGAAGTCGTAGAAAAGGATGAGGTTGTTAGGATTTTGACCACAAGAAGCAAACCCCATCTCCAACATGTCTACAAACACTTTAACGATATTAAAGGCTCTGATCTTGTTAGGGTAACATAAATATAACAACTCACTTCTTATATTATTTATATACATCCCAATTAATAATTTTCTAATGAAATCTTGTGGTGCATGATGATCATTAGGGTGTATCTCATTCTTCGCTCCTAAATGAAGCATTGCTTTGTTTGCTCAAACCGGCTGTGTATTTCAGCAAGGTAAAAAACCATATTTTCATTCCTATTGTTTCAAGACACAAGAGTTAACTTCTCTTTGGTTTATAAATGTACATTTGTTGTCATTTCTATTTTTTAGATTTTGGATGCGTCTCTGAACAAAGAGGCAGACAAGACTACAAAGAAATGGTTGACAAGAGTGCTAGTTACAAGAGCGGATCATAGTGATGAGATGAAGGAGATCAAAGAAGAGTACAATAAGCTTTATGGTGTGACTTTGGCACAAATTATTCAAGACAAGATTAAAGGGAACTACAGAGATTTCTTGATCACACTCCTCTCCAAATCCGATTGATTCCGTTTTTTTTGAGAAACCATTACCAAAAAAACTTGATTGAACATTCGATTTCCCTTTCATTATGGTTTTATGTTTCTAATTCCAAAATTTGCGTTTCTCTATACCATTTGGTTCGATTTGATAATAAAAGAGCTTTTGTCATTGCTGACATGAAAATTTGGTCTGTTTAGTGAAGTAATTATTGTGTGCTCTGTTTTCTTTCTTTGCTTTCATTTAAGAGTGCGAGAACAAGTGCTTAACCCGCGGCTAAAGTTCCATAAATCTGCATCTTAAATGTTGCATGAATCTGAAACGAAACTAATTAACTTATGTGACTCTAATTACAGATTCCAAAGGAATGTAATCTAATAAACCGGTTGAATGTTAATGAATTCCGGTTTAATATCAACAAATTCCGGTTCAATGTTTTTATTATGGTTTAATGTTTTTAATCCCAAAATTTGCGTTTTCTATACCATTTGGTTCAATTTGATAATAAAAAGAGCTTTTGTAATTGCTGACTTGAAAATTTGGTCTGATTAGGGAAGTAATTATTATTGTGCCCTCTGTTTTGTTTCTTTGATTTCATATTTGATGAGTGCGATAACAAGTGATTAATCCACGATCAAAGCTCCATGTTGCATGAATCTGAAACGAAACTCATAAACTTATGTGACTCTAAATGACAGATTCCAATCGAATTTAATCTCTAAACCGGTATGAATGTTAATGAATTCTGTCAATAAACTCCGGTTTAATGTTAATGAATTCCGGTTTAATGTATCGGTAATTTAAAGGATGACACGTGGGCGAAGAAGAGTCCCCGAATCTTCTCCACTGACACCATTCTGATACCTTTTTGGTTCTGTCCTCTTCTTCTTCGCTTCTTGTTTTGTTTTGTTGACGAATCTCTCCAACACCATTTGTTTTGTCTTCTCGTTTTGTTTAACAATCACAGATCCGATTTTTTTTTCATTGGATCTCATCATCACAACACAATGAATGGCTCCTCTGATCTTAATCCTACTGAGAGGTAAGCTTTCTTCTCTGATCATCATTCATCAACGATACTTATAATCTCTTTTTATATGCACGAATCTGTTTTTATAAGCTTTCCATTTTCATCTTTCGCTATGTTTCCTACGATACTTGTTAGTTTTGTCTAGAAAACTGCGATTTAGTGTTAGTGTTTGTGTCTCCAAGATCAATGGAACTTGTAGCTATCAAGTGTTTTTCTAATTGGCTTCGATTATGGCTTTGATGAAATCTCATCTCAACTTTTTTTGATTTTGTTGTGGGAAAACAGCAAACCTTCTCTGTCACATCTTGCTCCATTAGAAGCCATTCTGTTTGATGTTGATGGAACACTTTGTGATTCAGATCCCATTCACCTTATTGCCTTTCAAGAACTGCTTCAAGAGGTTCCTTACTCTTTTCTTTTCTTTTCATATCAGCATCATCATATCTTCAAAGGTTTAATATCAACTCATCTTGTGTTGTGATCAATCAATATTGGATTCTTTCTATCATTAACAGATTGGTTTCAACAATGGTGTCCCAATCGACGAGAAGTTCTTTGTTGCTAACATTGCTGGAAAACACAATTCTGAAATTGCTCAACTTCTGTTCCCTGATGATGTTCCTAGAGGGATACAATTCTGTGATGAAAAAGAAGCTCTTTACCGCAAGTAAGCCTTTTTTTTTTTAAACTTGTTTCATCAAAGGTTTGAGTTGATTTTGTAGTAACTTTGTTCTTTTCTTATTGATTTTTAGACTTGTTTCAGAAAAGATTAAGCCACTAGATGGGCTTATAAAGCTGACCAAATGGATCGAAGACCGTGGATTGAAACGAGCTGCGGTTACAAACGCTCCTAAAGAAAACGCAGAGCTAATGATATCAAAACTCGGTCTGACTGATTTCTTTCAAGCAGTGATACTTGGCTCTGAATGTGAATATCCAAAACCACACCCTGGACCTTACTTAAAGGCTCTTGAAATCCTTAACGTCTCAAAGGACCACACGCTAGTGTTCGAAGACTCCATCTCTGGGATAAAAGCTGGAGTTGCAGCTGGAATGCCTGTTATCGGACTCACTACAGGTAATCCAGCAAGCATCCTTGTACAAGCGAAACCTGCTTTTCTCATCGAGAACTATGCGGATCCTAAACTGTTGGCTGTGTTGGAAGAACTTGATAACAACAAGGGGACTTCTCAAAAGTCTTAAAAGGATTAAAGAGTTTGGCTTATGGAGACCACACAGACATGAGCAGCCTCTGAAGTCCTCTTAGTTGATTACTGTTGAATAATTCTTTGAGAACCGACTTATGACCATGGGAGCTCTCAAATACCTTATTATTCATGTATTGATCATACATACTTGAACCATTGTCACCAAATACTGTAATGGGTTACTATACTTTTGTCTAATTTCCATAATTTTTCTTTTGTTAATTTTGCAAATTACTCTTTTTAACAATAATTTTGTAAGCATTGTTTCAATTTAAATGTAACACAAAATAAAAGCCCAAGTAATAATAAAGCCTGAAAGCATAATAATAATAAAAGAATCGATCATAATAATAATAAAAGCAGCAGAGAGACAGAGACGACAAGTAGGAGGAGGAGGAGCTGATAGGTTTGTTTCGCCGGAGCTGAGAGAAATCAAATCATAAAAAGAGTTTTTGAGGTAGAGAGATAATGAATTCGGGAGGAGGAATCGTAGCTGCACCAACTACAACAGCAGCTCCTTCAAGCGGTGGTGGAAACGTTGAGTGGCATGTAAGACCACAGAACCCTAAAAACCCAGTCGTCTTCTTCGATGTCTCTATTGGTGGCATCCCCGCCGGTCGTATCAAGATGGAGCTTTTCGCCGATATTGCTCCTAGAGCCGCTGAGAACTTCAGGCAGTTCTGTACTGGTGAACACAGGTACGCATATAGTTTCTTCGTTCTTGCATCTTTTGAGGTTGAATTTTACGAATTTTACGAATTTAAAGATTTAGAGATTGATGAGGTTTTAGAACTTGTTGCTTTAGACTAGATTTTGTATTTGTTGATGCATAGTTCTTGAACCTTTGCTTTAGCTTAAAGCGCAGTTAATAATGGTTTTGAGTTACTTAATCTAACCCTTGTTTGTCTTGGCTATTGTGGTGCAAAATTGCAGAAAGGCTGGAAAGCCTCTTGGTTACAAAGAGTGTCAGTTTCACAGGGTCATCAAGGATTTTATGATTCAAAGTGGTGATTTTCTTAAGGTTAGTAGTATCCTTTTACTTCTTATAAGTCCTCACTTCTTTGATTACTTTATGTTGGTTCTCAGCTGCTGGCACTGTCTTTTATCTCTCTTGTTTATGTTCTTGGTTCGTTACTGGATACCTAATACATAGATGTTCAAAACTCTGCAGAATGATGGTAGTGGATGTGTGTCAATTTATGGCCACAAGTTCGATGATGAAAATTTTACTGCCAAACATACTGGCCCAGGACTGCTCTCCATGGTAAGCAATTAGCTTTATGAATCTGAGCTATTAATTTGTTTATACCTTCTTTCAATGGGGTTGATATAATGAATCAGTTCACCTCGAGCTTTTCGTTATTCATGAGATCAAAACTTTGAATTTGATGTTGTTACTCACGACTTTGGTTGCTAATATTATGGCTCTCATTCTTTTGTTGTAGGCAAACAGTGGACCGAACACAAATGGGTGCCAGGTAATTTCAGTCTCATTATAATAGCCTTATTTGTTTGTGATATGAGGCAAGTTGAAAGAAATATGTGGATAATGCTAGCTTTGAGCTCTGGATGCTTTCTGTTTTGACTATAATGCTAAACTATTATAGAAATCTTGGGACGATTTAAAAAAAAGTAAGATACATTAGTTGGGCATAACATCTTGCTAATTACCTTTGCTTTTGACAATTGCAGTTCTTCATTACCTGTGCAAAATGCGACTGGCTTGACAATAAGCATGTTGTCTTTGGGGTATGTCCTCTCTTCACATACACATTAAGCTTTTTAATTTTCTTCCATCAAATTCTTAGTTCTCCCTTTGTGGTCAGACATGAAAAAAAAGACTTGAATGCCATATATAGTTGAGGAAGAGCCATCAAGTCATGAACTATTGTGCGTATAATCTGTAGTAGTGTTGTTTTTAACTCATTGCAAATTCTTCTTTTGATGTACAGAGAGTTCTTGGGGATGGTTTATTGGTGATGCGGAAGATTGAGAACGTGGCTATCGGACCCAATAACCGGCCTAAGCTTGCGGTTTTAATTACTGAGTGTGGGGAGATGTGAAATGCTTCAACCCTCCACCGAAAAGGCCAAAACACTCCTTAAAGAACCTTTCCGCTGAAGAAGGAATGTAGTGAGAGCCTATTATTAGTTGTCAGCTTACGCATTCTGACAGAAGCTAGCTATGATTTGTATTTTAGCAAAACAATTTGTTAGATTCTCTTTCTATTTAGTGCCAAACTATAAAACCTTTCCTGAAAGAAACCAAATTTTGTTTGGTGTTAAAGCTGCAAATAGCAAGTCAGTTGTTCACTTGGTACAGTATATCAATTCCTGAAGCAAAGCCTCTTGTAAATTTGGTCTGAAGATCAATAACTTGCGAGTGAAATGATCAACTTTATATATTCATAGCTACCAATATCTGTAAAACTTCATTAGCAATGGAAGCAGAATCCCAAAAAGAAACACATTAGAAGTCTCAGCGCTCACTAACATGTAATGTAGCTTATCTATACCCTAAACCCCTCCCCCTTTTGAGTATTCTGTCATCAATCTTCTTTCTGAAGAGCAACATAGTTCAACGGTATCACGGAATTGCCTCTACAATCTTTGCCTCCAGAAATAGCAGAACGTCCAGGTGTACTCCCAATCCTTCGACCAATTGGAGTTTTAGTCACATTGTCTGTGTTAAGACTCTGTCCCAGTGGCTTCTTTTTTGCAGACTTTGAACCATACTTTGCTTCTTTTTCTGTAGCAAGCTGACCTTGTAGTCGTTTCTGTTCCTGTTATGCAAAAAAATGAACAAATACCTTTGTTCTGTTAGCTCAGTAACATAGTGAACAGTGAGTGTCTACAAATCCATGTTTTTGAAGACACATACTCGGCATTGACGCTTTTCCTCTTCTCTTTGAGCACGCATAGCAATGTCTTCTTCCAGTGTTTGTAACAACGGGTGCTGGAATTAAAGAGGCAGTAATCATGTAAGCTGATCTTTGAAGAGAACTAAGTAAACATATGGTTGGTTACCTTATCACATAAGAAGGGGACTCCTCTTTCTTTTTCCCAGGACTTCACTTTCGTGATCAGAACATCAATCATCGCTTAGAAAGGAAAAACAAGAGGATTAATGTCATCTTTAAGACTGACCAGTTATACAACAGATTACGTATGAACATCAACTAGCTTCTTAAGCGTAGGCATCACAAAAAGTCTCAAAAGACTTCACTTGATTTGAATCAGGCACTGCTACTAGTTCACGTTTTATTTACCATAAGAAAGAAGTGCAAGGAAATACACCATATATTCTCAACAACTAACAATGAGTTGTCGGGTTTTGGCTGGAACCAATGCTTAAATTACAGTGTACGTTCGAACAACTATGAACGCCAAAAAAAAAACCCAAAAATCCTTGTTGAACTGCTAAATACTAGGTATGAGATTAGAGAGAAATAAAAATCTTGGCCTATAATCTAAAGGACTCTCAGTTACCAAGTATAGTTTCCAGACTGACTTGCATTAACCAAGTAAATAAGTAAAGAAGACTCACCAGGAATTTTGCTGATAAGGCTCCTTGCTTTCTCTGCTCGTTTTAAGTTTTTGTGCGCTCCTCTTACAGCACTGAAGCGATTTTCATCCTGATAAGGCAAACAATTTAAAGAGATAATCAAGAAGACATATAAAAAGCTAGTCTTAGGAAGTTCATACAAAAAGATTCTAACATTAAAGTCATAAGAACAACATAGACACTCTTGGGAGATAAAGTACTTCTCACTAATATATATACAGTACTGTGGTTAATCGGTATTTTTATCAGGTTAATTGGTAACAATCAATCTTTTCCTGACCTATAATCAGAAAAGACAACTTTCATTTAGATTGAGATATTCACCTTTTCATAGTCATCAAGCCATTTTTCTTCCTCTTTTGAGTGCCTCCACTTATCAACTTTGTCCAAAATTTCCTTTCTGCTTAAAGCTTCCGCTTTTGCCTTCTCGATCTCACCATCTATGCTTGCCAAGATATCATACAGATCACCATCACCTGCGCAGAAAAAAATTGTCACTGCACACCTGATGGAAGGTATCTTTTGAATCATATTTTAGACGCATCAGTAACTTAACAATATGTGAAACCATGTCAGTCGTACTCAGTAAACTAAGCTCTGCAAAGGTGTCTCATGACGCATCTTCGTTACAAATCTAGGAGAAAAACATTGGGGCAAACTTGACACATGACATATGAAATAGAGATGCAAAACTACAGATAGTCGAAGAGGGGAGCAACGGCTAGCAACATTGGATAAGATATCTTATTTGGTATAGTCATTAGTCAATAAGGAAAGGAAGAAAGGCTACCATTTATAGGAAAGCATACGAAAGAGAAGATAAGAGCAAAGTATGAATTATTTATGCTTGAGCTTCAGACTTCCATTTATTTATTTTTTCCATATATTTTTCATAATGCTCTTACTAAGGTGTGCAAGCACTATACGTTTGAAAGGCAAGGAAAAGGACAAGATAACACTGCCAAACTGAAGTACTAAATTGATTAATCGATCTACTCAAGCAGAATGTGTATCGTACCAGATTCAATGCGGTTAAAAAGATTCTTTCTTGCAGCATCACTATTGATGTCCATATGATTCCCTATGCAGATCTCTTCTAGTTCACACTGCCTCTTAAACACCAATTCCTTCATTTTGCTGGACTTCAGGGTGTTTAGTCTTTTAACTTCATCTTTGGCCTATAGCCAAAAGATTAGACATATACGGGTAGATGATAATGCTAGCTAACCAAAATAAAAACAAGATCCAATACCTCCCGGATAATGTCCAGACCGAGACATCCCTTTTTCAAGGCATCATCAGCTAGACCAGAAAGTAAGTCACTGCAATGGTCAAATCTTCTCCTCTCATCCATAGGTGTTTCCATTAGGTTCCACAGCTCTTGCATGCTTCTCCCCAAACCTTGTAGCTGAAACAAATAATAATTTTAAGGTATCAATCCCTACTAGCTGTGGTTTGCTTTCATGGGGTTCCTGAATTCATTTCCGTGAAAGCTGGTGCAAGGTTAAATAAGAGCCCACCAATAAAAATTGCATTTCTTATACATTTGTTTAGAATTCTTTTTTATTACCTTGATCAACCTCTCATGTTTCTCCTCCTTCAGAGACTTTACAAGTTCTGCTAACCTAGCAAGAGTATCATTGCTAATGCTTTTCGAATGAGTCTTTGATAACTCGGTCAAGCTACTATGAACACTACTCAGTGCCTTCGAGAAATCAAACGACATAATCTCTGACAGCTCATGGACAGCACTGATGTAAGAGTTTACTTTCTGCAGTCGAACAGCCTGAAATTGAAATAAAGATGATAAGCACATTAACCAGAAACATTTGCAAACAAATACGTGTAGATATAAATGTAAAAACACCTTTTCATTACGAAGATCCTGCAGATGTGCTCTAAGTTCATCCAACTTTCTTTGTGTCAAGTCACTTTCATCAATTTCTGGACCAGAAGTAACAGGGTAATCATTTCCCGCTATGTTAGAAGAGATCTCTGCTATTTGAGTCAGTGTCTCAGAGAGTTCTTTCCTTCGCAGATCCTTTTTCATCACTAGATCTTCCAATACAGGCTTGACAGTGGATATCTGCTCCTTCAGAGAGCCTTCTTTCTTCTCAAACAAAAATTAATAAACATATATAAGACAATCGTATATGTTCTCTATGAAACAAAAAGATAGAGTGATGCTAAGAGTACCATACCCTTGGAAACGAAACTTTTTCACCAAGTGCAGACATGAGGCTGGCAATCTCAGCTTCAGCTTGAGCTAATGAACGCTGCAACTCAGCTCTGTACTTGCGAGTTTTCTCAACCTTTTTGTTGTATATATCCAGACATTCCTGCTCAAGTTCAAGCAGCATCTTATCCCTGTCATTGTAGCTTTCACCAATCTCATCCCATATTATCTACACCACAATAAAAACAGTGTTAAACATATAAAATATTCCTGCTCAAGTAGGGTTTAAGTAAGAAACAAAGGAAACATACATGCTCAACTGCCACACAAATAGACATCCTCACCATTCATCATTAGTGGTATGGTATCTTAATTCTAATTCCGATTAGTGCTCCTATTAGTGAAATAAACGAGAGTAACTAAGAAATGCATTATACTAAAACCAACCCAAGATAAAATTAGTTCTTCTTTCACAGGTTAACCTAAAAACTGTAAGCAAATGTAACCGCGGAGGCATAATTCGGCAATTCAACGACAAAGAAGAAGAACATTGAAGCGAGAATTGACAAATTTGGCCTGGAACCGAATCTAACAGGACAGTGACGAGAAGAGCATAAACCCTATAAAATCACCAAATTCGATTTTCAAATTGCGTTACGGAAACGAGCCAATGAACCGTCGGAAACTCATAATCAAAGGAGATAGAGACGATCCCAATCGAAATTTCGAAACAAAATCTGGAGAAAATGAAGAAGCTACAAAGAGAAAAGAATCTGAGAACCTGCAATTCTTGGAGAAGGGAAGTGCAAGTGGTGGCTGAAGACGGAGACATTTTTTTTGTTTCCACCGCCGGCGCCGAGAAGAGCGAAATTGAAGTTGCTCAGAAACCCTAGAAGGTGCCTCGAGGCTTATCGCGTGAAGATCCCGAGAGATTTGGTTTCAAGGGCGAGTGAGAGAGAGAGAGAGAGAGAGAGAGAGAGAGAGAGAGAGAGAGAGAGAGCAAATGTCGATTTTGGAAACAATGATTTTGGCGCTAAATTAGAATTTTAGTATCCCTCTTGAATTTTGTGCACTCGAAAAAAAGTCCTAATTTTTTTCTTTTTGCTAATTTCAAACTTGTTATTATGGTTTTTTTGTTGTTGTTAATTTCATAAGAATTATTTTGTTGTAACGTTAAAAAAAGTATTTCTTATTGAAAAACTTAATAATTAATTTAGGGAAATAAGTTAGGAATTTTTACGGCTAAATTCATAATTTTTTTCTCTAACTTTTTGCAAAATAAGATAGGAAAACCCCAACTAGACTTTATATTTTGTTATATATTTAACCCATTGAAACTTGAAAGGAGATTGATCATTTTGTGTATGAATGTAGTTTGTATGTACATTATATACAATGTGTTTAATGTTTTTTTTATAACATTGTGTTAATTAGTTGAGTAATTTGTGTTTATTTTATAAACACTCATATGATCATTTCATACCATACAATAGAATTTTTAAAAATAAACAATTAGATGGGTTCAGTTTTTAAGTTACATAGGATCAAACGACGATTGAATAAGCAATGATCAGCTTATATTAGCAAGTTTTGTGAATTTTGGTTGATAAAAAACATAACTGTGGTTTATTGGAAGGATGTGAACCAAAGTAGCGATCTATCTACATACACAAAACCAATTAAACAAACTACTCAATATGGAGCAAATGGAATGACAACATCTCGAGTAATGTTTTTTTCAACATCTTTACAAGTGCTTCGAGAAAATGATAATTCAACATTTTTTATTTAATTGATATGTCAACTATTTGTTTTTCTTTGATCCATGACAACAAGATTATTTTAGGAGATTTACTTCAAATATTTATTTTTCACCATCCTTGTTCAACCGTTGTTATGATAGATGATTATATATATATATATATATATATATATATATATATGTGTGGTGCACAATATTAATAATACCTTTTACAAAGTTGACTAAACTTAGATACATCAAAACCCTTTGGTTTTTTTAATTTTTATTTATTCAATATTCTTTTCTATTTTGGTTTGTTTTTTTTTGTTGTTTGAATAATTAATTTCGAGTTTTATGGTCATATATACATTTGTAAAAGTTTGACAAATTGAATTACATTTAAGCTTGTTTTAACAAAATTTGTATCAGGTTGTAGTGCCTGGATCCGAACGTTAGGATTTTGTATTTTGATTTCAATAGATCAAAAACCCTTCGTAAACACTCAATCAATCTCTGTGAAATTTCTTCAATTGATCTAGAGAATGACGCGTGTTGAGATGGTCCGTTTTGAAATTAGAGCAATATTCGTTGTCGTTCCTTTTGGTTGTACATTTTAAAGTACATTTTGTGTTCATGATATTTTTAATATAGAGGTGTGTGCATGAAGTTTTTGAAATAATATCTGAACCCTTTTATTTGTCTAATACAAATATTTGAAAGTTTTTGTTCAGATGGTATTAATGTTTTAATTTTATAACCAACTAATGATCCATTGATATATCAAACACATTGTATATCTGTTCAGACATTATATTTTGTTGAATATTTAACCAATTGAAGCTTGAAAGGAGATTGATCATTTTGTGTATGAGTAGTTTGTATGTATATACAATGTGTTTAATGTTTTTTTTTTTTGAAAAAACATTGTGTTAATTTAGTTGAGTTATTTGTGTTTGTTTTATAAACACTCATATGATCATTTCATAGCATACATAGACTTTTTAAAAATTAACAATTAGATGAGTTCAGTTTTTAAATTATACAGGATCAAATGACGATTGAATAAGCCATGATCATCTTATATTAGCAAGTTTTGTGAATTTTGGTTGATAAAAAAAAAAATAAAAGTTTGGTTTATTGGAAGGATGTGAACCAAAGTAGCGATCTATCTACATACACAAAACCAATTAAACCAACTACCCGATATGGAGCAAATGGAATGACAACATCTCAAGTAATGTTTTTTTCAACATCTTTACAAGTTCCTCGAGAAAATGATAATTCAATATTTTTTATTTAATAGATATTTCAACTATTTTTTTTTTAATCTATGACAACAAGATTATTTTAAATTTATTCCCTGCTTTGATGAATATCTATTTCATATGTTTGTCAATGTCATTTAAATATTTTCTTGATTAGAAAAATTGATTCTCTCTATTGGCGGTTGTATGTATGTTTCATATGTATCTCAATGTCATGTAAACCTAATTTCTTGATTAGAAATTATATATTCACTATTTTGGTGATTGTATGTTTTTTATGTCTCTTAATGTCATGTAAACCTAATTATATATTTTGGTAGAAAATTGCAAAACCGTACAACATAAAATATAAGTTTGTAGTCTTTCAAAAAAAAAATTAGAAAATATATATACTTTATTGAGACCTGAGAATAACTCACCGTCGTGGTTATCTCTTTTGCCCGAAAACATCCTTGTATTAAAGAATGTTATCATCATCTTTGGGAAAGAGTAATCTTATTATCGAAGAAGGCAATGTGTGGATATATCTTGCATCAACGTCATTACCACCCTAGTATCACATAGAATAGAGCATAGATGATTAAACAAGGAATAGAGCATAGATAAATGAGAAAAGTATGAAAAAGTTGCTAATACATACTGTAGATCTTGAGCCAAAATGACCCATAGGTTGAAGAAGGTTCAAATTGTTGCTGCTGCCAACAAAATTTTGAGTCATCCTGATGATGGTTTCATAAATACTCTTCTCAGAGTGATAATGACAGGCATGATCTGACACATAAGATGCAAGATGGGTCACAAGGATTTTATTCCCATTGGCTTCTTTTTTTCTCTTGAAAAGTGAATACACAATCTTCCTTTGCCCAAGTCTGAACCCATCTAACATCAACGGAATTGATCTTTCCAGAATGGCTTGGGCGGTGACTATGAACTCGTAATCTATGAACTTACCATAAGACATACGAGGACCAAGCTGGTCTGTATTTGGCTAAAAAAAAAAATTTAGAAAACCAAATAGAATAAACAACTACACAAATATCTTCAACCATTCTCTCCATTCTATCCATTCTCTCCATTCTCTCCATTTTCTCAAAAATATCCTCATGTGATTGGCATTTTGAAAGCTTTTGTTCAGCGATACTTATGTTTGGATTTGCATTTATGCAAAACTGAATGTCTGGATTCCATGAACCGTATTGGGTTATGGGATTTGGTTTAGCAGTTTATTCATTGTACCATTATTATGGTGTTCTTTTGATATCCAAAAAAAAAAGTGCATAATATTTTTGAAGTACATTTTGTGTTCATGATATTTTTAATATAGAGGTGTGTGTATGACATTCTTGAAATAATATTTGAACCCTTTTATTTGTCTAATACAAATATCTGAAAGCTTTTGTTCAGACGGTATTAATTTTATAACCAACTAATGATCCATTGATATATCAAACACATTGTATATTTGTTCAGACATTATATTTTGTTATATATTTAACCCATTGAAGCTTGAAAGGAGATTGATCATTTTGTGTATGAATGTAGTTTGTATGTATATACAATGTGTTTAATGTTTTTTTTTATAAATAAAATTGTGTTAATTTAGTTGAGTAATTTGTGTTTGTTTTATAAACACTCATATGATCATTTCATAGCATACATAGACTTTTTAAAAATTAACAATTAGATGAGTTCAGTTTTTAAATTATACAGGATCAAATGACGATTGAATAAGCCGATCATCTTATATTAGCAAGTTTTTTGAATTTTGGTTGATAAAAAAAAATACAACTTTTATTTATTGAAAAGGATGTGAACCACACAAAACCAATTAAACCAACTACCCGATATGGAGCAAATGGAATGACAACATCTCAAGTAATGTTTTTTTCAACATCTTTACAAGTCCCTCGAGAAAATGATAATTCAATATTTTTTATTTAATAGATATTTCAACTATTTTTTTTTATCTATGACAACAAGATTATTTTAGATTTATTCTCTGCTTTGATGAATATCTATTTCATATGTTTGTCAATGTCATTTAAATATTTTCTTGATTAGAAAAATTGATTATCTCTATTGGTGATTGTATGTATGTTTCATATGTATCTCAATGTCATGTAAACCTAATTTCTTGATTAGAAATTATATATTCACTATTCTGGTGATTGTATGTTTATTATGTCTCTTAATGTCATGTAAACCTAATTTATTGATCATATTTATTGTATATATAGATAATAACAAAATAAATTATTATAAATTTTCATAAAAGAAAGTTCAGCCCGCGATTTTTCGCGGAATCGCAGATTAGTACCTAGTCTATATATACTCAAACAACCCACAACATTTGTTGTATCACTTGTATAAAATTAGCTTATACAGTATTGTTTTGTTAAATTTACACATATATATATATATATATAAATAATAGAATTGAAGAAATAAGTTTTATAAATCAAGCTAGGGCGACGAATATATATTACAAGAAAAAGGAAAAAAACTAGCAAGAGGTCGTCCAGCCCAGCCGTAAGCTCAAATTAGTCAAGTCCTTGATTGAGACAAAGACACAACAACAACAACCAAAAAAGCTCGTCTTCTTCTTATTAAAAGGAAACGTAAACAACTAAACACACTTGGAGCAAATTTCGCTTCTCTCTCCGTAGCGCTTTTCTCAGGTTTCTCCGCTCTCTTCTTCTTTTGGGGATGCTCACAATTTGGATTCCCTATTGGTTTCTACTATTCTTCTCACAGATCGATCCAATGCCCTTTTTAGATTCCATTGCTTTTTAATTTTCTAGATCAATTTCATCTCTATACCCGATTTTGATCGCTTTTTTTTTTTCAATTTTTGTGTGATTTGGTATTAGAATTTTGATATTTGACTCTCTGGGTAGTGTTTTAAATTTGGTATCTTTGGGGATTTACATGAATTTGCGGGAAAAAAAATCAGTTTTTTTTCTTTAATACCTTCCATGCGAACTTGAATTACTCAGTCAGTTTCTGGTAAGTAACATAACACGATTTTGGATGTTTCAGGTTCTCTCTCTTCAAAGAAGGAACGATGGTGTCGGCGAACAGAGAAATGGCTGTTTACTGTTTCGACACTTTGGTCTCTCACTACAACAACGAAGAGACTCCACCACCTGCCTTTGAAGAGGCCAATCAGTACGTTTTTTTAATTGGTGTTCTGCCATGCAAAGTTTTAATCTTTCTCAAAGTTTGCTTCTCTTTGTCTGAAAATTGGATAGAGAGTTCTCATGTCAAACGACTTCTTCTATGGAAATCTTGATTAGACTGTAGAATCGTCTGGCTTGATCCTTGTGAAACATCACTTAAGAGTCTGTGAAACTGTGATGAGGATATTAATTTCACAATCACAATGTTTATTTAATATTCAGAGACTATAGTGAGTAAACATCACATGCGTTATCTGAGTGATGCTAGAAACTAACTGTTTTTTTTTTTGTCTAATGTGTTGAAATTAATTTATATTCTGAAACGCATAATCCATTCTTGCTGATTTTTGTCTGTAGTCCATTGTTTGTTACCTGGAAGAAAATAGTGAATGGTGGGGAGCCTCGATTGCGTGGATGTATTGGTACACTGGAAGCACGCCGTTTGATCAGTGGCTTCAAGGATTATGCCTTGACAAGGTAACTTACCTCTCTCCCTCTATGATTCTTTTCTTCGTTTCTCCTATTTTACATCTGTTTAAAAGATCTTCCCTTTTCTCAACGTTGCTATGTTTATGTCTTCTTAAGTCTTAGATATTATCTACTGACAACTTTGTTGAATTTTCTTTTCCTGTCTGTTTTGCTTCTCTTTTTCCCCATTTTGCTTTTGTTATAAACATATAATGTACTTTGTGTTGCTTGTTGCTTAGAGGGGACACCAGTGGTTTAAGATAGACTACAGATGGATAAACATAAAGTGAACACATGTACTATGTTTGCATACTAGTAGTTCTTTGTATAGTTAACCAAACATAGACGAATATGGTATTTTCCCTATTATCATCACGGCCTAGATGATTTCGTATCAAGTATCAGGTTTTCAGCTGTTTTTTGTAGTATCTGAGTTTGGCGTGTAATATATCTTTTTCGTTGCAACATAATTCTGGTGCAGCCTGATTAATTTATCTTCACTTGTTCTATCTTTCTTCGAAATATTGTGCATATGGTGAGCTTGAACTGCAATTGAAATACAGTTAGAGCAAATCAGGCTCCAACTTCCTGTAAAGCAACTGAGTAACTTTGTTCTGTAAATTTTGCATTCGAAACCACAAATGAAGCACGTATATGTAGGTGAAATTCCTGTAGCAGATCTGCCTTTTTGTTTCATGTTGTTGGTTGTAAATGCTTGTGGTATCTTTCTTTCTTATACTGAAAAGACATTAATTGTTTTATATAATATTGCAGTGCCTTGAGAGACCGCAGGTTCCCACCTATACAGGCCAAAGAATTGCCATTCCTGCAATGTACAGTGTCTGTCCTGACTGATTATGAGGATGCAGAAGATTACCTTGATTGGGAGGTATTCTCGTCACTCTTCTTTTACGATATGTCAATCTTGTGAAGAGTATCAACATGTCTTTGAAAAGTTGTGTATATTAAGCATATAGTTGCCAATAAGGAGTGCATAGCACAGTAAACCTTCTGATTTCCTTCATCTCATATTACTTTCCACTCAGTGAAACTGCTCTGCTATGTTTACATTCAATGACACTTTTAATTTGGAAGCAGCAAGTAGATTTAGTTTGTCGAATTCTTCTTGTATGTGGTTTGTCCAATTCTTCTTGTATATGGTGATATTTTGGTGATTTGACTCTGAAGGTGGGAAAGCACGGTATAATCATTGAGTTTACTGAACCTGAGACTAATACAAAGCGAAGTGGTACATATTTGCCTGAGGTTCCAGCTCATGAAGGTACCATTTTGATAGAATAATGCAAGTACTTGAAGCTATATTGCGTTGTTGATACAACAATTACTCTCTTTTTTTTTTTTGCAGGCTGGACAAAGCTAGAGGCAATAGATTCGCTGGTGCGTAAAGCAGGATACAACGGTGTAATAACAGAAGCATTGCGTAGGCGAATCCATCTAACTCGTTACCAGAGTACATTATTCAGCATGCATTACAGCGAATACCTTTCGTATGTGAAGGCAACAAGGAGCGTTGGCCCTGGTATTAATGGGACCAACAAGCCTGCCTTTGCCTGATTTGCACCCAAACAAACAAAAAAAAAACCGCTGCAAATGGATGCCATTTGATTATGTTTGGCTACCTGTCATTCTATCTGTGATTTCAAACTGTCTGGCTCTCATAAAAGAAACGAGACTTCGACTTTGCTGTTTCACAATTGTAACTTTAATTATCAAATCACTATGGTCTCTCTCTCTCACTTTATTCCTCTTAAGAAGCAGAGATTCACTAATGTGCTTCAACTTATACGACTTTAACATTCAGTCTTAGTTAGATTATATGTTCGTATAAAGTTAACAAAACTTGAACTTGAGTTGACTTTGTCAAAATATACCCTGAACAAACCTTCATTAGCCTTCCAGTAACAATTTGGAGGTTATATTGGTTAATAAAGAAGTACAAGTGTAATACGTAAGAATTTGCAAAATATGGGGATCTATTTTGATATTTTTGCATAAATTCTAGTATTAAAAAAAAAACACGAATCGTTTTAAGCATGTGATTGCGTTTTGGACGCAAACGCAACCGAATCGTACCAATCAGATCCTTTAGCGTATTATTAATTAATTATTATTATTTTAATTGATTCATCTCTCTCTCTCTCCCACCTGATTTGAGCTTCTTCTTTCTCTTTCGAACTCTCCGTCACTCTCATTTCATTTTTTTTTCTTCTTCTATTTGAATCTCTCTTCTGCAAGCTCTCACAGACAGATCTCTCTGAAAAGCTTGAGCTGTGCCTGTGCGCGTATGGCGGAGGAGAAATGGGTGATGATGGTGACGGCACAGACGCCGACGAATATCGCCGTGATTAAGTATTGGGGAAAGAGAGATGAGGTTCGGATTCTTCCTATTAACGATAGCATTAGCGTCACGCTTGATCCTGATCACCTTTGTACTCTCACCACCGTCGCTGTTAGTCCCTCCTTTGATCGGGATCGAATGTGGCTCAACGGCAAGGTACTTTGCTCTGTGTCATCTTTTAAAATCGTCTCTTAAGCTTTTAGAGATTCGTATGGAAGTAGACTTGGGATTACATAGTGTATCTTTGTGATGACTTAGAAGAGTTTTGTGGTTACATGGTAGTATAGGAAATATCGCTTTCTGGAAGTAGGTATCAGAATTGCTTGAGGGAAATTAGAAGTCGTGGTGATGATGTTGAAGACAAAGAAAAGGGTATCAAGATAGAGAAGAAAGATTGGGAGAAACTTCATCTTCATATTGCTTCTCATAACAACTTCCCTACTGCTGCTGGCTTAGCTTCTTCCGCTGCTGGTTTCGCTTGCTTAGGTACTGTGCTTTCTCTCTCTCTCTCAGATGGTGTTATGTTTCTAAGAACGCGTTAATGTAGGAAAAGACAGCTACATTCATGTAAATGTATGAACTTTAAGACACACTCCGGTTGATTTTGTTTAGCATAGATTCTCTGGATGATACACAATCTCTCCCTCTTTTTATAATGTAAGTTGTAACACATGAATAGAAGAATAACAAGGGGATACCGGAGAGAGCCACAATATAATTTGATGCAACAACCAAATGGTTACATGGCTTTCTTCTCTTTGTCCCATATCTTCCTTCTAGATCTTTATCTTTTTCTGCATAATTTAGCTTAGAATTGCTCAACTTCAATGAGATTGATCCTGGCTCTTTCCCCCAGTTATGAATGATTTTCTAGATTCCCTAAGTTGATATTTCTTTTGGAAACTGCTCAATGTAGTAGTATATAACAGTTGCTTTTGGGTACAGTTTTTGCTCTTGCCAAGTTGATGAATGTAAATGAAGATCCAAGTCAACTTTCTGCTATAGCAAGGTATGACTTACGTTACCTGACTCGCATTTTCACCCTTACTGATCACCTTGTTAAATGTACGAGTTACTATTATCCTTTTTCTCACAGTGACAGTGTAATTTTATAAGTTTCCATGTTGCTATGTGCTTTTAATTTGAATTATGTGTAGTTAGACGATACTCTAGAGATTAAGTGGTACCAGTATTTATGGTTATAATGTCATTTCTCCATGTAGGCAAGGTTCAGGAAGTGCTTGCCGTAGTTTATTTGGGGGATTTGTCAAGTGGAACATGGGAAACAAAGAAGATGGAAGTGACAGTGTTGCAGTTCAACTGGTAGATGATAAGCATTGGGATGATCTTGTTATCATTATTGCTGTGGTATGGATCTTAAGTATTCTTACTGCTTTTTTAGATTCATGCTCAATACCGATCCTATTCTTCATCTTCTATATTATGTGGCTCTCTAATTAACTTTTTGTTACACTCTCTTCTCTAAGTATATGAAGGAAGATGAGCTATACGAATAAGTATATTTCTGCTGTTTTGCTTGAATAATATGATCTGAACTCTGATAATTCTGTTGTTTTTTTTCTTGTGTCTCGTTTTTCAACTCATATTAGCTTGTCTTACATGCAGGTTAGTTCACGAGAGAAGGAAACAAGCAGCACCTCGGGAATGCGTGAGAGTGTTGAGACAAGTTTGCTCTTACAGCATAGAGCAAAGGTATGTTCCCTTTTTGATGTTTCGACTACAGTCTGTATCACTTACAATAACATATGCTGGGTTGCTAAACAAAATATATGAATGTTTTTGGTTGTGCTTGCTTATCTTCAAAAATGAAAATATTTCCCTCAACTTCATGCTCTACTTTAATTTCTCCGTAGGAAGTTGTCCCAGAACGGATTGTGCAAATGGAAGAAGCTATAAAGAATCGAGATTTTACATCTTTTACAAAATTGACGTGTGCAGACAGTAATCAGTTTCATGCTGTTTGTATGGATACATCTCCACCCATATTCTACATGAATGACACCTCCCACAGGTATCTCTTTCTCTTCTTTGGTTTCTTTTGCAGTCATTTTCTGCTTTCAGCTATCAATGTCGTGGGTTTGATTGCAATTCACTAACTGATAATGCCAGGATAATAAGCTTAGTTGAAAAGTGGAACCGTTCTGCCAGTACACCAGAGGTATGTATGCTTGCTTACTCCATTGCTCAAAAGCTAGCATCTAATTTCAAAAGGGGTTTCTAGTTTCTAACTAATCGTAATCTCATTTTCCTGTACAGATTGCTTACACATTTGATGCAGGCCCAAACGCGGTCCTAATTGCACGAAATAGAAAAGTAGCAGTCGAACTGCTGCAGGGGTTGCTCTACTGCTTCCCGCCTAAGCCTGACACAGACATGAAGAGGTAATATAGGAAGTGACATTGATTTGGTTGATTGATTTAATCCCTGACTATTAAAACTGGTGTTTCGCGACTTTTGTATAGTTACGTACTGGGCGATGCATCGATTGTAAAAGAGGCAGGCTTGGAAGGAGAGCTTCCACAAGGAATCAAAGACAAAATTGGACGTCAGGATCAAAAAGGTGAAGTGAGCTATTTTATATGCAGTAGACCTGGAAGAGGTCCTGTGGTGCTTCAAGACCAAACTAAGGCTCTTCTCCATCCTCAAACTGGCCTCCCCAAATAACCATTTCTATGTCCTGTTATTACTGCAACTCTGAGATTTGCAACAGCTTTTTCTCTTGCTTTGTCAGCTCCAACTCTTGTCCTAAGAGAGAGCATTCATCTGAATCTTTTCTAACTATTTGAGTTGACATACAATTCTTCTGCATCGGGTGCATCTATATAATATAACGTATATGCAAAAAAGAATATTGCAAACGAATAAGATCTTGATGCTAAATTTTAATATATCATTGATTCAAATACAGAACAGACCGGGCCACCAGGACAAATAATATCATCAGGTCAATTTTCACAAAAAAGGGTATCAGAGGTTCACACTGCCTCTCAAGTCCATACTGTTGTAACCAAAGCCATGTTGTAGAAACAAAAATCAAACCAAGTAACGCACCAAATAGTTTATTATCTAATATACATTTTCAAGAGCGTCGCACTAGTCCTTGTAACTTACGTAGACAGTTGCATTTTTGGCGTTGAGTCCCTCACTGAGATCTTGGCTAGTATGACTGTATGAGTTGGAAAACGCGAAGTCAATGTAAGTTGAATTCTTAATTTTGTTTTTCATTATTTAGTATAGTTGAACCACATTTTTAAGCTGAATTTTTCATAATTGAGTTATATGTTGTAAATTACTAGTGAAGAAAAACCATAAAGAAAGTCAAAGTATTATATATACCCATCACAAATAATAAATATGAAAAAATCACATTTGTTATGCAAAATAAAGAGCTTAAGCAATCTCCAAAAGTGATGCTAAAAAAGGTGTTAAAAGGGGTTAGGAATTAAACAGATTAATTTTAATACAATCAGCCAAAATTTTCATTCCTTATTTTAGTTTAGATTCAGTAAGGATAGAGGGTGTGTCATCACCTGATTGGCTGAGGAAAAAAAAGAAAGAAAACTATCTCTCTCCCTCATCACCTGAGTTATGTTTTATTACGGTGATAGTTTTAATTGGGTGTTCACGAAAAGAAAAAAATAATAACTGGGTGTCTGAATTCTTCGATTGTGGAGACAATAAAGATGTAAAAAGAGAAGTAGAAGTCTTCTTGTCTAATTTGACAACTTGCATTTGTTTGAAACAGTTCGAGAGAGCTTCCGTGTTTTGGTGGGAGTATCTGCAGCTTTGCGTGAGAAGAATCGTGTTTGTGGTTATGGAGATTGAGTCCGCTACGAGGCTAATCCAAGCCATCCTTCTTCTCTTTCATCAGTCTCGCGACCTATTCCCGGTAAATGAGTAGTCTTTGGCTCTTTTGTATTCGAAAATAGGTTAAAAATTGCATCTTTTTGAAATGGCTTGCTGGGTTCAGAACTTGGTGATGAAGTTCTCTTTGAAGGGAAGCAAAAATCAAAACTAAAGATATTGTGTACCTGTTCTTAAGGAAAGGATGAGTATTGAGTCACACGTGGCCTTTTGTTCCATTGAAACCTTGGTTGTTACTTATAAGATTGCTTATTTTTGTGGATGCATCAGAGGTTATCGAGAAATCTAAGGAAAAAATCAACGATTTGGAGAAGTTTTACGGCCGGCTTGCTGAGATTCTTCGGGAGTGTACTGGAGAGTACTATAGGTAAATTTGATAGCAAGATGTATTAGATTTTTTTTTTTTTTTTTTTTTTTGTATTTGCAATGCAATGGTTTAGTGATTAAAAAAAGGTTTTGTAATTTAGGTACCATGGAGACTGGAGAAGTGAAACACAAGCGGTGGTCTCCCAGCTTGCTTTTATGCACTGGCTTGAAACTAGAACTCTTCTTGTGCATACGGAAGCTGAAGAAAAACTTGGGGTGTATGTCTCTGGATCTCAGTTTTACTCTTTTTTTGTTTTTCCTTCCTTCCAATATCATATCATGGCCTAGTTGTTGTACTAAGAAGATAACCTGATTCTTGCTGGTTCTCTCACAAACTTTGGAAAAAGTACATAAACTTTGAACCTTATGCCTGACCTGTCTCAGTTGAGAAATTGAATGAACCAGTCTAGTCTTCTCAATAAATCAAATTCAGTTTGCCACTAGTCTCCTTCTTTTCGCAGTTAATTGACTCTCCTATGATTCTTTATCAGTTTGTTGATTTGTCTACCTTGGTCTTACTCATTGTTATTGATTTTATCCTAAGGCTTTTGTTTCATCCTGCATTTTATCCTAAGGCTTTGTTGATCTTTCACCTCAACTGAGTGATTTTATTGCTGTTTTCCACGAACTCAGTTATTGTCTCTTAGGATGGATGATGGTTGATTTTACATTACTTTGGTGTAGAATAGACATTTTTCCAAGTGTTGTTTTGTTTCAAATTATGGAACTGTAATTTTGCCAAAAATACTTCTCCCTTCTTCATTGTATTGCAGTGAACAGTTTGGAGTTTGGACTGGAGACTGAGGATTATTTGACTGGTATGTTTATGAGAAAGAACCCCTAATCTATATAGATCGTTTTTTTTGTAATCTGTTTTTAATATGCTATTATGTCGTAATGTTTTTGTTTAAACTTTTATAAAATACAATAATTTAATTAGTTTTGTAAATATAAAATGCTAAAAAATTTATACAAAATAAATAATACTTGTAAAATTATAAATTTTCAAAATAAGTCTTTAAAATTTTTAAGGGCCCAAAATCAGGATTTACCATTGGAGACATATAATTTTACAGTTTCTTAAAAAAAATGTTTTAACGAAACAATTTTATAAAATTTGATATTAAAATACTCATAATCCTAATCCCATGCTGTTGAGTATGATGTACGGAAAATAATACAGCTGTCCAAATGTGAATGGACTCTCTGGTTTCACACCTGAGCTTTGTGGGTACGCTAAAAAAAGAAACAAAAGAAAATATAAATAATATGCAAAATTCTAATTTAGCGCCAAAATCATTGTTTCACATTTGCTCTCTCTCTCTCTCTGTCTTCTCTCGCTCTAGAAACGAAATCTCTCGGGATCGTCTTCACGCTTCTTTAACCAGATAGCCTCGAGACACCTTCTAGGGTTTCAGAGCATCGTCAATTTCGCTCTTCTCGGCGACGATGGTGGAAATGTGTCCGTCTTCAACAGTCACTAGCACTTATCTTTTGCAGGTTCTCAGATTCTTCGCTTTCTCCTCTTGCGTAGCTTCTTCATTTTCTCCAGATTTTGTTTCGAAATTTCGATTGGGATCGTCTCTATCTCCTTTGATTTCGGTTCCAAGAAAATTTGACTATTTCACGCTTCAATTTCTTCCTCTCTGACTTTGAAATTCCCCAATTATGCCTCCGCGGTTATATTTGCTTACAGTTTTTTAGGTTTTCTTGTGAAGAACTCTACACTAATTTTGTCGTGGGTTGATTTTAGCATGATGCATCTTCTTAGTTAGCCTCGTTTGTTGAATCAACTGACTTACTAGCTCAGATTTGAGCAGTAATCGAAATCAGGATTAGGATGATACTAATGATACTAATTGAGCATGTATGTTTCCTTTGTTTCTTACTTAAACTCTACTTGATCAGGAATGTTTTGATGTTTGTTTTATTGTGGTGTAGATAACATGGGATGAGATTGGGGAAAGCTACAATGACAGGGATAAGATGCTCCTAGAGCTTGAGCAGGAATGTCTGCATATATACAACAAAATGTTTGAGGAAATTCCTAAGTACAGAGCTCAGTTACAGCGTTCATTAGCTCAAGCTCAAGCTGAGATTGCCAGCGTCATGCATGCACTTGGTGAAAAAATTTCGTTTCCAAGGGTATGGTACTCTTAGCAACACTCCATTTTTTTGTTTCATAGAGAACAAATACGATTGTCTTATATATGTTTATTATTTTTTGTTTGAGAAGAAAGGAGGCTCTCTGAAGGAGCAGATATCCACTGTCAATCCTGTATCGGAAGATCTCCTGATGAAAAAGGATCTGCAAAGGAAAGAACTCTCTGAGACACTTACTCAAATAGCAGAGATCTCTTCCAACATAGCGGGAAATGATTACCCTGTTACTTCTGGTCCAGAAATTGATGAAAGTGACTTGACACAAAGAAAGTTGGATGAACTTAGAGCACATCTGCACGATCTTCGTAATGAAAAGGTTTTTTTACATTTATTATATCTACACGTATTTGTTTGCAAATGTTTCTGGTTATGTGCTTATCATCTTTATTTCATTTTCAGGCTGTTCGACTGCAGAAAGTAAACTCTTATATCAGTGCTGTCCATGATTTGTCAGAGATTATGTCGTTTGATTCCTCGAAGGCACTGAGTAGTGTTCATAGCAGTTTGACCGAGTTATCAAAGACTCATTCGAAAAGCATTAGCAATGATACTCTTGCTAGGTTAACAGAACTTGTAAAGTCTCTGAAGGAGGAGAAACATGAGAGGTTGATCAAGGTAATAAAAAAAGAATTTTTCTGATTTGTATAAGAAATGCAATTTTATTGGTAGCCTCTTATTTAACCTTGCACCAGCATTCACGGAAATGAATTCAGGAACCCCATGAAAGCAAACCACAGCTAGTAGGGATTGATACCTTAAAATTATTGTTTGTTTCAGCTACAAGGTTTGGGGAGAAGCATGCAAGAGCTGTGGAATATAATGGAAACACCTATGGATGAGAGGAGAAGATTTGACCATTGCAGTGACTTACTTTCTGGTCCAGCTGATGATTCTTTGAAAAAGGGATGTCTCGGTCTGGACATTATCCTGGAGGTATTGGATCTTGTTTTTATTTTGGTTAGCTAGCATTATCATCTACCCTTATATGTCTCATTCAGCTAGAATCTATCTTCTTCGTATATCTAATCTTTTGGCTATAGGCCGTAGATGAAGTGAAACGACTAAATGCCCTAAAGTCCAGCAAAATGAAGGAAATGGTGTTTAAGAGGCAGTGTGAACTAGAAGAGATCTACAGAGGGAATCATATGGACATTAATAGTGATGCTGCAAGAAAGAGTCTTGTCAACCTCATTGAATCTGGTACGATATACATTCTGCTTGAGTAGGTCGATTAATTAATTGAGTACTTTCGTTAGGCAGTGTACTTAAGACACTTTCCTTGCAATAGATGGAACCAAGGACGATCCTGGTCTTCTTGTTTCGTCGAGCACAGCATTTAAACTTGTCAGACCACCACAGCTTGAACATCTTCCCATGGACGTGGATCATAAAGTGAATAAAAGTGTTTCCATCTCCTCCTCTCCATCTGTCTCCATCTCTCCACTTCTAGCCCGCGAGGATTATGAAGCAGAAAATCAGCAAACTGTGAACTCGAAATACGGAGAAGCTGCAGGAGGATCAATGATGTCAACCATATCAGCAGACTATTACTTACCCTTCTCTTCAAACAGAAGTGCTCCCATGGAAGCTTGTCAAGATACCGAGTCAATGAGCTCGTTTCTTTATTCAAGAAGAAAGCCTAGGCGCCTACTTTTGGGAAGCAGCAGACATGACAGAGATATTCCGGATAATCCTGAAAGCGAAAAATCAGACACCGAAAGTCAATACGATGATAGTAGTTCAGAAGATGAAGATGAAGAGGCAGTCATAATGAAAGGAGTCAGGAGGTCAGTTGTATTCAGTAGGCTTTCTCCTGAGTTGCGATCTCAGTTGAAAGGGAAACTATCAGAGACAATCACGCATGAAACAGCAGAGGTTGTTTTAGGAAACCAGAGATTCCAGTATGTTTTGGACACAAACCCTAAAGGTGATCTTCATTTCTCTGATAATGAAGGTATCTTAATGGTGTTTTATGGGACACATCAGTTACCCGCTGAGTTTTTACTGTCGGAAGAACCTAGAAATAGACTCAAACACGCTCTGGGTTGGATTCACGATCAAGATAATCATGATGACTGCTGGACTTATACTTCCTCTGACTTGATAAGTGCATCTCGTGTCTTACATGGTTGGGAAGAAAGGTATAAGCCCCTTTCTGCTGCATATCTGTTACAGAAAGTTGATCCAAATAAGTATGCTATACCTCACACGCGTTCTGATGGTTCCGTTCATCACTGCTACGCTGATGATATTGAATGTGCATTAGTGTACGTGAAAAAATTTGGTATCCCGAGAGAAAGAAGGGTACGCGGAGAGAAACCTTCATGTACTAGAAAATGGATTCCTATTCCAGGCGAAAAAATGGTAAAGATAACCCACATTTATATGTACCAAACTCTACCACAGGCTTTAAAGCGTCTTCGAACCCACCCAGTGGCAGCTACATTATTTGCCTTTGAGGGTACTTTCGGCTCTGAGATCAACCATGGACTGTTAAAGGAAGGGGGAGCCAAATTCTTGGGTTATCATGGGGTGATAATACGTGACTGTCGAATAATTGATGGTGTGATGGTAGCGATTTGCAAAAGTAGTAGTGGGGAGGATATAGGTTTGGAGGGAGATAAAGGTTGCATTGCTGTATCCCTCGAAACCATGTTCCTATTTGCTGGAGTCAAAAGAACAGAAGATAACGAGGACAATCGTTCGTGCAATATTCGGCCACATTACCTTCTCACGAACTTTTATTCTATTGATATGGAATATAAGAACCCAGATACAGAGAAAGAAGATAAAGAAGCAGCAGAGAACGAAATATATGAGGTCAGCTATTCTGTTATAATGTGGTGCTTATGTTATAACAGATGATTAATTGTTGGTTTTGTAATTAGATCAACGAAGAACAATATGACTGGATGGAGAGCCCGTTTGAGTCTAATAAAAGAAAAAGAGCCAATAAAAGAAAAAGAGGTAATAAACTTCGTAAGGGAGCTGCAAAGAATACGGCAGCTAACAAAGACAGTGTTAAGAAGAAACCCATCTCTAGCTCTGCTCGTGCCGGCATTCAGGTCTCCCTCATACCCTAGCTCCTTTTTTATTTGTGAGTTGAGAATCGAGTGGTTTTGAGTTTGATGTGCTTAAAGGTTTATGATTTATGTTCAATTGTGAACTGGGAACTGGGAACAAGATTTGTACTTTGTTCTATGTCTGATGCATTATTGGGAAATTTCTGATTTCTGGAACACATGTTTTACTCTGTGTTTCTGCAATAAAGTAGCAATGTGTGCATTATTCTGGAGTTTGGTAGTCTCAATGTCAACGAACTTGATTTCTCTGTATGCACTCTTTGTAAGTTGTGTACGAAGAAAGACATAGTGAGTACTACCAATTGGTACTGAGTGAGCCTTAATGGGAGCATCTATTTGTCTTGTTTGTGCGTGTTCTTTTTCTCTTCATCTTTTTTTTTTTCTTTTCTGGAAATATCTACTCCAATCATTGTTCTGATATTGTCATTAGTTTACTTTTGGGATTCTTCCTTGTTAAAGCCGAATTATAGATATCACTAGTGAATTTATACAAGTCCATGTTTCTTATATGGCTTTATTGCTGCAGTGTATTTTACTATGATAATCACTTGATACGTTGTAATAGCTATAGGATGTAGTAGATGAATGGTCAAGCAAATAAAAGAACTGTGTGGTTAGTTGAAGTGTCTTGTGTGTTCCCCTATATAAATGTTTGCAGTTTGAATGTATATCTATGTACAAGAAGACATCTGCCTGATTAATGGGAAGCCTTTCTCTGTGCTCTAGCTTATTTTGTCTTTCAATGTGGTCTTCTTTCAGTGTCCTGTGGGTCGTATTCATGGTCAGCTCAAGCAAAGAGTTTCAGAACATGAAAGTATTGGTGCCACTGCAAAGAATCTACACAGCATCAACTGCAGAAGTTCTCGAGTTAGCTCGAAATGCGAGCAAGGATCTGAAAGTGAAGAGGATATCACCAAGGCATTTGCAGCTTGCAAAACAGAGGAGATGGGGAGCTTGACACTCTCATCAAAGGAATAATTGCAGGTGTTCCCATAGCTCACATCCACTAGTATCTTGTCAACAAAGTCATCAAGGATTTAGTTTCGGGCTCTGAGTCATATAATACTATGTGTTCTCTTGTGGACGCCCTCAAGTGTATATGGGTTCATTTTTAACTCGTAGGTCTCTCGTCTTAGACTCATACTCCTGTTATTTTGCTAATGCGTATGATCAAGGATGATGGCACTTGATTTTTTGGTTTCCTATACTGTCGCATGCCTCTCTTCTAGGTAACCCGGACAACATAAAGCAATAGAAATCCTCAGATTATAGATGATGAAAACAACACTCAACATCTATATAGCAACTAATGACAACAACATTTGATTGTTTCACCATTTTAGAATAGTTACAATATAAAACTAGACAAACGCATATGATTGTCCCAGATACTAGTCTTCAAGCCAGCACGGTTTCAAATGCCTCAACGAGTAACGCAAATTTCCTCTTCCTTAGTTTGCTAACAGCACGCTGCAGAGCATAATCAAACATCCAATCCTCTGAGTTTCTCCTCTCATCTATGGTCATCAAATACATTTCTTCAAGCCGAATACTTTTTTCCTTTCAAACATCAGACAAATAATAGAACTTATTTGTGGCAACAAAATAACTTGCATAGCAAGCGTTAGTACAAAACTCACTGTCTTCAAACTCTTTCGCTGACCCATTTTCACAGTGCATGACTTCACACCGGCATTCACTCCATAATTCACAACCGACGATGCAATTATATTGTCGGAGATGATGAAGCAATGAGGGATTTAAAAACTTCTCACTAATGGCATCCTCAAGTGAAGCTGACTTGAAATGTTCCACATTTAGTCTCATTGACAAGCAAAGGAGACTCTTAGCTAGGCATTTTCTGTACTGCAAGCTGGTAGAGGAACACACTCTGTTTCATGTGGAAACTAGCTACATCCTCAGTCAAATCGAGCATCTGTCTCAACTTTCTTGTCAACGTTGCTACAGTCGACTGGAAATGACTTTTGCCTTCACAATTACAGCTTCCATCTTCTGCAACTTTTTATCAACCCTGATACAACAGTGTTAAGAGATACCCAATAAGTAGGATTAAAGGAAATTACATATATTAGTAGCTTCTCCTGAAAGAGAACAAACAACATCTACGGCATCCGTCCTTCTCATCTAGGGTTTAAGATATTGAGAAAGATAAGTATTCAAAGTAGAGGTAGTTATGGGTGTTCGGCCTGTAAAGGTTTGTAGAAGTGATACACTTATTAACATCAGAGTGTAGAATATATATACACGAGTACATTGTTAGGGTATCCTATACAGAGTTATTGAGTATAATCTACTATACATATATGGAACCTTAATAGACGTAATTGGTGATATCATATCTCCGTAATCAGTGATATCATATCTCCGTAATACGGCCCACTGAAATTAGGGGAAGAGGGACTGTTACGAAAAAAGATATTCTATAACATAAAAACTCATGATGTCTACTCATAACACAACAAGAAAGGCTCTCAGTTTCAGGGAAAAGGGCTTTAGCCTTTAGTGAAGAAAGTTTTTCTCACATTCCGTCTCTTCATATACCTTCTGTGTTGACAATTTCAAATCACAGTGAAGAGATTTTTCCGCAGTTAAATTATAAGTGAGAAACAGTAAAAATTTAGACGTCTGAAAGCAAGGCAGAATGTTAAATTAGTCTCAAGCATAAGACGTAACAAAAACCACACAGTGCACAAAGACTAAACCACTTAACGCACCAAATAACTTAGTCGGCAACCGTAAATAGTTTACTATCTTACATACATTTTCAAATGGATCTTGTCTTCTGCAGAGGACGAGCCAAGCCAAAACCATGGTTTTTGTATGCCTTGTGGCCACCTAAGACTCAAAAGCTGCCACTTTTTGAGGACGCTTAAACGCCGGCGGATAACACGCTGATACTTTAAAACTTTTTTCTGAACTCAGATTCTGCTGACCCATGGGACTGAGGCGTCACGTATGCTCATTGAAGCTACTTGTAAGTGCGGTCAGCATCCTCACCAACCTCATTGAAGCTCCTTGTAATGCAGTCAGCATCCTCACCAACCCCAGCCTCACACGAGTCATTCTCACTCTGATACTTGCACTTTTTTGGTATCATTTCTGAACTCTGATCCGCACCCTTTTTTGGTATAAGTTCTGAACTCTGATGCCTACCCATCAGAGTGAAGTGTCCTGTACGCTCACAGAAGGTGCTTCTAACTACAGCTATGCGATCAACATCCTTACGAACCCGATCCTCGCACGAGTCCTTGTAACTTATGTAGACAGTTGCATTTTTGGCATTGAGTCCCTCACTGAGATCTTCGCTCGTATCTATAGCCACATTCACAATCTTCAAGTCGGACAGATCAGGATCCATGTCGGTACTTCTATATTTGGCGACTGCAAGTTCCAAGTAAAGACGAATCCAGTCATTGTCTTGGACCTCTGATTTGTTCAACTACAAAAAAGCAAAACATAAATATCAAACATAACTACAAAGCAAAAGTCAAAGAGTGTCTTAATAATAATAATAATCTTACCACGTAAAATCGCTTTCTCTTGTCGAAAGGATCCTCTGTCGGCCACTCAGGCATGCTACCTGGCAAGTCGTATGAAATGATCTCGTCCTTATTGGTTTCCCCTATACAAAGATTAAATCAGCAAGTGGAAGACTTGACGTGTAGACAACAAATGAACAATATTGCACATCAAAACACAAGTCAGAGTTTTCTTTTTTACCTCGGATTCTAACAATATTGCACAACAAAACAAATCCGGCAATTTTGCGTTCACCGATTCTAATATGAAAAGTGTGGAGCAAAGAGGTAGATGGATCCATTGCAACCAAAGTTATGTAGTAACAGGTAGCAGCAATAATCAATTTGTAATGGTACTTCTTTACGATAATGAGCTGATAGTTTGTCCCCTAATACATCAAGACAGACATTATTGATTTACCGTAACTAGTAATAGATTATATAAAGATAGCATCATGTTCATGTTCATGTGGGGTAAGAAGAAGTGACCTGAAACAAATTGTAACGATGAAGTCCCATCTTAGCATAAAGATTGACTAAGCTACAACAAGGAGATTGATCATTACAGATCACTTCCCGCAGTCTACACAAACCGTATGTTATCGAACCCTTGGCCTCGAACGGCTAATAAAAGACCAAATCATTGTATATATATATATATATATTGTTAAAAGATAAAATCAAAATAATTATTAGTCCAATCAAATTTTTTTGTAAGTTCCCATCAACAAAAATATAATAAAATTACACTGATAGTAGGCATAGGTTTTTTCATCTTCTCTAGAATCTTAGCCCTACTGCGACGGGTATAGTGTAACAGCATGATCGTGTCTCCTTCGTCCTCTTAAGGTTTGTGGATAATTCGGCTGCTGATGCTTTTGGTCCGTCGATATTTGTACTTAGGTTTCTTCCACGCGGTTGTTTATATAGCTCCTCCCCTGCCCTGATCCATCCGGCTGGCTGACTCCATTTTGGGCTCTAATTGGGCCTTCGTAAAAAAAACTAACAAAAATTGGGCCTTCTGTGGCGAGAGACTGAAATTCTCTGGAAACATTGCTTGCTCCCATGTTTTTAAAATTATCTCTTCTTACACATATATTATCTATCTCTGTTAAACAAGAAAAGCCAAAACCCGTACTTAATGTACTGTGCTATGCCCAAAGCAGTGTCACAACGACAAATAGCATCAAAGCCAGACCAAGACATATCCCAACCAATGCGCCAAAAGCCTGTCAAAAGAGCAATGCATCCACAGGTTAACTTATCACCTACTTTTTCATCATCATTATCTACATACCGTGCGTGTTACTTAGAGAAATAAATGTACTGGTGCACTCACTTTTCCCTGACTTTCAAACTTGCATTTTACTGTAAACCACGACAATCCTCTATCAACAATAGGTGCAAGTGCGACTGCCCTGCATCCATCAACATTCTTCACGGGTATGTATCACAACATCACAACATAAGATCGACAATAATCAAAACTGGAAATGAAAGTGCAAGTGCAACTGCTCTGTATCCATCTACTATATATATATATATGTTTATAACTGGTTTTGAATCACTTTCACTTAACATTACAGATTATCTACTAATACTATGCCCACTTCTGCTTACCATTACTTGTGGCCTAAGACCTAGACAGTAGATTTGCATTGTCTACTAGGCGCCAAAGGATCAAACTGAAGGTACATTTTTCATCACCACATGCATCTTAAAGCGACATACCAATATCTATAAACAACAATTACTTATCTCTACTAAAACCTACACATGAAAAGGTTGAAGTACTTGGCACTTTTTCAGGACCTACTAATACAGAAAGTTTCTACACTTATTAGTTATTATGAACTTTGCAAATCAAATGATTTTTTGGTTGTTGATGCTAAAACAATAATGCCATAGTCTGCAAGCAAATCTATCATGACGAGACAATACGAAATGTTTTAATTACAACTGCATCATCATAATCTGGCAGGATGCAGTTAAACAGCTTACTCAAAGGCATCTCAGACCCATGAAACTAGAATGAGAGCATAATGATGTTCTTAAGCTACAGAAAACTAACTGAGTAAGTAGCTTATATTAGCTACTTACCCTCCGATTCTGATGAGCTTAGTAACTTGGCTTCCAGCCCAGACCATGGCCATCACTTTAAGAAATCTGCATGCAACACGAATCTCTCACGTCCTTTTAACACTAAGAAAATGCTGAAGAATATTTCATACCTCTCAGCCGCAGCAAGATAACCCATTTTTCCCGGTGCTGGGGCCACATAAAACCTATTTACATATAGATGTCACTCTTCAGAGTTCAGGCTCAAGTATGTTATGATGGAGAACAATTTTCCAGTGTAGCTTTACTGTCAGAATTCTATTCTACTCACCACACCAAGAGGAAAGCTGTGGAGTAATAGACCGTATTAAGTAACCCATAGGATAGTATTCCAGAGAGTCCATATCTCTTCAACTTCTTGAGAAGCCTGCAATTATTGCAGCACATCCAGGCGGGCAAAATCATCAAAAGGAAAAAGGAAGAGATATTTCTAATCTTAAAGATTATATTAATTCCCCAAATCTTTCCTTTGCAATGCATATCTCAATCACAGTGAACAGAACCGGAACTATCTTATCTAATACTTGGACAGACCATATCAGAAAAACAACAGACGTTTTCATGATCACCACAGAAGTGGGAAACCAAAGTAACTCAGGCAGATCATTATGAAAAGCAAAGATAAACATTAAACTGCAATACTCAGTTCTCTGTGGGAGTGTCAAACAAAACATGGAAACAATGAAGTAGTTTTAACATGGTAGCCAGCCACAGTCATATTTTCTAACTCATAAGCGTGTCATTACAGAGAAGCATTAGAAAAGTATATACCAAAGCAAAGATTTAGTAGTATATCACATACTCTTCTGAAACGAACGGGTTGCTCCTGCTTGTCCCATTCTTATCCAACATTTCACCTAGAAAAGCAGGTAAGAGAAGACAGTGTCATAACTCAATTCAATAACAAACAAACATGGGAAGAAACACAAAAAAAGGAGTGAATATATATGTATCAACCAAAGAGTATAGAAGATACATAAACTGAATCGTTGATGTAAACTCTCAATACATGAATACCTTCACCATACGAAGACTCAGCCTCAGCCTCAGCATCAGATTTATTCGAAGCCTAAAAGAAAGTACAAACAAAGAGAGAGAGGTCAGACACAGCTCGAATTCGAACCAAAGTATTTTTCTCAATAATAAAAATACCAACTTTTTGACTAGAGGAGGTAACCAGCCGGTGACTATGGTGGAATACAGAGTAGCGATGTGGTAGCAGAGATGGAGTGTGCTTCCCATTGCTAATGAAGTTACGGAGATAACATTTCTGGAAACAGAGCAGCAAGATTACTAATTTATCTCAAAAAAATCAAGGTTTCGTGAGAGCAAGAGACAAAAAAAACGAGTACCGGCGGGAGAGAAAGAGTTAAACGGTGCACGCCGGCGACACTCATCACGGCGGAGTAGATTTTAATGTAATAAATAAGACGTCGCGTGTTGATTATATGAATTTTACTAAAAAATAATAATAAAAATTTGTAAATTACGTAAACCGTTTAACTCTTAATTTAAACCGAAATTGAACCGGAATCTTTAAACCGAGTCTATAAAGCCTTGAAGATTCCAAAGGCAAAAGGATTACGTGATTAATAATCTTTCATTCTCAAAACTTATTTTTTTTCGTGAAGGAAGAAGCAGAGCAAAAGAAGAGTAAACAAAGAAGAAGAAGAAGAAGATGATGATGATGATGATGAGGGAAGACAAAGTTATAGACCGTAACCATAATCTGAGCGTCAACGACATTGATCTCTCTCTCCTCCGTATCACTTCTCCACGACCTTACTACGACTACTCTCCTTCCCCATCCTTGTTGTTACCCGCCGATGAGATCACACCACCTCCGTTGAAACGCGCCTCCCCTGTTTCCGACGATTCTGATCAGTCCAAACGAAGAAAACTCTCCCCTCAAGAAGAACCAATCTTTATCACTTCTCCTCTTCTCTTCACTTCCCCGGAGAACAACCAATCTTCTTCCTCTGTTCATGACCCGAATCTCACAAGCCCTGTTTCGGAGAAGCAAGATACGACGCCGTCTGCTTCTGATACAGAGGTTTGTTGTATAGTTAAGCATTCTTTGTTTCTCTCATTCTGGTTTTAACTAATGCTAAATCAAGAATCTTGAATCGGGTTTTGGTTAAACAGACGATGAATAAGGTTAACCATTGCGTAGAGGAGATGAATCGTGGAGAGACTAACTATGCTTATGAGGTTTGATGTTTATTCTTTAATCATTCTGCTTTTTTAGTCTTTAAGATTACTCAATTACTGTTTTTGATAAGTTTACTGTGAAATATCATTCATTAGTCGCATAAGGAACAAGAAGAAGTGGAAGAAGAGTCGCATAAGGACCAAGAAGAAGTGGAAGAAGAAGAAGAAGAAGAATGCGGAGGAGGGATGAGGATAGAGAGATCAGGAGATGGGTTTGTAATTAGATTGAAGTGTAACTGCAGACAAGCTTTTAGGGTTCTTTTCTCAGATCATCACCTCTACTTCAAGCCTCTCTAAGCTTCTTCACATGCACTTTTTGTGTGGTGTGATTGATGATTTAGTATCTGCTTCTTCTCATTTGTTGCATAGTTTTTACTTCTTTTCTTTCTTTTTTTGGTTGGAGACTTTTGTTAATAGTGTTGAGGTTTACAATCTGTGCAGTGAAATGTTCAATGTAATGCTTTTAAGTAAGAAGAGCAATAAACTCGTTTTTTGTTGTATAAAAGTTATGCAAAATGGTCACAAATCTTTTAGAGTCAAATAAACCGAAACTTTCCAACTTTGCTTATTATAGATATAGAGCTAATTTTTGTTTGTCATAAATTGCCTTTTACCATTTAACAACAGAACAGAGTACTCATCTAAATATGAAGTGAAAGTCAACGAAAACATTGACCTTTCAATAACATACATACATGGAGAGAACTCTCTATTTCAAACAAAGGTGGGAGCTTTGACATAATCAACACTATCACATCACTGGCAAACAAACTTTAGTAACAGACCCTAAAAGCTTTTGGCAAGAGAAATTTTTGATAAGCCTATTAAATATTTGATTGATTTAAATCTCTCTGACCAAGCAAAATGGTGTTTGTATAAGCTTAAGAATTAAAGAATGGGCTAAAAGTGTAAATGCATCAAATTGTAAAAGAATTAAAGAATGGGATAAAAGTGTAAATGCATTTTATAAAAGTACTGATCTCACTGACACTGTTGCTTGATGCTCATTATCAACTGCTGCACGCGCTTTCACGCGCCGTCGTCAATTCGTATCTCTGTCGTCCGTCGCCGTACTCACTCGCTAACACATTCATTTTGTTACTTCGGCCACGAGGTCAGTCTCTCTTTCACTCTAAAATTGAGAAATCTCAGACGCTGTCCGTATAAAGTTTTCTCCTTTTCTCTTCTCAGAATAACTCTTTGGCCAAGAGTCCAATGGAACAGTCTAATCTATCTGCCAACACTGTGATGGATCATCCTCGAGCCATCACCGATAAAATAGCCCTAATTCGTGACGCGGATCCTTCCAAATTTCAGGTCTTTCCCCACTCTATCTCCGAATCTATGTCCAAGTTTTCTTTTTGTTCTCAAAGATTAAAACTTTGTGTCGTTTTGGTCTCTGCCAATTTTTGTAAGGTCATTGCAGACTTCGATGCGACATTAACGAGATACCGAGTCAATGGACTTCGAGGCCAGAGTATGTTCATCATACACACATTTGATCAATTGTAATCTTCTCTCTTCTCACTAACCAAATTCAAGTAAAGCTGAAACCTTTATATATATATAGCCAGTCATGGCCTCTTGCAGCAAGGAAATGCGTATTACGATGCTAAGAGGCAAGCATTGTATGATCACTATCATCCTCTGGAGATTTCTCCTGTGATTCCTGTTGATGAGAAAACCAAACTCATGGAAGAATGGTATGTATACTCTTCTTCTTATCAATCACAATTGCGTTTGATACTCTAATTGGGGGGTTTATCTGAGAAACTTGTTGTTGTTTGTGATGAGGTGGAGTAAAACTCATGAGCTTCTCATTGAGGGAGGTTTAACATATGAGGCAATCAAGAAATCTGTTGCGGATTCCTCCATAGCTTTTAGAGAAGGTGTGACTGAGCTTTTTGAATTTTTGGAGGTAACAAGGATGGATTCATGTTGGAATTATACTTCAGTGGTGAATGAAACAACTATAATTGTCTAACTCGACCTTTTATTATTTGCAATCTGATTCAGAAAAAGGAGATCCCAGTTCTGATTTTTTCAGCTGGACTTGCTGATGTCATTGAAGAGGTGACTCTAAGGAGTATTAGCTAATAAGAGTTACTCTCCCACTTTTGGTGCCTCTATAATGAATGTGGTTTTGTTACATTCTCACTTTCTTACTAGGTTTTGAGGCAGAACCTTCATAGAACTTTCAAGAATGTGAAGATTGTATCGAACAGGATGGTGTTCAATGATGATGGACAGCTTGTGTCTTTCAAAGGTATATTTGGTTTGTGTTTTATCATTCATGTAAGCGCATTTATAAACTAGTCTCTTTTAACCTTTTACAATACAGGAAAGCTGATTCACGTGCTAAACAAAAACGAACACGCTTTAGACATGGCTGCTCCACTTCATGATCGACTTGGTGTTGACACTGCCGAGGAAGATGAAGAAAATGCAAACATGAAAAAACGAACCAATGTTTTGCTTATGGGAGATCATTTGGGGGATTTAAGGATGTCTGATGGATTGAATTATGATACTCGAATATCAATTGGATTTCTGTGAGCTTTTTTGTTTTCTTCTGTTTTGCTTCTTCTCTGTTTTGGTCTTCTCTAATTATTCCTTATCTCTCTCCAGGAACGATAACATTGAGAAGAGTCTTGAGAGCTACCGTGAGGCCTTCGATCTTGTTTATCTTGTAAGTAAACACATAAGCAATTTTGTAGATTATCTTAATCACCTGAAAATTCGCTAATCAATGTTTTATGTCTTGTGTGGGTCTAACAAAGAATGATGCACCTATGTGGGGAGCTCTGGAGCTTGTTTCTCAGTTGTTCTCAACAGAAGCGAGTTAGCTTACATTGCCTTTGAGGAGTTAGTTTTAAGTGCATGATTCTTTCTTTCTGTTGATGAAAAACAACATTATTGAAGTTGAATTCATGTGTCTGGCTTTAAGATTATGTAGAGAGACCAGTATTGAGAGAGAGAGTTAATCTAATGATTAAAAGAATATGCTTAACGTATGGTAACATATACAATCTAAATTATTTGCTGCAACAAGCGAAACAGAGAGTAAAGATAAAATGAAAGATCAAAACAGTGAAGAGTATAAAAGAAGCAATTGGTACTAAAACCATAAGTGCCCTCTTTATGTAAAGTGTAATCTAGAGAACAAAACGTAATATGTAGAGTTGGAGTCTCATCCAAAAAAAAACATCCTACTATGTAGTCATTACACAGATATAAGATGTGCAAGAAACCGAACATGGACTTAAAAAGCCAAGCATATATTTCATTCTATCAGTCCCCGACCACAAATGACTTCTGCTCGTAGTACTTTTTCTCACTAGCTTCCTTCTTCGCATTACGTTTCTAAAGAAATACAAAACGAATTTGAGTGAGACATTGTTCAAGTGAATCAATAATAAGACCAAGAAGAATAAGCAAAGAAAGAAACTTGCCTGATATGCTTCATGGTTTGCTACAATCCTCCTGATTATAGTGGAAGTTGTGATATCAAGAGGGCTTTCTAGAATTTCGAATATGCCCATGCTTATTGGTACAGCATACGGATTATCTTCCTCCTGTCAAAATAATCAACCACATTCTCAGAAAACACACGTCTTTGTATTTAAACTATTTTTATATACATCAACTCGCATCCACATCTTGCTTTTACCTTTCGAAAATCATCGCTCTCGGCTACTGTCCCATGAACAACCAACGAAATGTCAAATGTCGTTATCTGCAATATCCAAATCATTGTCAACAACAGCGTTTCCTGAAAGCCATTTGGGTATTATTTGGAAAAGTGCATAGACAGCTTACCGTATCTCTAGACACTTCCCATGGAGCACCAATGATCACCTCATCTACATAGCGGCATGCCAGAACACTTAAACTCCTTTCATGGAGATTCATGATTGGGCGGTGCGTTCCTCTTTTAGCACTGCACAGCAACGTATAACAAGCACAATTTGGTCAGACGATGTTAAGCAGAGATGCAATTATGCACATCAAAACTTCTCAAGTATTAGAGTAGATACCAGAATGAGGACAAAATTCTTTTTTCCTAAAACTAACATCATCAGTTCATTTGATCAATCCCCATAACACTTTCCAGGACATGAAAACAGAACAAGATAATGAAATAAAAACTGAGACAATCAATTGAGCAGACTGCCAAAATTGAGCTTATAAACCTGACAGTCTGGTCATTATGTATTCCAACAAGAAGGAAGTCTCCAAGCTCTCGAGCACGCCTGAGAATCTGAACAAATTGAGTAAATCAAGAACAAGAATTAACATTGGCAGAATAAAATTGGACGTATTAAAACTAGAATCTAACTTAGGCTAGTGCATTTGTTTCTTCATGAAGAAGATTTGGAGCTGGAATATATTGTGACGACTATTGTGAAAATGGCTGTCCATGATCAAAGCTTATAGTTCATAACCAGAAATAAAACTTCCAATCCTCATATATAAGCTTAACAGTATGTTGTATGCACCAAACTAACTTAAAATACCTCAACATGGCCAGCATGGAATAGATCAAAAGCACCATCTATGTAAATTATGCGTGCATCAGGTCCTGGCCCCTGCCATCATAAGCATATAAATTTGAGATACAATATGAGAAGGAAAATGAAAAAAGAAGTAAATGACAGAATTAAGGGAAAGGTGAATCTATTAAGGAAAACAAGCTTAAGATACATCTAGCGGGTATGACTTGAAACAGGCCATAAAATGAGATGTGAAGCAATCTCTGTTGAAACTTAGAGAAAAATATAGATAAGCACATAAAAGTATCCAATGATTGGTTAAAATACTCATAGAAAGTGTGAACCAGTTAACTTGATAATTAGTTACTGGAGGTAAGAACCAAAAGTGAACCAGAGAGTGTTCCCATGATGATGAGGAAAACTACTGATGCAGCTGTTAGAGCCCGTTCTCTATGTTAATCAAAACAACTAAAATAACAGTAAGCTCTGAGCCACTTGCATAGCTATTAAAAATCAAGGGTCATGTACTTGTTCAACCTACTAGATCATAAACCAACAGATATTACAGCCGTATGTATACAAACCTTCAAAGATCAATGCTATGTGCCTGAGTAAAATAACTGGTAGAAACACAAGTATACAATACATAAAGCTTGAGGACAGGACACTCTTAAAACTTGCATACCTTGCCATTGGAGAACTGAACAATTCTTCGGGAAGTAGGAAGAAAGTGTGAGACACGAGTACCAGAAGAACCTCCATCATCAAACTTGGGGCTATTATGGCCATGACTAAATTGCCTTTGCAGAGAAGAACGACTATGAGTGTCACTAACGGTTCTTTCTCTTACACAAAGAAGCATACGACCTGATTGCAAAATCTAAAATGTTAGAAACATGATGTGATTTCAAGGATGAGCAAAATTGAAATGGGAAGGGACGAAGTATGAGAGATTACCAACGATATCAGTGCTAGAAACACCTTCAGTACGCTTAATCTGTTTGTAACGACCAGCCTTCTTAGCAAGTGCATAAGCATCAGATCCATCAGGAAGAACACAAGGATCATCACCATGGATGATGTAATCGATCTGATACTCATCGAACAATTTCTTCATAAATTCTTCCGTAATAGCATAAGGAGCATCAGATATAACTTCATCCACCCACTTCACAGCCTTCACCATCGTCATTCTAAAAACCATATCGCAAAATCAAAAATCAAAATTAAACAAAAAAAACACAAATCCGAATTACAAGAAACAATTTGTGAAATCTCTCGAGACCTCTCGTGAAGAGGCGTAACAGGAGGTCCTTTGTTAGCAATGATTTCTTCGTCGGAAACAACACCGACGACCAATTGGTCACCGAGAGCACGAGCTTGTCGAAGCGCGTTGCAGTGGCCGTAGTGCATCATGTCGAAGCAACCGTCCATGTAGACGCGAACAGGCTTTCGTTTTCTCAAAATGCGCCATGGAGAAGACAAACCTAAACCTAATCCTAACGGAAGCTCGCCTTTAAGGAATAGATGGAGGAAAGAAGCTCCGACGGCGAACGCAGCTCCTCCGACTATACAACTTCCGACGATCTTCTCTTTCTCCCAAACCATTTTTTGCTTACAAACAGAGAATTTTTCAAACTCTCTCTCAGATCTTTTTTTTTTTTTTTTTTTGTTGGTTTCCTTCACATTTCCCAGACGTCTCAGATCTCTCTCTCTCTCTCAGACGTTCTCTCCTCTATAGAACTAGAGACTCGGAATCAGCATCCTATTTTTCCCCTTTTCTTTTTTGTTTTATTTTTTTCACTATTTTCCAAAAACATCTTAAACCGAATCGAAATTGAGTGATTGTGTTCGGTTTGTGTTGGTTTAGATATTTAATTTCATAGAAACTATACATTATGTTTTGGTTTTGATTTAATTCATCACAACAGGAATCATAAACCAAACTTAATTAGAGTGAATTACAAATAATTTTGATTATGGTTTTCGAGTTTTACAAAAAAAAAAAACTGATAAAACCAGAAAAAACAGAATCTTAACCGAACTAATAAAGCAAACAATGTGAAGGTGAAAGCCGTGTAGATAGATAGATATTGAAGGGAAGCACATCTTTCGTGATCCTTCATGTGACACCTCTTGTTTGAGTCATCTCATCTCCTTCATACGCAACTTTTCTCTCCTACCACAGCTGCTTTTAGTAGGACCAACATTATTCCAATGATTCAACTACCATTAACATTCATAACTAAATTGGTTTCATCTTCTTGTAAAAGCCAATGAAACAGTAACAACATTGCATTAACACAAATTTCTGAACGGTTGTTTTGTTGAACTTGATGCTAAAGATGTTGATGAGTTAGGATCAACCATGGCATCAACTGCGGTCTATATAAGAAAGCAACATAATAGTTCAAATTAAAAGAGATTGTGATCAACTCCAACAAACATGGAATCTTCTATCTAATATTCTCAAAAAATTTATAGTAATAGACAGGAGATACCATAATCAGAGGAATATCCGCTTAGCAGCATCCAAAGTATTGCATAGTAGCATGGCGATCGTCATGGGTCCGACTCCTCCAGGTACGGGAGTGATAGCCGAGGCTACACCTAACGCTTCCTCGTAACATACATCCCCAACAAGACGGTAACCAAACTCACAGCTACTATCCTGCAATATTATTACACATCATCCTCCAATGTCTAAACAGCAACAATATAAGAATCCAAAGGCCAAACATTTGTTCTCTTCATTTAGCTCTAAAATCATTCAGTTTCAAGTTTTTTGTACCAGTGGGAAATTAATATAAGACTTTTTGATAAATTAAGGAATACTGGGAGATACCTCAACCGGACATGTTCCAACATCAATGACAACTGCTCCAGGCTTAAGCCAACTTCCACGAACTAAATTAGGTATACCTGCAGCTGCTATCACAATATCCGCCTTCCTAGTAATGTGCTCTGGATCCTTTGTAAACGCATGTACCGTGCTTACTGTCGCGTCATGCCTCTACCCAAGAATTTCATGAAAGACATCAAATGCATAGCTAATCAAAAAACGAAAAATGCTAAAACATAAGAACTCACTTGCACTATAATGAAAAACTAATAATACCTGCAATAATAAAGACATCGGTAGTCCAACGATGTTGCTTCTTCCAATCACAACAGCATTTTTGCCTGCTATTTCAACGCCTGCTCTTATCAACAACTCCACACAGCCTTTAGGAGTGCAAGATACAAACAGTGGTTCCCTCCCTCTCATTGCAAGATTCCCCATGTTTAATGGATGAAACCCATCAACGTCTTTCTCCAATCTCACCATATTCAAGATTTTTGATTCATCAAGATGCTGTACAAGATATCTTCCATTACTTGATGGTACTCATGAGAAAGAATAAAAAAGAAAGAAAAACACCAAAATGCAAGAACACTCTCCTGAAAAAAGATCTATACAAGTAAGATGATTCAGATGCTCTGTCGCATAATCTAATTAGATGCTTTACCTACCAATAATAAAGGAAACCGTATAGGGGAAAAATGTCATGTAGAGAGTACATGATCTATGAGACAGGCTATAACAAGCGAGCTTAATGGATTTGAATATGTATATATATGAATTGAGCAAATCTACAGAACAAAGTATGAAAAAACAAAGTACACATAGCTACTTGAACTCCTACCATGGAACTGACCTTTGACATTATCAACACTAAACATCCCCATCACTATGTCATGATTCATATTACACACACAAACAAAAAAAATGAGAAACATACTTGGGGCAAAGGAAGCTGCACAAGAACTCCATGAATAGACGTGTCTTCATTAAATTCTTTCAAGACACTAATAATATGTCCTTCACTACAATCCTCTGGCAATTCAGCCAGAACAGATTTAATGCCAGTTTCTTCACAAGCTTTCATCTTGTTGCGAACATAAGTTTGCGAGTCTCTTTGTTGGCCAACCAAAACAACAGCAAGACCAGGGACTTTTCCAACAGCCATTTTCATCTTCCCAACTTCACTAATAATCTTTGTTCTGATTTCCTCGGCTATAACTTTACCATCTATTACCACAGTCTTCTGCTCAGTCTCTGTATAAATGCATGTACACACACATAAAAATCACAACTTCAGAAGTCAACTCATACAATTAGAGAACTTTCTTGAAATACAACAAACAATATTACCGAAAGAAGCAAGAGGTGGAGGATCAGAGTAAGGAATCCAATTTTCAGGCAAATCAAGGGAGACAAGTGGAGGAGAGACTAAGATGGAGCTTAGGTAATGAACTTCCCTTGTTGTCAAACGAATAGCCTTACTACTATGCGCCGAGGCCAAAGCTTTCCTCGCCATCAATAACATGCTCGAAACTAAATGAAACAGTCACTACTAATTCACCTAAAACACACACAAAAAAAAAATCATTGAAAGATTCCAAACTCAGTCAAGAGAACGTTAAACAGATCAGCCTAAGCTAAAATAAAAAAACCACAATTTTGATCCTTTTTAGCTCATTCCCTTCGCTAACAAAAACGAAATCGGAAAACATGAAAATACGGTGGAGGAGAGATTCACCAGTGTAAATAAGCGTCGTCAATGGCGTTGAAACGTCTCGCTAGGCATTCCGGAGTTTAGGATGCAACGAGAGTGACAATATAAAAACGATGACTAAAATTAATTAATTAAAATAAAATAAATTAACCACCGTGTGAGAAAGACACGTGTTATGATCTGGAGATAGATCTTGCAAGTGGGTTAAATAATCAAACGGTAGAGACAATGTCACACGTGTGGAAAAAGAGTTTTTTTTGTGTGTGTGTGTGTAATCGTGTATGTGTGTGTGTCTCTCTCTCTATTGCTCGTCCCAGTAGCAAAAAAAAGCAAAGGGAGAAAAAGAGAGACGATGCGATCGGGCAAAGTGCAGAAACACTGATTATAGTTCTTCTGCATTCTGCAAAACACAGATACACACGAAAGAGAGAGAATTTATTACTTGTGAGTGTGATTGTGAGTGTATCGAGAACAGAGACATAGATACAGAGAGATCTCTTTACCAACCTTTTTTTGGGGATCCAATGCGTTCGTAATTTGAGAAAGGCATTTAATTCAATTCTAAATCTGGGGGATATGAAAGGCGGAGGCGGTGGAGGAGGAGTTGGTGGTGGTGGTGGCGGAGGAGGAGGAAAACGACGGTGGAAAGTTCTGGTTATTGGAGTTTTGGTACTTGTGATTCTCTCTATGCTTGTTCCTCTTGCTTTCTTGCTCGGTCTTCACAATGGCTTTCACTCTCCTGGTATGTTTCTCTCTCTCACAACTCTCTTTGCTTGCTTGTGTTTTTTATTTTGCTCGATCTCTGTTTCCAGATCTAATCTCATCTCTCTTTTCACTTTTAGGATTTGTCACTGTTCAACCGGCTTCTTCTGTAAGCATTATTCTTATTTCTTTTATTCGTGTGTGTGTGAGTATTTGATTTTTATTGTTCTGAATCTTACCATTCTTTTGGAATCAGTTTGAGAGCTTTACCAGAATCAATGCTACCAAACATACTCAGGTATTCTACTTTGATTGATTCGATTACCGAATCTTCTCTCTTTTTTTGGCTGCTTCTCATCTTTTCTAACTTGCTTTTGCAGAGAGATGTATCCGAACGGGTCGATGAGGTTCTTCAAAAAATCAATCCAGTGCTTCCAAAGGTTGGTCCTTCTATTTTTGAGTTTTTTCACACTTGTTTTCAGTGTGGATTTATGTACTATGTGGATGTAGATTACTTGTTTTTGACACAAAGTTTAGATCTTTACCTGTACCCGTTAAGATTTAATAAGCCTTTATGATGGTTGGAAGTCATTCATTATCTTTAACACACTGCTCTCAAATTGACACAGACATTTCAGATCTGGTCTATTCGTATTTAATTTTCCAACTATTGAAGGATGTTTCTGTCATAAATGTGTGGCATTAGTGTTTCTCATTCTTCTCTTTTCAGTGATGTTAAAAATTTATAGGCTTTGTAGTTTGATTGCAGATAACATAGCTATCTGATCAACCTGATTTAGCAAAAAACACATGTTTGTCACAGTACTTCTGCTAGATGTCAATGCTAACTAATAGGAAAAAAAATTTAGATGCCTGTTTTTGATTATGGATAGCTATGCAAGATGCCTCATAATTAACCAACTTTTCTGTCCCAACAAACAAACTAGAGATCAAGTGGTTGTAGTTACTCGGTTGTTTTTATGTGTCATGTTGCTTAAGGGGTAGAAAATTTAGATGCTGAATGATGTTTTTTTATTTGACTGTCTCTTGAGCTTTAGAAAGTTGAAATGCTTTCATAAATTATTGTCACGTATCTCAACTTTTCTTGGGCGACGTAAAGAATTGGTTCCTTGTGTGGGAATGGTTAAACTACTTGTAACAAAGTTTACTTGTTTCCCATGCTAGAAAAGCGACATGAACGTGGGTTCCAGGGATATGAATAGGACAAGCGGCAGTGTATCTAAAAAAAGAGGTTTGTTTTACAAGTGTTACTTCCTTGAAATTCCTCTCTCATTATTATATTAAATGTTTCTGATTTGCAACTTTACGTCTGGTTCCTCGATTAATATGCAGGATTACCAGTGTCCCCAACTGTTGTTGCCAACCCAAGCCCTGCAAATGTACAAATGGATTAAGTGCTTCCGTAGTAGTATATCTCTCGCCAATCGTCTGAAGCTAACCCTATTCTGCTTTATTCTGTGAACAGAAAACAAAAACTGAAGCCACATATAAAGGTGTTCAGCGGACAATAGCGAGTGCTGATGAAAGTTGGAGAACTTGTGAAATGAAATATGGGAGCTACTGCCTCTGGAGGGAGGAAAATAAGGAACCGATGAAAGATGCTAAGGTGAAGCAAATGAAGGACCAGCTATTTGTTGCTAGGGCATACTATCCAAGTATTGCTAAAATGCCTTCTCAAGACAAGTTGACTCGGGATATGAAACAGAATATTCAAGAGTTTGAGCGTATTCTTATTGTAAGTTCACAAGATGCTGACCTTCCACCACAGTAAGTTCTCTATCATTTTGTGCTTAATCATGTTTGTACTGAAAGTTAGTTCCTTACTGGAAAAGATTTTGGTTGGAGTCTGGTAACTTGAATTTCTTCTAGTTTTCCGTTAGCTTGTCTAGATATCCTGTTTTCTAGTGTTTTACTTGCTTTCGGTCTTTCAGATGGTTTGTGTTATAGAAAATATTTATTGTAGCATTCTCTCCTCACCTATTCAGTGAGGAGCGCACCCAGAAATACTTCAATTTTGAAGCATCATCTGTCCCAGTATCTTAAACCAACATAAAATTTAATGAACTAATGTACTAGATGATAGGAGGGATGCCATATGTATGTTGTTTGTCCTCTATCTATCAGGAGAAGCATTTATGTGTAGAATCCTCTGCTATTTTCCTTTGATTGTACTTATTGGGTATTTCTTTCCGCTGTTGTGCAGGGTTGAGAAAAAGTTGCAGAAGATGGAAGCTGTAATTGCAAAGGCAAAGTCATTTCCAGTCGACTGTAACAATGTTGACAAGAAATTGAGACAGATCCTTGATTTGACAGAGGATGAAACTAGTTTCCACATGAAACAGAGCGTGTTCCTCTACCAGCTTGCAGTACATACAATGCCTAAGAGTCTTCATTGCTTGTCAATGAGACTAACTGTGGAACATTTCAAGTCAGCTTCACTAGAGGATCCTATTAGTGAGAGATTTTCAGATCCCTCATTGCTTCACTTTGTTATCATCTCCGATAATATACTTGCGTCGTCTGTTGTGATCAACTCAACGGTTTTACACGCAAGGGTATGTACTAAATCAGTTTTCATTACTTAGTATTTTTTTACTTTTTCTTGCAGTCATAAAACTCTGAATTCTAATTCTTGGTTGGTTATTGATGTTTCAGGACAGTAAAAACTTAGTTTTCCATGTACTGACAGACGAGCAGAATTACTTTGCAATGAAACAATGGTTTGTTAGGAATCCCTGCAAACAATCAACTATTCAAGTATTGAACATTGAAAAACTCGAGCTGGATGATTCTGAGATGAAATTGTCTTTGCCTGCGGAGTTTCGTGTTTCCCAACAGAATAGAACACACTATTTATCCCTTTTCTCTCAATCTCACTATCTGCTTCCCAAATTATTTGACAAATTGGAGAAGGTTGTGATTCTGGATGATGACGTTGTAGTCCAGCGAGATTTGTCTCCCCTTTGGGACCTTGATATGGAAGGGAAAGTGAATGGCGCTGTGAAGTCGTGCACTGTGAGATTGGGTCAGCTAAAGAGTCTCAAGAGAAGAGGAAGTTTTGATACCAATGCTTGCCTCTGGATGTCTGGTTTGAATGTTGTTGATCTTGCTAGATGGAGGGAATTAGGTGTTTCAGAAACCTACCAGAAATTTTACAAAGAGGTCAGTGTTCTGAAAAAAATTAACTTTTTAAGAGATAATTGAGTGATTCTGTGCGATGACTTACTTTTTTCATTTGCAGCAGATGAGTGGTGGAGATGAGTCGAGTGAAGCAATAGCATTGCAGGCAAGCTTGCTTACATTTCAAGACCAAGTTTATGCTCTAGACGACAAATGGGCACTATCAGGTCTTGGTTATGACCACTACGTCAATGCCCAAGCCATAAAAAACGCTGGCGTATTGCACTATAACGGGAACATGAAGCCGTGGCTTGAGGTGGGAATCCCAAAGTACAAAAACTATTGGAGAAAGCATCTGAATCGGGAAGATCGGTTCTTGAGTGAATGTAACGTGAATCCTTGATGAGTAAGTAGTTTACACACGGCCAATGCTTTAGAAGCAAGGTCACACGCAAAGAAAAGATTTTAGAGTGCAACATCTCATATTTTTGGGTCAATAAACCCGAAGGCATTGCAGGAGAAATGCTGAAGGGGAAAGAGCAAGCAGAAGCAAATACCAAATTGATTTTAAGAGACGTGATGACGGTGATTCGAAAAGCTTTGATATGATTAAAAAAAAAAGAGAGAGCATGTGAAGAACTTTGATATGTTGTATATGATTTTTTGCTAAGAGATGTGCCATTCTATTCTTTTCCTCTGCGTTATTTTCCAATTTGTCATTGTAGTTTCTGTTTTATTCTTTACTTTTTGTGACGTACCAGAATAGAAGGCGATAAGAGTTTTTATCTATACTTCTCTCACTGAACCAGTTTACAGAGTACGTTCTCTCAGGGTCTTGTGTATTTAACCTTTGCTTTATTCACATCTGATGGGAAACACATTTGTCTCAACAATAGATGACTCAGGAATAACATGTTTGGAACTATTCTAACCCAACAAGAGCTTTCTTCTCAGAAACCAAAAACAAAAAACATCAGGTCTTATATGAAGGATTATCTATCCGACAGTATCTGCAGTTTCATTGCTGATTTGGACAAAACTTAGCTATGTTTCCAAATTCCAATGATAAGTTAGCTATTATCAAATTTCGATCTCGGTTTGTATAATCTCGATCGTTCTCAACATATGTGACAACAAAATAATAACATTTTGTTGCTTGATGCAGGAATCAAAACCTTGCATGATTCATTTGCAAGAATCATGCATGCAATTATATTCGTCGAAATGGAATCAAATGTCTCATAGTCATAGTTAAAGAATCAACTTAGAAAACCTTCATTCACATACTGTACCACACCCATATTTGATGATGACGGGCGAGGTTAGTATGAGAATATGAAACACTAAAAGCTAAGTTGAGGAATAAGGTTGGTACATATAGAGAGAGTGAGAGGAATCAGATTTGGTTAGGAAGACAGGAGTTATTAGGTTGTACTACATCTGTAATATATTAAAGAGAGAGAACATATTCTTTCATCAAAGTGCATGCAGCGCGTAAATCGTCAATTCATTTGTTTTTATGAAAGTGGGGGGACGACGTCTCTTACCATCTCAAAGGTCGTAATCAACTTTTGTAAATTACATATGACGCATAAACCGCAATAATCTTTTTGCTATTTAAACAGACGATAGATAACGAAAGCTTGAGATTTTTTTTTTAAAAGATTAATAAGGTCAACGTAAGTGGAACATTCATTATTATAACACAATGGACGTGGAAAAATATCATAATGAAAAATAGAATATGATATTTTCTAAGTTTAAAAAGAAAAAAATCTTTAGTGGGAATTTTCGTTGGGGATGGTTTTATTTTTCTTCCCACCGCTAATTGCTTATCAGCCACACAGCTCCCTAATGTTTAAATTATTTATAATCAATGATATATAGTGGTGGTCCTCCTTTCATCATATGATATTAAAAAAATCTTAAAACCAAAGATTGGTTCAAAACTCGATTTTTTAACTCGGTTATATTTTCATTGTCAATGTTTGAAATGATTATTTGTTTTAATGTGTAATATATGCTATCCACTCGTTCTTATCTTCCTCCACTAGATTACCTTTTCGTCGACTCAACAACGTCCATGGTAATAATAATAATTCAAAGCGTGATTGGCTAGCTATTAAAAATATGTTATCGGATGTTTAAATTATGATTGGACTAAGAGTCATCATGATGACCAGAAAATATTAGAATTGGGACACCTGCGTGAAGTTTGATCCACAACGTGATCTTCAAAAACTTGATATATCAACAATACTATTATACATATGATATGGTTTTCAGGTTTTATCTTAGAGAGTATAATGTATTACTTTCTTTCTTTCTTTTTGTTGGCCTTAAATATTACTTTCGGTTCAGAAACACATGTAGTCTGTTGTTGAAAAAAAGATACAAATAAAATACTTTCGGTTGAATTTTTGGAGAATAGTATCAGCATGATAATAGGAAATGAAAAAACATTAGAGACTCGCCATTTCCCATTATAAAAAGGATGCACACTGGAAATGTCGATGGATTATGGCCCGTAGGTTAGATTCTTTTCTCTTTTTTGTAGCTAGACAGTAGACAATAATATTCTCATCATCTTTTGATTAAATAAAATTTGTAAAGTCGACAAAGAGAGAAAGATTAGAGAAATGTTTAGACGCCAATAAAATGATAAAATAAAATATATGAGAAAAGTAAAATAAATACTACTGTGTTCGTGTAGAAAAGTACAAAAATAAATATACGAAAGGAATTTTCCGAAATATCCTTGTGTCATTGAAAAGAGCCTGTTAATAAAACCGTAATATGTTAAAACCCTAATTTAAAAACATCTTTCTATTTTGCATTGAATAAAATCGATTTAGTATATTTGTTATAAAATCAATATATAATTCTTGCAAAGTTACTTTAAAAACTAGAGCATATGAAAACTAGTGTTTAGTGTCAGATTTTATATTATACGAGAGACCATAAGCTATTTTTGTAGGGCCAATATTTGGTCAGAACAAGATTCAAACAACAAGGTTTCGTTATAATATTTTGTTGGAGTTTAGGTGAAATGCAAAACCGTTATTATAATAATATTTGATTATAGAAAGGAATCAATTCATTAATTTAATTACATTAATGCATTTAATAAAAAATTTGGACCTAAAAAATTAAAGAGAAGATATCTTATAGTAATAGACTGACAAGGACAACTCTCTAGTGGAAAACAAGAAGATGAGAGACCATTCTTTTTCATTTGAGCACCTCATTCTCTCTTTTTCTACGTTTGTATAAATAAACACGCAAACACCTCTTCTCATTATTCCCACATACACAACATCAACTCATCTTCTCCAACAACCAACAATCATCAAACACACATAGCAACAAAGAACAATCAAAAGAGAGAGATGACAAAAGTTCACCCTAAATTCCCAAACACATGCGACGAGAGCTTGTGTGATAGTAAAGCAGCCGTTGTTTTAACGGTGTGGAAGAAGTCCCTTCTCTTCAACTGCGACGGATTCACAGTTTACAACGCCAATGGAGAGCTTGTCTTTAGAGTCGACAACTACATGAATTGTCCTAGAGACAACATCGTCCTTATGGACGCTTCCGGTCTACCCCTCCTCTCCGTCCGCCGCAAGGTACTTTTTTCATTTCTTGATATTCTTGTCATGATATAAGACATTGCTAGTGATGTCATCCACAATTGTTATGGAAACTAATCTTAAATTTGCTTTTTCTTGTTAATTGACTTGAACAGAAGTTGAGTTTGGGAGATTGCTGGATGGTATACGATGGAGAAACAGAGAGAGACCCGATAATGACGGCAAGAAAGAACGTTAACATAATAACAAACCGGAGGACCTTGGCGTGGGTTAGCTCAAAGAGGACGGTATTGTACGAGATAGAAGGATCATACAGTCAAAGAAGCTGCAAAATATTGGACGAGAGGAGGAACAAGAAGAAAACGGCGGAGATCAAGAGGAAAGAGGCGGTGATCGGAGGAGTTGCCTTTGGCAAAGATGTGTTTAAACTTATAGTTGAATCGGAGATGGAGCCTCGTGTGGCCATGGCATTGACCATCATCCTTGACCAAATGTTTAGATCTTCTTGAATTTTCTCTTCTTTTTTTACGGTTTAAATTTTATGTGTATATTAGTTACTTTTTGTTATGTAATTTATGCATTGTGTTCCTTTCTAAATGTACACATGATCAGAGACAACTTTTAGTGCAAAAAAAAAAAAAGACAGAGATAGTTTTCTTTATTTTGGCCTTTGGGACTACAAAAATGCAACTATCGATGGATATTTTTAGAGACGAATCAACAATGATGGCTTTGGTAGAGGCTGATGATGAATGATGATGATTAAGTCGGCTATATTTTATAATTTTGTCGGTCATGATTTGATGTCATGTAACCAGCAAAATAAATGTCTAATTTTGTTACTAAAATGATTTGATACGAATAGTCTTTAACATATTTGCTACAACAGAGTTATTAGTTTCTGTTGTAAGAAAAGAAAGACTTAAGTTTCATAATTTCGTAGTGAAGTAGTCCTATTATTTATTAATATCAAATTTTGTGCTTTGGTCAAACTAGAATTTAATAAAAGGACTTGCACTCCAGTAATGGAGGAGCTGTTGAAGGCCACCAAGACCGATTTAGCAAAAAAATCAACTACAACACTTCTTTAAGTGGGAAACAAAAAGAAAGCCTCGGATAGAGTGAAGTAAATTTTAAGCTAAGCTCGGTTATTAAGCCCTTTTTATTTGATAAGAAGAGACTTGGGAGTCTAAGAACGCATTTAGAGATTTGATGCAGCTAAGATGCCTGTATTGAACGGCTTCTAGTTCTAAAATTATATTATAGTGAACTTGCAAAATCATCATAGAGTAGAGATTTTGAACTTAAACAAGCATCAACTAATTTTCATCTCGTTGGAAGCACAAAAGCAATATTTTTGGGTTACAATCTTAATTTGATGCAAAACTTATACTACTATGATATTTGCACCACAATTACATAGTCAAGTTTTGATGCAAAAGCACAATATCATCACTTTATTAAGTTGGAGTTCCACAATTGCGATTATTCGCCAAAATTACCAAACTAGTTGGTAAAAACTACAATAGTAAATTACATAAATTCATTTCTCTAACTTTTTTAACTCTATTTGGAATAAAATAGTGTGATGTAATGTCAAAAACTAAAAAAAAATTGACGTTATAAATACAAAATTATCATTGTTAATATTTGCCGCTAAACGAAAAATTTCGAATCCAAAACTAAAATTTGAAAACCGCGTAAATAGTACACATTAGTGCTAAATCATGATTTTGACGTAAAACTTTATAAAATTAGAATTTCGCGCCGAATTGTAAATCATGATTTAATACCAAAATTGCGTTAAAAAATTGATTCTTAAATTGTAAAATTACATAACCAAAACTGTTTTTTCTTCATTGTACTCATGATTTGATGCCAAAAACCGCATAACCATTTTTTTTTCCCCAGTATATGTCTATTCACCGAGACATACACACACCTTCTTACACTTTTTAAAGCCCTTAAAACAAAAAAAAAACGAAAAAAATTAAACTTTATAGAAAGACGGAAAAAAAAAAAGTTGTCACATTGTATAATAGATTCAGAAAAATGTCATAAACCTAAACTATTTTGTTCTTATGATAAAATCCAATTAATTCCCCATAGATTCAGATTAGCCCATTTGGAGCCTTTAGTTGGCTGTTGTTGTTGCCAACAACAGTTTCTTCGTCATCACTTTTGAGATAAAAAAGCTTTAAAGCTTTTTTTGGATTTTGATTTGATGATGGAAGGAAGAAGAATCATAGCAAACCCTAGACCTTGCGGCGTTAGAAGAGTTGTCGCCAAGAAGAGGTCTCGTCCCGATGGATTCGTCAACAGCGTTAAAAAGCTTCAACGCCGTGAAATCTCGTCTCGTATGGATCGAGCTTTCTCAATCAGCACCGCTCAAGAGAGATTCCGCAACATGCGTCTCGTGGTATGTTATGATTTCTTCGATTTCGGTTAATTTGGTTCTCCTACTCCGCCAAAGTCTGAATCTTTTTTGTTGGGTTTTTGGTGGATTCAGGAGCAATATGATACGCACGACCCTAAAGGGTACTGTTTAGTTTCATTACCTAACTTGTTGAAACGAAGCAAAGTTATTGAGATTGTTGCTGCTCGTGACATTGTCTTTACTCTTACTCAATCTGGTGTCTGTGCTTCTTTTAGCAGAGGTACTTACTACTACTAACCCCTAAGTGTCTCTTTTTTTTGGGGTTTGTTGTTGTGTCACTGTGATTTTTGATGGGAGTTGTTGTTATTTATGTAATTGCAGATACGAATAAAAGGGTTTGCTTTTTAAATGTTAGTCCTGATGAAGTCATCCGGAGTTTGTTCTACAATAAGAACAATGATTCTCTCATTACTGTTTCTGTTTACGCCTCTGACAATTACAGCTCTTTGAAATGCAGATCCACTAGAATCGAGTATGTCTACTTACTCTTGTGTTTGTTGTGGTCTTCTTGAGTTAACTTGTGAAAGTAATGATTTTGTTTTGGGTACTGTTAGATATATTCTGAGGGGTCAAGCAGACGCAGGATTTGCTCTTTTTGAATCTGAGTCACTAAAGTGGCCAGGTTTTGTTGAGTTTGATGATGTTAATGGGAAGGTGCTGACATATTCTGCACAGGATAGGTATTTCTCTTGTCTTCATTACCCTAAATGTCTTGACTTGAAGTTCTTTCAACTGAGTCACAGTCTTGCTCTGCAGTGTTTACAAGGTGTTTGATCTGAAAAACTATGCATTGCTGTATTCCATATCGGACAAAAATGTACAGGAGATTAAGATCAGGTGACCTTTCTACATCTTTCTATGTGTCTCGTTTACAAATGTTGAAGTGAGTTGGTTCATAGTGTTTTCTTGATTGGGATTGAAGACTTGTGACTCTAACTTTGTGCATGTATTTTAACTTGCACCAGTCCAGGGATAATGCTGTTGATTTTCAAGAGAGCTGCGAGTCATGTTCCTTTGAAGATTCTATCAATTGAAGATGGCACGGTTCTCAAATCCTTCAATCATTTGCTTCACCGAAACAAGAAAGTTGATTTCATTGAACAATTCAATGAAAAGCTTCTCGTTAAGCAAGAGAACGAGAATCTCCAAATACTTGACGTGAGTGGTTTTTTGTTCTTGGTTCAAGCTGCTTTATATATTTGCGTTTTTAGTTAATGTTTCTAATTGAGTATTTATGTTCTTAAAGGTTCGAAATGCTGAGCTGATAGAAGTGAGCAGAACTGAGTTCATGACACCATCAGCATTCATATTTTTGTATGAGAACCAGTTGTTTCTAACATTCCGGAACCGTAATGTCTCTGTGTGGAATTTTCGCGGTGAGCTTGTGACATCGTTTGAGGATCATCTTCTTTGGCATCCAGACTGTAACACAAACAATATCTACATAACAAGCGATCAGGATCTGATCATCTCATATTGCAAGGCAGATACTGAAGAACAGTGGATAGAAGGAAATGGTAAGTAGACTCATCATCCACTCTTTTAAATCAAGAAACCTCATATAGAAATGCTCTGATTTGTTGTTGTGCCTATTGAGACATTGTTGTGATTTTGGTTGATTATGCAGCGGGGTCAATTAACATAAGCAATATCTTGACTGGTAAATGCTTAGCTAAGATAAAAGCAAATAATGGCCCTCCTAAGGAAGAAGACAGCAGCAGTAGTGATTTGGGGAACTCCATGCAAAGGAGAAGTGTGGTTGCTGAGGCTTTGGAAGACATAACCGCTCTCTTCTACGACGAAGAACGGAACGAAATATACACAGGAAACAGACACGGCCTTCTCCATGTCTGGTCTAACTGAAGCTACCCGGCATTTGTTTCTTTACATTAAGCAGCTTTGAGGTTTCTGTATCTTGTTCTGTTTTTCAACTGTGTAATATGATCTGTAATTTACTTTGTGTTTGAGCAGGAATTGTGGTTGTAATGAAGCAGCAAATATTTGGGGGGGAATTTGGCTCCCCATTTATGTGCACTAGTATGATCATTTGTCTACTTAGAATATTAAATTTAAGAGATTGGTTTACAAATTTGATATTGTCATTTCTCCAAATATTAACAAGCGATCCATGATCTGATCATCTGAGACTGCAAAGCAGATTACTGAAGATAAGTAGATAGAAGGAAATGGTAAGCAGACTTGAATCAAGAAACCTTAAATGAAACTGTTCAGCGTGGTCTGATTTTCTTGACATTGTCGTAATTTTGGTTGTTTATGCTGCGGAGTCGATTAACATAAAAGCAAGTAATGTCCCTCAGAAGGAAGAGGCGTGCAATAGTAGTGGTGGGGAACTCCAAGCAAAGGGAAAGTGTGGTTGTTGAGGCTTTGGAAGAAGACATAAGTAACCGCTCACATGAATGAAACATACATGTATCAGCGGTTTACATTAATCAGCTTTGGAGATCTCTGTATCTTGTTCTGTTTTCTCAAATGTGTAATACCATGTGATCTGTAATTTACTTGTCTATTTGAAAAGCAATTGTGGTTATAACGTAGCAGCAAATAACACATTTGCTTTCTCTTCAATTGGACAAACAAGCTGTTCAGTTTCTTTTATATAAGTACAAATATCTCTTTAAGCACACAGAATAAGACACCAAGATGATGGTGGTGACAAGGAATTTGAGCCATCAGCTTCAAAACACCAAAGAGAAGCCTGATCCAGTAATAGAAGCTTGCAATTTGCCAGAGGTCAGAACTGAGATTTGTCAAGGCTGTCAAAGTAGGGATGATCCATAGCTGCTTTTGCTGAGATTCTATCAGCTGGATTGTACCTCAGCATTTGCTGCATTAGATCAAAAGGTTCAAACAAATTATCATCAACAAGGAACCCCAACCGAAAGAATCAGACTAAAGAGATCAAGTAAGCAAGCAATGGTCATAATATAGAAGAGCATTACCGTGAGAAGATCAATTCCTTCAGGAGATAGAGATGGAACAGCACGTGATAAGTCTTGCGATTCCCACTTTGGATAGACATGCCAGTCACGCAATGCCATTACACCAGGCCATTGCTGCTCAGTTGGTGTTCCTAGCAATCTCCATAACCCAAAACAAAACCATGTTTCAAGATATACATTAGATTGAGTCCCTATGATCTAAATAAGTCCACAAGAACTTAACCTAATGTACTAAGGTGCTAGACTGATTCCTATATCATTCATGTTACATACACACTAGGCATCAAAACTATGAAGCAAATAACCTGAAAATATGAAGTAGCTGCTGAAACTCAGAATCACCAGGGAAAAGAGCTTGCCTCCTAATCATCTCAGCTACAAAAAAAAAAAAAGTAGGAAACATCAATAACACAAACCAACAGGACAAAGACGATTTCAAAAGGGTATATATAAAACACGATTGAACACTAACCAAAAATGCAACCAACAGACCACATATCAACAGCAGTAGAGTAATGAGTAGAACCAAGCAAAACCTCAGGAGCTCTATACCATAACGTAACAATCTCATGAGTATAAGCCTTAAGAGGCACAGTAAAAGCACGACTAAGACCCAAATCAGCAATCTTAAGAATCCCTTTATCCTTATCCAAAAGAAGATTCTGCGGTTTAAGATCACGGTGAAGCACACCATGGCTATGACAATGAGCCACACCTTTCAATAGCTGAAACATAAACCTCTGCACTAGAGAATCCTCAAGCGGTCTAGGATTCGAACCTTTCCTATACAAATCTATAAATTTCTTGAGATCAGTATCGAGATACTCGAAAACGAGGTAGAGATTTGATTTGGGAGAGTTAGTAACAACAACAGGTGGAGACGACGGTGAGGATGAGTTCTCTTTGGATTGAAGAACATGTTCGACGCAGAGGAGACGAACGATGTAGATTGATTGAGAAAGCATCTGGAGAAGAGAGATCTCGCGTAGTGCCGTTGGTGGTATACCTTCTTCGTCCATCTCGAGTCTCGTCTTCTTTAGGGCGACGAGTTTGCCGGAGGTTTTCTCCATTGCTTTGTAGACTTTACCATAGGTTCCTTCACCGACCTTTTCGAGCTTCTCGTACTTGTCCATTGATGGATGATTTGATTGAGAGAGATTGTACTAAGATTGAGGATTTGAGTTTTGATTGGTCTTTATAAACCCTAAAGCCCCAATTTTGGATTTTAGATCTGGTAAGGCGCCTCTTTGGTTTAACGATAACGATTTTTTTCTTTTCACGTGTTTTCTCGTGTTTCCCGCTCCTTTAGGACTTTGAATCCCTCGCACGCTTCGCAGTTCGCACGTACCAGTAATATTTGATGATATGACTCTCAAACTCTCAAGCTCTATACATATGTAAATTTGCTTATAGTTGAGACTAAAATAATCTCCTACGAGAATGTTCCATTTTCAATTAAAATAGGTTTAGCACAAAAATATAACAAAATCGATAGGACAAACAAGAGAAATTATAAACCAAACAAGTATCAAAATTATTCAATAGATATTTGAAGAAAAATTTATTAATTAATTTATAAATCTTTACAAATATATTATTTTACCGGTTGAAATACATAAAACCCAAGATATATTCAAAAACAAAATGATCAAAGGTGATGATTAATCTTTATTAAGATTAATATTCGATATCAATTGATGACCAAATTAAAATTTTCTTTTAGAAGGTTGATCCCTAGAACCAACAAAAGAACTAAAACATGTTTACTGATCATGAGGGTTAAGCATGTGATGTAATATTATACTACTAAAACATTAGAAATACAAAATACTAAAAAAACAAACAAACAAACGATACCATGAGATCTATGCTAATATACTTGTGTGTTGTGATGCTCATTTATAGTTTACAAGGATACTAAAACACATGAAAAGCAATTACTTTCTAAACAATATATGAAGTCATGTAATTTCAGAAAGTCATAAAATCATCATAAAAAGTTCTATGTAATTTACATTTAAGGGATTAATTCTAAAATTTTTGAATGGATGAGAAAATAACTGTTTTTTATAAAAGTATAAAGAGAAAAAAAGATTAAAATTAAAGCAAAAGAATGTGTTTCATGTGGAATATAAAGAAAGTTGTCTATTACTATATATATATATATATATATATAAAGTATTGGACAACAAGAACTAAAATGAAATTTAGATTAACAAAGTAAATGAAAAAAAAAAAAAAAACAATATTCAATGATAGGTATTGACCAAGGAAAGAAAATGGTGAGCTGAAAAACGGGTTATAAAGACTATAAAAGTTGATTAGATATGAACATCGGTTAACTGATTTACAATGGTCAACAAAGTTGTTTGCACTACCATTTTTTATTTTTTATTACTTCACTTAAAAATTACGGATTAGTATGATACTTTGTTTTAGTATAAACATATACGTAGAGGTAAAATCCATAATTTAATTGTGCGTTACATATGGAAAAAGTCTCAAACTCAAACCTAACCAATCCATCCCTACAAAAAAAAAACACTTTTATTGTAAATTATTAAATGTAATGAAAATAAAATACGTAATGTAAAGGCAAAAAAGACAGCTCTCTAATGTAATGAGCGATGGCATGGGTGACACGTGTTCAGTTTTAGCGGCGTTAAAAGATACGGTCTACGTAGTCTCGCACACACCCCAAAGTTTCTCCCCCGAGTAGTAGTAATAACAATTGTTAGTCTTCATCACTCATTTAAAATTACAGAAAGAATCAAACGGCGACGGTTGATTTCAACCTTTTGTAATAAAACCAGAGAGATCCACGCTGTCACTTTATTACACAACTCTTTATAGTTTCTTCTGTCTTTTTTTTTTTTTTTTTTTTTTCAACTATAGTTTCTTCTGTCTGTGAGTTGAAAATTACATTATTTTTATTTTTTTCTTTTTTTTCCCAAAAGATAAATAATTGTTTTTCTTTTTCTTTTCTTTCTAAATAATTATAAACAAAATAGAGGAAAAACCCAAAAAAGAAAAAAAAAAAAGTCTGGCGTCTTTCCTGCAGAATTCACATTTGGTGTCTGCTGCTGGCTTTCTCTTTCTCTCTCTACTTTCTGCGATTTCCATCAAAACAAACCCTTTTGCTTGGTTTTGGGGGTTCTTGTACAGAGAAGAAGATACAAACCCACACACACACACACACCCAAAACTCATGTCTGGTTTGTATAATAACTCCTCTTACTTCTCTCCTGCTCGAGCTGCTTCTCCTCAGATTAGAAGCACTCCTGAGATCGACAGGTTTTGTTTTCCAGACACTCTTTTTCTTTATTGGTTTTTTAATTGTGAAAAGAAGAAAAAAAATACCGATCTGTGTTGTGTTCTGTTTCTTTGTTTCTAACAGCTCTCAGTACTTGACGGAGCTTCTCGCCGAACATCAAAAGCTTACTCCTTTTATGCAGGTCCTACCCATATGTAGCCGTCTCTTGAATCAAGGTTCCTTCTTTTTTTTTTTACTAATTTTGATTCTGATTCGGATCTAAAGTTTTCTTTTGTTTTTCCCACACCACTAAAAGTGTATATACCCTTTTAGCTATCTCTTTCTTCTGTTTTCACCAGACTTGATCAAGTCATTTGATTTCTTACAAAATGTTCAATTCAGTTAATCTTAATTAGTTCAAAAGAGTGAGATCAAGTTCGTTGATCTGATTTTTCAATTTTTTGTCTGTTTGAATCCGGCATTACCTACTTTAGTAGTAGCCTCCTTTTAGAGTCTCAATTGACTTGTGTTGTTGTTCATACTACTTATTATAAAAGGGTTTCTTGATTTGCAGAGATGTTCAGGGTATCTGGAATGATGTCTAACCAAGGATTTGGTGATTTTGATAGACTTCGACACAGAAGTCCCAGCCCCATGGCTTCTTCTAATCTTATGTCTAATGTCTCTAACACCGGGTTAGGCGGCTGGAACGGCCTCTCTCAGGAGGTATCATCATCATCTACCTGTTTTTTTAATACAACCACTCTCTTTCAAAACACTAACTTATTCAGTTGTTTAGTTGGTGATCTGTTTTAAACCATGTTCTAATGTAGTCTAGAGTTTCACCTTTGCTAGAGTACTAGAATGCTTTTACGCTTGCTTCTGTTAAGCATTGTGAGATAAGCTAATACACTCAGTTTCTTACAGAGACTTAGTGGTGGAACACCTGGAATGACAATGGATTGGCAAGGTGCACCTGGAAGCCCCAGTTCATACACCGTCAAAAGGATATTGCGTCTGGAGATTCCTGTAGATAACTATCCTAATGTGAGTTGTCTTATTTATGTGTGTTGTTCATCATATGCTCCATCATAACCATCATAGATGGTAATATTTCTCAACTCCCCATTCTTATTTTCTCTGTTTTGTCAGTTCAATTTTGTTGGACGACTTCTTGGCCCTAGAGGCAACTCTTTAAAACGCGTTGAAGCTACCACAGGTTGCCGTGTATTCATCAGAGGGAAAGGATCAATCAAGGATCCTGAAAAGGTGAGATCCATGAAACATTTGGGAACTTTGTCAAACACTTTCACAAATTAACCAACCAGTTGAGTCCAAATTGGTGTTTTGGCGTTTATAAGAGTATTGAATAACATGTTTTCTACTCGTGTTTTTGATGATATAATGTAGGAAGATAAACTAAGGGGAAGACCGGGCTATGAACACCTGAATGAGCAGCTTCACATCTTAATAGAAGCAGATCTTCCAGCGAGTATCGTGGAGATACGTCTGCGACAAGCTCAAGAAATTATAGAAGAGTTACTAAAGCCTGTGGTAACACTCATTTTTCTCTTCCATTACTTTAAGTTATTTCTTGTATTATATGTTTTTGGTATCAGTACAAAGCATTAAGAGAATAGTCCTCGTCTTCCATGAAGGGTATTAAAATGAAAGGACACGTTTTTATTTTAGGTTTTTTCCGTAGCTGTTTTGTCTCAGTGAGACTATTAGTTATTACCTGTAGGGCCTCTATTGTTTTGTCTCAGCGTCCATATTTCAGTACCATTCTTTGGAGTTTGTGGTTAGTGTTCAATTATGCAGACATGTACATGTGTGACCACTACTGTGACGACCAACACCAGTCAAACAAAGTAGCGATTGGTGTATTCGCACACGCCAAAAATATGCCATCTTCTTTTCAAACACTTACATTGTTATGTCTTTTGACTATTCTTTGTTATCAAAATGCAAGCATAATAGAAAAACTTGGATTCCAAAATTTTAACAATCTTTTGTTTGTTTGTTTGTTATAATGAAGGATGAGTCGCAAGATTTTATAAAGAGGCAGCAGCTGAGGGAACTAGCGTTGCTAAACTCGAACAACCTGAGGGAAGAGAGTCCAGGTCCGAGTGGAGGTGGAAGCGTTTCGCCTTTCAATTCAAGTGGTAAACGCCCCAAAACAGGATGCTAAGAAGCGTTTTGTTTGTCTCGCCCGAAACAACATGCTCCTTTAAAAGCCTTATAATGGTTTCTTCAACCAAAAGAACATGTCTGCATGCATACACAGACGCACATGTGTATATTTTGGTTTCTCCAGTAGTGGCTGCAATGGTGGTGGTCTGGTCTTAAGCCTCCCTGGTCTCTCTCTGGTGAGTGGACCCTGTGTGGCCCTTTTTCCATTTTTCTTCCATTTTGTTTTTTTTTTCCTTTGATCGTCTTTATGAGAGACGACATCAGAGATTCATTACAGATGATTTAAAAAAGATTCATGCAAAAAAAAAAAATAAGGAAAAAAGAAGGTATGAGATTATATATATTATATATAGGGAGAAAATAGATGTGGTGGCTTGGGAGGGTAAAGGGCGAGGATTGAAAATTCTTATTGTAAAAACATAAACCAAAAAAAAAAAAACACATTTATTGGATTGATTCTTATCTTTTGATTTTTCATTTTCGAGACTTTGATGTAAAAGTTTGGTTCTTTTTCATTTTCAAATATTATATTTATTTGATATATTTTTTGTCAGTTACAATCATATTTTATATTTTAACAGGATTACTTTGCTACAAATGTTCGAAATTGCAAAACTAACACAATGTCTTTTCTAGAACTATGGTCTGATTTGTTCAGACACTGATTGTTGTGGAACTCCTGTGTAGATAAAGACCATAGAACTTGAGTTGAGACATACCCTTTTGTATGTTGTTGTACATGTAATTTGATTGGTAGTAAGAAAAAGTAGTTAAAGTAAAAAAGTCTTAGGGAACAAAGTACATAGGATTTGGAATCTTAAAGGTACGATCCCCTGAATATTCTCCTTGTAAGTCACTCCATTGGTCGCCTACATTACCCCAGATCCTGTAACCTTGTTCCATCATTTCCTTTCTGATTCTTGTTTTGTATGTTATTGCGCTTTGTCTTTTGTTATCTGCTGTCCTGCAAGTACGTAGAATATTTCGTCCAACATTGTATGTGACTTGATCTTCCAAAAAAAAAAATCTTTAAAATAATTAAGTAAGCCACTCTTACCTCATAATCAACCTTTCATAACCAGTATATCCTTGGTTATGCAAATTTTCTTGTGTAGCCTGACGAAGTGTCTCTTCATCTCTTCCGGTCACTAGGAAAACCTTGAAGCCTGTTTCTATTAGTGTATTAAACAATTCAAGAACAGGTTGTATTGCTGGACACTCTCCTTTCATCGACCATGTTCTAAATCCGGTTGGATCATAAGGGTCACATCTACATATTAACAATTTAAACATATTATATGGTATCCAATAATTTTCGGATCATAGGTCTAGGAATGACGCGTGTACGTACCCGTATCTCTTAAGCCGATAGTAAAAGACATTTGACAAGCAAGTATCATCAACATCCAAGATCCATGCGTCCATGCCATCACCAGGAAGGACTATCTCATTGAGATAAAACTTGATTTGGTCCACAATTAACTGGACGTCTCTGTCATATTGACCAGCAAGCATATATACCTCAACGTAACGGAGACATTGCAGAGGAACAATGCGCCACAAACGTACATTGTTGGTCTCTACTCCTAGTCTCCAGCTTAAGCAATAGCTAGCACCATAGTTTCCGTCCATCGGCCATGGACTTGTGCTGGTTGCCACTGAGGATATTGTCAGAAAGATGAAAAGCAACGTTTCTCTCCTACACGTATGATCCATTGCTCTTGATTCTTCTACTTTATCTACGCACCCGTGAAGGTTTTATGCAAAGATAAGTAGAAATATGAGTAAAAGTGTGTATGGGAAAACTAGTGACTAATGAGCAAAATTTGTTAAGAAAGGAAATTGACATAATACAAGAGGAGAGACACAAAGATAGAGATCGAGAAAGAGAGAGCTTTGTTACTGGTGAAACAAGAAGACTAATGCTTGCAGTAATGCTTGAAAAGTGAAGATCAGAGTAATAATACCTAGAGTGGTGGTGGATCAGCTTAGTTAGCAATTTAGTATTGTAGTCGTGTTATAGACTAGTATTTAAAGAGTTTTGGTTCGGTAGAAGATTCCGGATGAGGTTTCATCCACTAAGTCGCACCATTTTTTACGACCAATTATCTTAAATTATGAGGTAAGCAAAAGTATTATTTAAATTTTTGAAATGGGGTCAAAACCAGCACCGAACATATTCACTAACACACATCTATCGCCACTATTTATATTCTAAACACATTCACATCCTCTACTCTCTCTAATAATACATCTTTCGCATTTACTAAGTGGCGCATGATATCTTTTAGTTAGTCCTATATAACACTATTACACTAGGTGGATGAGCTCACTAAAATAGGAAACGGCTATGCATAACACTGCATAGATTTAGTCCTCACTAATTTCCACGTTCATATCCAAGTTTTGGTTTTAACGATCATCTGATTTTGGTACAACATGTTACATTTGTTAAGTCTCCGAGCTCATGCAATATATTAGACAAAAAAAATATATATATACACAAAATTTACAATATAGTTTTAGCTAGGATTAGGAGGGTGTTATTGCTAATTATCAAGAAACCAATAGATACAAATTTGTCAAACCAACAAAAAATGGACCGACCAAACAAGATTGGATGCTGACAAGGATTAGATTGTTATTAAATTTTTGTCAACAGAAAAGTGGATGACACGTACGTTAGTAGTCTAATGGAAAATGTAAAGGATACCAACTAATGAAGTTTAGAGTTGTCTGTCAACACTACTAAATTGGCAAATTCCGTTAAGAGATGTTGCCTTTAATCATTAAAAACTTAAAAAGAATACTTCAACTACTTAACTGAAACATCACCATTGCGCAACAACAACCAATTATCTTATCTCTCTCTCACTAACGCTCCTTTGGATATCTTTTTTACTTCCACTCCTTTCTTTGAATTTTCATAGATTTGAATCCCACTCACAACACATTCTTTTTCTTTCTATTAACAAATTATTATTTTAGAAAATGCTAAGTGATTTATAATTTGTTGATAAAATAGGGGCGGCAACCCAACTCCTATCACCTAAACATTTCTTAGCAATTTAGGCGATTAAAATCTATAAATAGCTTAATATTATTATTAACAAAACTTCGTCTTCTCTAGCTTTCACTTGTCTCAATCATAATAATCTTATGATTATACTGAGCCGTCCATCTTCCTTCGTGGTACTTCTCTCTTACTGTATATAAGAGCCACCACCGAGCTCTTTCTTCTTCTTCGCTCTCTTCACTTATCATATAAACATATAAAAACCACAATCAAGAAGACTTGGCAGATGGAACCAATAAGAAAACCATTTGAAAATATAGCCTCCTGAATATTCAAATGATTACATTTAATTTGCACTTAAAACAGACCATCCACCAATATAGTTTGTGTATGAAGCCTTAGATAGCGTGTCAGTATTTCAATTGGTCTCCATTGTGAAAAAACGATGAATAGATGAAACTTTTTATGCCTGGGTCATGCCTGTTCAAATACATGAAAATTACTGGTAACAAAACACAACTTCTGTTTTGTCACACACAAGTTCAGTCCTTCACAACCCAAAAAAAAAAACATATTATTGTATACCAAAACACAGCAGAAAGTAAAAGAGAAGCTCAACAGCACCAACAACATCATATGGTTCTTTAGCAAGTAAGATAGTAGGCATCAAAATGCAAGAAGTCCCATATGGCTCAACCCTTTCAGTGTCTGCTCCTGCAGATCACAAAGTGTAATCACCATAAGCCTCACTTCCAACAAAGTATATAAGATAAAAGAACACAAAAAAAATTACCTGTAACTTAGCAACCAATCTTTTTTTTTGCTTCTCATCATCCCGTTTTCTCCTTCTGCGCCTCCTCCTATCTATATCTATGTCTATATGGATCCTTCATTAGCTTTTCTATTTCAGCAAGCCTCAACATGTTTTGATCAAATTGACGCTTTTCTAAAATACTTTGTTTAATCCTTTTGCCTCGTGCAAGTTTCTTGATCTGGACCAAACTTGGAACATAAGAGCACACACTAATTAGCCAACGGTTTTTGTATGCAGGTACTTCGAGATCCAATATTTTTGAGTATCCAGCCTCTCCGATGATCTTAATTAATGTTTTGGGACATTCGTCAGAATAAGAGTCATAGCCATAGTTTCTACCAACACACATGAAGACTTTCTTCTCCTCGTTAATAAAGAAACAGTCTGGAGAACTTATCCTAAGCCTCGTATCAATTCTCAAGAACTTGCTCCACGACCCCGTTTCGACCTCAATCTTAGTTGTAATCCATATCTCAAACTCATAACCATAGTGGTGGTGAAATAAAGCTGCAATCTTCTCTTCTTTAACACTAGATAAATTTACATACAGTAAAACCTCTATAAATTAATAAGGTCGGGACCACCAAATTTTATTAATTTATAGAGGTCTTAATTTATCGATAAATTAATAATTATTAATTTATCAATAAATTAATATTTTATTAATTTATGAAGAGATTTTTAATTTTCATAATTTTTAAAAAATTATATTATAAAATAAGATACTTTTGTTATCATTCATAATATTAAAGAATTTTCTTAATTTATAATCTTGGCTATCGTAATTGTTAAGTTTAGAGTTTAGATATAAATGATAAATGTTAGAAGTTTAGAGTTTAGAAGAAATTGCTACTATCATTCATGGTAATGATGAAGTCAAAGAATATATTGTGGTAATTTTAGAACCAAATACATGTAAGGAAGCAATTATCGCATTTAGGATTATCCATGATTTTTGGATGCGATTTGAGAAGACGGCAATGAAAAAGATTAGAGATGAGCTCCAATAAGAATGCAAATTCAAGAATATGGAACCAACAATAGAATCATATTTCACTAGATTTTCTTAGATATATATATATATATATATATATCAATATTAGCTTAATTATTAATTTATGATATTGATGAGACCATATTTTTACATAAGATTTCTGAAAAAATATTATCTTATTAATTTATCGAAATGTGTCATTTTTTACATCTTAAAGAGTATTAATTTATAGAGGTTCTACTGTATACATATTTACGATCCCTAACACAAGATGGCAGAGGCAGGTCCAAATCTCTCTTTTGTAAAATCAAAACAGATTATGCGATCCGTAAAACCTTCTGCGCTTCTTTCTGCTGCACACCAGTAACTGTTCCCTTAAGAGAAACGCTACTGCTTGAACAATATATTCCCCAGTGTGGAGCAACGTCAAGAGTTGTCCATAAACCAGAATCAAAATCGTACATCTCGTACCAAAAAAATTGCTCTTCGGGCTCTCTGTGAAAATAATCTACAAACCTCAACAATTTAAGGCTACGACAAGATTCCTTAACCTCGTATCCGAGAGTATAATTGAAATATCCTTGTGGAAGGTGAGTATATCTGAGGTTGATCCACCTTGTTTGGCCCCAATACGGATTCCAAACCACAATCCTAGTAACGTCTTTCAAGAAGCATAACAATAAACCCTCATAGTGGCGAATTCGGGATATGTTGACTTGATTGTGAAGGAAACTAAGCTTACCTTTGAGATCTATACATGGATCAACGTCAACCACGCCGCTCATTAAATAAATACTGTGACGCTGCACCACGATCATCATTGACTCCCCGTTTCTTGTTAATTTACCAATGTGCATCTTCTTAAAGCTCTCACTTTGGGATATATGGTTCCAACTTTTGCATGTTAATCTCACAGCTTTCAGAGATTTCATGGAAAGCCTATTAATAATATCCTCCATCAAATCCTTTGGAAGATTGGATATCATCGTCGTCGTCATTGTTTCAAAGGGCAACCAAATGTGTGTTTCTTTGTTTCTCTGATTTCTTGCGGCTAAGGTAAAGAAAAAAAGTATACGACACATAGAGAGTGCAGATACATAAATAACCCTAAATAAAGTTGGGCCTAGCGTGGGCTCAGAATCTAGTCAGTCTTTAGATGTTAATATTACTTAACAAAAATTCATTAGAGTCGGTTAAGATAATCGGCTTGTATTGGATGATGATTAGAGTCTGTTTTTTTGGGTCAACACTTGAGTTCAACCCAAAACATTTTATTGTATACCAAAACACAGCAGACAGTATCTTTGACCTGAGACTCCGGTTTATGTAGATAGTAGTAGTTCTAACGCTTCAGCATAGTTTATAGTCGGGCTTTAGATGTATTTAGTAGCCCTTGGATGTTACTTATCTCTATCTCCTACCCAAATGGAAACACAAGGCTAAAAAATCCAAGAGAGGCTGCATAAGTATTATTCAAGATAACATATCATAATCAACATTAATGCAGGACAAATGAACAATCAAATGCCTTGAAGGATTTAAGCTCAGCCTGTGGAACAAAAAAACAAAGTGATCTTTAAGATGTTAGAAGACAAATCATGTAAAAAAATGTGGCTAACATAAAGTTAATATCAGTGATAAGATGGTATCATATATTCTCAGAACAATAACATAGATTAATTAATTATAAAAGAAATATGGAGTTCAAATTCAAACAAAAAAGTTAAAAGATATATTATAAAATACCAAAACTAAGCAGCAAAGAAATCATATAGGGAAAATTATCACATGTGTCTAACACATATACATTTCTCACACCTAGCTATGCCTATTAGTACTAAAGTGTTAGAATATACGGAGGATTTGACATAGATTGTTCTGATGTTGCTTACATGAGTCTTGCATTTGCTCAGAAGCTCAAGACTTGCGTTTGAACTTCCATGATTTTTTTAAAAAAAGAAGGAAAACAAAGCAACATGACTTGCGTTTGGACTCTATAATAACACTGTGGTAGCCAGCAAAGGAAGGTCTAACATGTGGGTTGTTCAATGTTCCTTAGAATATGAAATCATGATCAGGGTTTGACCATCCCTCAAACACAATCATTGTCGCCAGAACAGGATGAGAATGAAATGCAACGAAAAGCTCCTGGAGAGTGTCATACGTTTCTATTCGATTTATTCGGATTAGCTCTTCACCATTGCCAAGCGGAGGAGGATCTCGTGTGCAGTCAACATAAATGCTCCGTTCCCTAGGAACCCATGGGTTTCGATAAACTGCAGTGCGTGCAGGGCAGAGAAACCATAACAACAGTGAACGGCTCCACTCGCACAAATTTGGTGCGTTTGAAACTTCCATGATTTTTTTTGAAAAAGAAGGAAAACAAAGCAACATGATACACTCAGTCATCAAAATCATCATCATCAAGTCATTATCCTATCAAAAAATTACAATAGACATCTGTGTACTGTTAAGTGTTGTGAATAGCTAATCAGTGATCCTCATTGTATCTATGTAAGGTCCCTTCAGATTATAAAAAAAAAAGAGAGAGGGAGAGAGATAGATATTGCGATGCATCTTCTCTGACTTTCAATGTATTGTTGAGTTTTACAAAAAACTATTTCTTTGCCGCCAAATCTGCACCACTCACGTATCTTGCTACAAACGAGACTAGCCTGAAAGGAGCACCTATGAGTGGAGCGTCCACCAGAGGCACACCAGCACTTGCTTCGTCTTCTCTGGCTACTACAAACTGTGATTCCACGTCTACTTCCCCATTAGCATTCAGAGAAACGGGCACTGTTTCTTCAATTGGGCCTTCTGACAAGTTCCTCTCTACCAATGCAGTATCCATGTCCCTAGAGTTATCAATTCTAATCAACTCGTCGTGTATGGGTATTTCTTCTAAGGATTCAGACTTCTCTACTTCAATAGCTAGGCTCTCAGGGGATGAAGTAGAAGCATGCTGTGATTGGTTGAGCTTAATACACAACTCGTTCACCTTACAACGTAATAATCATAACCAGTGAGATTTTCAATCATTCAACACCAAAGTAACTCAGTAGATCTATAGCCGTGCACCGTACCTTTTCAACAAGTTCAGCATTTTCAGTGATAAGCTTTTCAACTAGAGTACACGCTGCTTCAATCTGTGAGTTTAATTCTTCCTCAGAAGCACCCTGTGTCAATCATCAGAAACCGTTTCATCCATTTCTGAGTCTCCTGCATATTGTAAAGTATTCAAAGTCTAACCTTTGCGTTACTCTCATGGTTTTCATGCTGGACTTGAAGATTGGATACAGGTTCCTTAAGACTCTGATTCTGCTCTAGAAGATTACTCTTAGATTCTTCCAACTCCGTAACCTGCCAAACTTTGTTTTAATCTTCATATCAGACTAAATCTATGCAGTATTATGCATAGCCGCTTCCTGTTTTACACGAGTACAATCACTAAACGTTCACTTAGGAGGCTGGAGTATCGTGTTCAGATGCAATTTCGTGAACCATCCTTGGAAATGAGAAAAACAAAATTATGTGACATACCTGAGCTTGTAGCCTTGCAATTTCACTGTTCAGGCTAGAGATCATTTCTCTGGATGACTTCTGCAACATTTAATGTGTATGATGAGTAACAAAAATGACCATCTTATTCAAGAGACTCAACTTAAAATGAGTACCAAGCTTTTCTAGCGTAAGATAGGGTTACCTCCATAGCCACCGAGGATTCTTCATCATGTTGAAGTTGTTGAAGTTGTTGAACTTTCTTTTCTAGACTCGCCTGATTGAAAACCATGCAAATTGTTTTACTAAGATTAGGCAACGGCAATGCATTATAACAGAAGAAGATGCAACTTTCATCTCCAATGAGTGGAGACATACCTCTTTCTGAGTGAAGGTAGATCTTTCATCTTGTAGTTGTCTCATCTGGGATTCTGTACTAGACTGTCAAATTTATATAAATGTCAGAATTACACAGTATCTTCCTGCATATGATACCAGATGTAACATATATATAGCAATCTGATATGTCCTGACAACATGACTTTCTTTCACGTTAGCTAAGACCAATTCCTAGTCTATTATGCAAAATACTGGTAGGTGCTAATTTACATACTGGAGAGATAATTATAAAACAAACCAAGTTGAACAGAAAAGCAACTTTCATATGATCACACAAAGAAGAAACTGTAGTACAAAACTAACGTTCCCGGTGCTGAAGATGTCTCACCATTTCACGAAGAAGCATGTCATTCTTGTTTTTGTACTGCACAAGTCTTTCCTCCAACTTTTCCTGCATAAACACAACGTTATTTTGACCTTCACCTTCCATATGATCCTACAAAATAATATAGCTATGGATACGGCTTTATGCTATTTTCCTCACTAACTTCATTTTGTTTGTGAGCTTCATTTTCAGTTCTCAAATGTAAGAGCCTTTCTTCCATCCGTGCCTGTGAAACACCATGTAATTTTGACCTTCAGCACAATAGCAAAGTTAGGATATGGTTTTATGCTATTTCTTCACTAACCTCATTTTGAATGTGAGCTTCGTTTTCTGTTCTCAAACGCAAGAGCTTTTCTTCTAGCATTGCCTGTAATACACCATGTTATTTGACCTTAAGCTTGCAGACAGTGAAGAAAATAGCAAAGCTATGGATACGGCATCATTTTTTATGTAATTTCTTCACCAACCTCATTTTGTATGTGAGCTTCATTCTCTGTTTTCAAATGCACAAGCCTTTCTTCTAACATTGCCTGTAATACATCATGTTATTTTGACATTCAGCTTGCAGATAGTGCAGAAAATAGTAAAGTTATGGATACGGCATCATTTTTTATGTAATTTTCTTCACCAACCTCATTTTGTATGTGAGCTTCATTCTCTGTTTTCAAATGCATAAGTCTTTCTTCTAACAGTGCCTGTAATACACATCATGTTATTTTGACATTCAGCTAGTAGATAATGCAGCAAAATAGAAAAGCTATGGATACAGCCTCGTTTTATATGTTATTTCCTTTCACCAACCTCATTTTTTATGTGAGCTTCATTCTCTGCTCTCAAATGCACAATCCTTTCTTCTAACAGTGCCTGTGAAACACCATATAATTTTGATTTCTCAGCTTGCAGATGAAGCAGGAAACAAAAAAAGTAATGTTAAAGACTTTAGTCTATTCTACTAACCTCTCGTTGTAGGTGAGTTTCATTCTCAGTTTCCAAGCGTCTAACATTTTCTTCAAAGCCAGCCTATTAAGACATGACAGTTCATTATTTAACCTTTAAGAATGAACTGAGAACAAAGAAAAGTTTGCGAAAAGAATATAACCTCTTTCTGAAGGTAGGAGCCATTTTCATCACGTAACTGTTTGATCGTTTCTTCCAGCAGCGCCTACAATAGCATTACAAACTAGTTTCGGAATCCAAGTGAAAAGATAGAAAACAACAGATTCTTCATGGTAACAAGTAAACAAAATGTCGTCGATATTTCACTCGGGTGAACACTGATAGATACTACTGTTAACAAATTCTTATTATCAGCCAATTTATAGATAGAAATGCAAGACTTTTATTTTCCTCTTTCTTCAAACAACAAACAATGCAATACTGCTCTTCTTTTATCTTTCTCATCTACGATGACAAGTAGATACACCAAATAACGGATTAACATATAAGACACAGTGGGAAAAACCTCACCTCATTTGTGTGGGACTTGTCCTCAACACCAGATTCATCTGCCTGCTTGAAAAAAAGAAGATTTAAAAGTATCAGACCATGAGAGGGCTCACCTCACTTGCACTATCCCATAATTTTTAGTCAACCATCTCTATACAACCCAAATGGACTCCAATAAGCAAACACCCACATAGTAAAAGCATTGCATTCAATCAAACCAGACAATGTAGCATAAACAAAATCAACAAGATCAAACTGCATTGACATTGTAAACCAAAGTCAATGAATCAAAAGTCTAACACAATGTCCTATCATCAACCAAAGAGAATTAATTCAATGTAGTAGTAATGTTGCAATCGATCTTACAGTTGCGACGACATTATTGATCTGGTGAGAAGGTTGGGACTCATGGGCATCTGGACCTCCGCTAATAAGAGCAATGTCACCATCTCCGATATGATTATCATCAGGAAAGGTCGTCGTCGTTACACCGTCGTCAACAGGTTTATTGTTATTATGATTAGTCTGCTGCTTGTTCTTCTTCTTCTTGTTTCTCTTCTTCTTCTTCTCGTCTTCCATTACCCTGAGATCCACCAGCTTCCAAAACGTATCAGTTATCGATTTGAAACCCCCAAAAAAAAGAAAAAATCAAAACTTTATCTCATCAAAAACTAAGCAAAAGTCTAAGAAACGAAGTCAGATCTGAATGAATCCGCGTAGAGAAGAAGATTAAATGTCAAACGAGGAAGAGAGAGAGAAAGAAATCGAATTGGAGAAATGTGTGAATCGCAAAGCTCACTTTGCGACGAGAGGCAAATCGAAAGTCGAAACCTTTAGCGCTGAACGGGAATAAACACGGGGACAGGACAAAACTTTGTTGAACAGAGGTCGCCTAAACGTAAAAAAAAAGTCCTGTTTTTTTAAGTCGGGGACGTCTTACCAGCTAAACACCAATTTTATTAGACTTGTTTAATGAGAGAGAGAGAGAGAGAGAGAGAGAGAGAGAGTTATTATAAACTCAAAGACTAACCATATTCCCTTGTCCACATAGAGAGGTTCAATCGCAAAAGACTTCTCTCCAAGGTAATGTGCAATTGCTCTTCTTCCTTGTACCTTTCTCTACCCGTCCTCAATGCTCGACTGGTGGTGAAACCCAATTCAGAGAATTGTAGATGGAGTCTCAGACGGAGGAGTCACGACGTCTCAGTCCTCAAAATTGATACTTTATCATCGTCAAGAAGAGGAGCTTCATGTTCGGATAAGTCTGCGTTTCTCGGGCAATTCAGCTTTGTAGAGAAATCGAGTGATACCAATTTCGTGTCTTGTTTGCGTTCATCGTCACTACCTAATGAAGAAGATCAAACTGTGGGAAGTGATACCGCAGAATTACCACGAGAGAGTGATTTGATTCGACTAGTTGATGGAAACGATCTGAGTAACAATACAATTGCGTCGAGAGGATTTAAACAGACGACGGCGAGATCGAATCTTGTTGCTAAGCAAGTTGTTAGTATTCAGTCAGCTCTGAGTTTAGGATTTATCTCTCAGCTCTGGGTTGACACTGCTTCTGTAAGTTTTTGTTAAAGTAATTACCTTTTGGTTTCCATTACATCACTACTGAGTTTTAAAGTCTGCTTCTTTTTTTACCAAAATTTGGGAATTGCAATGAGCTTGGATCATTCTGATATTTTTGTTACAGTGGTTGGTTTTGGTGGTTGATATCAAACCAAGTTTGCTATCTGGAGAATCTGACAGATTCCTGCTCAAAGACATTACCAGGGTATACTACTACTATGTTTGGTTTCTGCCTACGTTGAAACTAGTTTTCTTCTGGTAATGTGTTTACATCTCAGTTTTTAAAATTAAGATCTTTCTAGGTGGGTGATGTTGTGCTTGTAAACGACGAGACTGTATTGGATACTGAATTCAAGATGGTTGGACTTGAAACACTGGTATATATATATATATATATATAGTCTGCTGTCTTGTGAATTACCCCCACCTTTAAGCAAGTCTAAGATTGAGTTCTCATCTTTTGTTTTAGGTAGGTTACAGAGTAGTGACACAAGGAGGCCGAAACGTTGGAAAGGTGTTCATAATCTTTCTAGATCTTATTCAGTGATGATATCTGTCTCTTTCCCAATAACTAGCTAAAAAGCATATGATTGATTTTAGGTTCGAGGTTACTCATTCAACATTAACTCAGGAATAGTTGAATCGCTTGAGCTCGATTCCTTCGGGCTAACCATCATACCGTCAAGCCTGGTGGGTTAACTTTTTTCCTTCTTGACTAAAACGACTTGGTTTATATGAGATACAAGCACAAGTATATAATCTTGGACTAGCACAATGTTATGATTAACTTACTCGGTATGTGATAATGCAGGTGAGTACATACAGATTAGATGTCGAGGACATAATCGAGGTCTTACAAGACATAGTTGTGGTTCACGAAGCTGCAGCCTCTAGAAAACAGAGGTTGACTAAGGTATATGTCTTGTAATGGCATGCCTTGGGATTTTCATGTAGTGTTAAATAGATGATTGAAGAAAGATTTTTAATTACAGGGACTCTGGGGTACTCAGTTTGGTAGTGAATACTCTGATGATGAAGAGCTTGAAGGTTCATCCTATAGAAGACGGCGAAGGAGAAACAATAGATCCAGTAGGAAAAGAAGAGATTTAGATGATGAAGAATGGGACATATTCCGCTAGAAGTTATGAATCTATCTATTGTTTTTCATTCATCTTAACATATGTCTTCCGCAGTGTCTGATAGAGAAAATGAATATAAGATTATTCAAACATGACTTTGTTGTCGCAGTGCTATACATGTCTAATGCGATGACTTGTTACATGTCATGTTCATTCAAACAGGTCATGTTCACAATGCTGCTATACAGTATACATGTTTAGTGACTTGTTCCTCCGTATCTGATAAAGAACATATAAACCCTCTGTTTTCAGCAGTCTCTTTCTTTTTTTTGCAGTTCAATCCTCTGTTCTCAGCAGTCTCATATTGATACTTATCGACCAATATCACATACACAAAAATCTAAAACAAAACAATAAAAAAACATCAAAATTTGGTAAAATCTGCAAGAAAGTTGAGTTGACAGTTTGGACAAAGAGAAGCAAAATAAATAAGAGCTACAAACACCTAAATCAGTAAATACCCCTACTTACTAATCTCTAAGACACTGAACGATATCCTTAAACAACATCAGAGCCTTAACATTCTCAGAATGCTGGCAAATGGACATAGAGCTCCTGATAAATCAATCAGAGCCTCTCTATGTCTTCGCATGGGTCTCACATGAAATAGAAAGACACGCAGAGATCTCCTTAACAGAACTTCCAGTGGTTGTCGCAGTTAACACATGTGACATAAGTCGTCATCGGCTCATCAGCACTTCTTGTTTGCATCTGATAGTAGGTGCATTTGCGCTGACCACACCGCCCGCACTTGAACTGGTCAGTAGATGCTTTAGCTGCAAGACCACGCTCACAATCAAACAAATATTTCTCTTTGATCTGGTTGTTTTCTTGTTTCCTCTTGTCGCTTGCCATATCTTCAGCAGACAATGTGATGAGTTTCTCTGGTGAAATCTCCCCGGTGAGAACCCTTCTTCTTAAGTCTGGGTTGTTACTGTCCCTCAGGTTGAACATTATAGATCTGTACTTGAGCTTCTGAGCTCCAGTTGAGCGACCCAATTTCTCAAACATGAGTGATTCCACTGAGACAGCAACACGGAGTGGATCACTTGCAGTTACTGACGCTCTCTCATAGTCATCAGCTTCTCCAGCAACCTTGACGAAGGCATCCGCAAGCAACTCACGGATTTTGTCACGCACAGGATCATTGCATCTGAGCATTGAAGTTAGTTTTGGAGGAGCATTAGGTGCCTTTGCTGGAGCTTTCATACTTGATTGGCTTTCCTTTGAGACCTTTTCATCCTTTACAGCCTGACCACGGAAATCTATCTTGGCTCCATTAGTGACTTTGTTGTCTGAATCCTTTCTCTCAACCTTGACACCGGTAGTGACTTTGTTATCTGGTTCCTTTCTCTCTATCTTGACACCGGTAGTGACTTTGCTGTCTGTTTCCTTTCTCTCAACCTTGATACTCTTAGCCGAATCACCCCTCTGAAGTTTCTGAACTTTAACAGGAGCGGGATTGGAAGGCTTCTCAACATCCATCTTATTCACCTTAGCCTCTTTGACAGTTGCAGCTTTACAACCGTTTGTGCTTTCGGTTTTCTTAGCCTTGGCTGTCTCTTCAATGACAACTTTCTTCCATATCTCAAGCAGATCAGTAGCTACGGTTTTGATATCCTCAACAGGATGTTTTGCAAGAGACCTCAGCTTCTTTCCCACCTGCAAGCAAGAGAAAAGAATATAACTTTATCTAAAGCAATACACGCACTATCAACATTCTGCAGAGGATAAAGTATCAACAATAAACGTATAAAACAATCTACAATTAGCACACTTTTCCAAACCACGACAAACCAAAAAAAAAGAAGTGAATGTCTAATGCCATGACTCGATTCATTCTGTGCCAAACTTGGGTTTGTTTCCCTTACCCTAACATGTCGAGCTGAGTTCAATGTCCAAATTGGGTTTTGATTTCTCATACAAAAGCACTAAGCAGTTTGGTCAAGCTTCTTCATCTGTTGATTTAAAGTTACTCTTTTTATAAAAAAATTCAGATGAAATCAATTTAACCCTAATTAAGAATCTAAGGTAACAGCACAAGTCAATGCAACGAGATTAGGCAATCAACACCCAGAAAAAAAAAAACCCCTCCAATCAAAAAACGTATCAATCGAAAAAAAAGGAGACATTTTTAAACTTTTCCTAAATGCAAAAACAATCAAAATCATTCATTTAGGGTTACGAGAGATGAACCGGAAACAAACCTGAGTCGCAACGAGCGTATCGTATGTGACAGGAAACTTCTTGAGTTGTTTCAAGGCATCGAGACATCTCGAAACCTCCGGACCTGAAGATGCAACACCGTCGAGAGCTGCCGCATCGGCCGCCTTCTTCGCTCCTTCGAACAATTCAATCAAATCACTTTCCATCGCTCCCCTTAGCTCCAACAATAAAGCGCCAACACCGACAGATCCAAGCCGACTCAGAACAACAAAACAGAACAAAAATCTCTCAAGAATGGACAAGGATAAGGAGATGTTCGGTTCGGCGGAACCACGTTTCAAGTCGCGACGAAGAAGATTAGAGATTACGGACTGAAACTGTGTTTTGTTTTTCCTTATTTATTTATACAACCGAGACGAAGCGATCGACGGTTTCAGTTAAAACCTTGGAGAATCAACGGTCTCGATCACGTGGCTAGGTCTATGGATACTACTAGATTCACGCTTCTGCTCTTTTCTCCTCCTCCTTATCCCATCAAACATGGGCTCACTCAACAAGGCCCTTATTGGGCCAGAGCTATACTAGTTTTTTTTCTCAAAAACAAATATATTAATACGGATCTATCTCTAATAAAAAATTCATTATTTGTTTGTTGATATATCGTGAACCAATCCAAATACTCAATTTGAAGATGACTGATCGCAAAAAACTGTAATACACAACTTGAAAAGAGAGACAAGAAGGAGTTTGGATTTATAGGATGCTTATGTTGACAAACAGACACAACAGTCTCTTACCATTTTATCTCTATCCTTCACTTCTTACAAACCCATCGGCTGATTCATCTTCTTCTCCTCCATCTTCTATCTTTGGTCCTTTATCTCTTTTTTCCACCATCTTGTACAAGTAAAACGCTAACACACCACCACTGCAACAGTAATCCAACAACAAATTTTAACCATTAGCCATTATTATATGCAGAGTGTGTTTTCTTTATTTGATGGAGTATACGAACTTTGGTTGGAGGACCAAAGTAAATGTGTTAAGCATGACTAAATCTTCATTAACATATCTCTTTGGGGTTTTAGTTTAGGCTCTTTTCGCAATCATCTTCCTATCGTGTTTTGTTTATGAAATTGCAAATGTATAATGATTGGTCTAGAGAGTGTACCTTGTAATGGTGGTAAAAAGACTGAAGAACGCCGATTTCTGTAGAAAGAGAAAAAAGAGAGTGGATTAATGTTTCGTTAAAAGCCATTGCCATTTGAAATATAATTTTATGAAGTGTGAGTTACCTGAGACAGTAGCATCCGCAACTCTCTCAAAAATATGATTGCCACTATAGCTGTTGAACATAAGAAGAACACGGCAATAAATGAGTGGTCATAAAACTTGCTTTTCATCTAATCTAAAACCGACATGTCGGAGACAACCTCATATATCACATTGGCGAAAATTAATTTGCTGACTAAAATCAATCTGTAGGATTGCTTGAACAAGTATCTCTAGTAAAAAGCCTCAATTCTATACAAATCAACAATGCAACTCTAACTATTTCTTTCATGGTTAGCTAATTGGCATGTCAGAGGGTTATCAAAGTTATCAAATTCAAAACTTCAAAAGCATAAGTTCAGGTAGTTAAAAACAAAGAGTTCAGTAACTGGGGCTAGCTTTGTGAATGATATGCGAAAGATTTAGTTGCAGATGAAAAACTTTACTAACCCATTTGTCCTTTTAAGAACTTGGTAGATGATTCTCCTTTCCTAGTAGACTTTAGACTAGCCAAGCTCAGTGCACAAAGAGCCCCACCAAGAATGACTCCAAACCTGATGGCTGGAATGCTTCCCGATACCATAAAGTTAATGAAACCACCCACAAGCAGAAGTAGACCTGAAATGTAAACAAACATTGTCATCTCGGTCCTAGATTACTACGCACCATGAAAGTTAATAAAGGATGAACAAGATATAAAAGATGTTTACCATAGGGTATTCCAACATGAAAATCATTAGCTCGGGACACATCTTTCAGATCCTCAGTGGAAGCGAATGCTTCAACGATCTCTTTCACATCTGAGGGTGATTCTTCTGCTGCTTTCAAAATATATTCTCTACCTTCTTCGCCAACAACTTTAGCTTTAGTACCCAACTCTTCTTTCGCCTTCTCCGCTTGAATCCTAAGTTGTTCAGAAGTTTCTTTCAATACTGTCATCGCCTTTTGAGAGTTAACAGAGTATGCCTCCGATGACACACTCTGCATCTTTGCTACCTGCTCTTTAAAAGACTCAAGAGTTTTTTTCCATGCTTCCTGTGATGTACCATCTTCACTATCACTCTTCTCCTTCTCTACCTCAACACCTGATTCTTCCTAATTGAACAGTGGCGATAAAGGGTATTAATCAAAATATGTTCTTTAGCTAAGCAAAGATCATTTGATAGCAAATAGTAGTCAAAACATATACACATACTTCAAAAATGCTAATTTCAACCAAAAGTTTAATTCTTTTTGAGCCACGGAGCAATTTACAAGATAAAGCCTCTAAATTGCGAGATACCCAACAGAGGAAATTAGAAGTTTTGAACAATACCACACTACTCACCGAGTCTTCGTGGGATGCAGCGAGAGCAACGACGGATCGATTAGGCAAGACTTCTGGGAAACAAGGCGAGCTAAAGCCGAAACGTATACTTGTATAAACAACAGCTCGAGGAGAAGTGAAATGGCGTCGGCTAGGGAGGAGAGGACGTGGCGGAGCACACAGAGCTACCGGCGGACGAGAATGAGCTCTGTAAAGCAAGGTCGAATTAGGGTTTCTGATGGACATCAACTCCATTGGGATGCTCATCGCGAGAAGTCTTCGGCGAAGACGAGATTAGAGAATGAGATAGAGACTTAAAGCTTAGGCCTTAGGGATTCCAAGCTCTCTATGTGTGTTGTTGTGAATGCTTCAACTATGAAGTAAGGTATTTCTCAAAGGATTTGTCTAAACACACAACAACAAGAACCAAAAAGATGTTTACGAAAACGACGTCGGAACATTTGGAAATCTAGAAAACAGCTTCGCAACAGAGCAGACCTTCTAAGTCATTTAGAGTCTTTCAAATTCAACCAATCTTTCTTAATCCCTAACCGTGGTTAAACCAATCTTATTTATCTGGTAACTTTTAATGTGCATTTTGGTTCCTAAAATCTTGAGTCAACACTGAATTAAGCTTTAATAATTCACTGAACATAGGTGTTTGGATTTTCGCTTTGGATCGAATCGGATTTTTCGAATTTTGAATTTTTCGGATTGAGATGTATAGAATCCATTTAGAATCTGACTGTTTTTTGGATTAGATGGGTTCGGATTCGGATGGGTTTTCAAAAATTTTTTAAGAATCTGAACTTAAACTGAATCCCTTATATATACCATTTAGAAAGCGAAATCAGAAAGTTAGAATAACTTTAATAGTTAAAATGTGTGACCTTTAACCATAAGGTCTGATGTTTGAGTCCTTCTACTAGTGATTCAAATTTAAATTTTTATAAGAGATTCGTTTATAGCTAATGGGCTCCTAACAGAGGCCCAAATTTAATATCAATGCCTAAACTCAAATGTATAGAAATTAATTGTGTATTCGGTTTAGCGGATAACCAATTGAATTTTGGTTCGAATCGGTTAAAAACCAAAATCCGAATCATAATCAATATAGAAAACAATCGATTTTAACAGAGAAACCAAAATCGATCCAAATTAGTTATTTGGATCGGTTTGGGATTATATGCCGAGGGCTAGAACATATAACAGAGACATAGTTTACGGGATTTATGGTCGCATTTGGTAAAGTCTCCCGCAAAATTTACATATTACAGTAAAACTTCTATAAATTAATAAGGTCGAGACCATGAAATTTTATTAATTTATAGAGATTTTAATTTATCGATAAATTAATAATTATTAATTTATCAATAAATTAATAAAATATTAATTTATGAAGTAGACGATTTTGGCTATCATAATAGGATAGATGCCAATAATTTTCTAAATTATCCATATAAAAAAGATACATGTATAAGTTCATAGTTAGGAAAAAAATCATTGATACTATCTTTCATGGTGATGATGAAGTTGAAGAAGATATTTCGGTACATTAATAACAAGTTATACGTAAAGAAGTCAATTATCGCGTATAAAACACTATAATTTTGTGATACGGTTTGAGAAGATAACACCATAAGTTTTGATGCAGTCAGAAATATTATAGAAAAGCTCCACCAAGAACAAAAATTCATTAATAAGCCAACAACAATAGAGTCATATATTTTACTAGATTTTTTTAGATATATATATATATATTAGTTTATCTGATTATTAATTTATGATATTGATGGGATCATATTTTTACACTGGGTTTTCAAAAAAATTATTATTTTATTATTTTATCGAAATGTATCATTTTTTACACCGGTTCAACTTGGGACCAGAAAAATTTATTAATTTATAGCGAGTATTAATTTAAAGAGTATTAATTTATAGAGGTTCTACTGTAGTATTAAAAATCAAATTAAACCCATTAAGAGAGACTTATATACCATTACGATCTATATCTACCGTGCATCCATACCATTAAATTTAATATCGTTGAGAGATGCAGAAGTGAAGCATTTAAAGCAGAATCTAACAAAGTTCCATATTTAGTGGTAGTGACGAAATGTAGCTACACCAAACCAAACACACTACAAAGTACAAACAGCAAATTTTCCTATCGCCAATAGTTTTCTTTCGACACGTGTATATTTCTAGTTTAACTTTGTATTTTTTCATAAATTTAGTGGGCTAACACACTAATTAAGGAAGCAATATCCATCTTTTTCTTGGCTATCAAATCAAGTTTTTTTTGGGTTTTAAAACAAGTTAATATTGCAAATTTGGAGATTATACTATATATCATTCTGTGGAACATACAAAACTTGGAGAATGTCCCGTTTACTTTATTTATTTAGTCCATCACGTACCAATTAGTGACGAATATTTTTAGCTTTTCAAAGTCCTATAATTAGTGTGGATTATGGTTTAAGATTTCCGTTATTTAATAAAAACAACATGTTACCGTACTCGATACTTCCCCAACTGTAATGCATAATAACCAATAAAAAGCAAAACAGATCAAAATAAACTAAAGCATGCTTTTAGTAAGGAGAAAATAGAGAACAACTTAAACTCCATATCATATAACGTTGTTTGCAAACATAGTACAGACGATCACAATATATGAACGCCGCGATAGAAAAAGACATGGGAAATTAAAAACTCTAAAAACAGCCATTCGAACATCTTATTTTAATATGATCTCATCCTTTTTATATAATATTCGAAACGTCACGCTAGTAGCTTCATCTGTGACCCGTACGTCGCCCATCACCTTACGCTGCAACCACATACAAATTAACACAACTCCGTTAATATATATAACCATTCCACATATTTAACCCAAGAACAAGTTATAACATATATATGTCGACAGAGAGTGAGAGATTAATTAACATACGTCTTGCAGTTGGTGCTGGTGCTGATCTTGTAAGGAATGTTGACTCCACATGCCTTGGGAATTCCAGCTACACGGCCAGCGTTGAGACCAGCGCCTAGGCCTCTAGCGACATTTTGAATGCAGTTACAAGCTTGCTGACGGTCTGGGGTCGTACGGGCCATGTTGTTAAGGTTTCTAACGCCGGTGCAGCAAGCTGGGGGAATGACACCACCTTGCAGCACGTATCCAATGCACGGTCCCAAGTTGCTGTTAACGGCGCCACAACTCAGAGCCGCGTTAGCTGTGATTGGACCGGCCACGATCATGCAGGCCAAGAACAAGCATGCCAACTTCATCACTCCGGCCATATTGATCACTGACTTAGTTTTTTTTTTTTCTTTCTTTATTTGGTTTGCAAAAGATAATGTGTGTTGTGATATTGGATGATGAAAAGAGTTGCGGGAGTGGGTGTTTATATAGAGAAAAAGGAAAGTGTATGTTTGTAATATGAATGCGATATATCATTATAGAGTAGAGGTAACGAGTAGTTGGTTGTTGTCCTCATTTAATGTGTAGAGGTCCTAATTCCTAACTTTGTAGGACCACTCAACTAAATTTGTTTGATATGTTAATTCAACTTTATCATATGAAAAGTGATAACCTCTACCCAAAATACATTTTCTTAATGTACGTGCATTCTCACTCATTTTTATAATCATTTCAAAATTATAGTTGTCTGATAAGAAGATAGTTATTTACATAGAAAGTTAAACATCGTCTAACATGAAAACGGTTTTGCAAAGACTAATCTTTTTCCATGTCTAAAGAGTGTCTGCATAAGTTTACCCTTTTTTCGAATGCATTGACGATAATCTCTCCATTCAAAAATTAATGGACAAGAAAAAATTAACAAACGAAAAAGCCTGAAACACCAACATGAGTTAACTATTTGGACTACCTGATGAACAAACTAACAATTAGAGATTTTAATTGCTTTTAAACAAATATTTTTGTTGAATGATGTCTATACTCTCTAGCTAGGTTTAAGATGAAAACAACGTCTTTCCTATAATTATTAATCTGATTTTAGTTAAATGAATGAATATTTATATTAATTTTTCTTTTGCATAAAAGTTATCCTCCGTAAGGGATATACACCAAGAAAATGTCGGTTTGTTCCCACAGTACCATCGATATTAGATTGTCTCTCGGTTATCAAATCAAGTTACTATTATTATCAAATCAAGTCATCAAATCAAGTTAACTTTTTTTCGATCGGATGTGTTTAATGATGTCTGTAGCTAGGTTTAAGATGAAAACAACTTCTTTTCTACTATAATTAATCTGATTTTAGTTAAATGAATGTTATATTGTTCATTTGCATAAAAGTTATACTCCGTAAGGGATATCACTAAAAAAAATGTCGGTCTATTTCCCACAATAACATAGATATTACCGCAATCCATCTTTTTCTCGGTTATCAAATCAAGTTAATATTATTACAAACTTGGAGAATGTCCCGTTTACTTTATTTATTTAGTCCATCTCACGTCCCAATTATTGACGCTAACATTAGTATGAATTTTGGTTCCGTTATAAATTAATTTAAATACAAAATGTTGCATACTCGATACTTCCCAACTGTAATGCATATTAATTTTTGTTTCTACTAGTATTAAACGACTAAAGCAAGGTTTTAGTAAGAAAAAAGAAAAAGACAGAATAAACTTAAACTCCAAGTCTGAATATATCATATAACGTTGTTTGCGAACATAGTACAGACGATCACATAATGATAATATGAACGCCACGAGAGAAAAAGACAAGGGAAATTAAAGAAAAATAAAACTCTAAAAACAGCCATTCGAACATCTTATTTTAATATTATCTCATCCATATAATATTCGAAACGTCCGCTAGTAGCTTCACCTGTCGCCCTTCACCTCACGCTGCAACCACATACATATTAACACAAACACCGTTAATATATAACCTTTCCAATATTTAACCCAAAAAAACAAAAGCAAATTATATATCTAGCTCAAAGAGAGTGAGAGATTGACATACGTCTTGCAGTTGGTGCTGGTGCTGATCTTGTAAGGAATGTTGACTCCACATGACTTGGGGATTCCAGCTGCACGGCCAGCGTTGACACCAGATCCTAGGTTTCTAGCGACACTCTGAATGCAGTTACAAGCTTGCTGACGGTCTGGGGTCGTACGGGCCATGCTGTTAAGGTTTCTAACGCCGTTGCAGCAAGCTGGGGGAATGACACCACCCTGCATCACGTAGCCAATGCACGGTGCCAAGTTGCTGCTAACGGCACCACAACTCAGAGCCGCGTTAGCTGTGATTGGACCGGCCACGATCATGCAGGCCAAGAACAAGCATGCCAACTTCATCACTCCGGCCATATTGATCTCTTAGTTAGAGTTTTTTCTTTTGTATTTTGGTTGATCTGCAAAAGGAGATGTGTGTAGTGATAGTGGATGATGAAGAGTGTTGTGGGAGTGGGTGTTTATATAGAGAAAAGGAAAGTGTATGTTTACGTAATGTGAATGCGCGATAGATTATAGAGTAGTAGAGGTAACGGAGTAGTTGGTTGTTGTCCTCAATTAATGTGTAGAGGTCTTAATTATTAACTATGTAGGACCACTCATCTATTTTGTTTGACATGTTAATTCAAATTTTATCATATGAACTGTGATAACTCTACCAAAATATATTTTATTTTGCATTCTGATTTTTTTATTATTATTATAATTATTCGAAAACTATAGTTGTGTGGTGGCTAAGAAGATAACTATTTTACATATACGATGTGTGAAGTCACTAAACATATCTCTAGGTCAAAGATGAAAACAACGTTTTCCTATATATAACGAACAACGTGTTCTATTTTTTTTTTTATTAAAATAAATTTGTATAGAAAGTTTTCCTCCGTAAGGGGATATACACTAAGAAGATGTCGGTTTGTCCTGCCCTCCCACACCGTACGTATACGTAGATATTAGATTGTATGTAGAAAGTTCGTCTTTATGTGAAAAACTGGCTGATACACGTAATAAATACTGAATGCACCACACATGGGTAGGATGGGGTCACGGTCGGTTGCCTGAGCTCTATAATTATTGGCTTTGCTTTTCAAAACCATCACTCCTCCTTCGTCCCATAACTACTACTGTACTATTTCTAGTCTTATTTTGGTAAAACTAGGTGTGGTTTATTTTACTGGTACGTTTCACTAGATTTTTTATGAGTTAAGTATAAACTTTATTAGGAGGACTTGTAGAAATTGATCCCTTAATTTAAAATGTAGTATGTGTGGTTGATAGTTACTAAAATAGTGTTAAAGAAACACTAAAACATTTAACGCGCGGCCATATTTTCTCGCATACATACATACCCGGTCCGAACGACGAGAATCGCATTAACTCAAAGATTAGAGTCTCCATGTTCTATATTTTTATTACTACCATTTTTCCTTTTATTGTTTTCAGTATATGTTAAGAAATTGTTATTCAGTAATCAGTACTTTACTACTTTTCATCGTGCATTCGTGCTACCACAATAGTTCGATAGTATTTAACTGGTGTTCTTTCGGTCCGACGATATGTTCAAATGTCATATATTTGGCTTTAGTCACACGTCAAAACAAAGCTTTTTAAAAGTTTATGTAATATTATCTGCTGTTAAGTAGAACGGCAAAAATATAATTTACTGTTTCAAATTAATATTGTCGGTGCCTAAATTAAGGCTACATGATTTACGCCCTTTTCCTTTAGTTTCGGTAATTTGTTTTTTATATAATTAGGCACTGGTAATGCCACATGCAACGTATCGTCTGTACGCACAAACACGTGTGAGCATAAAGGTACATTGGTATAAGTATTCAATGCATACGATATAACTACGCATGGTAAGGACCTGGACCTCTATACGTGTTCGAAATTGCAATATCTATACGTGTTATAGAAATTGAAGTACATTTCAACCTCTATACGTGTTATTAGAAATTGCAATCAAACTTAGGTGAAAAGTTTTTTTTGAAAAAGGCTTAACTTAGGTGAAAAGTTTTGATGACGAAAATTACATAGACAACAAATAATAAGAAAGGATATACAAAATTAGAAACTTATGCAATGTGAAATAGTACCTGAACATAAAGCTTAACCAAGTTGAAGGATTAATATAAGATATACTGTCAGTGCTGAAGTGTTCGACTCGATTTGAGATGGATATAGATAACCATCTCATCTGAAAGGAGTATCTTCACATAAAAAATGAGATGAAATCTAGAATAATTCATAAAAATATGTGTAAAATAATATATAGCGAATGTTAAACCATTGATTTTTATGAATGGTTTTGATTTTGATTTGGAATCAAATCAAATCGAATTTGATTTGGAAATCTATAAAATTTAGCAAAGAACAGTATTTTCTTTTGTTTTTTTTATTTTTATCTTGATACGAGATTTTTTAAATACTTTTTACCACTGTTTTGATGTTACTCGAAGTTACCTCATCAACATGTAACTTCCACCTTATAAACCATAATCATTCTATGGTATATTTGAGCAATGACGTGTGTAGGAGTATGTTTTTGGCGCATTCTACGACATTTGAGATTGTCAGGCCATATGGCGCACATCGGTATATGAACATCATTTGACTCAAATGGTAGTATGGACTGAAAATTCGCTTCACATACATCAAATAACTTATAGCGGTGATTACTGATTATGTTATGTTCACATACTGAAGTTGAGGAGCAAATTCATTTTAATTGTAATCATCTTAAAGATGACACCAGTGAGAGTGTTGCTGGAGGTGTGGATATAAGGAACCTCGATCGACAACAACTTTCACAAGATAAAGGAAAAAAGAAAAGAAAAGAAGAAGATAACTAATTTAGGTATAATATAGACATAGTGATGCAAGATTTGATGACAAAGAAATGTGAAAGTAATGTACACGATGCACACTTATATAGTTTGGGGAAAATATAACGTAATTATTACAAAGTACAATTACATTGGCAATTATTATGGATTATTCTAGATTTTGGTACATTGCAAATGTGTCAAACAGGAGAGAATAAGCTTGTTGTCTACCACATATGATTTAGTGGGCCGGGGTTGGGTTTGGGCCGAATCAGGCTTGTTGTATATCTGTGAGAGATTGAGATACGTCTTGCGGTTGGTGGTGCTGATCACTGACTTAGGTCTGGGGTTGTACGGGCGGTCATGCTGTTAAGGTTTCTAACGCCGTTGCATGATTGCATCACGCTGAGGGAATGTCACCACCTTGCATCACATAGCCAATGCACGGTTCCAAGTTGCTATTAACGGCGCCACAACTCAAAGCCGCGTTTGCTGTGATTGGACCGACCAGGATCATGCAAACCAAGACCAAGCATGAAGCAAGCCAACTTCATCACTCCAGTCATATTGATCTCTTAGTAGAGCTTTTTTTTTCTTGGTTTGCAAAAGGAGATGTGTGTATAGTGGTAGATGATGAACAAAGTGATCAGGGGAGTGACTATAATGTAAATGCGATAGACTATAGTGGAAAAAAAAAGATACTATTATTGGTTGTTGTTCTCGCTCATCTAATATAATGTAGAGATTTCCTAATTATGTAGGACCTCTGGTCTATTATTTTGACATGTTAATTCGATTTTATCTGAAGAGTGATAATTCCACCAAAATACAATTATTGACGTACTTTTTTTTTTGTCAAACTAATTTATTGGCGTACTATATATCTATTATTGTAGTAAGAAACATGCCATTTATTGCCAATAGCCCAATAGTTATCTTTGCACAGGTGTACGTTTATAAGTTAAGTTTATTTTTTTTCAAAAAATTATACTATGTTCCATACTTAACATCGACTATCATTTCGTCGATGCTAACACTTCCCAATGCAATGCAAAATTAAAAAGATTCTCATATCGTCGATTGAACTAAATTAAAAGCTTTAGTAAAAATATCGTGTAACTTAATTAATAAACTTCAAGTCTGAAATTCATAGTACACACAGACAACTACATAACGGGAACACCACGATAGAAAATAAAAACAGCCATTCGAAGTTCGAACATAACTTAATATTATTATTATTATCTCGTCCATTTTTTAATATTCGAAACTTCCGCGCTAGTAGCTTCATCTCACCGTCGCTCATCATCTCACGCTGCAACCACATAATACAACACCGTTATAACACATGCATATAGTTTACGGTATATTATATAGTTTTTTCGTTAAAACCCCTTTAATTTACGGTATATACGCATATATATCTGAGAGGGGGTGGGATGAGAGATTAACATACGTCTTGCAGTTGAGGCTATAGCTGATCTTGTATGGAATCTTGACTCCACATGCCTTAGGAATTCCAGCTGCACGGCCAGCGCCAGGGTTAAGAACAGATCCTACGCGTCTAGCGTTCTGTTGAATGCAACCGCAAATCTGCTGACGGTCTGCTGTAGTATGGGCCGTGCCGTAAAGGTTTCTAACGCCGTTGCAGCAACCTCGGGGAATGACACCACCTTGTATCACGTAGACAATGCACGGTGCCAAGTAGTTGTGAACGGCGTCACAACTGAGCAGAGCCGCGTTAGCTGTGATTGGACCAACCACAATCATGCATGCCAAGACCAAGCATGCAAACTTCATCCCTTTGGCCATATTGATCACTGACTTAGGTCTTTTTTTTTCTTATTTGTTGGTTTACAAAAGGAGATGTGTGTAGTGATGGATAATGAAGAGTGTTGGGGGAGTGAGAGTTTATAGGGTAGTAACGGAGTAGTTGGTTGTTGCCCTTAGTTAATGTAGAGGTCCTATATCCTAACTATGTAGGACTTTGGAAATCACTAAACATCGTGTATATATCCAACACAAAAACTGTTTTACAAAGTTTATTTTTTGGTATCGAAAGAGTAGTTTACCCTTTTTCGAACGAATAGACGATGATATTCTCTCAATTCAAAAATTAATGGACAAGAAAATCATCAAACGAAAAAGCCATAGTTTATTTTGACTCCATGAAAACAATTGGATGTTTTTTTTTTTTTTTTTTTTCAAATACGGATTTTTCTTTTAGGATGTCTCTAGACTCTAGGTTATGAAAACAATTGGTTCTTTTGTATAAAAGTTTTGCTCCGTAAGGATAGATATACACCGGTAAGGTGTCGGTTAGTCCTGCCGTCCCACAGCACATATTGTATGTAGAAGGGTCGTCTTTATTGACTGATAAACATAATAAATACTGAATGCATAATGCACAATGGCGGATCCAAGTAGAATGGTGTGGGGTCAAATGACCCTCCATGTATTAAAAGAATAAATTATATGATTTAAATCTATTACTTTTCCCGTTTCAAAATATAGGATGTTTTAACTAAAACACGCAGATTAAGAAGTTTTACTTTTAACAAGTTCAACCAATCATAAATAATACTGCATAATATAAAATACTAAACTAATCTAAAAGTTGCATAGAAACTTAAAAATATTCTATATTATGAAACAAAAAACTTTTCTAAAACATTTTATATTTTGAAACGGAGGAAGTAGTTTTTAACGCAATGTGTTATAATGAACTCAGAAATAATAGTTTCTTTAGTCCAAAATCAATTTTTTTCCATTTTCTTTTGATATTTCATCTGCTCGATTTGAAAAAGTTCTATCTATTTAAGAAAAGAAAACATTCATGTCTATAATTATTTGGATCCGCCACTCATCAGGATTCATGCATCACACAATGGTACGATGGGGCACAGTCGGTTGCCTGATTTCTATAATTATTGGCTTTGCTATTCAAAACCATCACTCCTTCGTCCCATAACTACTATAGTACTATTTCTAGTCTTATTTTGGTAAAACTAGGTGTAGTGTGTTTTACTGGTACGATCCACCAGATTTCTATGAGGTACATTTTAACTTTATCAGGAGGAATTATATAAATTTTATGTGTGTTAGAAATTGCAATACATTTTTGTTAGAAATTGCAATCAAACTTGGTGAAAAAGCCTGAAGACGGAAATGACATAGACCAAAGAATACCAAAAAAGGACATATACTCTTTATAAGGTAATTTTGATTTAGAAACCTATGAAAATTTAATATAATATCTAAACATGAACGTAACCATACTAAGTAGGAGGATTCATATAAGAATACGTCAATGCTATACTGCGACTCGATTTGTGAGGGAATGAAAGAATCATCTTTTTAAGATGGTGTAATTAAAGTTTCACATGGAAAATGAGATGAAATCTAGAATTATACGTGTCTGGGAGTAAGTTTTGGTGCATTTTGAGACATTTGAGATTTTCAAGCCGTATGGGGCACATGAACATACATTGATAATATTGGTAACCTTGATCTCAACGATTATACTAACGAGAGGTAAGTGTTGTTGACTTGTTGGAGGTGGATATATAAAACGTTAAGAAGAAGATATGTTAGGTATATAACCATATAGCTAGACAGAATGATGCAAGATGTTGTGATTGATTCAATAGCAGCTTCTTCAATAACACTAAGAACATAGTCATATAGAAATAGATGATAAACACACATATAGTTTGGAGATAAAATACATAATTATTCTTATTATTACTAGTATACTAATAATTTTTTTTGTTTTTGATAAGAATGTGAAGGTGTTACAATAATAAAGTTGTGAGTAGTTGATCACAAATTGATCAATAATAAAGTTGTGAGTAGTTGGTCTATTCTGATCTAGTCCACAGGAAATGAATTCTACTGGTTAAACCGAGTACTGCGTGCACAACATACCTTTGCTTTCATAATATAATATAATGATGGTGCCAATAAAGTAACTCAATTAACCAAGCTTCACTATTATAATCTCAGTGTCAAATTGTCAATAAACATAGGAAAATAATGCCAGTAAACTAAGGGCAGACAAAACACCGGTTTAAAGAATACGAACAAGCTAGTTTTTCACCCCCTTTTTTGTTATTTTAATTTTCTGATTATCAGTAAAATGGATTCAAATAAGTTCCCAGTGGTCGATTTACCCGTGGGCTTACATAGTTTTAGCTACCACGTATACTTGTCAATCTTGTCTGACGGCTCAACTGTTTAAGATCATAAATGGTAATAAGAATAAGAAAGAAAGAAAGATACGAAAAAAAACTATATAATTGTAATATTTCTGTCGTTTTTATTTGTGGTGTTCAATGTATATTTTGTAACACTTGTTTTGATATTCCCAGCAAATTAAAAAATGATGAGGTCATCAGCATCATACATTCACTCGGACCATTTCACATAAAAGAATAATACTGAACCATTAGGATCGACATACACTCGAATAAATGGCCAAGGATTGGATACTTAACTGGAAATAAGTATGTTAAGGAGAATGCTTGAGCCAAACTATGATTTAAAGATGGTCAATAGAGTTTAGCCATACTCGAAATCAAACCACCAAAATTACTCCTAGGAGAGAATTCTTCGTAAATTTAACTTGGGTTTCGAAACTGACCAAAACAATCCATCACATTGAGGAAAGTGATCAAGAGAAAATAGTCTTATTTCGGACTGAAATAAGAAATGATGTAGATATAAATTCAGATTTCTATATTTATGAAATCTATATCTCCGAAAGATCATTTGATCAAATTCAACCATGAACACTTTCTTAGAGAAGAAGAAAACACTAACCTTGATCCATTGCTTGATTATTCTTGATGATGGATCCAAGTCTTCAGCAATTGATTTTCTCTTCCCTTACTCCTTATTGCTTTCACGTGATCTTTGATGAAGAAGATCACTAATCTCTTTTTTTTTCTGGTGTGTATTTGGTTTGGTAGTGTTTCTCAAGTTATGAGAACACAACCGTTGCTATAACAATTCAACAGCCACACATATATATATATACATGTATATACAATCACTTTTCAAGAGTCGTATTGGTTCGTAATAGCACCCCTTAATAATGCATAGATATAACATATACATGTATATATATTATATATATTATAATCGATTCATCACGGTGTCGTCTTTAATATTAGAATTCACAATGTTAAATATAAACTTAAACTTTATTATTAAACCGAAAGACACATAGGCCACATAGAATATAAAATATTCTTACAGTAGAACCTCATATGGCCCAACCATAAGAAGAGATATATAAGCCTTTCCAAACGAGATCAATTCCAGAACCGACTTGTTCCGTAATCTTGATCCATCAAGAAATCCAACCCAATAAGACTTCAACTTCACTCATATTCTCGTAAATTATATCAGAGCCATTTAAGAAAACAAGTTAGGCGGGTATCGAAGCAATATATGAAGTTGTTTTTTGATATGGATGTTATAAATATCGTCAAGAATGAAGTGTCTTGGTTTTACAACTGTTTGATGAGTGGTCTAAGAAATTCATGGCCATATATATTGCATCTAACAAACACGACATCAATTGGACGTAGCCTGCGTAAGGAGAACCTCCTAATTAATTTCATGAATAGCCACATTGATATTAATTAATAATAGAATTTTACTAAACTTTTTGATCGTACGTGCTCGTAAATTGATATACAAGCAATTTTTTGTTTACTATCATGTTTTTACATTTTTAAATATTTTTCAAGACTTCATGTATACATGTATTTAACGAGAATACGCAAAAGTTTTTAGAATTATAATTAAGATTTATAAGATCACGACAGTGGGATATACGGTATGATAAATTTTTCACATAAATTTTATTATTTTTTAAAGATATGCAAACTTTTGTTTTGTTAGTGCGTGGAAACGAAGATAGATTAATTGTAGGCTAATTCTCATAAATACCACTATCAAAATTTTTTATTCCAGAAAAACTACACATTAATAATTTTTCCAAAAATACTACTCCCTCCGTTCTAATTTAGCTGTCGTTCTAGGATTTAATTTTTGTTTCATATTAGTTGTTGTTTTAGATTTTCAATGCAGATGTTTGATGAATATTCCAATCTTATCCCTGCTGCTTTAAAGTTTCAACCAATGAAAAAATTATAAAATATATTAATGAAGGACAAAACATAAAATTTAATAATTTCCTTAATTTGTGTGCAAAAACCTTAAACGACAGTTAAATTAGTATAGAGGGAGTATAAATTAGACTAAAATTTTAATATTAAAATATAATTTCTAAATCCTAAACATTAAACTTTACCCCTAAAAACTATACCCTAAAGCTAAATTTGTCAACTCAAATCTCAAAATAACAAATTTGACATCCATAAAAATCAATTTCTGTGTTTGTGCTATTTTTGAAAAATAACTTTGTGGTATTTTTGGAAAAACAAAACTTTAAAACAGTGATAAAAAGAAAACTAAAATAGTGGTATTTTGAGGAATTCCTTTTAATTGTATCTTTTAGGTAGCTAAAAAAGAAAAAAAATGGATAACATTATTCTAACTGATGTTGGAAGAAGACCAAACATTTTTTTGCATTTCCCATTTGTCATAAACAAACCAAACGTGTAATAGTGAAAGGAAACAAATCATCAACAATAGATATACATTAGATAATATTTTTTTATTTCATATTTGGTATTTTCCCCTGAGGTGATCGCATGTCTCGGATCTTCTTTTCTTTTGAAAGTATTCCTGCTAACCTTCATAAGCAAAAAAAAAAAATTATATATATATATATATATAGTAGCAAATATATACATACGAGTGGATAAAGCTAACAAATGCAATAATGATGAACGTACTTTATAAGAGCCTTTTCATTGGTCATTTGATAAGCATTTTCGTTACAACCTGAGTCTAGATTGACTCTTGAAACAGGTTTCTTTAGTAGTTCATCTCCTATATTGGCGAGATTGTCCAAATTCTCGATGGTTGCGATATCAACAGAAGCAGCATCCCCAGTTAATGTGTCATCCTATATGTAATTGAAACGCATATCTATATCTTAGAAGTTATGACGACAGAAAAAAAAAGTTTAGTGAGTTGATTTTGATACCTGGATGCGAATATAGTTGGCTCCGGAATGAAGAGCTCGAAAAACACAAGAGAGATGAAAATCAACCATATCAGAGCTAGCGTGCGTGAAAACATCAATGAGAGGTGTAGAGTTGTCGTGTGTTAACCAACTCAGCATTCCCCAACCAGCTGCTTCTTTTGCATTGAATTTTTCTTCGGCTTTACGGTTTCCGGTTCCAAGCGAAAGCACAAGAAACCTTCCGTAATCATTTGGCCTTATTGGGAAAAAATCACTGCTCCCTCTTGTAATCTCCTTTGTTACCTCCCCAATGGCCACCAAAGCCTATATACGTACGTACGTAACAAATAACAATTATGTGATATATTATTCGAGGCCCCTTCTATATTGTATGTTGATATATATCAAATACTAATTGATGAAAAAAACCCTACTACGACTGTGCAACAATAATATATAATCTATGGTATATTACCGGGTTATTAGCTGCAACTCCGCCATCAATAAGATTGTATTCTTTAATGTTTCCGGTTGAATCCTGAGTAGTGAAGAAATGGGCTGGCAAGTATGTAGGGGCTGCTGAAGTTGAGATGGCAATGTCAGCAAGGGTTGCGTTCTTGAGTGGATTGTTTTTCACCTATGAGATATATTATAACAAAGTTTTGTAAATTTGGTATACCAAAGAACCTAAACAAAAGTTTTTCACCTATGAGATATAAAGTCACATAAACAAAAGAACCTAAACAAACCTCGTAACTACTGAATATAGTAGGTTGAAGATGTTTGATATCGAACGTTGGAATGACGACGTTGGTAAGTGTTTGATGCAACCTTGTATCACCCAACTTCGCATGGATAAGCTGATGAAGGTATTCACCGTCATATTTAGGACCACTCAAGGACTTGACGAGGTTTTTGGCGGCCGATAATGGGAAATGATCTTGAGGGAAGATCTTTGGACAGTTGTCAAGATAGAATTCTTTAATTTCAGAGGCTGCAAACAAGGGTCGACCTTCCTTGTTAGGAGCGGTGAGCATGGCTGTCACTAGACCACCGGTGCTTGTTCCTGCCATTACATCAAAGTAGTCTGCAAGCCTGGCTTCTTGTCCATCCAATTTCTGTGCATCCAAATATGTAAAAAATTTACACACACAAAATAATATTATATAGATATGATACATAGTTAGGTAGCAGTTAGCACATGTATATATACCTGAAGTTCGGACTCGAGAAAACCAAGGATAACGGCGGGGATGATCCCTCGAATTCCACCACCGTCGATGCTGAGGATTGTGACTAAGTTTCCATACGTCGGGGGTTGAATAGGTGACTTCGGACTCTCCATTTATATCTTATAGAAAAAGGAATCAATGTATCGTTACTTGAGGGGATACAACTTTGATTGTGAGATATTATGAGGTTTTAGCAAACTCTTATGTATTTATAGACATAGTGGCTGCTATTTCAAAGTTTAAGTTCTTAGGATATGCATTCGTCAAATTAACTTGTAGCTTCATGCCTTTGTGTTGAACTCCAATCTTATTGGTTCTTGATTTCTTGCTTTGTAGACAATAATATGGACTTTTTCGTGAGCCTCTTTTCTTCCTCCACCTTAGTTATGACCACGTCAACCATTTGATAATCAAACTAATTTTCTTCTTTTTAATTAATTTTAATTGTAAAAAGAGAATAAATAAGTGACATGTGTAAGATGAAATTTTTTTATCAAGAGCTCATGCATGAGTTATTATATAAGAATTTCTCTCATATTTTGCTCTTTTTATTATTTTTATTCTAAAGTATGTTTAATTTATATTGTTGAATTAATGGAAATGATCTTATATTAGTGTTTTCGTTATTTCGCATCACTTGAATACACTTGTCTTATAAAACATGTTGTTTACGTAGTGCAATGGTTGGTGGCTGCAACTCTCCACGCGCTAATCCAATATACAATATGTCTCAAATTCTACGTCAAAAATATTAAAGCTTCCTTAAAACCTACGTTAGGAGCTAAATCCAGCATTTTAAACGTGTCAAAAATTCAGGAGTCAGCAATAAGCATCATCAAAATGCAATATAGTGGATATGTGGATGGGATAGTGGAGCGTACGTGTATGCTCGACGAAACTCTTGTAGTTACTTTTTAGACTATGTATACCTTGCTTTCTACTACTTTTTTCTTTTGTTTTCTTGATTTCTATTACATGATGTAAATATAATGTTCTGTAACGATTCAGGATCTACGTACCAAGCTAAATATAATTTGTAGAAGATTTGGAGTGACATGTATTCTCATGCTCTATTATGCATACTAAGTGTAATTTTTGATATTTACATTTACTATGGAATGAAGACGGCTGAGTCACGAAAGTTTCGATAAGATCAACGAAGCGACAATTAGAAGACTACAAGATATATCTTTGTATGGTAATACGCTAATACTAGAAGTCTTTAAGGTTTTAGCAGCCAGTCAACAATACATTCTCGTTTTTGCAACTTTCTTACATATTGACCCAATGAACTAGATATACTGCATTTTACATGACTACTTGTATTAGTATATACGATAATAATATCATAAAAGAAGGAAAAAGCTCATGAAAAGAAAAACACAGGAAGTTTCTTCTAGAATGATATATGAATTTGTTAAAAATAAGTCAGATAAAGAAGCACCAACATATTAAAAATATGGGAAAATATGATCGGTAAAATAATATTTGTTGAATTCACCACCATTATAGTGTCTCAATGGATTAGATGACTTAATTAGCGACAAATAAAGTAATTACGCCTGGTCTAGTTGAAATTTCACCAGTCATAATAAAATAGAAAATACAAATATTACTATTCTTTTTTCTTACATAAATTTTTTTACTATTCTCATTTTGGTCCAAAATTTAAGGAAAAAGAGTTCATATTTAATTTACAAATAATAAAAATAAGTTACCATAGATACTCTTTTCAGCTCTTTTTTTTTTTAATTTACATAGAGAATATAATTGATTGATGATTAGTGTGGTTAGTTTGTGAATTATAGTTTTTTTTTGGTTATACAACCCAATTCCCCTTACTTTAATTTTATATCAGTCATATTTATAGTGCTTTATTTTTGTAGTCTATTCGTGTATTAGTCATATATATATCAGGTGTACCTTTGTATACAGAATTGTAAATGTTGTATATTCTTACACAATTCACTAAATCTCTTTTGATCTCATTCTATCTTTTAAGAGGGGGGTATTGGTTTAGGATTTAGAAAGAATTTTAGATTTTATGTTTTTAAAAATCTTGCTGATTTTTAAAATCATAGAAAATTTAGAAAGTAAAAATGAAGGATTCTAAAAGATTGTTTAGGAAGTTTTTTTATAAATCTTGCTGATTTGTTTTTCCTAATCTTGTAAAATCTTTCTATTTGATGAAAGAGTTTTCATGACTTTTATTATGAAGGAAATGATATAAAATCCTAAACCAATAACATAAAATTTGAATTCATTAACAATCCAAGATTCTTTTGTTTTATTTGAATAACATAAAACTTTTAATGACTTTATAAGACTCTTGATCCAATAACACTAGATTTATCAAGATTTTAGATAACTTTTTACAAATCCACAACCAATAACACCAAATTTTTAAAGAGTTTTAAAGAATCTTGATTGAATAACAACATATTTTACATAACTTTTAAAGTCATTAAAAGTCTTTCCAAATCATAAACCAATACCCCCTCCTAAGTATCTCGTTCAAAAATATTATTTTTTTATTTTTATATATTTATTTTGTATAATAAACCATATTTTTACTATATTATTTAATCAATATAATCATTTTATTTAATAATTAATATATAATTATATTTATTGCGACATTGTATTGTGAGTGATATATCTTTTCTATAGTAATTTTCACTTGTTATATAGTATTTCCAATTTTATAGTACATATGACGTAATGCACCACATTATTGTATATTTATAATTGGTGGTTTGTCATCTTAATATTAATTTACTAGTTTTTTTTGGTATATTTCATCGAACGGAAAGTAAGTACAAATTGGAAGATATCTGACCAAACAATTGACCAAGTGGATACATAACCATGTGTTAGCTAACAATATTCAATAAATAAATAAAAATTAGTTCCCCTCATTAGTGAAGAAAATGAGAATATTAAACATGATTAATTTGCTTTGAACAATGTAAAGAATAAGGAAAAAAAATGTCCAATGATAGATTAATTCTTTAACTATTGTCTGCGGACATTAACTCACTAAAGTTTTATGTTAAATTAGATTTTAACCCGCGGTACACCGCGGGATAATATTTTTACAAAAAAATGAATAATTTTTAAAAAATTGTATTTGTTTGTTAATTTTGTTTCTTTTATTTAGTGTTTAAGATTATATAATTGTATTTTAATTGTTAATTATAAAATTTGATCAGTTGTATACCGCTGACACGCGACAATTATTTAATTTTATTTATACTAATGTTATATTTGTACCGTATCAAATTTCTTATGGTTATAAAAATAGAAATTTTTACTATTTTTTAGATTAAACCCGTGAAAGAATTATATTCATAAAAGTTATTATGAAGTATACCGCATATTAATTTATATTATAAATACTCCAATTTATTATATTTAACCCGTGAAATAATTATTTTTGCATTTTTATCAGCATCTTAATAACTATTAAAGTTTTAATTGTTCAAATGAAACAATATAGTTATTACTGAATATTAGAGTTTTTAAAAGAAGAAAATATTGTATTGATATTTTTGGCATATGTTATTAAGTGTAATAAATTTCTTAATATAGAAATTGTTTTAGGAAATTATAAACCAAATTTGTAGAGACATTTTAGGAATCTAATTGATTATGTTTGTATGTGTAATTTTTTAAGGATTAACTTTGTAAATAAGTGTAACTTAAAGAACACCAAATGTACTTCAATTTATAGAAACACCACTGGATAATTATTTAGTTTTATTTATTATAATGTGAGAAATTTGAGGAATCAACCCCTAAGAACCTCAAATCAAGTACTGTAGATGACTAAATCTAAATTTTACAATCAAAATATGTAAAGCAAAAATTTCTATAGAAAGTCTATACAAACAAAATCTCTAAAGATAGTTTTGGTGATTTTATGGGATTAAAACTTATTGGGTAGAGCTGTTTTTGGAAAAATCGGAATGTATAGATATTATTAAGATTTTATGGCAAGAATGTAACAAATGTTGGTTGATTTAAGAAAGTTTAGTATTTAAGTTTCTCTGCAATGTTATTTATGGAATTTTTTTAGGGGTTAATGTTATAAATAAAAATTTAAATAAGCAAAACTTAAAGGGCATAACACAAAATGTACTTCAAAAATGTTAATATAGACTAGATTTTAACCCGCAGGACAATATTTTTACAAAAAAAAAATTAATTTTAAAAAAATTTTATTTGTTTGTTAATTTTGTTTCTTTTGTTTAGTGTTTAAGATTGTATAATTGTATTTTAATTGTTAATTATAAAATTTGATCAGTTGTATACCGTAGACATGCGACAATTATTTAGTTTTATTTATACTAATGTTACATTTGTACCGTATCAAATTTCTTATGGTTGGAAAAATAGAATTTTTACTGCTTTTTAGATTAAACCCGTGAAAGAATTATTCTTACATTATTATATTTTTGAATTTTTAGTGTTTTTAAATTTAATCTGTAAGTTTAAAGTTATTTAGATTTAACCTGTGAAAAAATTATATTCATAAAAGTTATTATGCAGTATACCGCATATTAATTTATATTATAAATACTCCAATTTATTATATTTAACCCGTGAAATAATTATTTTTGCATTTTTATCAGCATCTTAATAACCATTAAAGTTTTAATTGTTCATATGAAACAATATAGTTATTATTGAATATTAGAGTTTTTAAAAGAAGAAAATATTGTATAGATATTTTTGGCATATGTTATTAAGTGTAATAAATTTCTTAATATAGAAATTATTTTAGGAAATTATAAACCAAATTTGTAGAGACATTTTAGGAATCTAATTGATTCTGTTTGTATGTGCAATTTTTAAGGATTAACTTTGTAAATAAGTATAACTTAAAGGACACCAAATGTACTTCAATTTATAGAAACACCTCGGAATAATTATTTAATTTTATTTTTTATAATGTAAGGAATCTGAGGAATCAACCCCTAAGAACCTCAAATCAAGTACTGTAAATGACTAAATCTACATTTTACAATCAAAGTATGTAAAGCAAAAATTTCTATAGAAAGTCTATACAAACAAAATCTCTAAAGATAGTTTTGGTGATTTTATGGGATTAAAACTTAATGGGTAGAGCTGTTTTGGAAAAATCGGAATATATAGATATTGTTAAGATTTTATGGCAATAAATGTAACAAATGTTGGTCGATTTAAGAAAGTTTTGTATTTGAGTTTCTCTGCAATGTTATTTATGGAATTTTTTTAGGGGTTAATATTATAAATAAAAATTTAAATTTCTATAGAAAGTCTATACAAACAAAATCTATAAAGATAGTTTTGGAGGTTTTATGGGATTAAAACTTAATGGGTAGAGCTATTTTGGAAAAATCGGAATGTATAGATATTGTTAAGATTTTATGGCAATAAATGTAACAAATGTTGGTCGATTTAAGAAAGTTTAGTATTTGAGTTTCTCTGCAATGTTATTTATGGAATTTTTTAGGGGTTAATAGTATAAATAAAAATTTAAATAAGTAAAACATAAAGGGCATAACACAAAATGTACTTTAAAAATGTTAATATAGATACTCAAACTGAATTTTCAAAAAGTCAACGTTAAATTAAAAAGAAATAAAAAATTTATAAATTCTTCTTTTTCTTGGATTTTATGCTATTTTTGGAAGATCATAAATGATAGAGTATTTCAGGATGTGAATTCTAACATTCTTGAGGTTTTAAGAGTGGCGAAGGCAAGCTAAGGCTTGGCAACAGACCCAACTAGAGGTGGATAAGGCAGTCACTAGGTATTTTGTGGATGGCTCGTGGAAAGATGTGGATAGATTCTCCGTATTAGGCTGGTATTGTGTGTTCCCGAGTGACGGAAAGACTTTGATGGGCGCTAGCCGCGCTACTAATCGTCGTTGAAGTTTGTCTCCCCATCACACAGAGGTGGAAGATTTAGTATGAGTTATGCGATGTATGATTGCAGTTGCATTGCTGGCTTCGCCTTTCTCACGGATTGCTCTGACTTGGTGAAGATGGTATATTTTCCTTCCGAGTGGCCGGCTTTCACTGTCTACCTGAACGATATTGCGAGTGATAAGGAGGAGTTTGATTCTTTTTCTATTACTCTTGTTTCTAGGCGTGCAAATATTAAAATGAATTTCTTGGTACGAAAAGTTCGTGTCGAACCTCTTAGTGTCTGTAACGCCCGTGAACCGAGTTCCGGTCTTGGAGGTTGGTGTCACTTGACACCATACTGTTTAAAAGTTGTCGGTTTTGTTCGTTCTCCGGTTTTGTGTGCTTTAGTGGTTTTGGAAAAACCCTTAAGTTTCCTATACAAGGAAAGACGCCTCTTTCGGTTTGGGGGTTCCTTCTCAAGACATCTCTTGCCTTAGAAGAAGAGGAGAGAGTTGTGGGTTCTCTCTGGGAGAGGATGAGAGAGAGGATCATTTGGGGATGGACGGGTGATATATAATGGTTTTTACGGTTTTTAATCATGATATAAATGTGATTTCTGAGTCTTTTGATTTGTTTTCTAGGTTATTTTTGAATATTTATAGGATTATGTACTCATTGGCACGAATGGAGCATAATGAAACTAAATAGAAGGATTTGGAGCATATTCAAGCATTGAGGCTGAGCTGTGAAGTTGGGAGATGAGTTCAGAAGGATGCATCGACCGATGCAAGTGATAGCGTCGATCGATGCAGTGCTTACAAGAAAAATCAGAAGTTTTCCCGAAAGTTTTGAAGATTTACAAAGCTTCCCCAAAGTTTTCCATATTTGCATCATTAGTCTCTGGAAATGTTTTAGGAATATTAATAGGATTTCTAAGTCATTGTTTATACCTAAGTTTTATTTTCTGCAACCTTTTGAGAGAGAGAGACCTAGAGAGCTTTTGGAGAATAAGTCAAAAACTCAGTCTTGTTGAGAGAAACTTCTAAACTCCTTTGTTTTTCTCTTTTGAATTCTTTTATGATATGTATCTTGAACATGATGATTGTTTATTTCACCATGTTTGAGTAGATTTCTTGTTAGGTTCAGGGTTTTTATAGGGTTTTTATGATTTATTAGATTTGTTAATTCTTTATGACTCTTATTCTTCTATGATCTTCATCTTTAGTTGTTCTTCATATTAATTCTTGATTGATCACCTAGAATTAATAATCTAGGAAAATAAATTGATATGGGAATATAATTGAATTTCCTGATAAAAACTTTGATGAGTAAAATTAAAACTTGTTTTTAAAGCTGGTTTTTAAAGCTGATTTTTAACTTGAATTTTACAAAGAGATTTGGATTTTTAGTTTTTAAACTTAGATAATATTTGCAGTGAGAACTGATTTATTTTACAATAAAGTTTAGAGTTCAAGATCTGATTTTAATGATTGATTTAATATTTCATAATTTTCTAAGAATTTCCCTAGACCTAGCGTTTTTAATCCTTTAATTTACAATACTTTTTAATTCTGTTTTTTTGCATTGATTTTTAATTACAATTTTGGTTTACCATAATTAAAAGATTAATAAGTATATTGTATGATCTAGAATATCTATGGATTCGACCACTAGAGTATTACAACAGCAAGGCTGTTAGTACTTAGTACCATTGGGGTTTCCTTCTCGAGCCGTCTCATGCCTTAGAAGAAGAGGAGAGAGTTTTAGGTTCTCTCTGGGAGAGGATGAGAAAGAGGATCGTTTGGGGATGGACGGGAAAAAGAAAGAGGTCTTGGCGTGGGAGAGAAGGAGAGATCAAGAAATGGCGGGAGGGTAGCTTCTCCTTCGTCGTTCAACAAAGATGTTGGAAGGAGAGACCTTATGCTTTGGGCATAGGAGAAGGAGAAGGGAGATCCATCATCTATATGTGTTTAGGGAAGGATGTGATTACTTGGTGGTGGATTGAAAGAGTCAAGCAGGCTTTCTCATGGCTATTATCGAGGTAAGTTGTGTTGTTTGGTGTTTAATCGATTAGGGAATTGATAGTTGTGAAGGATTAGGGTTTTGTGGCAGAAAAGAGCTTGAAGGAAGGCTCTTGTTGTGGTTTCTTGGTTGGTGTCGTTCGACACCAACACTTACGTATGGACAGCGTGAACTGGTACGATCTGAGATGTCTACTTCGATGCAACGTTTGGAGAATGAAACGGAATCCGATTTGGCTGAAATTTGGTGGAGAGCTTCGTGGTGCTATAGACTTCATATTCAACAGTGAATTTTTGGAATTAATGGTTAGTTTTTGAATTACCCGATGGTTAACATGGACGTGTTGTGGTGTCGAGCGACAACAAGGTGGTGTCGGTCGACACCAGCATTGTTGTTGTGTGTTTGGGTCATAGGATAACGCCTGGAGTTAGGTTTGGATGAGGAGAGTTCGACGGAAGTGATGTCGTGGGCGTCGGTGTTGACCGACATTAGGAGAGTTTCGAGCGACACCATATTTGTTGGATCGCAAGTGGAGCGTTGGATGACGATCGACACCAGGTGGAGGTGCCGATCGACACTAAAGGATTTGATAGTGAATCGGAGTATTCGTGGGGAAGTGTTATCTGTGGCTGGACAAAAATAAATATTCCAGCCCATCTCTCTTGTTACTCGGTCCCTAGGGATGGTTGGTTGTGTGATACGGTAACTAGATGAGGTAGGGTTTGGTGTACTTGTGAGAGTGTTTGTAAGGAGCGATTTCTACGTCATTTGTTCCATCGGAATTATGTGGTTCGAGTGAAATCGTTTCCTCTGGATTTCATGTGAGGATTGGGAATCCATTTGTGGTCATTTTAGTGTCACCTTTGTAACAATTTTTTTATCAGTTGGCTTTCTTTGAGCTGATCTAGTTAAAGTTATTGAAAAAAAAAAAATATATATATATATATATATATATATATAAGTTAATGATGAATCGCCCACAATAATTTTATTAATCGATGAAATAAAAAGTATACTTAATTAAGTCTTTTTAAAAGATAAAGTAATCACTAAAAATGAAAAGGTGAGGTTTTACAAAAAGCATAACCTAAGCAATGTATCCTTGCCAAAAGAGAAATATAAAACAAGAGATTCATACAAAGCGTTGAGTGTCATTGAACATATTATCTGATCCAAAGGACCATCAGTTTCAGGAATTCTTCCTGTTTGGATCACTCTAGATTAGTAGATTTTTGTACAGTGATATGTCAAACAAAAGAGAATTAAGCAATGGTTTAGGTCTACCACATATGATTGGGTTGGGTAGGGTTGGGTTTGGACCGAATCAGGCTTGTTGCATATACTATTCAAAGCCATTTGGTTGAAAACATCCTATATCGTGACAACTGTTCTTCACTACATACATCTGAATTCTGAGTCCCGACATACACATACATACAAAGATACATATGTGAAAAAGGTAAATATACAAAGACCAATTAGTTTACATATTAATAAAAGCTAAGCTCAACAAATTAAATGGTTGTGTCTCTTCTCCCAAAATATTGATTAACAGTTCGGACACAAATTAAATCTATATCTTTGGTATTTTAGTTTGCCAAAAAAATAATTCCTATATCATTAAAAATCCCTTAAAATTGTCGATTGATAATTTTAACATTTCTAGATTAGTCAATTCGTATTTTGTAGTAAACCAATCTCGAGATCATTACTACCAACATCATCTTCGTCTTCTACTTCAGCATGGACGGTTTCTTCTTCCGAGTGACTTTTATCGGCTGCAGCGGAGGTAAGTTCCTCAGCCCGCTTCACTTGATGGCTCCAGTCCGTACGGATCAACGTATAAAGCATCATAACCAAACACGTCATCTGTGCAGCCAACAGTCCAAACCATAAGCCACGAAACCCAACCTTAAACCCAAACGTGGTCGTGACTGCCACAGGCAACCCCACAATGTAGAATGCACATAGGTTAACGCGTGCACCATCTTTAGGCCTCGCCGTCCCCGTCAAGACTCCACATGCAGCCGTCTGCGGCGAGTTTCCAATCTCACAAAGCCCCAATATCGGAAGCGCGGATGAAATCAGCCCTAGAATCTCCGGCTCATCCGTGAACATCTTTCCCCAAACCGACCTAAGCGCCGTTACAAAAACAGCAGCTGCTAAGCCGTACGCTACTGCAAGTATCAAACCAATCACGGTCGTACATTGAGCCCGTGTGGGTTGGCCGCCTCCTAACGCGTGTCCTACACGGGTAGCAATGGCGCTGCTTATCGCAAAGGGGACTACGTATAATATCCCCGTGGTCTGAATCAGTATTCCCATGGCGGCTACACTCGCTTTAGGGTTCCCAAGAAGCCCACAAAGAAAAAGCATGATCTCATACCACCAATACTCCAAGCACACCGAGATAGCGCTTGGTGCGGCTAGAGAAAGCAGTGGCCACCAGCCGCGGAAAAGCGACCGCAAAGCGAGCCCTTCCCACGGTTTGATTATAGAATCCGAGAAGCACGTGTAAACTAGCAGTCCCACGTTTATATTCATAGTGTTAAAAGCCATTGCGATCGCAACACCCTTAACGCCTAAACGCATACGCACGACGAAGACGTAGTTGAAGAGAGGATGAAGAAGAATGGATACAATGGCAGATATTGTTAGCGGTGAAGTCAGGCCTTGCGTTCTAAGGAACGTTCGTAGGGGGTGGAGCATGGCCTGAGCCAGGAGCTCAGGGACGAAAAAGAGCATGTAGATTTTGGCGACTTTGGTTATATCCGGGTCTTGACCTAACTTGAGGAAGATGGGTTCAATGTTAAGCCACGCAAAGGCGATTGGAATGGAGACGACAATTAGAAGACAGAACATTTTCTGAAAAGTGTGGCTAAGTACGGTCCAACGTTTAGCGCCGAAGGCTTGGCCACATATTGGGTCCATACCAACGGAAAGGCCTTTGAGTACGGAGACTCCGGTGATGTTTCCGAAGCCCATGGCAAGCGCACCGCCAGCGAGTTCTACTTTTCCGAGGTGACTCAGGAACCACATTGAAATTATTGATCTTGAAAAAATGAGAAGTGATGTCATCACGATCGGGCATGCTATTTTTGTGAGTGACGCCATCTCCTCTCCCACCTGCATGGGAAAACATATAAAAAAATTATGATTGTCGTTAGGTTTTTAAATATTATAGAACAACTATTTACTATATATTCTAGTGTTATAGGCTTCTAGTTCTAGCTAAACGCACTCAAGAAAATATTAGTATTATAGAAAGAAGCTCATTGAGCAAAGAAGAAGATCTTTTCCTTCATATATACATGATTTAGTCTTTTAATATCATTTTTTCGTATACAAAGAAAAAAAAAAGTCTTTAAATATCATATACAACAAGAAATGTTTAGTATTAGGCTGATTTAAAATTTGTATCACATTTTAAATATAAACTAGATTATGACTCGTGCTAGAGCACGGATTGAAATTCATTTTATTTATATTATAATTTTAGAATAAAAATATAATTTATATAATTGTTTCTAAAAGTTTTATTGGATAAAAAATTATGCAATAAAATCATATGCTAAATATGATGGCTTAGAAAATACCTATTTTGTAAGTTTTATATTGTTAATTTTATATTTTATATGTATGAGAAATGGTTATGTTTGTTGTTTGTTTTTATTTTAATTTTTGAACATGTTTGGTGAAATTTTTTTAATATGATCCGTGCTTAGGTAAAATTTTATTTTCAACTGTACAATAAGATCTAAGATATCACGATTAACTGTGATAAATTGCCAAGATTTTATTCATTTTTACACCTAATAATATATTTTTATGTCTAACAATATATATTTTGTAACAATACATTGAATACTAAAGATTTTGTTTTGGAAATTGTATAAATCATTAGAATATTTTCTTTAAGAGGATTCTTTGGGATATTTGTATATTCATATAGTCCACGCATTGACCAATTAATCTATTTTTGTAACCAACCTATATTTAATCAATAATCTATTTTGTAACCAACTTATAAAAATTATATAGTCTACAAAAAAAGGTCGTGTACTTCCGTTTTATTATATAGATATTCATATATTTGTATCAATATTGTGAAGTGATACAAATAAATTTAGATTTGAATAATAAATAATTTTTTATTGTGAAACAGAAGGACATAGAATACGGAAAATAATATTATATAATATTATAAAATTAAGAGCAAATTGTAAGCACGAGGAAGATGGTCGCATCACATGGCCACTGGGACTGAAATGAGAAAGTTGAAAAAGAAGAGAAAAAGTTTAAATTCTATAACTTTTAGAACTGAATAATCAAATTCACAAGTGACAGAAAAAGCGAATGGCTAACTGTACCAACATTCTAGGATCTTTTTAAATAAAAGTCATCATGGGTTCTAAAAAGCTCATCTTTTTTTTTTATGATATTTTCTTTTTGAACACACAAAATCAGCTTAGATATTATATGTATATATATATATATATATATATATATGTATGTCTTTCATTTCATTCATGAGCTTCATTAGCGATATCGATATTTAAAAAACATGAAACCGTGTAAAACTATACTACATATAACATACACACACATACATATATACACTTGTAAAAGTATCATGAAATACTACTGAGATTTCATAAACAACTGGATAAGGATTACAAGAAAATAAATTGAAAAGTAACTAGATTATATTAAAAGTGGTAATAAGATAGTAAACTTTCTTGTACTAAGTAACTAGCTAAAGGAACTGGTAAAAAGAAAAAAAGGAAAAAGAGAATGAGAGGAAACATATATAGAACACTTTCCTAAGTAAGTACAACCCAACTGTCAAGAAATAAAAAGTACAAGTACAACACAAAAAGCATCTCTCTCAGCCCATGAAAGTGATAATACATCTTTAGACATACATATGAACATGTATGCAAACTCAAACATCACATCTACATAGACAATATGGATCAAATGTGGATCAATATATTTGTCAATCACGTGAAATATAAATGAAGCTTTCTTCAATTCATTTCTTAAAAATATAGGGATGCATTACATTTTCATTCATTAAAATGCTATAAATCAGTCAAAAGCAGCATTCAATCCAGTATAAAAACCAATTTCCAAGAATTCCATATTATTTACCACACAGAGAAAACTGTAAAGGTGGCTGTAAATAGTACAATAATCAATAAAAAATGAGCAAACTCGTTTGAACAGTCTCCCAATATATTAATTTGATCCTGAATGAAAAAAAAATAGAAGAAGAAGAAAATGTAAAAAAGGAAAAAATAAACAAACCTCATTGAAAGGGATGCGACGGAGACCAGCGGAGAATTTGGGGTTGCCACTAGTTTCTCCTTTGACGGATGATGACGTTGAAACATCGCATTCTCCATTTATAATCTCACCAGATTCATTGCTGTTCATGTTGGACCTGCACATGCCTCAAATATATATGTATATATATAAAAGATAGTATTATCAGTACACTTCGTCACTTAGAACAAAAGAGATATGTTGGTAACTACGAAAAAAGGATTGCCATAGAAGCTGGCTACGAGTGTTTGTGTTTGTTTGTTTGTGTGTGAGTGAGAGAGAAGAAGAATGTTTTAAGTTCCTTTCCCTTCGTATTTATGTACGCTTCCCTTATATTTGGTGCATTTAGAATTGATTTTATTTATTGGGAACCTGTTACTACCTTTGATTTTTATTTTTTAACTTCCACAAAGTCACCTTAGACTGAACTAAAGTGTTTCCTTTTAACTTTATTTTCTACTTATAGTAAGGCCTGTTGACAGTTATAGTAAAAAAAACAAATATAATATGACTTCACATTGATGGTTCCTCAGAGCATAAAATATTTGCCAACTCTTGCCTTTTATTATATTAGTTGCTTTCAGATTATGTTTTAGCATTTTTTTTCATATATAACCTTTTTCCTTAGAAATTTTGTTGTTTTCAATTCCTTCATTTTTATTAAGACTAAGTTACTAACAGTTTATAGATTAATTACTCCCACCATTTTATAATATATGTCGACATATTTAACACAAAGTAAGATTCATTAATTTTTCTGCTATATACCTTCTATATATATATTAACTTCTGGTATTCTTTAAGATAATTTAAGATGATTATTTTGAAAAAGATAATTATTTAATCTTTAAATGATATTTAATCTGAGATAGAGGGAGTATATACATCTTAAAAATATGTAATACCTTAGTCAAGCATAAACAATACACAGTTACAAATTAAAGTAATAAATATGAAAGCGTCTATTATTCGAAATATCATTTAAACTTAAATATAAAATAACAAAGCATCAACCTGTATGTATAAAGTATAAAGTATAAATTAAATTAGAATATGGTAATTAAAGTAAGAAAAGTAGTATCTATAATTTTCTTGTATAATCGTCATTATAAATAAAGAACAATGTCACCAGGGTCATACTCATCAAATTCATCTTGATCTACTCCATTAGCCTTACAAGTATAAAGTAACTGGTCTGTTTTGTGGTTAATAAAGAGCGTTGCAAAATTACTTATAAAAATGAGAGCTATGTTTTCTGACAAGAGTATGTAGATGATATCGGGAATTTACTGCCAATATAATGTGTTTCATTTGTTAGGATGTAATGGTATAGATGTTTGATTTTCCGATAATGAAGAGAAAGAGACAACAAAGGTCAAGTACGATTATCCCATATATGTTATTTGAGAAGTTAGATTTTATATATTATATGAAAAGATCAAGTCCCTATCTAGTTAGAATGCCTTTCATGATGAAAGTGGAGATATAAACAGCTTTGGGAACTCGATGTATATATATTATCTTTAGAGAAAACCTTGATAGGACTAAATTATTATTTATATCTACAATTGCTACACCTATACTTAACTCCGCATGACTAAGAATGGATACAATTCCCATCATAGTTACACAAATAAAATAAGTCCAATAAATGTAATAAATTTTTTTTTTTTTTTTTTGTCAACAAATGTAATAAATTTTTATACATGGTGAAGTTTTTTCTTAATGACACTATGTACCAAAATATATATGACGAAGAAGATTTTGTTCTGGTTCGACGCCTGTATGTGCTATACATACTAAATCTCATTATTGCCGCGCTATAGAATTTGAGGCAGCTAATGCACTTATAGACGTTTTGTTGTTCTTTATGAGTGTAGCAAATAAAGTGATATTGGTGTAAGTCCAAACTCTAAACTAATGTGATTTTCTATAATATATTTGGATACAAAAATAATATTGAAGAATAACCTCTTTCATCATGTAACCAAGTAAATGTCAATATGTGTATTTAACAAAAAGAAATGTTCAGATGTCTATATCTAAAAAGATCTATAATCTTTTTTTTTTCAAATTTGAAGAACATTCGATAGGTTTGTCTCTTGGTAAAACTGATTCTAATTAGGGTTTTAGACTCTATAGCCTAATTAGCGTTTCAAATATCAACAATTAACCTCAACAAAGAGCAATAAAATATTTTTGTTTTAGATAGCTTAGCTAAACTACGTAATTATACATTTGCAATGTTTTAAAACCGAACCTTATAACTTTTGGAAAAACACAAGAAAATTATGGATTATGAATTTGTAACAGAAAATTATCAATTTATTAACACAAGAGTTTAATAAGTTTGTTATTTTCGATCATTTTGCCACAAGTAATTAACTTAAGGATAAACATCATAATAGTTACACATTGTTGAAAGGGAGAAACCAATCAATCAATAATGGTTAATTAAGGGCTTCTATTTGCAATTTACATTTTATAAATATAAATTTCTTGGATAATGTAAAAGATTCTGAAGAACAAATTAATGATGGTGTCATCTTAAAGGCATTTTTAGTTGCAATTCTCTTAAGATAAGTAAATTTCTTCGATAAAGTGAATATTTTGAAATAACAAAATCATTAGGGGTGATGCGGATTGTCTACTCAGAAGCATGCACAAGAGATAATAAGGTAATTTGATACATTCATTACATCTTCTTTGATAGCGACAGCTTTGGTGCCAACAAAACTTGTTTCATGTCTCCCTATTTCGACACCTACACAATTTTAATATCGTTTGCAAACAACAAACAGCTTCGTTTTGCTAGTTAAATTTGTCATTGTATTGCCCAAAATCCTATGGAGTAGAAGACTTTTAAAGACTAATCGAACGGGGACCATACTGTCGAAGCTTACTAACGTACGGAAGATGCTATTTATATGACTAACCAATTAGTATATAATCACATGCATGCCCTTCAAACTTCAATTATGCGGACACTCACTTACCACACTTATCTTTTCTATTTTGTATGTTAAAATGTAGATTAAACAAACATTTGTTAACTTAGTTGGTCCACTTATCTAAAAATTATTTTAAAAAAACAAATAAAACGAGACTTGGTTGGTACAGATTTTTGTTTTTTAATTACTCCACGAAAAAAAATTGGAACTCAGAGACGACCAATGGCTATAATGATATACACTTTGTAATACATAACAATTAGTTATAACGACCCTTCGAGTTTCGACTAGCTTGGGGTTCTTATTAACTTACTTTATAGAATTTTGTTTCTGTAAGATTTGATCATTCATGTCAACGTCGGGCTAACTAGTGACTTTCCATATAATTTTCTCGGTTGGAAAATTGTAATTTATGGGGCTTAATTATCTTTAATATCCCTAAAAGAGACAGCCACAAAAGTATATATAAAATATTTTATCCAATCACATGTTTCCACTTTGTTATTTGTTTACTACTTTTTATTCCATACCATTAATTCAACAAGCTGAAAATACCAAATAAAACAATTCACTAAGTATAAAACTAAATGTTATTCAAAGATCAAAACTCAAACTGAATATAATTAAAAGTTGACCAAAGAAAAAAAAATTACACCTGAATTTAATTCACTAATCACAAATTTTATTATTTTGACTTGGTCAAGTGTGTTATCTACATTTAAAATTATTTTGAATTAATAATCAATTTTTTTTTTTTTTTTTTTTGGCAAACAGATGTTATCATTCATTAAAGAACTAGTAACATACAAGCAAAATGAGCTAGTTTAGGGGATAACATAAGAGAGGGTTTCCCAGTAATTAATACATCAAAGCAATAAAGATAGATAGGGGCAACAGATATTAGATGCTTGAGAGCTATGGACCAAAGGCTTGAAAGCTTTCTGGAACCTGTGAGATCAAGACATATCGGTGCATCTTCCATGAGCAAGTCAAGGGAAGGAAAACTGGCTATTGTCTTGAAACAAAGACTAATTGGCAAAGGAAAGACCAAGGCTGAATCTCTCGAAAGAGTTTTGCCAAGGGGGCGAGCAAAGGTGGGGTTGCTCTGCAGATCGACCATACTAGTGGTGGTTGCGACTCTGCGCTTGGGTGAGGGTGCCTTGGGGATATTACGGTAACCACTGCTGCTTTTAACAGAGATCATAATGCCGCATACCTTCAGGCTTAACTGAGAGTTTTTCAAAAAGTTGATGCAGAACCAAATGGAGATCATAAACAGACGGCAAGGGAGGAAGAAGAGATTGATGAAGCAGAGGTAACCCCCTCTCCGTAGAGGTGGGATCATAATGCCAATCTTCAATAAGCAATCTCCTTTTAGGGGGTCATCCTTAAGGGAGTCTAGTAACAGGGTTCTTAAAATACTCTTGGGCCAATTTAGCAATAGATGCTGGTTAAGTTTCACTAGCAGTCTTCGGACTAGCGGTATGCTTAATCTAAGCAAACATTGACTAGAGAGGGGAAGAGTGGAAATCGGATTAGGCCTAGATACAAATTGACACTGAATCAGTTGAGCTAGTAGTGATATGTAGGCTAAAGGATCAGGGATAGCACGCAGTAGAGATAAACCAATTGGCAGGTCAAAAATATTAGCGATGAGCAGCATTGCGAGCTTCCAAACCAAGTTACTGAACTGGCCTTGACACAAAGAAGAATCAACCATAATCGAAATATCTAGGTATCTGCTACCGAGTATAACTCGACTTGACCAAGCAGTATACGAAGATATTAAACGATTTGGTCTTACTAAGCAATTAGGGTCAGGGGATCTAAGGCGGTTCCAGGTCAGGGATGACTTATAGTTTATCCAAGGTAAACTATCTTCTAGGGTTTGAACGTAAGAATGGGGAATATACCTGGGACAGAGGTTAACCGAGAGAGAAGCAGGGGTCACCAAGGAGGAAGGATTCGTCGTCAAGCGGGTCACCGGTACTAGCGTCAAGACAGAGCTTCCGTCCAACTGCATCCAAGCAAAGTTCTTGGTGAGAGGATCTGGGTCCGAGGAGCGGAAAGATGTTATATTTGACGGCTTATAGTAGTGGTGGGACAGACGGAACTCGAGCCTAGAGGGACATTGACAGATCTCTCGAATAGTAACAGAAGGGTGGAGACTCGAAGTGGTAGGACCACCAAGAGGAGTAACCAGGGACGGGGGCGACGAGGATGGATGAAGCTGACACATGGGCGGAGATGAGATCTGGGATCGCAAACTATCTCCGGGAAGGCTGAAATTAAAAACGAGAAGAATACAGGGGAAGAGACCGTCGTGGAGATGAAGAAAACAAGTCCCAGCGACGCCGATCGGGCTCGGCGCCGCCGGAGGAGGAGATCTAGGTTGTTGTGCCAGAGAGAAAACGGAGGCTAGGGTGAACTCCTTATTTATTATTCTATCTTTTTTTATGCGAATTAATAATCACTATGATATGATATTTTTCTAAGGCTGTGAGTTCCTCCTCTTCTGTATATGTTCCTTACACAAGAGAAGAAGTTCGAAGCCTTTTGTCTCTTTTAAAGGCTTATCTAACCTATCTTGTCCTTTGAGATTGATTCGCAGCAACTAGAAAGAAACCATCATCTTCCGAAATTGCACCTCCAATGCGGCCCACATAATGCTCAGCCCAAAGGTGGCAACATCATCCCTGTATAACCGCGTTTTCCATCTGACATAATCATATTCAAATATTCACAGCCGAAATGAAGTTAGAGACCCCATATGATCATGATCACTCACCATATCATAAAATAATAAATATTAATTATGCTTCATACAAAATCCGTAATGGACCCTCACTTTCTCATAAGAAAAATTATAGAGAAAATAATACAAGAACGATGTGCCTCTAACAATTGAACGAGTCTTTTTTATTTCTTTTCTTTTTCTTTGGGGCGGATCATAGTTTAGAACCGCCCGAGACCTTCGGACTCTTTTCTCTCTCTGTCTCCGATGGCTCTGATGCGAACCAGGAGCCAATTGAACGTATCTTCATTGACTCCACCACCACCACCTCCGTCTCCGATCCCTAGAGCCAGAGGTTCTCGTTGCGCTGCCAGCGAGATTCTCACCGAGATCATTGAGCGATCCGTTCAGGTTCCTGAGCTCACGCTTCCCGAATCTCATTCTGGAGGTGAATCTTGCGGTTCACGTCATCTGATCCCCGCGGAGATTGATTTTAGGTTATTGGCGTCGAGGAGAGAAGGCTCTGTGGATCGGTTGGTGCGATCCGCGAGAGAGTTTGGAGCGTTTCGTGTGAGCTACCATGGGATATCAGGGGAGGAGCTTAGGTCTCTTGTCAGGGAATCGGGTCGGGTATTCGGTGTTTTGGAAGGAAGAGAAACCGGGTTTCGCCGTAGTGTTGTCGGAAACAGGGACGAGATCGTTTGGGTTCGGTCGTGGAAAGAGCGAATGGAATGGGCCCGCGAGTATATCGGACCTGAAAGGTACCGCTGCTTCAGGTATGAAAACATCTTTGATAAAAGCTTCGTTCGAACTAGTTACCTTATATACGTGTAACCTAGGAATTTATGCTGCTGATGATGATATTGTTGGGTGAAATGTGTGTCACAAGTAACCAGTATATTTCCAAAATAATTGATTTAAATATTTAAATTGTTGCAGCGAAGAAATGGAGAATGTAGCTGATAAACTTGAAGGGATAGCAAGGAAACTAGGGCAGATAATGGTAGAAAACTCAAGAAGACAAAGTGATAAGAGGATACAAAGAGGAGAATCTGTGCTCAGCGTTTATAGATACAATCATGAAAACGTAACTGAGCAAAGCCCTCCTTTGCCCAAAGAGAAGACCGAAGATATGCTTCATTACACACTTAGCCTTCACCTTCCAGCTAAGAACTGTGAGTTCCGTGTCAACTCAGGGAAAGGCCCGCTTTCTTTCCATGCTGATCCCGACACTATCCTTGTCACTTTTGGTCGTCAGCTTGAGGTATGCATGAACATTTTAACACTATATAGGAGTGTGTTATATGATATATGATCAATCAACTGTATAGTAATCTTGTAACAAATTTGTAAAACTATAGGAGTGGAGTTTAGGAGAATTCAAATGTCGTCAAGGAGAAATCATCTATCATCCAGATGTGTATGGCTCCCCCACTTCCTTCTCCGTAGAGCTCAAGTGCATGTCTCTTTTCTTATCAAACGCTTCTATTGCAACGTCCAAAACCTTCTCTTTAACCCAACAGATTTTCACTGCGTTACTCCTACTTTTTTTCTTCCAATCCTTTTGGATTTATGGGTCACATATATGACCACTTAGAATATTCACATATATATGTGTATATTGTTTTTTTTTGTGTGTGGGAAACATATGCGTGCATTTGAATCTTGAATGATCAACGGGTAAAGTGTGTTTATCTATTAGGTGGAAGCTTCGGTTGTATATGTAAACCCAACACACAAACTTTGTTGCTCTTTAAAAAAGAAAGCCAATATAGAATTTGATTGATGAGTTTTTACTTTGTTTGGACTCGAATTGATCGACTTTAGAGAACCACAAATTTTCGTTATAAGCAATTTGTGTTCTTGAAAACGTTTTTCCCCTCCTCTGATGAGTATATATAAAATTATTTTTCATATTGGAAAAGATTAAAGATGGTAATGTATTTTCGTAATTCAACTTTGAGAAATCGCAAAAATTAAATAAATCCCTCAATATTTGATTGAATGAGTTGTAATCATAAAACCATCAAACTTTTATCATCAGAACTTCCTAGATCTTAGTAATGCTTAATGTTTTTGCGAACTTTGCTTCGTAGAGCTTATAATATATATATATATTTGTAAAGAAATCAAACCATGACGATGTGTGTGACAAAGAAGAAACGTCCTAGTTTAAGAGTGACGGTGGTTGGTTCTTGTGATGGTACGGACGATGTCGATGGCTTACATACAGCATCACGGTGTTAAAGACGGTGTCTCCTCGAAGCAAGATGTCTTTATTCGTGATGACGGTAACAATGAGAATCAATAATATTCAATGATAAAACGAACGTGACGTATTACTTCTCAAAAAAAATTGATGTTTCCAATTCCACAGCATAATATATAAAAGAAGTACGTTTACGGGCCGGTAGGTTGAGTTTCACAAGGATATGACTACACAATGACGTCCAGATGTTATATCCGCGAACTCAAGATGAAATGATCGACGGTCATATGGTACAATCGAGATGATTTGATGATCAGGTGTTCGGTTGGAAATGATTCAGCGGTAGGGTGTTAACTTTCACTTATCTAAAGTCATAATCAAACTAAAATGTCAATAAAAATACAGCAAATACAGTTTCAAAATATGATAGATACATATGGAAAACCATATGAATCATCAGGAGTTATTAATTTTTTATAATTTGTTTTACTTTGTCGAGTTTTAGCCTTTGTTTCTTCTCTTTTTGCGGAAGTTCACGTGTAAAGATTAAATTTTGGCTTTTTCAACAACAAAAGGGGTATTAAAATGATTTTACTCCACATACGAATGACTTGGATCCACGAAATCAACTTCAAATAAATTATGAGAAAAAAAAAATTCGCCTATTATTAATCAAAATTTCCAGCTATCAAAAAGTAGTTATTATATAAGCAATTGAATTTCAAACAGTATTTAAACATTTAAATGTCATTGTTTTGTCATTCTCATTAAAATTTAAATGGTATTTACTCAATGGATAATTTTATTGGTTTGACTTGGTTGTTAGCTAAACCAATTTTCTCAGTTGAAGAAGAACCATATTTAATTAAGTTTAATTTTTCTACCTAAAGCATTCTCGGTAACTCCTTGGAGATAGTGAACTGAAGATTTTTTTTTTTTTTTTTTTCTAATTTGGAAGATCATTCATCTATTATTTCTTTGTAATAAGGTACTGTTTTGTTGAGTTTTAAAATATTTGAAAACTCTATGTACTCCAGTCTCCACATGTTTACTAATCAATCAAACCTTATAAAAAAAGAGAATAGAGATCACAGAAAGATTTTACGAGTTCCTCAAAATTAATTAAGGATGAATGCTGTCGAGTAAACCGGTAGTGTGAAGCTTAAATTAAATTAAACCATCTTCATGAACAATTGTTTATACTACATTCAATAGATAGTAACGTCAATCCACGTTGTTTTTATCTACGACATCATTACTCAAAAAAGATAATTATATCCAACTTTTCTTCTTCTTTTCGATAAATGTTCTTTTGTCAACGATGATATTTTCTTAAGAAATATACTTCTATACTATAAGACTTTAAATTCCACCTGGCATTAGGATGTTTTGGTTGACCTGACAAGTCAATTTTTTTTGGTTGATAAACAACAACAACAAAAATACATGAACCACACACTCGTAAAAAAAAGAGAGAACAAATTACTGACTCTTATCTCTAACCTGGATGGTATATCGCAACTAATTCGAATTAGTAAAAACGTAAATATTATTGTGATCGCATTACAAATTTGAAATTGTCCTGTGTAAAGATTAATTCTTTCATTTTTATTTTTTAATCTACTTATATCATAAAGTCAAACAAATATTAAAATGTTTTTTTTAAAAAGATAAAATAATGACTTACGTGGCAAGTTGAGGCATTTCAATAAGAAGAGGCACCGCGCGCATGTCTTTTCAATATTTGAGTTTCTACTATAGACTGCTTCTCTCCCTATTTTGCTCTGTTTTTTTAATGGCCGAAGACTCAAGCTCCTCCGATTCGATCATCGTTAACGTCGTCGGAGATGACAACAAGTCGGCCTTATTCGGAAAATACGATCTCGGTAAGCTCCTCGGCAGCGGGGCTTTTGCCAAAGTCTACCAAGCCGAGGATCTACAAAACGGTGGAGAAAGCGTCGCGATCAAAGTCGTCCAAAAAAAGCGTTTGAAAGAAGGACTAACGGCGCACGTTAAGAGAGAAATCTCAGTCATGCGCCGTCTCCGTCATCCTCATATCGTGCTCCTCTCCGAAGTCCTCGCCACCAAAACGAAGATCTATTTCGTCATGGAGCTAGCCAAAGGAGGCGAGCTTTTCTCCAGAGTCACAAGCAACCGTTTCACCGAGAGTCTTAGCCGGAAATATTTCCGTCAGCTTATCTCCGCCGTTAGGTATTGCCACGCGAGAGGTGTTTTCCACCGTGATTTAAAACCGGAGAATCTCCTCCTCGACGAGAATCGAGATCTCAAGGTTTCCGACTTCGGTCTCAGTGCGATGAAGGAGCAGATCCATCCCGACGGTATGCTCCACACGCTCTGTGGTACTCCTGCTTACGTGGCGCCGGAGCTTCTTTTGAAGAAAGGCTACGACGGTTCTAAATCTGATATTTGGTCGTGCGGCGTCGTTTTGTTCCTCCTCAACGCCGGTTACTTGCCGTTTCGTGATCCCAACATCATGGGACTATACCGGAAAATTCACAAAGCTCAGTACAAATTACCGGATTGGACTTCTTCAGATCTACGGAGACTCCTCCGCCGTCTCTTGGAACCGAATCCGGAACTGAGGATCACCGTCGAGGAGATTTTAAAGGATCCGTGGTTCAATCACGGAGTAGATCCGAGCGAAATCATCGGAATCCAAGCCGACGATTACGATCTAGAGGAGAACGGGAAAATCTTAAACGCTTTCGATTTGATTTCTTCGGCATCGTCATCGAACCTCTCCGGTTTGTTCGGGAATTTCGTGACGCCGGATCATTGTGACCAGTTCGTCTCCGACGAGAACACGGCGGAGATTATGGTGAAGGTCGAGGAAGTTGCTAAGCAGTTGAATCTGAGAATCGCGAAGAAGAAGGAGAGGGCGTTAAAGCTTGAAGGTCCACATGGAGTAGCCAATGTCGTCGTTAAAGTTCGCCGGCTAACAAATGAACTAGTCATGGTGGAGATGAAGAACAAGCAAAGAGACGTGGGCCTTGTTTGGGCCGCTGCTCTTAGGCAAAAGCTACGTCGTGTGATTAACCAACCGGTTTATAAAAATCCCTGACCAATCCGTTAAATAATGGTTTCGAACCGTGCGTGAGAAATTTTTTACTCGGATTTTTTCAACGTAAAAAAATATAATCGTGAGGGTTCAACAGTTGAACAAGAGAACGGGTTTTTTAATTTTCAAAAAAAATTGATTGAGGATTCGAAAAGCATTATGGTGAACCACCGGTTCGGTTTACATTGGAGCAGAGAGAGTAATGGAAATGATCCGCCTCTTTGTATATAAAAAAAAGGAAGAATACGAACTCGGTTTCTATTTTTTTTCGGAGTAAACCAAATACAAAATTTATTTATTTTATTTGTTGGAGAGAATTTGAACAAAACTCTGAAATTTGTAGTGTGTGACCCTGTGTGCGTGTGTGCGTTTGCAAATTTGGGCCTTTGTTTTTGCTAAGGGACATTGCTAACACCGTTTGTAATATTTCTCGATATTGATTGTGTTTGCTAATCGTACAAGAAATGAAAAAGAATTTGGAGTTACATATGTAAATAGTTAGTCTGATCACCATTATGATCAAAACAAAATCTTAATAGTTAGTCTGATCAAAACAAAATCTTAATATCTACTTTGTTTTGATACTGTTTGATCTTCTCCTTGTATCTATATGTAGATAGTTAGTCTGTTGCACAACTCTACATTTGAAACTTTACAAGTGAGTGAGTTGTAGAACCTCAAAACAGATATGCTCACTTGTAAAGCTTCAAATTGTAGAGTTGTAGAACGTTACCCCCAAAGTTCTAATTATACACTTTCGTTGCTGACACAATAAAATAAGTATAATAATAATAATAATTTAAATAATATGCTATTATTTCCACTTTTTTTGTCCTCGATTTAAGTTTCACGACTATTATTGTCTTATGTGTGACTATTGTTCTTGATCAATTATCACCCACATCCACATGCCACATCCACTATCAATCCTATAATAAACCAAATCTATAAATCAAAATCATTCTTTACAACAATACTCAATGCCAAGTAGCTAAACTTTTAGATATTTTACATGATTACGTATATGTAAATGTAACTAAAGCCAATTTTCAATTTTTTAGTTATCTCATGTCTGTTTTACATATCTTATCAAGAAGAAATATGGATTGTCTTATCGATTCAATCCGTATACTCCTTCTGTTTTAATATAAATGAATTTTAGGAGAAAAAAATTGTTTCAAATAAGCCATATTCAATTTTTATGCAAAAAAATAAATGTCATAAATTTCTTTTTGACCAATTTTATTTTACATTATATTTTATTATTGGTTGAATTCATTTTTTATTTATATAATATATATATATATATATATGTAAAAAAGTTAAATAACTGTTTTGTATTTTCTTAATTGGTGTGTCAAATAGACCAAAATAATAATAATTGGTGTGCCAAATAAAAGAGATGGAAGTATTTGTTAGTCCTTGTTTAGAAAATTATATTTTTCTAAACCAAAATTTACAAATACAAAAGTTAATCTTGTCAAAAATATATTTATGACATAATTAATTAAAATTTTCGTAAGCTAAAAAACGCTACCAGCATATGGTTGAAAAAGGCCCTACGAAAATTAATCTTGTCAAAAATATATGCAGTATAATCTTCCTTTCATAGAAGGCTTGAACATCTTTTTTTTGCCTCAGATAAGTATGCCTCAATATGATTCGAAGAGTAAATGAGAGAGAGGGATGTTATAAAGCAATAGTAGCTTTCGGTAATTACGTTGTTAAGTGTATGTAAGTCTAATCGAAGCTAACCATCTTTTTTAAGTAAAAACTCAAAATCTTAGGTTAAAGAAAACCAGAGGACAGAGAGACAGACGAGGTATATCTGCGAAAGTTGTGTCCCAAAATGATTTTCAATGTTTGTTTTTTTTTCTTTTTCTTTTAACTTTCTTGAATTTATGACTACCAAAACGACTGTACATCTTGGTTTAGGAATTGACCCTCCACAAATTGCCTCCCAGTCCCATCCCCAGTCTTCTTCACTTTCCTACACATTATTAACAAAACACAAAAATCATTAGACAGTCCTCTTCATTGCTACTGTTCAAAATTCTAAACAAACCTAATCTTATAACTAATGTAATTCAGAATGTCAACGAGCAACTCTAAATCATGTTACAGGCATAAGCTGCTCTATAGCCTAGGAAAAAAAGTTACTCTGTTACTTCAACCTAGTCTCCTTGGACACATTATTATTATATCAGCCATGTCCACAAGTATATTGAGCAAAGATATGAACCAGAGGTTCAGAAACTAGTCTTACTTGAGCCAGTGATTCGGAGAAGGGAGTTCAAATGGGTTGTCTGGAGCCATCCCAGTTGGACTCATGTATACAACATTATTCGGGCTGGATTCTTCTGGTCGACTATGTGACAAAAGACTCTCTGTGCCAGATGATCCTGGGAGGAACATTTTCTGTGACCAGGGATCATGGTTGCTTGGACCAGCAATGGGACTGAACGCGCCACTTCTCTGATCATTTTCAAAGTAGTCCTTCCTGTGTGAATACGCACTGTGAATAGGGTCATCTTTTGCAAATAACGATGATGTCCTATTATGAGGCACATGATGCACAGCATTTTCCTCATTAGATCTACTATTCTCTGAAGGTAGAAGGAGGTCTTGGCCAAAGGTGGTCTTCCACATTTGCCAACTTCCATCGTTAACCTGTTTTTCATCTGCAACTCGTAATCTTGACAAGGGAGATTCAATCGGAGATGGCTTATTGACCTCACAAAAAGGTGCATTCTTCAACAAGTGGGATTTTTCTAGTCCTACACCAGTTTTAAACTCGGCCCTTAGATCAAGTGATTCTGAAACAGGTCCCAGAAGAGATATTGGATCCGGAACATAACACGGATCTTCAAAACGCTCTTCTTCAGGCATAAAAGTACGAGCATTTTCCCCAGGCTGAGGGTGACAATTATCTCTTGAAGATGAGAAACCTAAGCTACTGATAGTCGATCCGCTGGAGTATGTAGTAGGTATAGTGAATGGTGATGGGAGCCCAAAACTGATTGGATTATCAAAGGTTCGTATAGAATGATCTTGACTAGGAACCTGTGAACTCTGAACATCTCTGGGCTTCGCACTAGGTCGACTTATAACACTAACATTGGAGGAAGCAGGCACAGATGGCGTACGGGCAAATAGTTGCTGCCATGATTTTTTAGGTTCTCCACTTGGTTGCGGCTCAGAAATAACCTGAGAGGAACATCATAATAATTTTAAGTGTCCTTTATAAAACAAGTTGACGAAAACTAGAACAAAATCTAAAGTTGAACCTACTTCAACAGAGCAATCTTATCAACTAAACATACACAAAAAAGATTAGTTTAACAGAGGATTGATTACTAGTTTCATCATTCAGATTGCAATGGCATAAGAAATTTGGCAAGAACACTTACATGACGATTAGTATTCCTTTCCCCTCCATTTGAACCAGATTTTCCAGCAACAAATTCAGGAGGATTAATATGCCTAATCTGAGCAGGTGCATGAGAATGGTCTACAGAGCCAATGGTTGGCTTATTCTCTTTTGCAGTTGTAGCTGACATGTTGACACCTCTTCCAAAGAACCGGTTATCCGTAAAGGCCTTAGAAGACGAGAAGAACGTACCCTTCACACGATCAAAGTACCTACCGCCAGCACCTGTCATGTTACTGTTACTAGTAGCACTACTATCTACACCATGCCCAAGTCTCTTTTCAATATTCGGGCTCCTGAAATGATCATTTTTCTCAAGCTCACGCTTATGGTCAGCATCTTTTCCTATTCTCTTATCAAGCTCTTCGGCATCGGAATTGCTCTTACTAGAGGCCTTATCTCTTTCTTTCTTTCTCTCCTGACGCTTTTTCTCAGCCTCCCTTTTGGTATCTTTTTCCTTGGAAGCAGATGATGCTTTGCTGCATTTCTCGGCTTCAGTCTTCTCATCTCTTAACTTTCTCCGTTCCTCCACTAATCTTGCGACTTCCTCTCGTTGTTTTCTCTCTTCTTCCTCCAAATGCTCCTTTTCTAGCCTAGCTTGTCTTTTCTCCTCAGCCTTTCTGCGTGCTTTCTCAACCCTACTCTCATGATAGCTGTTCCCATTCTCACCCTGCCTAGCCAACAATCGTCTCTGGTCAGCATCAGTTGACGAATCATCAACTGAAGAGGTAAAGCTAAAAATCTTTCTCCAAAGCCACCTAATGCTCATGAAAAAAGAAGTAAGCAGTCGGCAAGCAAAAACAACGCCACTAGGATATGATTTTTCCACCAAACAATTCTCATCTTCACCAAATGTACTACCACTATTATTACTCCGCCAATGGGCAGACTCGCTAGTCCATGTGCTGTTATCTGGCCATTCTTGCCCGTGCATCCAACCATTCTCATTCCATCCCTTCCCATTCAACATCTTACCACCTCTTCCTACAAGATCCTTCAAAATCCCAGAACCAGAAAGTCCCAACCCTGGAGGCACAGGCATGTCTAAAACAGGTCTCTTAGAAATATGCCCACAATAAGAACACATAAATCGCCCACCACCAGGGTTTTGGTCACGGTAAGGCGTTGAGCAGTTACGACAGCGACGTGTAGCAGTTTTCTTAAGCTTCTGAAGTTCCATAGCTTCCAATCTCTTTCTCTCCCTAAGACGAGCATTTCTGCGGACCCTCCAAGTAGACAACTGAGGCATCAAAACCTCGTACCAGAACAAAGTAACCAAAAGGACAAATACACAAGCTAGCCTTGGAGAAGTGATTTCGAAACGAAAAGCAGGTGGAAGAAGCTGAGAGAGAGCCCATAGTCCAATCAAAGGTAAGACTAACCAAGGCAGCATCGTTGCAACCCGGCGAGACCACTTTTGAATCACACACAATATACACATTATCCTCTCAAACCAACCCTTTTTTTCCTTCTTCTTCTTCCTTATCAAACCGTAATCAAACCAAAAACCCTAAACTTTTTTTTTCAGAAATGATTCAACCCTAACCCTAATCTTCCTGCCAGGTTGTTGTATACCATCGAAAGTATACTTTGCTCCCCAGCTCCAGAAAAAAAACTTGAGCAAAAATTAGGGCTTCAGAAGAATCAAACCTAAAATGCAAGAGGAGCGACAAATTTTGAAATCAAATTGAAGACCGCACCACATTCACAAATTGAAAGAATCGATTCGATTTATATAAGTAATGAACAAAACCAAGAAAACCCAGTTCGGAAACGAGCTCGAATTAAGTCATGGTGCAATGTGAGATAGATGATGATAGTGGGCAAGAGAGAGAGAGAGAGAGAGAGACAAAGGAAGAAACTTACCGTGAAAAAGGAAATTAAAGGGGCGAGTTGCAGATTCAAGATTCGGATCCAATTTCGATTCTTGGCAGCGAAGGAAACGAAAGATTGATATTAGATGACGAAGACGATGATAGGTGATGAGAGAAAATGAGAAAGAAGAAGAAGAAGAAAAGAGAAACCCGGGTGGTGAAATCGGGGCTGGGTCCTTTTAATTGTATTGCTTCTATTAGTCGGTGGTGCCTTTCATGCGCCCCCTTCGTTTTAGGTTTATCCAAACACTCTTAATAATTTTATTATTTTTATTTTATTAGTATCTCTTTTTTACAGTACTAATTTACATATGTTGAGTTGATAGATTAATTAAAAGACTTTTTTTTTATGATTTTTTCCTATGTTAATAACTTAATAACAAAATTATGAAGATATAGATTCTATATAAATCAATTGACATAAGATTTTTCCCATTTTTAATTGGGTATTGCTTCATTTATCTTTTTCCTTTTTTTTTTATATAAGGTTGATTTTTTTACTTTCTTTACTTTTTATTGATTAGTTTTTACTTTTAACTAACACAATAAATTAATGGAGCATTTACAACACCAGTAAAAAAAGTTACCTCTAAAGTCTAAACATACGTACGAAATGAAATGATGAATTAGCTAGATACACATGGGAAAATTGTCAAATTTTAGGTGAAAGACTACCCATTTTTTTCATTCTAGATTATCCATTCTTTTTTAATTTAAAAAAAAAACATTTTGTCAGCCAATTTAAATTAGACTAATGTTTGGTTTATATGATGTAAACAAAAAATAATCGGATATATACTATGATATGATATAGATTAGATTATTATTTTTTCCATCACACAAACGAGAGACTTCATCTTATATGAGATAAGAAAACAGTTGTACTCTTTAAAACAATCAAAATTAAAATGTTCTTTAGAAGAAAAAAAAAACAATTGTGCTCTTTCAATAAAATCTCAAACACACGTCAAAGTTCAAACACTTGACCCTACCGTAACTCGACGTGACGCTACCGCCAAGCTCAGTGGTGGTCAATGCAAAAATGTTGGTAATTTTGCCATCACGATGAACTCTAAAGTTTTTTTATTTTTTTTTTATTTTAATTATTCTTTTTGAGGTTGTGAACTCTAAAGTTCCAAAAGCCATTCCGAATCTTCTCTGACGACATTGACGTCTTCTTCATCCATCAAGATCACTCGTTCATGTCTAAATTGTTGTTATATTATTTATCTGAGTTATGATCAAAATTATAAGAAATAAATGTTTTTACATTTTATATATACAACGTGATGTTGAAGGACCTGCTAGCTGCTAGAGATCCTCTTCGTATACAAATATAAGATGGGTAGAATTTAGAAACCTCACATCCTAAGAACTCACATGTTAACGAATGTTCGATATAGGGACTAAAAGTATTTTCACTATACTAGGCACATTGGTATAAATAAAAAAAAAATTAACCATTTGACGAGCCACAGTTAACATATGGATATCTATGGAAATTGCATGCACATCCAGTTTATCGAAAATTTTAGATGTAACTAAATGAAAATCGTTCTCAGAATAACCAAACGCTTAGAGCTTAATTCATTATATATATTAAAAAAGTGTTCTATTACAACTGAACAATCTATCCCTATTTAAAGTCAAATGTTGCTGAAAATTTAAGCAAAATCTAGTAATGGTTTGGTTTGAAAAATCTTACAGAAGAATTAGTCAAAAGCTGGAAGATGGAAATGTTCACATTTATAAGCATTTTTGTCACTTATCATGTTTACAATGTCAATTATATAGTAATGTATTGTTTTTTTTTGTTTTTTTGACACAAGACTCCGTTGCAATTTCTCTAGTGAACTTCTTTATGCCTTTTTTTCTTTCAAAAAACTTTTCTTGATCAATCACCCCGTTTTAATTCAATGCATATTTATTGTTTTTTGCCTTGGTCAATGTTCCAGTTAGAATGAGGAAGGATCGCCCTCAATTATTTGGTGTTTCTGATGAACACAACATACTCTATATAGATTCAACAAAACGACTTCTACTTACCCCTTGCTCTGATACACATGCAGTATTTTACAAAGTTTTGGTTCTGGTTTTGTGCTCGATAACAATCTAATTCCTATATCATGCATGTTATATATAGTATTAGTAGCTAGCACATGTTTTTTACTTCTATATTTTAACAGAAATGGCCGACAATAATATTTGAATAGCACATGTTTCTTGGTTAATTCTTGAGGTGACAACAAAGATTAACAATCCTTTCTCACATGTTTATACTGAAAACACAATCCTCCAATGAGAAAAAACAAAAAATCAAATCAACTGTATCCACAAACCTCCAAACCAAACTTTAATTCCAAAGGTTTCCTAAATAGATTTCTCTTATATGTCTTAATTAAGCTTTTGAAGAAGTATTCCATATCCTTAGCAGTTAGCACGAAAGTTACGGAATCAAAACATCACAAATCCTATACGAATTATATAATAAAAATATGTACAATGGTCGTATAATAATGTTAACTAAACTCAAATATTTTTTTTTTCTTTTAATTCCGCCAATGATAAGGCTTCGCTGGCTATAATAAAGGCAAACAAATGCTAGCCACGATTAAATCACCCATCACACAGCACTGTGTTTGTTACGCGCCGTGCGCCTCATAGCACGCGTCGAATTTAACATCTGTGTCTTAAATCACATGTAATTAGTTAATTACCATTTTAATCACTCCCGCCACCACGCGTTTTCTTCACATTACAAAACTCGAAACCTTAATTAACACATATGTCGTGTTTTTTACAACAACTGAGAGTTTTACTTTTCTTCCAAGTTTGTTATTCCTCTTCCCGAATCTTCGCATTTAAAGCAAAACTTATTCTGACCTGACCCAAAAAATTCCTGAGATCGAATAGGATGACGAATCCGGATAATCAGAAACCTGTTGAAGCCACCGACGTGGAAGCGGCGGCGGAGAAGACGACTACGCCGGCGTCTGGAACGTCGACGTTTTCGACGATCACTCAGAGATGGAAAAGAGAGGATTTGATCAAGAAGGCTTCACCGATCATGAGAGGATTTTGCCTTTTGTTCTCTCTTCTCGCTTTCATAATTACGGTCTCTAACAAACATGGTTACGGTCGAAACTTCGATGAGTACGAAGAGTACAGGTAACATAAAAAAAAAAAAAAAACTCAAAACATTATGAAACATGGTTTTGTCAAATTCGATTGAATTGAGATTTTCTTATCTCTTCAGATATGTATTGGCGATCTCGATTATTTCAACATTATACACTGTGTGGCAAACTTTTTCACATTTCTCAAAAAGAGAATTTTTCGATGGCCGGACTTCTTTGTTGGTCGATTTCTCTTGCGACCAGGTAATGTGGAAACTGATTAGCAAAGTTTCAAGATTGTATATGTTGTAAAGTTATGATCTTTGATGCAAAATTTTGCAGATTGTAGCGTATTTGCTCATATCAGCTGCGTCGTCTGCAATACCATTGACAAACAGATTCAGAGAAGGACAAGATAACATTTTTTCTGATTCTGCGGCTGCAGCTATCAGCATGGCTATCTTTGCGTTCATCTCTTTAGCTCTCTCTGCTCTCTTCTCCGGTTACAAACTCTCCACTCATTCTTTTATCTGATTCCTTTTCTACAGTATTTGTGATCTTTGCAATATGTGTAAATCTCATTCTTTTATGTGTTCATATAGCTGATGCTAATTTGAGTATGTGACTCTGTGTGTGTCAGTGTGCTTCTTTGATACTACATTATACAAAGTGGAAAAAATGTAAAAATTGATTGGTTTTATTCAGTTTTTTTTTTGTTTCTATCGTACAAACATTAAACATATTACAGGCGTGTGAAAAAAAAGAAACAAATGAAAAAATTTCTCTATGGACTATAGACTTTAGTAGTCTGTCTTACTATCCTGCAGGATCACACTAGTAAGTAGTAAAAATCCTTTGGTGGCAAGAAATGTACAAAAAGGAACAAACAGATTCCTTTTTTTTTTGTCTTCAGGGCATAAACGAATCAAAAAACGAGGACTCCTCGTTTGGTTCTTCCTTTGCTCTAGAGAACCCATCACCAACAAAGTTTTGTTGCGTTTGAAGGTTGTTGTTGTTCATAGCGTAACCAAAAGGTCCGGCATTAGTGTTGTTGTTGTTGTTGTGCAGCATCTGAAGTGTATATGGTGCTTGAGAAGAAGTAGTGTAGTTGGAGTGACCAGCAATAGCAGCTGGTCTAATTGGGACTGAAGAAGCATCTTGTGATGGTCTGTTTGTGGCGTAACCACTACCACGAGCTGCAGGTACATCATGGTTATGTTTCCCTTCGTAGGTTGTGATTACCGCTCTCGTGTCATGTGATGCTCTCTCAACATGTTTCCTCACTGGACAACCGACGGTTGTGCACTTGTAGTAGCTTCTGTTAGATTCATCAAGTGTAAAAGAAAACAAAAAGGTCATGAGATTCTTAAGAAGCTTAAGTTGTGATTTATTGAGTAAGCAAGCAAGCACAAATGTTTATGTTATTTACCTTGGATTTGGGTTCCCTTTAACAACCTTCTGACCGTACTTTCTCCATCTGTAACCATCGTCAAGAATGTCTATATCACTTGTTGTCTGCACTACAATTCTCGGCTCTCTCACTGTCTTGCTTACACCACCATTCCCACCATTTGTTTCATTTTCTCCTTTCCTGAAAACACACAAACATGTTAGAACTTTCTCAGAATTCAAGATTTGTTTAAAGGAGTGATGATGATGATGATGATGATGATGAAACGTACCATCTCTTTGCTTCAGGTTCACTTCCACAATCTTCTTCATCTCTGCTGACAATAGATGAGCCTTGTTCAAACTCATCATCACCCACAGAATCAGAAGTGGTGTTATCCTCTTGTTGCATAGGAAAAGAATCAGAGTGATGGAAGCTGCTATTATTATTGGAATTAGGTTGATCAGAAGAAGCTTGACGGTGATGATCTAAACTGGCATTGTACACAGCTGAATGAAAAGTGGAAGAAGACGAAGAAGATCTTCTAGTGGATTGAGGTTTAGGATGGTTATGGCTTCCTTTATAGACAATCTCTGTAATCTGACCTTCCAAAGATCTCTCCACTTTCTTTTTCGTTGGACAGTTTTGGAAAGTACACTTATAGTAACTCCGAGGATTCTCACTTCCTTTAACCTGTTTTTGTCCGTACTTTCTCCAGTTGTAACCATCTTCTCCTTTCCTTTGCTCTCTTCCGTTGTAAGACACAGCTTGATTGTTTTGACGAGTCTCGTTTTGGCTCCATTGATCTGACTGGTTCTTCCTCTGTTGTTCCTAAAACACAAAACAGAGTTCAGTTATTATACACAAAGATAAAAGAAAAAAAAAAGGATTAGAGGATCTGAGTCTGTTAAGGAACATACCTGAGATTGAAAGATAGAACTGTTCGTTGTAGTTGTTGTCGTCTTTGGAGCAGTAACTCCTGATGATTGTGTCTGGAATGAGAAATCGAAGAAGTTAAAGTTGTTGTTGTTCTTCTTCTCTCCCTCGTTTATAACTGTTTGGTTACTTTCGTTTGTGATCAAAGCTCCTGTGGTTGGAGAAGCAAGAACCTGCAAAACCATCGCAAGAATCCAATAAAAGATTTAGGATTTTGGTAAGAATTCAAGAAAAGAGACGAAACAAAACTAAGAACACAATCTAGAGAGTTGACTCTGAGAGTCTCTCTCTATCTCTTTGAAACCGTTGACTCAAGACTTTATATTACTTCGGATTATATCAATAGAAAGATGTGTATAAATCAAAGATTCGATTCGTTGCAAAAGAAATTGAGAAAGAAAAAAAAACAGAGAGGCTTACGTTAGCAGAGGAGGAGACAAAAGCAGGGGAATCGAGGAAAACAGAGGGACTGAAACAAGTGGAAGGAGAGACAAGAGAAGGAGAGATGGAGATGGAAGAAGGAGCAAAAGATCTGAACTTTGGGATCTCAAGATCATCCAAAGATGTTCTACCGTTTTGTTGTGACCAATTAGCAGCAGAACCATTCATGTTCTGTCTGGTTCTGCTATTGTCCATTGTAAGAAGAGAAGAAGCAGCCATACGAAGTTGAAAAGTTTGTTATATGAAAGACCATAATCAGATATTTATAGAAAGGTGTTAGGGGGAAGAGAGAGCTTGGAGAAGAAGAAGAAGAGAGTGATTGTAATGTTTTTATGTAATTTTTGGTTCGTTTTGTCTGAATATATAAAATATATTGCACGGTCTGATTGGTGAATTTTCTTTTTTTCAATTTTAATTTTATTTTGTTTGGGGTCACAGATGAAAAAAAAAAGAAGAAAGTGTAAGTTTCTGAGAAGGTGATAAAAAGTTTGACCGTTGAAAATATGATTAAGAAGAAGGAGAAGGAGAAGGAGATGGTCAGACCTTGTGGCCTTGACTCTCAAATACGTTGAACAAGTTTTGTTTTTTAGAGGCGGCTTCATGCTTTTGCTTTCATCATCTTAGGATGCCTTTAACTGCCACGTGTATTTTTGTTTTTTTTCATTTCGATATTTTTTGTAAGCAATTGGGAATATTGGAAACTTTTGACTCTTTTTTTTAGTAGGTAAGGGTAGTAAGTAGTATACTATGAAAGGTTTCAATCTTTCTTGAAAGCTCATCAAGTAAAGTTTTCGAGTGAGTTTGTGAATAGAATAGCAAAACCTAGGCTTAAATTCTATGATTAGACAGAAGTTCTTAATTGAGCTCAGATTATTAATTTTAAAAATATAAATTTAAGCTTTTTAATAAACATTTCTTAGAAAGACTACTAGTATTTGTTTTCGTCTTTTATTTGCTATTTTTAAAGTAGGCAAGGTAGTAGTAGTACTAATGAAAGGTTTCTCTATCTTTCTCTATATAAAGCACATCATTAAGATTTGGAGTGAGTTTGTGAATAGCAAAACCTCTCCTAATCAAAAAAGTCGATATTAAACCCATGTGCGGCTATTTTAGTTTCAATCTTACATTTATTTACAAGGCTTTAAATTCTATGATTAGACAAAAGTTCTTAATTGAGCTCAGAGTTTTTTTTTTTTTTTTTTTCAGATGATTAATTAAAGAATATAAATTTAAGAGCTATATAATAAATATTACTATTAATTAGTAAGATTAAAATTCTACTATGATTTTTTAACGGGTCAAAACAAGTATTTTTTTTTTTACAACAAAACAAGTATTTCTTGATATACTAGTTTTAATTACTATGATTTTTAACTTAAAATTCTTGATTGGAGTATTTTCTTTTAACGGGTCAAAACTAGTATTAAAAGTTAGAATTCTAATATTGTAACGGGTCAAAAGAGTTTCACTCCAGTAACCCTTGATCACATTTATAGACCTTCCGATCAAGAAATTGGTAGTGTTCTCAACTCTCAAGCGTAGTGTAAATCGTCAATCGCTTAGGTAAATAAAGTGATCAGTTTCTCATTGCACGATATGTGGTGTGGTATGGTCCTTCACGTGGGACTAGACGTCTAGACTACACGTCATGGATTTTGTGTCGATTACTTGCAAGTTGCAAATCTATTTGATCCGATGACACTGTCATCATGACAGTATTCTTTAGCCCAAAAAGCCTCTTATTTTAATACACGTTGGTTATCTCTACAGCTGACACGTAAACAGACGTGGCAAGAGTTGCTTCCAGAATCCTTTATAGTTAAAAATTCATCTTTGGCTCTAGAAAGTGAGAAGATATATTTGTAGCCTTGCTCTCAAGTCTCAAGTACCTATATTGAAACAGCAGGAGCGATGCAAGAAGCCGAGTCATCACAAAGGTCGTCGAAGTCCCTTACGGATCGGGTGAAGACGAACTGTTTATCCATGGTAGTCACGTGCCAAGAAGGGTTTAGCTATGTCAAGGCCTTTTTTGTTGGTCAGGTACGTATATACAATAAGACGACCTCGTTTTGATATTTTTATATGTGGTCTTGAATCAGTGATCACATGACGTATTTGGTGTGACTCATGAAATTGCTTAATTGATTAACGTCATGTTGATGTATTTGTTTTTGGGTTTGGAAGACGAAGAAGTTGACGGCGAAGAACGAGAAGGAGGCTACGGACGCTTATCTAACGGAGACAAAGATGCAAGTTGACGCAACCGATGAAGCAGAGAATGCCAAGAAGAGACTTCATCAATCTTCTTAATTTTTATTTTTAACGTATAATAAGAGAATACTTTATTAAGTGGCCACAAAAATATCTGTCTTTTGTTTTTTTTTCGCAACTATTTTTAGTATTTTTACCACTGATTATGAATGTTATTTTCAATATTGACTTTTAACATAGAATTTTATTCTCAAAAGATAAAATGGAAAATGTTAATTGCTGTTAGCAAATACATGAAAGTGAGTTTCATACAAAAACAGAGTGATGATTTGTCCTAAAACATCTCAAAAAAATTGTCAATGACCTTTTGTTTTGACTATGTTTTTTGACCTATTTTAAGCAATAAATTTAGCAATCTGAATCATTTTTGGTAGGTTTATGGTCATTTCAATAAGATTATCCCATTATTAGTAGTCATCTATGTTTGAGAAATGGTGGCGTATTCCACAATACTTACTAATCACATGTTTCCACGAGAAGGGAGTAACTTAAATAAACATTTGTTCAACAAAGGAATCTTCTCAAAGTGAAAAATGTGGTTTCTAATGCGGTAGAGGTGAACTGTATAGAGCATTCCTGCTAACGTAACCGTGGAGAATGAGATCAACGTCAATATCCAAAATTCCTGAAATCACAGTCCATATACATTATGATCTCGATTATATAATTTATATTGTATAAAACATTTTATTTGCATTTGATGGCTAAACAAAAGGAATCATCAACTATATGGATCCTTAAAATGTACAGTCAAGTTTTTATTTACCTTTGGGTTGGATACAATGATACCCAATAGATATGCCATCAAGTCAAGAGCCGATTGCAATGAGTTCTGAACACCTCCAACAACACAACGATCGGATTCTGAAACGAGATCCTAAACATGACCAAAAGACATTACCTTCTTAGTACACAATACTATAACATTACCAAAGGCTCTTAGAAACGTAAACATACCTGCATTTGTTGGATGACGGCAAGATCAAACATCCATAATCCAAGCCTTGAAGCAGCAACTCCAGCCATTAGCATGTAAGATGCTATCTTATCCTTTTTTACCCAAATTGAGCCAACACAGACCAAAAGGCAGCTCCACTGCAGGAACAAGAACCCTTCTTTTATGACTCTTTTGTTTTTTCATGCCTTATAAACAATTGGCTCTTTATAGTATTGTTGATCACTCAAGTTCCATAACATGGTCAAGTGCTACTAGGTTCATATAGAATACAATTAACAAAGACTAGCTATACATAATGTACCTGAGACCAGAAGGACCAGAGGCCGGTTCTCAGCGTTGAGAGACGAGATTGCATTAGAGGATACACGAATGTAGCCGCTAGTCCAACCGTTGCACTTATTCCCCTGCCTATACCGATGATATATGTAGGTATACCTTCCCACTGTAATGTAGCCGTCATCAATGTTCCAAAGCTGTGTCAAGGTGGTACATAGATGAATCGGTAGGAAATGGATGTTCATCTGATGACTCTTAAACGTAAAGAGAAAGAAAGAGAACCTGAGAACGGTGAAGAACAGGAGAGCTAGAGAAACACCGGGGAGTAAAACTTCTTGATTGAAATATATTCTCCACGCACCAACGAAAGAGGACTTGGATACTCTATCAAGAATCTTCAAGATTCCGGTTCTACTTGGTGGGGTTCCTTGAGAACCCTCCTCTGTTCTCGGAACTGTAGATATAGCAACAGGTACATCTGTTGCTTCTACTGGCTTTGTCCGGGAACGCAAGATCCGTCTCTCATTACTTTGTGCTATCGCAGGAACACCACTATACACAGAAATGAACAGCCAATATTCAACCCAAGCGGTGATAGTAGCCCAAGCTGCAAAAGTGATCGCTGACGCCTTAAGAGAGACAAAACTGATGATCAAACCGGTAATGACTGGAGACAGTAGCTTGGAACTCAAATCAATGCCTCTAATGACAGAGTTCATTCTTGTCAATACAGCTGGTGGATGACCTTCTGACATAACCACAGCCCTGTTGGTTGCCAAAATTGCCAAAATAAACTCACTATAAACCTCCATTCAATTATGAAAATATACGGTCTAAGCATTTTACCAGTCCCGTTCGATCAGAATGGTTCCAGCAAGAGTCGAAAGCACTCCAATGGCACCAGCAATATTCGTTAACACAACCAAGATTGCAAACACCGGGAGATTCTGAGACTTGAGATCAGAAACTAGCAACAACTTGATGACTGCACCACCAGCAATGGTGTAGGAGAGGTTCTGGAACAGGAGCCAGAGTCTTAGAACTTTAACGTAGTCCATTCCTTCCACCCATTGCCCCACAATGGGGCCAAAGATTGCAGTAGAACCAGATTCAATGGCGCCATAAATCGCTGCTAGAAGCAGAGAGTTTGGCCACAAGTGGATCATATACAAAGCAACAGAGAATTCCCATGTTCTGCATCAGAAAAAACCAAGAAACTCATATACAAATCATCTCTCAACTCACCCAAGATTTTAAATCAAGTAAGAAACCTAGCCCATAATAATATTTAATAAGTTAGGATTTGCGGTGAAACTAATCGACCATTTTATTTAGCTTCTTGAATTGTAAAACATGTTATCAAGAAACAAACCTGGCACTCCATCTGGCAAGAAAATATCCAACATAGAGATAAATCACAAAACGGCGTCGTAAGGCTGGTTGGTTTTGTGGCTGTGCTTCTTCCTCTTCTTCTCCTTGACGTTGTTGTTCTTCCTGTTGAACAACTCTCAATTCTGTCTCATTCTCCATGTTCTGCTAAAAGATGTCAGATTCAATATGGATCATACGAGTCAGTATGCATTGTATATGGAATTCTGAACGGAACATAACATCTGTTGTTATTTTAGCGTATATCGACAACATTTGCATGATGATCGTTAGAGTGTGACAACAAAGTCATTCCTCGACAATTCCGATATATATACAAACAATCATATAAATAATAATCAATCTAAGAAACAGAAACAATAATCTAGGAGTAACCTAATTGGAAAATTCTCCAAGAAACCAATGAAAAACATAAATGAGTGACTCATCAACTGACGCTAGAAACTAAGAAACGAAAACCTTATTTGTGCGCCGCACACAGAGCTTGGAGAATGAATGATGGAAACAGAATCCAGGAAACTCAGAATTACTTTTATTAATTTTGGTGAAATTCAAAAGGGATGAATTGGTGGATGAAATAACATATTCCCACTAAGACACTGGTGTACTAGTCGCATCAATGACTGATGGTAGAAGAAGGAAACGAGAACTTGTGGGAATATTTATGGTTTCGTGTGTTAAGTGAACATGTTACAATTATATTATGGTTTACATTGGTTAACAAACCAGTCTGATGCTAAGTAGAGAGTTTGAGAAGGAACATTATACAATTCAACTATTTTACTATTCATCTTTTGTATCAGTCAAGTTCTGGACTTTAGGATGCAGAAAGCCAAATAAACTATGACTTTGAGTTCCAAGTATGTGGCTAACAAACAAAGAAACCACAGCTCAGCCTAAGGCCTGCAGTTCCACTCCTTGTCTAAGTCAACAGAGAAACTATAAGTTTGTACAAATTACTTACTGAACTAAACTGGATGTAATCATAAATGGAGCTTCTTATGAACATTTTATCCTTGCAACTTGAAGAACCCTTCTAACATTGTTTACTTTGGAAAATTAAGAGTGACAAAACAATACCTAAAACCCCCTTTTCATTGCTAGAATCATACAATATCAGCAAAGGCTTTTCCACCAAGAGACAAAAGAAAACAAAAATCTGAGAAATAGAGCTACAAAATGATTTGCACTGATACATAATATATATATTCATTGCTGGAACTTGGAACATCCAAGACTGAGACAAAACAGAACAAAAAACAAGCTCTTTCGATCAGGATTATACTAATCAGACTCTGAATCAGAATCACTTGCGTTGTAACCTGAGAAATCACAAAACACACAAACAAAGTTTTTATATCCAAAACCAAAAAAGATCAATATACTAATTTGACTAGTAATTAAAGAAAAGGACCTGGTCGTTTATCTTTCACTTTCCACACTGAAGAACGAACTTTTGATGCTTTCGTAATCCAAAGTCTCCCCTAATCATAGAATTGAATCCAAAATTTTCAAAAAGGAAGAAACTTGCAAATCAAATCAACCAAAGTAAAAAAAAAAAAAACCTAAACTTTGGAATGATGAGATTGAAAAGAGAAACCTTTTTAGCATCTTTAGGGACTCCATAACCAGAGTAATACATCTGACCCAATACAACCTGCATAGTTATGTTCCCAGCTTTAGCTTCCTCAAGTGTGTCTTTGAACCACCGCTTCGCACAGTCAGAGACCACCGTAGAAAGCGGGACAAAGCGTCGGCTACTACTATCGCTGGTGGTGGCAGTAGCGGTGGGGGAGGAGGAATCTTTACCGGGACTGTTCATGGAGGAAACGGGTCGGATCGGTTTTGAGGATTTGATGAACCCAGCTGCTGCAGCTGACGCTCCTCTTAGCCCTGTTTTGATTGGAATCGATTTTCCCATTTTTTAATTTATAAGAAAATAAATAAATAAAAAGAGACGAAGTTGAGACTTTGATTTTTAATCTCTTTGTTTGGATTCTTCTTCCGACAGCGGAGTTGAGCAATGTAGTTTACGGTTTGGTCAGTTTTACATAAAATTAATAGAAAATTATTCTTGTTCGGTTTGGATATGGTTTTAATTTTGGTTTGGTTCGGTTCAGTTTATAATCTTTGTAGTAACCACCATTGAAGTGTGTGTGCACTGTGTCCAAACCAAATGGATTCTCATTTAGGTTAGTAATTTGTACAAGAGAATATGGTTCCAATACACAAACATAAACTATGATTGACAACACATTACAGGGTACTAAAAAGAATGTTCTATTGAGGAAAAAGAATATAAGAAAATTAAAAAAAACCCATACAGTTTTTGTAACACTAATGTAAATTCCGGAATTTACTTACAACATACACGCACAAACCTATAAAACAGTATACAATATACATACATATATGATATATAAGCGATGATAGTACTGTATTTTTGATGTTAATATGTCCGAAATAGAAATTGTATAACCTACCTGAGACTCTAAAGCGCTTGCGCACTCATCGTGGAACAAGAACGGACACAACGTAAAAGCCAAACGATCATGGATTTAAGTTAAGAGTCACTCCAACTATCTGAATCTTCGTCCTCGTCGCTTCCAGCCATTGCCTGCACCAGTGTCATAGAGAGTTAGGATGTGTGTGCAATAAGTTATTTGGTTTATGATCAGGCTAATAACTCAATGTTTCCACTTTAGAAACTGCTTTGGGATCCAATGTGGGACTACATGATGTCTCTAGGATTAGTAAGAAGAACCATAAAAAGGAACAAAGAAAAAACTGGAAAACGTTTACTATATTTTAAAAGGAAGCTGAAGAGAGAGTAACAGACCTGTCGTATTGTGTTTGCTTTCTCTAAGATTGCAGCTACCCTTATATTCGTTTTAGGACCAGTTTGGATGCTTGGTCGTGTAGCTGCTGCAGGCTTCAGATTGACGGACTGCATAAGACAAAACAGGGTCAAAAACCTCCAAAATCTCAGATTCTGTTAACAAGATTAGATATTGCATTTGGGATTTTACATGATCGATATAGAACCATTTAGACGTAGTGCATTAGCCGGAGGTGAAAGATACAAATCACCACAATGTACTACAAATAAAGAGGAAGAAAAGGATGGTGTAACAGTAACAACAATGTTGCTACCTTATTTCGAATTTGCGCGAGCAACGAATCTTTGTCATCTTGCTTTGATTTAATTGGTGGGTGGACCATCTCAGAGACTTTCTTCATCTGCAAAATCATCAGAACAAGCGATTAGAGTCAAAGTTTTTAGTATAGGCATGGTATTTGCAGACTGGATGTAATTGTTACCGTGCGTCGGTCATGAGCTGCAACGGCGTCAACAAGCGGACTTCTTGGCCGAGGAAGCCGAACCGTAGGGATCACTTCTGGCTTATCTGTGTCCAAGGTAGGTGCAACAGAGAACGCGTTGACAGGCCACATAGCATCTCCCACTGCACCAGGAATTATCTTCTGAACTGACGTGTTTGATGGTTCTGCTGTATCTGCATTTGAAGTATCAGGAACCCAATTACTCTCATCTTCTATCTTTGTTGATTGAGTTGGTGTCAGGGATTTTGTTTCAGGACAATGGTGATCATCGGTTGAGCTTTGTGACACAATCACATCTGTATCGTCCTTCAAATCTGCCGATAGATCTTGAGGCAGCTGCAGTGACGGCTCTTGCGAATAAACGACATCTGTATCGTCCTTGAGATCTTCGTATTTTGCCGATAGATCCTGAGGCTGCTGCAATGACGGCTCTTGTGAATAAACGAGCTCGTGGTTCTGAACTGCTTGATCAGCCAAAAGATTGTTCACTTCAGAACCAAAATCCTCTATACACCCCTGATTAAGCATTGTAGGGAGCTCAGAACTGTCATATTGACTATTCAAACCAGCGCCAATGGTTGGGATCTGAATGGATGATTGCACCGGCTTGTCTGATGCATTGTTCACAAACCCACCAGGAAGTTGTTCTGATTCGTCACTTCCTAATGATACAGACTCTAGTGATTTAGACCCAATTTGAACGTCCAAGCTAGAACCAGTGGGTGGTGCCGCTGATGGAACAGAAGTACTGGTTTCGACTGATTCCCCCATGAAGGTAGGAAAAGAATGTGGAACTGATTCCCCCATGAAGGTAGGGAAAGTATGTGGAACCTTTCCAATACGCCATTGCATAGGAGGAAGGGGTGGCAACGGTGGCATGTCCTCCTGATTGGGTGGAGTAGTCTCAGGGATGAAGCCAAAGCTAGGAAAAGTAGGATCCAGATTCAATTCTTGGTTAGGTCTGTTCAATTCTATACCTGCTGATTGTGGTACAAACTCTAAACCTCCGAAAACATTTGACTGCAGAAATTCCTCATCTGGAACTGTATGGCTTGCACAAGGTGTTTGCTCTCTAACTGTCTGCTCGAGAGCCTCACTCTCTATGAGGTTCAGATTATTCACTGGCGAGGAATCAACACAATTATCAACAAGAATGCTCTCACCAGGATAACTGGTTTCTGTGTCTCTGTCCCTTTGATCCTGAGATGGCTTGGGACTTATAGATTCACAACTTGCCAGGTCATTGTTGTCTAGGGAAGTATTCAGACCCTCTGAGGACACTTCCAGTGGGCTTTTCTCTATTTTTATCTCTGACTCTAGTTTTTCGTCTGCGGGTAGTGTCCCATCAGACTCTACAACTGTGTCTTGGCAAATCTCTCCAGCTTCAGAAGACGATCGATAAGTATTAGTCGAGATCCAAGGCAGAGAACCATTCAAACTAGTAGATGACAGGCTAACGGCATGGTTAACACCACCACTGGAAGTGTCACTGTCATTATCAGACACATCAAGCTCAGTGTTCGGGACAATGTCTGTAGTTGCATTGTCCAGCCCTGAAAGGTCATGAAAACCTTCATCAGAGATATGTTCATCGCTCTTGCTACAAGTAGATGAAGAATCTCCCACCAATTTCTCTCCTCCCGAGTTAAAATCAGAAGTCAGCTTACTATTGACTTCGGCAGGCATGGAGATTCCATTCTCTAGTGTGTCTTCATGGGACTCTGAAACAGATACATCAGCCGTGTTGCCAAATGCACGTTCATTGGAGATCTCAGCAACTGAATTTTGAGAACCAACATCAGCAACTGAAGTTTGAGAACTGACGTCGACAACTGAATTTTGAGAATCAATGTCGTCAACTACATTAGTCACTGTCACGCAATCAGTTTCATCACCCAGAGCATCTTTTAAATGAATTTCATCTACTGTACTTGGACCACAGACTTTATCGGGCATATCAGGTAAAACTTCCATCCCCATCCCAGCTGAGCAAGGTGACAGCTTCCCTGCTAGGCTACTACCATCACGGCCTTCAGGATCGCTGCCTGAGTTTGCTACAACTTTAGAACAAGCAACTGTAGAGTTTGTCTCAATATCATTATCACCGCTAGGTAACTGTTCACCTGTTTGAATATCAACAAAAACTTGAGGACTAGCGCCTGAATTTACTAAATTTGAAGAACAATCAACCATATCGTTCTTCTCAATGGTAGTATAGCATCTGCTTCCTTCAGAAGTTGAACTAATTGACGAAGATTCAGAAGGGAAGTTAGAGTTTTTAGCATCATAAGATGCACGAGATCTTGAAGAATCAGCTGGATCCACCTTGCTTCCATCATTGCCTCCGTTAATTAGATCAAGACTATCAAGTTCTGGAGAAGTTCCAATGTCTACTGGTGCTAACGATTGAACAGTCAGTGGACATGATTCATCATTCTGAGAGACTGGCCCTGGACTTGAACATGTATCATTCGATTTTAATGATGCCTGGCCATCTACATTGCTTCTACTAACTGATTCCTGAACATTATAATCATTAGACACTTTGCTGGCTTCAGGGGTTCCATGGGATATGGAGTCAACCAGCTCACTCTTAAAACTAGAAGTAGAAGGTAAACATCCAGAAAGTTTCTCTCCATCAGACTGATCATCAATGGATACGCTTGCAGTGTCCGAATAAGAATAACTAGTGCTCCGTTTCCCAAATGAGCTTCTCCCATTTTCTGACACAGGTGTGTTTCCATTTGAATGAAAAAATGAAAATTGAGGTGGGTCATCCATCCTCTCTTCATCTGCATCAGAAAATGTATGATGGTTCCCATCCTTCAAAGCATCTGATCTATTCTTAGTTCTACACTCATCGTCTGTTTCTGTTTCCAACTCCATGGTCGCTGGTGCGTCAACATAATTGTCAGCATCACTGGTCAAATCTTCAGAATAACTCCTCTGTTGAAATAATCCTGGCTTCTCGTTCAAATTAGTTTGTGAGTCCTTTGTAAAAGTTGTACCAGGGACTTCACTGTAAGAAGTAGATTCAGGCACTGTCTCTATATCTTTTTCAATCAAACCCCCATTTAAGTTACCATTTGCCACATTTTCCTGCTCACTTGGTAATGAGACCTCTGCGCTGCTTCCTCCGTGAGACTTCTCCATAGCATCCACCATACTGATTTCAGGTATATCGGTTACTATATCTCTACTACTATCCATATTCCATGTCAACAATCCGGGGTTTTGGGTGATTATTTCATAACTTATTTTACTATCTACACGTGTCTGCACAAATTTCTCCATGTAGCTTTCCCCTGATTTTGAAATAAGGGTACACCCATCTAGCTTTCTAGTTTTCAACTTCACAACGCGCGCTGGATCTGAATGATGATGAGTCTCTAAATGCTCCTCCAAAAACAATTCATGCAATCTGTGCCAGTTGAATGATTTGAAGCAGCCATTGTCACTCAACAGTCATATACCAAATTACCAATATGGAAACTTAGAGAATTATAACAAACATACAATACATAAAATAGATAATACTCACTTGGCATGTGATGATAGTGCATTTTCAGGTGTTCCTCCATTCCTCCATTGAGATGCTCTTCTCTACAAGAGATAAGAAGGAACAACTATGAGAAGTACAAAGAAGAAGATATAATTACACATTCAAAACACCATGAGCATAAGCATCCTCTTTGGACCTGTCTAAACTTAATGGTACGCTAAGACAAGAACATAGAAAAAATCCTACTTTTCAGAAAATCTACCATGTAACAGAAACCAAAATAAACCCAAGAAGGCTAAGTTCCTTTTTTCCTACTTCTACAGCCTAACTAAAAAGTAGGTTTTCTTTACTATGTAACAGAAAAGTAGACAAGAACATATAAGAAGCTGCCTCGTTCAGCAGTACAACTACCTTTGCTTTCTGTGATTTCTTCTCTTTCTGAATATTATCCCATGATTCTTCATATGAAGACGTTTCGAGCCTAACAAATGATGGATCGGTGTAGCGTTTCAAGCATGCTCCAGCTCCCGAGATATCAAATCTAATCAAACCAATCAAAACACGTTACATCCTCAGCTCTCACAAACTACTAGAGAATAAATACTATAAGAAAAAAAAGTAAATCATACTTGTCCAAAAGAAATAGCCTTGGAGGACCTCTGCATTCCTCATAAGAATCCATAACACAACGGGGTAAGTCACCACGTGTAACCACACTCTGTTCCAACTGTAGATTCGGATGCCATTCCACACCTGAAAAATAGAGTCATAGAGTCATCTTAAACTAATCCAACATCATAGCAACCTGACCAGATCATGAATGTTCATATATAGCAACACCAATTTATCTAACCTTTATTAGAGAAAAAAGGTGAATGATCGGTCTGACATAGTAATGCTTTCTCTATAGAAGGGAACTCTGCTTCCAGTTGCTGTACACGAGCCATTAGACCATGGCTTCTAGAAGCAGTTGCCATTACTTCTTCGTGCAAGTCATGAAACATCTCAGCAGCAAACCTTACATCACAAATTAAAGTCAATTCCATCAAAAAAATCAAAACTTTTTCTCACTTCCAAAGCTAAATCTAGATTCGTCAAGCTCTCAGATTGATAAAAATTGCAGCTTTAGAACTCGTGGGTCAAGAACAATAGATTCCAAAAATTCCGAATTTGCAGCGATTTGAAGTCAATTACAGATTAGAGAAAACTTACTCGGCGAGATCACCGAGTTGACGCAATATACCAACGAGACCAGCCATGGCGACACCTTCAAGCAGAGCTTCGGGGTCATCTTTATCAGCAGATTGGTACAGATCCGGATCTGCTAATCCGTACTCGTTACGAGACTGGTACCTCGTCAACGGCATTGTTTGAGCTTTCCTGATCAGGCAACTTTGTTTCAATTTCAAAAAAAGGGAAAAACTTTACAAAGGAAGAAAGAAACTAGAAAAGCTCCTCCTCCTCTGTCTTCATTGAAGTAGTGACCGACCACATTAGATATGTGACGACATCACTAGCTGGAAAAAACTAAAAAACGGATTTTCTGTGGTTTCGAGACGGCGGATATAGGTAGGGGCAAAGAAAGAGAGAGAGAGAGAGAGAGAGTGAAAAAAAACTCAACGCTTAAAGACTTTCTTTAGAAAAACAAATTGAGAAATTGCCTAAAAATACATTTTTTTTTCCTTTTTTCACTAAGCTTAAAATACTTAAAAATTGTTACTTTACACAAAATTCGTATCAAAACCAAACCTTTGTTTCAATAAAACCTGCATTTAAAGACCAGAGGCCCCTCGGGAACCTGATTTTTCCAGCGCAAGCTTGAGTTTTGGGTTATGGACTCATAATTGACTTGTCCAATTGCGATCCTTATCGAAACAAAACACAATATAAATTGTCACCGATGAGTTAATTTTAAAGTTCACTGTTACTTACTTCTCTCTGTAGGAACATGAAAAGGCGTTGAGTCGACTAAAGGGTATAATTCGCCTTCTCACCTTCCCACCTTAGAATTCTCTGTCCTTAAATATATATCTCTTACCTCGTCACTCCTTTGGATATATTCTGAGCTCCAAGTTCAAGTTTTTTTCTTTTTCTTGAATTCGTTTTTTGTTTTTTTTTTTGGGTGAATTTCAGGTTTAAACATGTCTTATATTCCACCACATAAGAGGCATCTGAAGGATCCAACCAAACCTGCCCCTGTTCCAGATTCTCTTGTTGCAAAATTCAAGAAAAACCTCAGCTTTAACAGTAGCAGTGATAAATGCAACCGGATAGTCTATTCAGGAGATTCGATTTCCAAATGGTTTCTTGTTGGTTCAAATGGAATTGAGGATGAGGTTCCTTCTTATGTTAAGTTTGTGCCCTTGTCCTCAGATGTCGAGTGCAGAAAAGGAGAAAAGCCTTCGGTACTGATGCTCAACAATCTCCAAAACGGTAAGGATCTGCGTTTGTTAGTGTTGTAATAGTTAAAAAAGGTGTAAGCTTTATGCAGACTTTTTTGTGTCTTGACGCAGTATTTGGACTTTGGTTATGTGTTGGACAATACAAACATCATCTAGTTGTGACTACTTTGTTGGTGTTATGATCTTTCTAGTCAAAAGAAGATGCACTGTGTATTTTTTTAACTGTGTTTTTATATGTTAATGTTATGTGAATATGAATATTGTAGAGAGTGAAGAGAAAAAAGAACAGTGGCTGTTAGTAGCAGAGAAGGTTGAGGAGGATCTTGTGTTGGCATATGAGCGAGCTAAGACAAAAATGGAGGAGCATCATCATGTATTGAGATTGGTTGCTCGGTTTGGTAAAATTTTCTTCTATGGGTAAGCGATTCAGCTTCTGATCTGACATCTGTTTGTTTTACAGAACCTCTTTGTATGTCTTCTTCTAACTTTTACAACATATAACCAGGCATCAAGGTGGTCCTGTGGGTGAATGTTCGCTGAAAAACTCTAAGACGTTCTCTACAGATGTCCCAACGTCTTACTTACAACACATTAAGTCTGAGGTTGTACCAAGCCATGGATTCTCTTTTGACTTAGAAAAGGAAACATACACTGTGAAGGTACGTGTTTGGATATGTCCCTTTGATGTCATTTGAATGTATTTGATTGTGTTTGGCTTCTATTTTCAGGTATCGCATCATACTTGTCCGAATGCAACCATCAACTGCAAATGTACCCTCAAGGAAGATGGACGGCTCAGTATGTACAAGGCAAGTTTCGAGTTCTTTCTGTATGTGATTAGAATTAGAGTAAAATCTCTTCTTTATTCCTTAATGATCCAACAAGAACAACACATAAAAACAAGAATCAAAGATAAAAGCCATGTTCTCTCCATATAATTCATCTTATCATTGGTATTAACTTGATACATGCCAGATTTTTACCTAACTGTCTTTGAACTTTGAGTTTTTTGCTGTTGTTGTTGCACAGGCCGAGCTTAATCCGGTAAGGCATATGGTTGTTGATGTGTCATGCATTGACAAGAATCTCGACATGAGACTGATGCTCAGTGCTAAAAGGAAAATGACGTCTCTTACAGTGAGTTGAATTTTGGTAATATATTATATATATATATATATATATATATATCTGGATAAACGCCTCTTTTAGACTTAGGTTGGGTGATCTTTCTATGATGGGCAGGATAAAGAGATAAGCAACATTAAAGCACTACTGGGTTCAGCGACTGTTGATCCAAATGTGAAAGGCGGTTTAAGGTGGCCTTTCGGTAAAGCTTCATCTGAGGATGGATACAGAGTATTTGAAGCTTGTCACGTTAGAGCTACTATTTACAAAAGCCAAACTCAAAGGCTTAGGGTAAGAGAGACTGACAGATTCAATGAGAGGATTGGAACAGGGGAGATCAAGAGGGAGATTACACTGATACTTAAAGACCTAAACTCTAAGTTACAGGTAAATTACTGCGCTCTTGTATTTTTGAAACTCTTTTTGGAAGTGTAAGGCTTGTAATGAATAATACACTTGCTGTCTGCAGGAGCAGAACATTGAGAAAAGTTGTGTTTTGGAAATGCTTCGTGGTACTCTTGGTTCTATATGGGACTTCTTGCAGTGCGATGCCTATCTTACATGATAAAGGACCATATGATGTTGCTCGTTCTATTGGGGTTGTCTTTTTTACTTCCTGACGTGTGTTGGTTCGTTTTATTGGGTTTCTCTTTTACTTTCTGCTGTGTGTTGGTACGATAATGTTTTGGGTTTAGGGTTTGAACTTATGTCAAGTTTCATGTATCTGAACTTGGTATCTATAAACAGTAAACCACATTTTGGTTATGAATGTGACCTTGAGATTTGGAATACGACCAAGATTGAGATTCGTGGAGCAAGTTCTGAATACGGGAGCTGATATCTATATAATACTATTGTATTAGTTGAGAGAAGTGAGAAAGATGAAGAAGTTTGTTAAAATATTATGAAAGGTTTTAGTTTGAAAGAAATGAGAAAACAGTGTAGAAATTAGCTGCTTAACTTAACCGTCTCAAACAATGTTTTCTAAAAACAGTAAGCCACATTTCAACCTTTCTAACTTGATTCGTATTCTACATAATTATTTGAAGTTAATCTCGTTAAAAGTTTTAGAGGTACTATATATCTACCAATAACCGGAGTATCAAGCTTAGGGTCAAGATTCTATGAGAGGAGAGGTTTGGAACAGGGGGAAATCCAGAGGGATGTGACTTTGATTCTTCAAGACATCATACTTCAAGATTTCAAAAATAAGAATAATAATTAATAGGTAGGGGCGAAGAGAGAGAGAAAGAGAGAGAGACTTTTTTAGGAAAAACAATTGAGAAATTGCCTAAAAATACAATTTTTTTTCCTTTTTTCACTAAGCTTAAAATACTTAAAAATTGTTACTTTTTCACAAAATTCGTATCAAACTTTGCTTCAATAACACCTGCATTTAAAGACCAGAGGCCCCTCGGGAACCTGATTTTTCCAGCGCAGGCTTGAGTTTTGAGTTATGGACTCATAACTGACATGTCCAATTGTGATCCTTATCGAAACAAAACACAATCTTGAAGTTCACTGTTACTTACTTCTCTCTGTAGGAACATGAAAAGGCGTTGAGTCGACTAAAGGGTATAATTCGCCTTCTCACCTTCCCACCTTAGAATTCTCTGTCCTTAAATATATATCTCTTACCTCGTCACTCCTTTGGATATATTCTGTCGTCCTTTTCTATATTTTTGCTGTAAGATATATGTTCCTCTCTGACTCTCTCTGAGCTCAAAGTTGAAGGCTTTTTTTTTTTTTTCTTGAATTCGTTTTTTTTTTTTTGGGGTGAGTTTCAGGTTTAAACATGTCTTATATTCCACCACACAAGAGGCATTTGAAGGATCCAACCAAACCTGCCCCTGTTCCAGATTCTCTTGTCACAAAATCCAAGCAAAACCTCAGCTTTAACAGTAGCACTGATACATGCAACCGGATAGTCTATTCAGGAGATTCGATTTTCAAATGGTTTCTTGTTGGTTCAAATGGAATTGAGGATGAGGTTCCTTCGTATGTTAAGTTTGTGCCCTTGTCCTCAGATTCTGTCGTGTGCAAAAAAGGAGAAAAGCCTTCGGTACTGATACTCAACAATCTCCAAAACGGTAAGGAACTGTGTTTGTTAGTGTTGTAATCGTTAGAGAGATGTAACCTTTATGCAGACTTTTTTTGTGTCTTAACGCAGTATTTGGACTTTGGTTATGTGTTGACAAATACAGACATCATCTAGTTTTGACTACTTTGTTAGTGTTATGATCTTTCTAGTCAAAAGAAGGATGCATTGTGTATATTTAACTGTGTTTATATGTTTATATTAAGTGAACATGAATCTTGTAGAGAGTGAAGAAAAGAAAGAACAGTGGCTGTTGGTAGCAGAGAAGGTTGAGGAGGATCTTGTGTTGGCATATGAGCGAGCTAAGACTAAAATGGAGGAGCATCATGTATTGAGATTGGTTGCTCGGTTTGGTAAAAATTTCTTCTATGGGTAAGCTTCTGATCTGACATCTTTTTGCTTACAGAACCTCTTTGTATTTCTTCTTCTAAACTCTTACATCATATAACCAGGCATCAAGGTAGTCCTGTGAGTGAATCTTCGCTGAAAAACATTAAGACGTTCTCTACAGATGTCCCAGCGTCTTACTTACAACACATTAAGTCTGAAGCTGTACCAAGCCTTGGATTGTTTTTTGACTTGGTAAAGGAAACATACATTGTGAAGGTACGTGTTTGGATCTGTCCCTTTGATGTCATTTGAATGTGTTTGATTGTGTTTGGCTTCTACTTTCAGGTATCACACTATACTCGTCCCAATGCAACCATCAACTGCAGATGTAGCCTCAAGGAAAATGGACGGCTCAGTATGTACAAGGCAAGTTTCGAGTTCTTTGTGTATGTCATAAGAATTATAGTAAAATCTCTTCATTATTCGTCAATGATCCATATAATTCACCTTATCGTTGATATGAACTTGATATATGCCAGATTTTTACCTTATTTGGCTTTGAACATCTTACATTGAACTTTGAGTTTTTTTGCTGTTGCACAGGCCGAGCGTAATCCTGTAAGGCATATGGTTATTGATGTGTCATGCATTGACAAGAATCTCGACATGAGACTGATGCTCACTGCTAAAAGGAAAATGACGTCTCTTACAGTGAGTTGAATTTTTGGTAATATATATCTTTCTTGATAAAACGCCTCTTTTAGACTTAGGCTGGGTTGGTTATCTTTCTACTGATGGATTAAAGCACTATTGGATTCAGCGACTGTTGATCCAAATGTGAAAGGCGGTTTAAGGTGGCCATTAGGTAAAGCTTCATCCGAGGATGGATACAAAGTATTTGAAGCTTGTTACGTTAGAGCTACTATCTACAGAAACCAAACTCTAAGGCTTAAGGTAAGAGAGACTGATAGATTCAATGAGAGGATTGGAACAGGGGAGATCAAGAGGGAGGTTACCCTGATACTTAAAGACCTAAACTTCAAGTTACAGGTAAAATTATTGCGCTCTTTTTGAAACTCTTTTTGGAAGTGTAAGGCTTACAATGAATACACTTGCTGTCTGCAGGAGCAGAACATTGAGAAAAGTTGCGTTTTGGAAATGCTTCGTGGTACTCTTGGTTCTATATGGGACTTCTTGCAGTGCGATGCCTATCTTATATGATAAAGGACCATATGATGTTGCTCGTTCTATTGGGGTTGTCTTCTTTACTTCCTGATGTGTGTTGGTTCGTTTTATTGGGTTTCTCTTTTACTTTCTGCTGTGTGTTGGTACGATAATGTTTTGGGTTTAGGGTTTGAATTTATGTTAAGTTTCATGTATCTGAACTTGGTATCTAAAAACACTAAACCACATTTTGGTTATGAATGGTTTTAGTTTGAAAGAAATGAGAAAACAGAGTAGAAATTAGCTGTTTAACTTAACCGACTCGAACAATGTTTTCTAAAAATAGTAAACCACATTTCAACCTTTCTATCTTGATTCGTCTTCTACATAATTATTTGAAGTTTGTCTCGTTAGAGTCTTAGCGGTACTATCTACCAATAACCGGAGTATCAAGCTTAGGGTCAAAGAGACCAACAGATTCTATGAGAGGAGAGGTTTGGATCAGGGGGAAATCCAGAGGGATGTGACTTTGATTCTTCAAGATTTCACAAATAATACTCCTTTTGTCCCACAAAGATTGATGTTTTGGATATTTTTTTGTTCCACAAAAATTGATGTTTTGTAAACTTCAAGAACTAATCATTGTTTTTTAAAAATGTGTAAACATCAATCTTTTAGGGAGAGAGGGAGTAGTACACATTATAACGTACATGTAAAATTATTGCCTTTTGCATTTTTTTAAACACGGTTGGAGTTATGGAAATGCTTGGAACCATATGCCTGTCTGTCTTACATGATCGATACTGAACCATATGCATTCATGGCGTGTGCAAAGTGCAATACAAGTCGTTTAACTTAAACCGACTCTATAGTGATCTTTCTAAACAGAGTAAACGACACCTAAAGGCTGACTAGATTCTGTAGCCCACGCTAGGCCCAACTTTATTTAGGGTTTTTTATATATCTTCTTCAATATATATGTGTAGTGTATACTTTTATGTTTTTCCCTTTACATTCAAAAATACACATTTGGTTGCTATTTGAAACAATGACGACTATCTCCAATCTTCCAAGGGATTTGATGGAGGAGATTATTAATAGGCTTCCCATGAAATCTCTGAAAGCTGTGAGATTAACTTGCAAAAGTTGGAACAATCTATCCCAATGTGAGAGCTTTAAGAAAATGCACATTGGTAAATCAACAAGCAAAGGGGAGTCAATGATGATCGTGGTGCAGCCTCACAGTATTTATTTAATGAGCGGTGTGGTTGACGTTGATCCATGTATAGAGCTTAAAGGTAAACTTAGTTTCCTTAACAAGCAAGTTAGTATATCCGGAATTGACCACTATGAGGGTCTATTGTTATGCTTCTTGAAAGACGTTACTAGGATTGTGGTTTGGAATCCGTATTTGGGGCAAACAAGGTGGATCAAACTTAGAAATTCTCACCTTCTACAAGGATATTTCAATTATACTCTCGGATACGAGGATGAGGAATCTTGTCGTAGCCTTAAATTGTTGAGGTTTGTAGATTATTATCACAGAGGGCCCCAAGAGCAATTTTTTTGGTATGAAATGTACGATTTTGATACTGGTTTATGGACAACTCTTGACGTCGCGCAATACTGGAGAATACATTGTTCACACCGTAGCGTTTCTCTTAAGGGAAACAGCTACTGGTGTGCTAAAGAAAGGAGCTCAGAAGGTTTTGTTACGGATCACATAATCTGTTTTGATTTTACAAGAGAGAGATTTGGGCCGCTTCTGCCTCTGCCATCTTGCGTTAAGGATCACAAATATGTATGTGTGACTTTATCTTGTGTTAAAGAAGAGAAGATTGCAGCTATAATTCAGCACCAAAATTATTCATATGATTCTGTGTCTGAGATATGGATTACAACTAAGATCGAGGCCGAAATGGTGTCGTGGAGCAAGTTCTTGAGAATTAATACGGAGCTTAAGATAAATTTTCCAGCTTATTTCTTCATTGACGAGGAGAAGAAAGTCTTCATGTATCTTGGTAGAAGGTATAAATCTGTTGACATATATCCCACAACATATATTGACATCATTGGAGAGGCTGGATACTTAAACAATTTGGTTCTCGGAGTACCTGCAGAACAAAACCGTTGGGAAAGTATGTGCTCTTATGTTTCAAGTTTGGTCCAAATCAAGAAACTTGCAAGAGGCAAAAGGATAGAACAAAGTAGTTTAGAAAAGCGTCGATTTGATCAAAACATGTTGAGACTTGCTGAAATAGAAAAGCTAATGAAGAAGCAATCTAGATATTAATAGGACGAGGCACAAAAGGAGAGGGGAAATCAAGAGGTAGGTTACCCTGATACTTAAAAGACCTAAACTCTTAAGTTACAGGTAAAATTATTGCGCTCCTGTATTTTTGGAACTCTTTTGGGAGTTAAAGGCTTATAATGATTACACTAGCTGTCTGCAGGAGCAGAACACTGAGAAAAGTTGTGTTTTGGTAACGCTTCGTGGTACTCTTGGGATCTATATGGGACGTCTTGCAGTGCGATGCCTATTTTACATGATAAAGTTGTGTTGGTTCGTTTTATTGGGTTTCTCTTTTACTTTCTGCTGTGTGTTGGTACGATAATGGTTCATGTATGTGAACTTGGCATCTAAACGACTCAATGCATCTATTGAAGCTTCCTTTCGCTTAAACAAAATGACTCAATGCGTACTGGCTTTCTTTTACTTAAAGGTCTCATCGTAATCTAAGCAGGACAATACACAGTCAAGTTTGATGAATGTGTCAAATTTGTATACACATTAGTAGTGTAAAGAACAAATATAATCTAGTTCCAATATTTGAGTTAAATAATATTTGTAAGATTTCTCTTTTGCTTCGAACATGTAGTTTTGAACTCTTCTCAAATCATTGCACAAACAAACTAATTTCCCTTCTTTTAAGTTCTAACCTGATCAGACACCATCAATTTTACAACTATAAAAAGAGTTGATCCATAGCGCTTACACCAGGTGTGCTAAAAGTTCAACTGCTAAGCCTTTATCACATAACCTGCTAACGACTTCCTCAGTTCTTGAACTCTTAACAAACACGTTAATGTTAAACGCTTCCTCCAAAAAACCTAGAGCAGAAACAACATCGTCTACCTCAATAAATGCACTAATCATAATATCATACGTGTGGCTGTTCCGGTTAACTCCATTCGTCTCCATCTCTTTCCATAGAGTCTTAGCTCGACTCAGATCCCTGGCCTTAACCAATCCCTTAATCAATATATTATAAGTAATCACATTAGCCTCAGAACCTAGCTTATTCATCGAATACATTATCTTTAAGGCGCCTTCTATATCATTCTGCTTGCATAAGCCATTAATATACACATTATAGGTATAAACATCAGGAGACAAACCCAACAAGAGCAACTCATCAAAAAACTTGTCTGCTTTCGAGTACTCCTCATCTGCAATCACACCTTGCAACAAGACTGTGTAACAAACAATATCAGGCTCGATTCTGTCACATTTCATCTGATTCAGCACACTCACAACTTCTTTACCCCTTCCTCCTTCAACCAAGAACCTCATAACAACTGTATAATCCCGCAAACTTGGTAAAAACCGAGTCTTTCTCAAATCTTCCAAGTATCCAAGAACATCGAAACATGAAGCATCCTTGTGTTTACATACAGAACTCAACAACCGAGAGTATAACCTCGGATCAACAATAACACAATCAACACTCATGTACCTCACTAACTCAGTAGCAGAATCAACCTCACCTATTCCACATAAAGCATCAATCAAAATCCTCAAACTAGATTCCTCTAACCTCACACCCATCTTACTAGCTTTCACCAAAACCTCAGGAACCAATTCAAGACTCTCTCTTTTCCTCACAAGAACCAAAAGCAAAGCATTGAGCGTATAAGCAGAAGGCACACACCTGAAATTAGGGATCTTGAAGAAAACATCAACCGCTTCTTCGATTCTTCCATTGAAACCATAAGCAGAGATGACATCTCTGAAAATGGATTCAGGTGTATCAAACTTCTCAGAGACTTCAATATGATTGAGAACAGATGCGATGTTGTCAAGCTGAGAGGTTTTAGCTAAGGTTTTGATAACAAATCTGTAAGCTTTAGGAGATGGCTCACAGTTATGGAGTCTGAATGAGCTTACGAGTGTTCGTATAAAACCACCACCGACACCGTCGTCCTCTGAATCTGTGATTAGACTGCTTCTTAGCTCTTCCATTGCATATTTCTGCTTGAGATTCTCGTTCCATTTGGTTTTGAAAGAGGAATGAGGAAATTTTCGATATTTTCTCAAGAAATTGGACATTCGATGCCATGATGATGATCTTGCCATTTTCTTCAATTCGACATTGGAAGAAGAAGAAGAAGACATGATGTTATATATTTAAAGCCCATGGAAAGCCCACGATTGGCCCAACTTCGTTTAGGTTTTTTTTTTTTTTTTTTTTTTTACTATTTATACATTATTATTAGACTTTCCCTTGGCCACAAGAAATCAGAAGTTGATTATATCTAGGGTTTTGATTTGAAGGGTGAAACAATGACAAAGATGATCTCCGATCTTCCAATGGATTTGATAAAGGAGATTATATGTAGGCTTCCCATGAAATCTGTGAAAGCTGCGAGATTAACTTGCAAAACTTGGAATGATTTATCCAAAAGTGAGATCGGCAAAGTAACAAGACCAACAAGAGAAGGGGAGACTATGATGATCGCGGTGATGCATCGTCACAAACTTTATCTAATGAGCGGATTCTTCGACGGCGTTGATACATCTATAGAGCAGAGAGGTAGACTTAAGTTTGTCTATCACGTCAACATATATCGAGTCTACCACTATGAGGGTTTATTGTTATGCATCATGAAAGACGTTACTAGGATTGTGGTTTGGAATCCGTATTTGGGGCAAACAAGGTGTATCAAACTCAGATATTATTACTTTCCACCAATAGGTGACATGTTCAATTATTCTCTCGGATACGAGGAGGATAAAGAACTTTGTCGTCACTTCAAAGTCTTGAGGTTTGTAGATTTTTTTCACAGAGAGCCAGAAGAGCAATTTTTTTGGTATGAGATGTACGATTTTGATACTGGTTTATGGACAACTCTTGACGTCGCTCCACACTGGAGAATATATTGTTCAAGCGGTAGCGTTTCTCTTAAGGGAAACAGTTACTGGTGTGCTAAAGGAAGGAGCTCAGAAGGTTTTGTTAGGGATCACATAATCTGTTTTGATTTTACAAGAGAGAGATTTGGGCCGCTTCTGCCTCTGCCATCTTGCGTTATTAGGGATCGTAAATATGCATATGTGAATTTATCTTGTGTTAAAGAAGAGAAGATTGCAGCTTTATTTCGGCATGAATATGCTTCTAAGTTTGAGATATGGATTACAACTAAGATTGAAGTCGAAACGGTGTCGTGGAGCAAGTTCTTGAGAATTGTACGAAGGTTTGGATAACTTTTCCAGACTGTTTCTTCATTGACGAGGAGAAGAAAGTCTTCGTGTGTGTTAGTAGTGACTATATTGACATCATTGGAGAGGCTGGATACTTAAAAAAATTGGATTCTGGATTACCTGTACGAAACCACTGTTTGCCACACGTGAATTCTTATGTTCCAAGTTTGGTCCAGATCAAGAAACTTTCACGTGCGGACAAAAGGATTGAACAAAGTAGTATAGAAAAGCGTCGGTTTGATCAAAAGATGTTGAGACTTGCTGAAATTGAAAAGCTAATGAAGACAAGGCACAAAGGAAGATTCGGTCAGTATTTTACTATAAGCTAAATGTACATTTTTATGTGTACTTGTATCTTATATACTTTCTATTGGAAGTGAGACTTAATTAATATGGCGAATACAGTAGTGATATGGCAGGAGCAGAACATTGAGTGCTGTGTAAGTTTTAGAAACGCTTGCAACGTGGTGGTGTTGTCGGGTTTCTTTTATACTTTCTACTGTGTTATCCAACAATAATGTTTTTTTGTTTTGTTTTTTTTTGTGTTGTGATGAAGGATTGAACTCGTGTGTGACAAAAAGAAATCAGAAGTTGTGTTTTGTTACCAGTAATTTCATGTATGTGGTGAAGGTCTTTGCTACTTTTAAAAACCTGTTTTGTTCATTTTGACTCCTTTTTTTTGGTTTAAAATTACATCTGTTTATCATTTTTCCACAATTGAGACCAACTGGTATACTGAAACGGTGCTATACAAAAGTGAAAGCTTTGCGAAGATGCACATTAGTAAAGTAACAAGTAAAGGGGAGTCAATGATGATCGTGGTGAAGCCTCACAATATTTATTTAATGAGCGGCGTGGTTGACGTTGATCCATGTATAGAGCTCAAAGGTAAACATAGTTTCCTTAACAATTAAGTCAGTATATCCCGAATTCGCCACTATGAGGATTTATTGTTATGCTTCTTGAAAGACGTTAAAAGGATTGTGGTTTGGAATCCGTATCGGGGCCAAACAAGGGGGGGCCAAACAAGGTTGATCAAACTCAGACCTTAGCTCTTCCATTGCATGTTTCTGCTTGAGATTCTCGTTCCATTTGGTTTTGAAAGACGAATGAGGAAATTTTCGATATTTTCTCAAGAAATTGGACATTCGATGCCATGATGATGATCTTACCATTTTCTTCAATTTGACATTGCAAAAAACTGAAAGAAGAAAGAAGACATGATGTTATATATTTAAAGCCAATGGAAAGCCCACGAGTGGCCCAACTTCGTTTATGTACTAGATTAGGACCCGCCTGATGTGCGGGTTTGGAGTTTTTTAAATTAAATTAAATTTAACAAAAAAATATAAAGTAAATATTTTTAGTAAGTAAAAACTATCTATACAAGTAAATAGATATGCCGAGGTATCTAAGTGATATTTGGTGTATAAGATTTGATTATGTGGTTGAGACTATTAATCACGTTTCCTTTGAATGCTTTCGCTCGTGTGAAGTTTGAGATTTATCTCCGACTCCGGTCTCGTCATAGGGTTTTGCCATATGAGTTGGTGTACTCAAATTTGGATTTTGGTTTTTTGGAGGGATGCCTCTCAACAGGGTGATCCTGATCAACTTCTTCAATTACCATGAATTTTATGGACAATCTGGAAGGTCATAAATAAAAACGTTTTTCAAGGTCTAGAGATCGAGGCGAATGATATAATTGCTCAGGCTTTGGGCGATAAGTTAGCCTGGGAAGAGGTGCTCTCTTTTACGGTGGTCATGTCAGCTCCATCTCCGTCTTCGGATGTCCAGGTTTCTTCACCTTGTTGTCAGATTGATGGTTCTTGGATAGCAACCAATGTGCATTTAAGATTGGGCTGGTGGTGTTGTATTGGTGAGGTGCGAACCTTGTTGTTGGGGGCCAAGTGTATAAGACGGAGCCCCTTCCCTCTGCATTCAGAGTTAGAAGCGTTCTTGTGGACCATGGAGCGGATACGTGCTGCAGGGATCGCATGTCAACATTTCGAGATTGATTGTGCTAAGTTACTCACTATGGTGCAGTCCCCTGAAGATTGACCGTCCTTCTCCAACCTGCTCGATGAGTTTAACTCTCTGGAGTCCTTTGCACTATTCTCCATCTCTTGGATCCTGCGTGCGTCAAATTCGAAGGTGGATTGTCTTTCCCGTGCTTAGCGTTCTTATCTCTGAAGTTTCTTTTGTAAACCTCTTTTCTCTGGCTTAGACAACTAACCGATGAATTTCTTTTTAATTTATTGTTTGGTTGATAAAAAAAAATACACTTTTTAGTTAAAGAAAATAGTTGTAAATGAGTTCAAAGTTATTAAAATATATATATATATATATAATTCTTTTTGTAAGTAAAAACAATGTATAAAAGTAAAGAGATAAACTTTTAGTTTAAGAAAATAGTTGTTTTTTTTGTTATAATACACTAATGTATATCCATTTACAAATCTACTATCTACATTACCACTAAAAGTGTATTTGTATACACAAATATATTTTACTGTTAAAATATACTCTTTAATCTTTACTAGTACGAACAAATTGTCTTTATGAACATATTAAATAACCTATTATATGTCTCTTCGTATTTCAACTTTATGATAATAACAAATTGTCTTTATGAACATATTAAATAACCTATTATGTATATTTTTCTTACAATAATATTTTCTAAATTTTAAAGTTGTTTAAATTTTAATATTTTACTTATAATGGCCTTTTAATATTTTTAAAACTGTTAAAAACAAAACTTTTGGAAGTTTATAAAGACTTTTTTTTCTTGAAAAGATTTTAAATAAAATTAGGTTCGTTTTTCTATCTTACTTTTATATAAAACCTTTTTATGGTAGGTTTTAAATTTTTAAATTTTTACTTTTAAAAAATTTAATAAATCTAGAACTGACATGTGTCATTTGGAAGTTTAGAAATATTTTTTTGGTTTTCTTTTATCTATTTTACTTTTATATAAAACCTTTTTATAGTAGGTTTTGAATTTTTACATTTCTATTTTTAAAATTTTAATAAATTTAGAATTGATATATGTCAACATCTGAATGATGTAATTGTCACATTATCTTATTAGATTTTCCCTTTGGCCACAAGAAATCAGAGGAAAAGGAAAAAAAAAAAAAAAAAAAGGTTTTGATTTGAAGGTCGAAACAATGACGACGATGATCTCCGATCTTCCAATGGATTTGATAAAAGAGATTATATGTAGGCTTCCCATGAAATCTGTGAAAGCTGTGAGATTAACTTGCAAAAGTTGGAATGATTTATCCAAAAGTGAGATCGGTAAAGTAACAAGACCAACAAGAGAAGGGGAGACTATGATGATCGTGGTGATGCCTCGCAAAGTTTATCTAATGAGCGGCTTCTTCGACGAAGTTGATCCATCTATAGAGCAGAGAGGTAGACTTAGGTTCCATTATCACGTCAACATATCCCGAATTGACCACTATGAGGGTTTATTGTTATGCATATTGAAAGACGTTACTAGGATTGTGGTTTGGAATCCGTATTTGGGGCAAACAAGGTGTATCAAACTCAGATATGGTTACTTTCCACAAAGCGCTGACATGTCCAATTATTCTCTCGGATAAGAGGATAAAGAACTTTGTCGTCACTTCAAAGTCTTGAGGTTTGTAGATTTTTTCAAATTTCCTCCCGAAGAGCAATTTGTTTGGTATGAAATGTACGATTTTGATACTGGTTTATGAACAACTCTTGACGTCGCTCCATACTGGGGAATAGATTGTTCAAGCAGTAGCGTTTCTCTTAAGGGAAACAGCTACTGGTGTGTGTCAGAAAGGAGCTGCTCAGAAGGTGACGAGGATCACATTATCTGTTTTGATTTTACAAGAGAGAGATTTGGGCCGCTTCTGCCTCTGCCATCTTGCGTTAAGAAACCTTCATATATACACCATCTAATAGATCACAAAAATGTATGTGTTACTTTATCTTGTGTTAAAGAAGAGAAGATTGCAGCCTTATTTTGGCATGAATATCCTTCTGAGTTTGAGATATGGATTACAACTACGATTGAAGCCGAAATGGTGTCGTGGAGCAAGTTCTTGAGAATTGATACGGGGCCTTGGATAAATCTCCCAGAATGTTTCTTCATTGACGAGGAGAATAAAGTCTTCATGTGTGTTGGTAGTGACTGTCGCTATCCCAAAACTTATGTTGACATCATTGGAGAGGCTGGATACTTAAAAAAATTGGATCCTGGATTACCTGTAGGCCAAAACTACCATTGGCCACGCGTGAATTTGTATGTTCCAAGTTTGGTCCAGATCAAGAAACTTTCACGTGTGGACAAAAGGATTGAACAAAGTAGTATAGAAAAACGTCGGTTTGATCAAAAGATGTCGAGACTTGCTGAAATTGAAAAGCGAATGAAGATATATATCAATATTAGGAGGCACGGAGGTAGAACAACGGGAAGATCCAGTCAAACATTTAGTTTGGTTACTATAAGTTAAATGTAAATTTTTTTGTGTACTTGTATCTTATATACTTTCTATTGGAAGTGAGACTTAATTAATATGGCGATTACAGTAGTGATATGGCAGGAGCAGAACATTGAGTGCTGTGTAAGTTTTAGAAACGCTTGCAACGTGGTTGGTGTTGTCGGGTTTCTTTTATACTTTCTACTGTGTTATCCAACAATAATGTTTTTTTGTTTTGTTTTTTTTGTGTTGTGATGAAGGATTGAACTCGTGTGTGACAAAAATAAATCAGAAGTTGTGTTTTGTTACCAGTAATTTCATGTATGTGGTGAAGGTCTTTGCTACTTTTAAAAACCTGTTTGTACATTTTGACTCCTTTTTTTGTTTGGTTTCAAAATATAACATGTTTTGGAGAAGTTTTTTTGTTTCATAATATAGGATGTTTTCAAATTTCAATGCAACTTTTAAATTAGTTTAGTATTTTATATTATGCAGTATTGTTTCTGATTGGTTGAACTTGTTAAAAGTAAAGACTTCTTAATCTGCGTGTTTTGCTTAAAACATCCTATATTTTGAAACGGAGGGAGTATTTCTTATCGTTTTCCACGATCGAGACCAATTGGTATACTGAAACGCTATCATGCGTCTCACGTCACACTATATATGTGACGATTGAGCATAGGTGTACCAGTTAGCTATAAGTAATTAGACCATTAATGGATGGTCTGTTTTAACCACAACTGCAGAAAGATGTAATCGTTTGAATACATGTACGTACACGACTGCGAGGGCATTCATTTGATTGTTTAACTACTTTTGATCTGAGAATCAAATCATATCTTTAGAAAAAAAAACAAACACAATTTAATTTAAGTCTCTTGGAGTTCACTGTTACTTTTTCTGCATGAGTTGCGTGGACGAAAAGGTACGTGTAAGTGTGTAATCTCTCTTAATAATTTCACGAAGATTTTGAATTCTCCTTGCTTGTACTAATTAAGCATTTCCTCTCTGCTTATGGTCCTCCATTACATTCCCCTGTTCCAGATTCTATTATTACAAAATTCAAGGAAAAACATGTCTTCAAGAATAGCAGTGCTTATAGTTCAAATGGAATAGAGGACAAGGTTCCTCCATCTGTCAAGCTTGTTCTCTTGTTCTCTGATTCTACTCTGTTGTTGCTTGTGTTTTAACACAAAACTAGATTAGGACCCGTGCTAAAGCACGGGTTGAAATTTCTTTTATTTATATTATAATTTTATAATAAAATACGATTCTGAAGATCATGATTAATGCTAGATCAGGACGTTAGAAACTTTTAAAATCAATCATATAATTTATATTTTATTCTAAAATTATAATATAAATAAAAGGAATTTCAACCCGTGCTCTAGCACGGTCCTAATCTAGCATTAAGATTAAATTTTTAATTTCTGAATACGATCCCGAAGATCACGATTAATCTTGTTAAATTAGCGAGATTTGATTACTTTTTATGATTGTGAGTATATTTTTATCCCTTTAACTTTTTTATTGATGTGGTTTATCAATAAAATCTGTGGAAAATAAATTGGTAATATTGTGATTCTAGATATTTGGAACCATATACGTGATCTTCCGAAATAAAGTTTGGAATATCCATGAACTATCAATTTAGAATAACCCGTTTAAGATTTTCTATTACAATTAAGGTTTTATTTGTTACAATTAATATATGGATTAATTTACAATGTATGTATAACCTATTTGTAACCATTTATTAAAATTATAAAGTCTACCAAAATAATGTTGTGTACTTCCGTTTTATTATAAAAGGATTTGGCATTTTACTAGAACTGACTCAAATTTGACTAGATCCTGAAGCCCACAATGGGCCCAACTTTACTTAGGGTTATTTATGTATCTTCTTAAACTGTTGTGTCGTGTACTTTTTACCTTAGCCGCAAGAAATCAGAGGAGAGAAGTACCACGAAGGAAGATGGACGGCTCAGTATGATCATAAGATTATTATGATTGAGACAAGTGAGAGAGAAGAAGAAGTTTGTTAATTATAATGAAAGGTTTTTAGGTTATTGAACTTTAGAACTGAGAAAACAGAGGACAAAAGCTGTTTAACTTAACCGACTCAAATTAAACACACCTTTTAACAAGAGTTAAAACCACATTCTAAAACCTTCTAACTGGATTCGTCTTCTTCATAATATTTGAAGTTTGTCACGTTATAGCGATACTATCTAGAAAAACCGAAGTCTCAAGCTTTAGGGTCAAAGAGACTTTGACAGATTCAATGAGACGTTTGGAACAGGGGAAATCCAGAGGGATGCGAATTTGATACTTTCATGACTTCAAGACACCATACTGTATTTTGCATTTTTTGAAACTCTGTTGGAGCTATAATGATTATTACCCTCAAGGGTTGGCAAGAGCAGCCGAGCAGAACACTGAGAGGGGTTGTGTTTTGGAAATACTTGGAGATGCTCTTGGAACCATATGCATATATATCTTTCATGAATCATGATAGATAAAGTACATCATGGTGTGTACTTACGATACGAGTCGTTTAACTTAAACCGACTCTTATTAACTTTCTAAACAGAGTAAACGACATCTAAAAGCCTTACTAGATTCTAGAGCACACGCTAGGCCCAACTTTATTTAGGGTTTTTTATGTATCTTCTTTAATTGATTTGTGTTTTGTATACTTTTTTCATTTACCTTAGCCGAAAAGAAAAACATTTGTTGTGTCATTTTGAACGATGACGACGACGATGATCTCCAATCTTCCAAGAGATTTGATAGAGGAGATTATTTCATGGCTTCCCTTGAAATCCATGAAAGCAGTGCGTTTAACTTGCAAAAGTTGGGACGATTTATCCAAAAGTGAGAGCTTTAGGAAGAAGCACATTGGCAAAGCCACAAGAAAAGGTGAGTCTATGATGATCGCCATGATGCCTAACAATCTCTATCTAATGAGCGGCTTCGTGGACGACGTTGATCCATCTATAGAGCATAAAGGTCAAATTAGTTTCCCGAGCAAACAAGTAAGCATAGATCGACTCTTCCACTAATACTAATAAACTCTAGCTTCCTTATTCTAGAAATCAAAAACAAAAACGAACATAATGCGCATGATTATTTCGTGCAACACGAATGAGCAATAATTAATCAACCATTCCCTCAACACGAAGAAGCAAATATTTTTGAATGTTTTTCTCTCGGCGAAAATTCTAATTTTTCTACCTGGAACTACAAAATTAAATTAAATAAATCATTAATAACCAGAAACATCTAATTTTCCAGTTGCTACCAATTCGTGATCATGACGAAACCACAACCACATCCACATGCATGATGCATTACGTTAATCACAACCTCGTTTGGGATACATTTTTATTTAATTTATGTTTGGGATTCTTTTTTATATAATCACAAAGGTTTTATAAAATCACAAAATTTGCGTGGAGACTGGAGATGATTAGTCAATCTAGTATTATGTATTTATGTTAACATAGAAATCCAACCTAGTTTTGATGATTACATTTCCCTATGAACAATAGCTAATTCTTGAATTTACAACAAATAATTTCCGAATCAAAAGAAATAACAAACTTTAAAAGCAAAAGCACTACATCAAAAACTTGTATTTGGTTTATAATATTGGTCAATATTATATTTTTTATAACACACCTTTGTGGACTAAACCAACACTTGTGATTTCCTAGTTTGTTGTGGGGTACAGAGGAGCCTAAAAAAAGAAGATTTGAGAGAGAAAGACAAAACAAAACATAATGCGCATTATTTCGTGTAACACGAAGAAGCAATAATTAATCATCCCTTAAAAAATGGCCACAATTATAAAGACAAGTAGACCCACCACACCATACCAAAACCAATCTCTTTATCAGTGCTTGTTCAAATCACAAAGTATTCAAAAATCTTTCATTTGTTTTAAGTTTGAACCAAATTCACGTAAAGTTACAAAAGGCACTGAGACAAAACCGCACACGTATCTTTACCCTACCACACCATTGATATTCTCCCCATTTTTCTTCTCCTCTAAACAAAACAATAGCTTTGTCTTCAGGCAAAGCAAGAACCTTGGGGATTAGGAAAGATGGTTCAGAGGAAGACTTGTCTAGTACTCGAGTCTTCTTTCAATTCCCAACCAGCTGAAACTCGATTCGGTCAAGAACATCTCAAGAACCTTGGACCGGAGATGATGATGATGAAGAGAACAAAGCCTAGGAGGAAGCTTAAAGACAATACTACTGTTTCTTCTCAATCAGGTAAGTCACAAGCAACACCAAAGCATGATCTTGTTGTTAAAGTGACAGGTGGTTCACCTAATTACATGAAAGGCACCAGTAGCTCCGAGGCAAGAAAGGAGAACAAGGAAATATTTAATCTTTCTAGGAATCAGAAGAACCAAACCGGTTCAAAACATGATTCTCGTTATGGAGTTAACAAGGAAAGAAGTTATAACAAGCCGAGTTCTAGGATCGGTAGGGGTTTGACAAAGGCTCCTAGTTTCAAGAGATGCTCACAGAGAGCTACTTGTTCTTCTACTTTAAAAGATTCCAAGTTTCCAGAGTATCTGATGCTTAATCATGGCGACACATATGATCAAGTAAATGGAACCTCTGTTTTGAAAGTTTGTCCTTACACGTATTGTTCGCTCAACGGTCATCTTCACTCCGTGCAGTATCCTCCTCTGAAAAGCTTTATATCCTCGAGGAGACAGAGTTTGAAGTCCCAAAAGAGTGTGAATATGGAAGCTTCTAAGGAAGAGTTTGTGAAGATAAGTATAGAGGGGAAGAAAGAGTTTGAGCATGGAAGTGGAGGTGCTTTTGAGGGTAATATTGATAGTCCAATCTCAGAGACTCTTTCTGAAGGAGCACCTCGTTCTGAAACTGATTCTGATGATTACTCTGATAGTGCTGAGATGGTAATGTTTTCAGAAGGTGATCATGACACCGAGTTAAAAGAATCTGGTTTGGAGGAGACTTTGGTAGATGAGGTTCAAGAGAAAGCAAACAGAGATGGAGATGCTTATCTTTCAAAAGAATCTGATTTGGAGGAGGCTCTGGTGGAGGACTCTATGAATGAGAATCAAGATATAGGAAACAGAGATGGAGAGGCTGAACAATCTTGTTGCTTTGATTCTGAAGTTATCCATATGACCAAGAACTCAGAAGCAGATAACGCAATGGAGGAGACTTTGGTAGATGACTCTGTGAAAGAGATCCAAGAGAAAGAAAACAAAGATGATGATGTTGATCAATCTAGTTGCTTTATTTCAGAAGTTAATGATAAAGATGATGCTGGTGAAGAGATTTTAAAGGATAAAGCTGAAGATTGCAAAGAGGAGTCTCAAGACCAGAATGAAGTTATATTGATGACAGAAGAAAACACAAAGGTTCCATTTAAGCGTACACGAAAACCCTGCAACCAAGAAGAGCCAGACTCTACCATTTCATGGACTATCATCAAATGCAAGAAATCTGTTGCAGAGACTGAGGATTTAAGAGCATTCAACCCAATAGAACCAAATTACCTTCCAATTGTAGTGGAGGAGGATGCTGAAAAGGTTGACCTCAAGCATCAAGACATAGATGAGAGGAGAAACTCAGAGGATTGGATGATTGATTATGCTCTGCAGCGTGCTGTTAGTAAACTTGCCCCAGCAAGGAAGAAGAAAGTTGCATTACTCGTCGAGGCATTTGAAACTGTGCAACCTATTATGCCACATGGAAGACACCTTCAAGCCTGCAATTAATAAAAGTAAAAATAACAACATTTCTTATAACTCAGCTAGTAAAGTAAACCAAAGATATTGCAAGTTGTGTTTATGAACAACTTTCTTGCTGCAGGTCCAGGGTTGATACAAGAAAGGCAACTGTGGGAAGATGAATGGACTTTTAATTATTTACCTTCAAGAATCAAACCCAAGTGTAAACTTTGATGGTTTAGTTCCTAGCTCTGTGTGGTAGTCGTGCTCCTCAATCTATGAGGACTAGTGTGTGCTTGCTTGAAGACTAAGTTCTGGGATAGTCTTATGAGTTTGTCTAGTTCTTCTATATAACTATTTAGAATTGTGAAACAATCACATGCCGTTTGTCACCAGTTGCTATGAATGTTTGAGTGTTGGTTTCATCATCTAATCGAGGATTTCAATTATCTGGGTTACCTAAAAGAGGGGCATGCAACAGTATAGGAAGCCAAGAAAATCAAGAAACCATAATCCTTAATCATGTAAGCATTAGCAAGTCAAAGATCACAAGAGTATTGAGTCTAAAACAAGAGAGTAGAGACCTACGAGTTAAAATGAACTCATATACACTTGAGGGCGTCCATAAGAGAGCAAACTAGATCAATAAACTAAAAAATCCACTCCTAAACCTGAAGCCAGAAGCTAATATAGGAAAGAAAGAACATAGTACTCGGAGACGGAGGAAACTCAATCCTTGGTGACTTTGTTGACAAGGGACTTGTGGATGTGAGGGATCACACCACCTCCTGCAATAGTTCCTTTGATGAGAGTGTCAAGCTCCTCATCTCCCCTGATTGCAAGCTGCAAATGCCTTGGTGTTATTCTCTTCACTTTCAGATCCTTGCTCGCATTCCCAGCCAACTCGAGAACCTCTGCAGTTAAGTATTCCAGAATAGATGCTGTGTAGACAGCAGCAGTGGCACCAACTCTTCCATGTGCTGAAACTCTTTGCTTGAGTTGACGATGAATACGACCCACTGGAAACTGAAAAAAAAAAAAAAAAAAAGACCATACTTAAGAAACAGAACAAGCATATAACTTAAGGCACAAAGAAAGGTTTCTCATTAATGAGGTAGATCTCTTCTTAGCTATTGTTAAAGTATACATAGGTACAGAAGAGACTTAAACTAACCACATAGTTCTTTTATTCGCTTGATCATTCATAAATATTAACAATGTAATCAAGTGGTATTATTAAAAGCCATATCAGAACATAGACTTCTATGGATTCAGTGAAGTCTACAATTCATTGGATTGGATTGGATTACATTACATATACAGATCAGTATCAATTGGGTGTCAACAACAGTACAGAACATGAAATCTACTTATATCTTACTCATACGAATGAGATAAACAAAAGACAAAGCTCCTAGAGGCATTGAACATATAAACAAAACAAAAAAAAAAAACCTAAAGCAGACATCAAACAGAGAGAAGGAACTAGGCTAGGGCTAGGGGGTTGAGGGGAGGGATACCTGAATACCGGCACGAGAAGAGCGAGAGATGGATTTCTTCTTAACACTAGTGTCCTTGTTAGCTGCCACCGTCTTTGCAGCGATAAGCCCTTTCCCACCTTTACCAGCCATAACTACCAAATCAAAAGACGCGAATCTATTTCAATTTCGGAATACTAAAAAAATAGAACAGACCCGTCGTCGCGTCGAGTTGAGTCGAATCGAACAGTAGAGCAACGAGAACGAGAGCGGGGGAGTCAAAGAGATGTACCTGAAAACGAGAGCGGGATGCTTCAAAATTGTGCGGGAGAGAGCTTTTTATTAAAAACCAAAATTGGAGTTTGGTGGTGGTGTGGGGATCCTTGTGGATTCGTTTACTAGTCTTATCTATTTTATATATACTGTGAGAAAACCCAATTTATACCAAAATCGATTTTACATTTTTATTTTCTACAAAACTTTCCTTATCCAATCGGTAAATCTCTATGCAAAAAAAAAAAAAAAAAGAGTTAAATTTCTATTTTATTTGATCTAGGAATTTTTTAATATTATTTGATTTGGTTATTTGTCGTTTTAAATTGGGAAATCAATATTTAATCTAAAATTATATTCAAATAGTTTGTTGTTACAAAACTAGTGGGTATAAAAGTATAAACACCACCTTACTTACATGATGGAATTTTAAAGGAAAAAAGATCAATGTTATTTGAGTGTGCAAATAATCAAATATTATCGAATCAAATGTTAATTCTTTTTAAATTTACTAAATTTTGATTTTAAGAAAAAAATCTATATTTGTTTTGCAAGATTGTCTCATCTTAATAAAATACGCTTTAGTGGATCGTATACACACAACAATTGAGATTATTACGGTGTAGTATGTACGGAGAGATACTAAAGGAATATGCCAAAACACGTAAAAGTACGTACGTCGAAACCGGAGGGCCATTTCCGTCATATCAAACCCACTCTTTCCCCCAAGTTATTCCGGGCGAAGTTTTGCTAACAGACTCCGCCTCAAGTGGAGTCATTGACACGTCCCTCTTAACGACGAACCTTCAAGGGTATTCTAGACTTCTCCCCAAACCATGAGCCATCCGATCTTAGCCACCTGGACTTAGTAAAGAACAAACACCGTTGATCTCACGACACGTATACCCCTCTTATCGTTTTAAACATGTTTAACTATATTTGATGAACACGTAGGATACACACGTGTACACAATATCATCTTCCCTTTATAAATCCCCTAAAGCAAAGCTTATCCTCTTTACTCTCTTCGTTGTTTCAGATCACGCAGATTTTGTTTTCTTTTTGCCTGTTATCATCTTCTCAATCAATCTACCATTTGAAATCTCCGGCGAGAATCAAAAACCAGATCTCCGTGTTAAAAAAAAAATTGATGAAAACGACGGCGAGATTTGCGTCGGAGTGTCGTTTTAATGATAACAAAAGTTGACGTTTTCGCTTCGTCGCGTATCTCGGAAACTTTATAAACCGTATCTAATTTTCATAGCTAAAAGTTAAAGCGACGTTTCTCTTTTTCTTTTTTTTTTAAAAAAATCGTTTGCTCAGTTTCGAAGCTATCCCATTGCTTTATCTTCAATTTAAGATCATAGATTTGGGAATTGTCCGATTTGAATTTTTTTTTGGAGTGATCGAGATGCCATTTCATATGAAAATCCAACCGATCGATGACTCCTTCGATGTATCGGAAGAGGTACCTTTCCCGGAGACGATGAAACAAATGCCGAAATCAAGGCTGAAGCGTCTCTTTGAGAGACAATTCACTGTTAAGAACGTTTCGGAGAAGTTTCCAGGCGTTGTTGATGTGGAGGCACCGCTTTCGAGAGGTAACTCTGGAGATTTTGAGCCGAGCTCGGTTTGTTTAGCGAAGATGGTTCTAAACTTCATCGAGGATAATAACAACAACGGTGGTGGTGAGAAACAGCGGTGTGGACGTAGCCGTTGCAATTGCTTTAGCGGGAGTGGTACGGAGAGCTCTGATGATGAAACTGAATGGTCTGATGGTTTGAAATGTTCTTCGGGTGAAGCTTGTGAGATTCTCAAGGTATGGGTTCCATCGTTTAGTTCCTAGACTCATTATGTTTGTTTCGATTAGCAGAAACGTGATGTATGGAGATTCAATTTTTTGTAGAGTTTGGTTCCTTGTACGAGTGTTTGGGAGAGGAATTTACAAGCTGACGTGACTAAGATTGTGGAAACAAGTAAGAGTTGCATGAAAAATGTGGCCAATGGGTTAATGAGCTTAGGTTATGATGCGGCTGTATGCAAATCTCGCTGGGAGAAATCGCCTTCTTGTCCTGCTGGTATAGTCTATATAGCTTTGATCTTTCTGTAAAGCCAAAGCCATTTCGTAGCTTCTTGCTTGACAATAGAGTTGGTTGTTTTGTGAAATGGAAACAGGAGAATATGAGTATGTGGATGTGATAATCAAAGGTCAAAGATTGTTGATTGACATCGACTTCAAATCCAAGTTTGAGATTGCTCGTGCAACAAAGACGTATAAGTCGATGTTACAAACTCTGCCTTACATCTTTGTTGGGAAAGCTGATCGGCTTCAGAGGATCATCATGCTTATATGTAAAGCGACAAAGGAGAGTTTGAAGAAGAAAGGACTTCATGTGCCGCCATGGAGGAGAGCTGAGTATGTGAAATCCAAGTGGTTGTCTTCTTATGTTCGTGATGATCAAAACTCAGATGAAGAAGTGAAGCAGGAATCAGTAGATATGATAACTGGATCGATAGGATCCATAGTCTTTGGTGTCTGAAGGTTTGTTTTTATATATATGTGACATAACCTTCTAGAGAGGTGTGAGATTTAGTAGGAGTATTTGAATCCCTTAATGGTTTTTTGATATTAAGGGTTATGTAACAGAGGATGATCCATACACGCCTAAAAGTGTCTCCCCCTTGGTCTTTTTTTTTGCTGGGTTGTAAGGGAGAGTGTGATCCATCCAAATCTATGGTTTGCTTTGTGAGGACTATATCATTCTAACTACTACTATACCTATATGTTTTGAGAAACTCATAATATAGTGTCATTTTTTTCTTTTTAACAAAGAATATCGTTTCAGAACCTGCGTTCGATGAATCAAAAAATACGCTATTCAACCACCAGTCCACGCTAACATACCATTATGGCTTTGTTAAAAGCTTTTATATAGGTATTGTTTCCACTAAACGGAGATCGTTAACGAAAAGTTAATTCTGTTGATAAATTAACAGCTTAAAATGGCTAAGTCAACAAAATTTTACTATTTATCAAAAAATCGAATTAAACTTTGTTATTTAGATAATATTTCAAAAGTTCATATTTTTTTCGTCCTAAAGTTGAAAATTAGTGATTTTTTGACATTTTTTTCATTATTAGTTCTATAAATTTAAAGAATATGAAAATCCAAATAAAAATACTTATCAATCATTGATTTTAAAATATTTATGAAAATTTTATGTTATTGGTTCTATGATATATAAATAACTGTTAAAATTCCATGTTATTTATTTAATGATTTGTTTTTGGATTTTAAAATCTACATTATGTTTAAATAGATTTGAAAGTGAAAACAAAGAGGATTCGAATCCAAGGATAAAACATGTCATTTTAAAATTCATATATTTTAATTTTCATAATTTTACTAGAGTGTTTGTTTTTATAGATTCTGCTTCAGCAATTGATTGAGCTATTTAAAGTTTTTCATGTAAGCACTAAACTTTCAAGTTTGCTCAATCTTTTTCTGACAAATCAACTTAATTGGATACCAATTATCTAACTCTTTTAGAGTTGTTACCTTATTATCTTGTCTGACTTTTGCATTAAGTGATCATGTATCATCTATATATATAAACAACTGATCAAAAATTTCATTTTTCTCTTTGTAAATATACATATACTAAAAATTAATAAAACATAGTTCTTAAAGAAAAAATAGAAAATTAATTTTATTTCATATTTGAAAAAGTAATAATATCTTAAATATCTTTGTAAGTATATATATATATATATATTTTGTAATCTCATACTTAATAGTTTTACTACTTGTCCAACTAATTTTAAATAAAACTATACTAACATTATCATAAATTAATCAAAAATTCAAAAACGTTATTTTGAGAAAATTATTTGTTTATGTAAAGGTGACTATCTACACTCATTTTTCTTTTAGGACTGATAATTGACAATATAATTTATTTAACTATTGTATTATAGTAATTAATTGTATAAATTTCTTAATTATTTTTCTTATAGAATTAGTAATTTAAAATTACAATTAGTATTAACTTTATATACATATATGAAATATATTTTTATATTTATTAAATTGTTTAAATTTTAATTTCTTATAATTTACAAATATGTTAAAACAAAGTTTTTGTATAACAAATAACAAAATCTCTAATTGTTAAAATTGACACGTGTCGCGATCACATAAATTACTAAATTTGAAAACCAAAGTTTATGTAATAACATAATATTGAATACGTTACCAAATCATTCACCGATTGAAAAACTTAAGAAAATTACATTAATTTCTTGTTTTTATAATCTTATTTTTCTTATATTATGTTAATTACTAATTTTAACACATTAAGCCTTTTTATACTTTAATAATTTTTCTGTATAAATTTTTTTTTACTATATGATTATAAGAAATAATAATTGCAAGTATTTTGCTTATTAACTGCAAATATTTTTCTATTGAAATTAGTGATTTGATAGATAACTTTCCTATTAGAATTAGTGATATAATATATTACTTTTAGTTTTATATACTTTTTAAAAATATTAATTGCAATCCTTTTATTTTTAGGATTTTTTTTTATAATTACCAAATAATTTTTTCACACATATCAAAATATTATCTATATACTTGACACATGTCACGATTATCAACTTCATTTATTATCAAATCATTAGTTTAATTATTTATATGTAAAAAAGTCAGAAAACATAATTACATTATATATATATATATATATATATATATATTCATTTGGTGCTGGCTTTTTGTCAAAGTTCTTTATCAGCTGAGCTATTGGCTTTTGGTAATATGGTTTTATATTACACCTTAAGTTCATATTAAATAAAAAATTCTAAAGAAATTTATGCCGCATAACGGGTGTCTAAACATAGTTAAGAGTTTAAAACAAAAAAAGATGCGGGATATAATTTAAAATTTATGTGGAATATTAAATATGTAATTAGGATTCATAAAAATATACTTTTTTAATTTAATGGGCCTTCAGAATAATTAAATATATACTTATCAACAGTAAAATTTCAGATGTTATATGATATTTGGCGGCTATAGTTTTGTGTTCACCCACGATATAAAGTGTTTAATAATATTCGCATCACAAAATACTAGTGATAAGTTACCTAAAACATATTTAGTTGTGCATTACGGAATTTACATACATATATATACGTATATATAAATATTTTCTGTAAAAAAACAGCATATACATATTACGTTTTAAATAAATGATATTTTTAACATCTTCTAAATTTATATAAATCACATATAGATAGATAGTATTGTTAAAAAATGATACAATCAAATTAGATAACCCCATTTTAACTATAATTATTTTTAGTTATAAACATTGCTTAAAACACAACTTCCGATACGAACGGGTTAACGTGAGATGTGAGATTCTAATGATACACACACGAACTCTCTCTATAAAGTCATTACTCAAAAAAACCTCTCATAAACTACAAAAGAAACAAAAGATACGTAACATTTAACAAATCACAAGCTACAAAAGAAGAAGAAGAGTGAAACAAAACTCTAAAGCGTCTAAAACAAATCATAGTTGAAAGTTGAAACTTTTTGCATCATCAATGGAAGAGTCTAAAGCGTCACACGTTGTTATCATACCGACTCCAGGAATGGGTCACCTCATCCCATTCGTCGAGTTGGCTAAAAGACTCATTCACCGTGACAGCATCACCACCGTGACCTTTGTTGTCATTGGAGAAGGTCCACCGACAATAGCTCAGAGAACTGTCCTAGACTCTCTCCCTTCGTCAATCTCCTCCGTCTTTCTTCCTCCCGTCAATCTCACAGATCTCCCGTCAACGGCTCGTATCTTAACTCGTATCTCCCACACCGTGACTCGATCTAACCCTGAGCTCCGGCGAGTCTTCAACTCTTTGACGGAGGAAGGTCGTTCGCCGACGGCTCTCGTGGTTGATCTTTTTGGTACAAACGCTTTTGACGTAGCACATGAATTTCAAGTGTCACCGTACATTTTCTACCCATCCAATACAAACGTCTTGTCGTTTTTTCTCCATTTGCCTAGACTAGATGAAACGGTGTCGTGTGAGTTTTGGGAATTAACTGAACCGGTAAAGCTCCCCGGATGTGTACCGGTATCTGGTAAAGATATTATTGACACGGCTCAAGATAGGAAGAACGAGGGATACAAATAGCAAGAGGTACAAAGAAGCCAAAGATATTATTGACACGGCTCAAGATAGCAAGAGGTACAAAGAAGCCAAAGGGATTCTTGTGAATTCATTCATCGAGCTAGAGCCAAATGCTATAAAGGCTTTGCAGGAACCGGGTCTTGATAAACCGCCAGTTTATCCGATCGGACCATTGGTTAACACTGGTAAGCAAGAGGATAACGAGTTTGAAGAGTTGCAATGTTTAAAGTGGTTGGATGACCAACCGCTCAGTTCGGTTTTGTATGTGTCATTTGGTAGTGGTGGTACACTCACATGTGAGCAGATCAATGAGCTTGCTCTTGGTCTTGAAAAAAGTGATCAACGGTTTCTTTGGGTCATACGAAGTCCAAGTTCGGCTGCTAATTCTTCCTATTTCGATTCGCATAGCAAAACCGATCCATTAACTTGTTTACCACCAGGGTTTCTAGAACGGACAAAAGGCAGAGGTTTCGTGATCCCCTCTTGGGCACCACAAGCTCTTATTTTAGCCCATCCATCTACTGGAGGGTTTTTGACTCATTGTGGATGGAATTCGACTCTAGAAAGTATAGTAAACGGAGTTCCACTAATAGCATGGCCATTATACGCTGAGCAGAAGATGAATGCTATGTTGTTGACTGAAGATATACGCGTAGCATTTAGGGCTCATGCGGGCCATAACGGGGTGGTGAGAAAAGAAGAGGTGGCTAGAGTGGTGAAGGGATTAATGGAAGGTAAAGGATTGATTAATGAAGGTAAAAAAGGTAAAGGAGTAAGGATTAAGATGAAGGAGATGAAGGAAGGAGCTTGTAGGGTTTTGGAGGATGATGGGTCCTCTACAAAGGCACTTAATCAGTTAGTCTTTTGACCTTAAAGTAGCAAGTCTACCAAAGAGTGAGAGTTAAGAGCAAACTGGTAAGGTCTCCTTCCTTTGATGAACTTGAACACTCATATCTTGTAAATACGGTCATCTTGTAAATATGGTTAACTGGGACTGATTTTTTTATATGCGATATTATATTGCTTGACATCAACTTTCAAACCGATCGACGATTTAGATAAAAAGATTACAAGTCAAAACACTCCTGAATATTTTACGTTCGGTGTAACATCAACTCTTATGAATCTAAACCTCATCATGATTGGTGGTAATTCACACAAACCAGAAATTGAAATATTGCTTGTATAGGTAGTTCACATTTGCAAAACAAACACTAAAACAATAAAATTACCAATGTGTAAGTCAAAGAAAAGAGTCAATTGTGTTTTTGTCTTTTTGAAGACGCACCTTCTTCTGTTTTTTTTAACCTCATGACAAGTAACAAAAGACATTTTCTCCTTTTTATAAAACCGATCTAGTCCCAGTTAAAAAAAATGGACATAATGGAGATACAAATTGGTTTTGATTGGACCTAAAGTTCAGAACGTGTTCAAACCAAACTACTCGATCTAGATTTTAAGCCCAACAAAAGCTAATATTTATTTACTTAATAAGACACTTGGACACTAAATACAACAAAACACAATGAAAATACTAATGAAACACAATATAATGGAACATAACAACCATGAGAAAACAATAAATATAGAGTATATCATTTATATATATATGTGACATAACCTTCTAGAGAGGTGTGAGATTTAGTAGAATCCCTTGTAGTTTTTGATATTAAAAAGGGTATGTAACAGAGGATGATCCATACACGCCTAAAAGTGTCTCCCCTTGGTCTTTTTTTTGGGCTGTAATATGTGTTCATTTGATTTTAATTAAAAGGCTATTTAATTTTTGCTTATTCTAATTTCATTTGATATTAACTATGATTAATAATATTTGTTCACAAAAAATAAGGTTAAAAATATGAAATAAAATTGGTGGGATTAGGTGTTGTAATTTTGTTAAACAAAAATTATTGTAGAAAATAAAAACAATGTAGGTGTTGAATTATGATGTGGAAGAGAGAGAAGATGATATGGAGTGTTAAAAAGGAAAAAGTGGATCCATCCAACTTTATGGTTTGTTTGGAGAAATTCATAATATCGTTTCAGAAGAAAATGAGCGGCTTCTATCGAGATGCTACATTTCCTATATACTAATAACAACATTTGACTATATTCTAAAAATGCAATAGTTAATCTGGTTAGTAAGTCGCTGACGTAAGATATGAAATTTTCGTTTGAACACCAGTTTATGTTAGTTAAAACTATAACCAATGTAATGGTGTTTACAAATTAATTAACTAGGCTCTGAAGAAGCTGATGAGAGAGATTAAAAAGGATTGGGGAAGAAAATTAAAACAGGAGATAAAGCAATATGCAAGGAACATATATAAAAATATTTCAAACAAAAGGTGAAGCATCTAGAGAAGAAAGAGAAACATCTTTCTGAAGAATGGGACGAAGAAAGAAAAATCATGCTAGGGAAAAAGAAAAGACGCATGATAGGAAGATAGAGGTAACGTACATAACCTGAGGCTTAATTATATCAAGATGTTGAATGATAAATTATAAGGAAAACATCACGACTTGTTGTAGTTAAGTGATTATAATAAATAAAGAAAAGCATTTTCGGAATTCCATATACCACAATTTTGTTATCATTTCAACTCAAAGTCCAAACCAAAAACTATTATTGTACATGAGTTAGTTACTTACCTTCAAGTGCCCTACTTCAGAATATACTACTAAATACCAAAAAGCATTTAGAAAATTAGAAACATAATTTACGGGAATAGAAAGGTAACGAGCCTGAATTATTCTGGAGCCCGTTTAGGTATGGTGGGCTTCCAGCCTCCACATCACTAATAATACGTTAGATTAGTCTCCCTCCTCCTCCTTTCTTCACTTTACTAAGCTAGCTACTCTCTTCTATAAAAGAACGTAACATGAGACTTAACATTTTCATTCAACATAAGAGCAAAGATAAATCTCATATATTTCTAGTTCATTTCTTCTTCCCCATCGATCCAATATCTTCTTCTTTTTTTACCTTAGCTCTCTCTCGGATTTTCACCGGAGATTCTAATCTGAGCTGAAATCATCTTTTGTTTCTAAGCTTTCGTCAACATATGGATATTGTAAAGCCCTACGCTCGTAAGGACAAAGTCCTGTTCATCATGGGAGCAACCGGAACCGGAAAGTCACGGCTCTCCGTCGACCTAGCCACTCGTTTCTCGGGAGAGATCATAAATACCGACAAGATCCAAGTCTACCGAGGTCTCGACATTGTCAGCAACAAGATCACGTCCGAGGAAAAACGCGGCGTTCCTCACCATCTCCTCAGCGTCCTGCCGCCTGAAGCCGGCGGCTACTTCACCACCGCGGATTTCTGTGACAGGGCGAGTTTCCTCATCGAAGCCATTACCGACCGTGGAAAGCTACCAATCGTCGTTGGCGGTTCTAACTCTTTCTTGGAGGATCTAGTCATGGACGGGTCGAGATACAATTGCTGTTTCCTGTGGGTCGACGTGGCAGTTCCTGTTTTGCGCGGTGTTTTGTCTGAAAGGGTTGATAAGATGGTGGCAAATGGAATGGTTGAGGAAGTTAGAGAGCTGTTCAACTCTTCTGATTTAAAGAACTACTCGGAAGGGATCAAGAACGCAGTTGGGATTTCAGAGTTCGAAAAGTTTTTCAAGCACGAGCCCTTCTTGGATGCGGGAGAGAGACAAGTGCTGTTTAGTGAAGTGGTGGAAGAAATAAAGAGGAACACATGTGGGTTAGCTTGTAGACAAAGAGAGAAGATCCAACGGTTGATAAATGTAAACAAGTGGTGCGTCCAGAGATTGGATGCAACTCCGGTTATTACAACGCGGAGATGGAAGGCGGATGCTGACGTGGCGTGGGAGTGTCTGGTGGCGGGGCCGAGCACCATTTATGTCTCGCGGTTTCTGCAAGGACGCTGCTAAGTGCTAACCGTCGACCGTCTATCGTTGGTGAGAAAAGCTTCAACCGTGTCACGTAGCGAGGCTTTTGCCTTTTGGTGTGTTTTTTTTTCTTCCTTTTTATTTGTTTTGGTCAACGGGTGGGATGTGTTTTTGTTTGTTTTCCTTTTATTTTCTTTGCTTTTCTTGAATTCGTACTTTGTACTTTTGTGTGAGTGTAAAATAAGTAATTTTTAAAAATAATTAATGAAGAGGTTTGGTGCGTTTGGAGTCTTTTCTTTTCCTTCTTTCCTAGTTCGGGAAAAAAAAGGTTAGGAGAAAAAAAAAACAATTGAATTGAATGTAAAATCAATTTCAAACAAAAATGCCTTTTTTTATAATATAATATGCATCATTGCATTTCTATAAGTTAGAAAGTGGAAAGATTATGAAGAGAATAATTTAAAAATCTGAACCTTGGACAATGAGTTGGAGATTGAAATTGTGTTCTGAACGGAGCTTAAGCAATTTAATTTCTCACATCTTTGTCTATGAGCTTGGTTAACAAACGCTCTAAACTCTACCGAGTACCGACATATCTCATATTGACTACAAAATCATCAATTAAGCTCTCAAACTCTCTGCTTAGTAAAAGTAGTGCTCCCTATTGGTGGTCTTTTGGGCAACCGAAAACTTTTTTTTTTTTTTTTTTTTAATGAAATCTTCAAAAGGTTAAACTAAAACTAAAAATGCTTTTTGATTGTGTGTTTTATTCATTCAAGGATTCACCTAACCTATCGTCGTTGATCCTGCAAAAGCCCCCATTTTCTCAAACTTAAAAGGTGAAATAATTACTATAAAAAAATTATCCCAAAACAATAGAAACTTTGGGAAAAGATAATATAAACAATATAGTTTCTGTTTGATAATGGCTAAGTTGACACATTTTAATAAATATCACATGATTCAGAGACACAAAGCAAATGAATCATAAGACTTAAAAAAGAGTTATATTCTTCGTATACAAACGAAATATTCTTTATATTGTAGGAGAGTCCTTTGTCAATATATAAAAATACAATCAGTTTCCATTTTTATATGTTTTAAATGGTTTGACTTCAAAAATTCCCAAAACTGTTAGTAAGTAAGAAAAACTCAAAATCGAAGATTGGTAGGGTTATATCCAATCTCTGTCCCAAAAAGAAAAACTGTTAGTAAAAAAACACTCAAAATCAAAGATTGGTAAGGTTTATGAGGTTATCCAGTTATCACCAATCTCTGTCCAAAAAAAAAAAAAAACTGTTGGAAAGATATGGAGATACATATGAAGATGACAAAACCATCTTTTTGTCATAATAATGGTTTGGTATACCTTTTGTCATCTTGCGGAGAGAGAGGGACAATTCTTAAGTTCAAAAAGGTAATATTTAGATATTATTATGCATACTATTTCCATTTTCCAATATTCTGTATTTTATAACCGCACTGACTATATATTAAAAAGAAATACGGAAACCTATGATGTTAAGCAATATAGTATGATGGTTTGGTAAAGGGGATTCTTTTTTTGCTTTCGTGATTGAATGAATTATTTCCTACCGCATCTTTTGTTTTACTTTACTCCGTGATTGTCTGAATATGAAAGGGACACACGAGAATCTTTCCCAACTTCTTTATATATAATCATGATTACAACTTCTTCATAAGTGAGAGATTACAAGTCTCGACGAGCAAACAACATTTTCAAAAAAAGAAATCTGAAGTTTATATATATGTAGTTGCAAAGTATTCATATATCATCATCATGGGTATGAAGATATCGACGGCCATGTTATTGCCGCAGTCAACCGGCAGCATCAGACTTCCCTCTGGCGACCTCTGTTGTAAACCCCACACACTTCACTGTAGCAGGCAAGCAAACGACTCTCCGTCTATCTAGCCAACACGTTTTCCGGGGGATTCTGGTCAGTTCACTGGAACAGGCAAGCAAACCAGAGTAAGTTTTCAAAACAAGTGAAGTTCTGAACGGCGCGCTGTCTCTCAGCTGCAAACTTCATTGTCCACTGCAACAAGCTAGTAGATCAATTGCAGAATGCTCTTGACAAGCTACCTATAACAGATACAACAGAAGAAACCATTGATCATGTAATGCTCTTCCAAACAAACAGTATCATTATGATCTTATCTAGATATGAGCACCAGGATCAATATATAAACACAAATCTATCATACTGTATCTAACATACTCTTAAACTTGCTTTGTATATTTAGAGCCTCAATTTCAACAGCAGTAAAAGCTTAGCACATGAAAGTAAGATGATACTTCAGCAGTAAGTACAATGCCAAGAGCTGGACCATTAAGATATACGTGATTTCAGACAATTCAGCAGAAAAGGTACTATTACTATTTTTAAGCTTAAATCCCCAAGATTCATAGTTTACTTTACTAGAACCATTCTGAACTATTGCCTTACCATATAATTAGCACAACTACATCCAAGGAAGAATGCCAAGATGTGACAGCAGAAAAGCTGTACATGATCTCCTAAAAGAGGTCAAAGAGAAAAACAAGCGCAGAGACAACAAAGCTCTTTCAAATTGTACACTAGTCTGTAACCACACAAGTCATGACAGTTTGAGAAAATTTGTGGAGCTGGAAATAAAAGTAAGATCCTTTTTTTTTACATTTGACCACTAGTCTATCTTACTCTACACCAGTTAACCAATGGGATGACGTTTGCAAATTAACTAGGTTATCAAAAAGACTGGGAAGGAAAACTCCTTATAGAGCAATCTGCAAGGAATATACAGATTTCAAACAAAAGGGTGAATCATCTATAGAAGAAAAAGGAACACCTTTCGGGACAATGGGACGAAGAAAACACAAAATAGAAAGATAAGTACATATCCTGATGCTGAATATATTAAAATCTTAAATGATAAATTGCCATGATGGGTTGTAATGTATTAATTTGGGGCTTGGAGTGTTCACTTTTTTCCTAAACCTATCACCAAAGTTTCACTACAATATGTACGCATACAAGAATTGTCTCAAATCCCAACAGAGAAAAATAAGGAAAAGAAAGTTCTCCCAGCATGTAGTTAGGCTTGGAAAATTGTTCATCGAGATTTGAACAAAAAAAAAAAGGTGGTCAAAGGAAAAATTTGCATCAACTAAATTAAAATCTGAAACGAGATTATACCAAAGCGACTACAACTAAAATCTAATGGCAAGGGACAAAGCTGAAAAACTAAGCCAGAGCAACTTACTAACCATGTCACCATAAAATTTGAGTAGAGTCCCAAAGAGATGTAAATTCACAGACTGCACAACAAAGGACTTTTATCAATGCATTGATGGTCCTTCAAATACAAAACGACTTAGCAACGTTCAGCTATTTGGTCATCGAGTTAGGTTTCACGATATGAGAACTTAATTCCCCGAATTTGATACCTCAATACTGAAACTCCCCAAAACGAACAGCATATCCAAGTCAACCCCTATTAGCTTCAAATTAAAGTATTGATACTAAATTAGTAAAGTTGACCAAGCCAAAATGGATAATTCTATTAAATGCATACAAACCTAATCAATCCAGTGACAAAACATAATAATAATCTAGAAGAAGAAAAAACAGAGAAAAAAGACAATTAGCAAAAAATATCTTCTTTCCAAGAATGTAAACTTCCACGAAACAAAAGAACAGTCACTATCCCTTGTTCTCTAAGCTTGACCCAAAACATTTCAAGTCATTTCATAATATATAAAACAATAAAACTGAAGAACTCAAAACCAAAGAACGTCATAAATAGCACAGAAGAACAAGCTTTTAGCCTCAAAGTCACTAACCTTTTTCAAATGGCATCATCATCATCATCATCATCTTCTTCAATCAAATTCATAGAAAAAGCCCTTCTTGCCACCGGATCCTTTGCTCTATCTTACACCGATCCTGATCAGAAATGGCTAATCAGAAAGCATCTAACTTCATTCCTCCAAGACTATCCAAACTTCGAGCTCTCAACCAATACATTCAACCACAACAACGGAGCCAAAGTTCAACTCTTTTCCCTTGAAGGATCACTACGTATACGAAACTCCACTACACAACTCCCAACCGTGAAACTAACCATTTGGATTCACGAAAACTACCCAATAACGCCTCCTCTAGTGTTTATAAACCCTGATTCAATTCCAATTCGCAACAACCACCCATTCGTAAGTTCTTCAGGATTCACAAACTTTAGATACATCGAAACATGGGAATACCCACGATGCAATTTACTCAATTCCATCCGTAACCTCAAGAAAGTTCTCGCTAACGATCACCCTTTTGTACTCACTGATTCAATCCCAACCCGGAAGAACCTATCGATTTCGAGAACAGAAGCTTTAGATCGATTAGCCACGAGTCTCCACTACGACGTTCTAACAATCATGGAGAGATCAGAGGAAGAGATTGAGAACCTCTGGAAACTTCAATCAGAGATGAAGCAAAGATCCGAATCTGTTAATACAATCATCACCGAGGTTGAGAACGAGAGAGAGACATTAAAGGTGAGAGCTTTGAATCTCAAAGAACACACCGATGTTTTGGAGAACTGGGCAGAGACGAACTATCGTAAACTGACGAAATCGACGACGATTGATATGGGAATCGAGGAAATGTTCGAACTTGACTCGGAGGTTGAAGGATTAGCAGAAGACGACGCCATTGAAGATGTGTTGAGAGTACTGGAAGAAGCAGCGGCGAAGGGAGAGTTGGAGATAGGTTCGTATCTAAAGCAAGTGAGAGTCTTGGCTAGAGAACAATTCTTCATTAGGCATAATCGTTTAAAAATTGAATCTTTTCATATTTGATGAGTTCGTTATGAACCTTTTCTTTTTGTAAATTTATCTTCTTTTTTGGGTATAATGATGGACTAAATAACTCATGATTAAGCTCAGCTAATAACTAACTTAATTTTGGATTAGGAATGCTTATTGATGAAGATATTTTATTATGATCATACTATAAAGTATTAAAATTTCTTTAAAATTGACTGTTTCATAAGCTATATAATAAGCATTCAATTTTTTGTTTGCAAATTTTACAATTGACTTTTGCATAAGCTTACCAAAGCATCGTCTTATAATTACTATAACACCCTCGAGAGATTAGTCAAGGACATCTTGTGCTTGGGTCAAATCTTTGGGTATGGTCGTCATTACTCGGTTTTGCTACGAAAGCATAGAATCGAGTGTTCCTCTGCGTTAAACTAAGATCTCGTGCAAACCTTCTCTGCGGGTGCACCGATTCGTAACGTACACCCACCTCCTCAGGTTTCCCCCAAGATCCCTTCTTCGTCCTTCTTCGTCTTCTTCATCCTACAAGTGTGGGTCTTGTCTCAATTCCTATGTATTGACGACTTTGTAACGGCAAATCGGGAGTACATAAACGGATCGTGTTGTAATCTTTGGTCAAACAATTCATGGAGATTTCAAGCCGGACCTTTGTTTTCTTCTTCTTGTCTCTCTGTCTCTTGTCGTCAACCTCTCTCTCGATCGAAAATTTTCACCAGGCGTAAGTGTCATTTTCTTTCTTCTCCCTTCTTGTCATTCCCCACCAAGAAGCTCCTTATATTTGAATTCTTCTTTAGGAGGAGATATCACACAGTTTGGGTTATAAAGTCTTGTCCTTTTTTTAGTTTCTGGAGTATCGTACAGCATCTTGTAGTTGTAGCAATTGGAAAGATAGATACATTGTAGCAATGGATCTCATTATTGAATTGATCCTATGGTTTTTTTTGTTTCTTTGCAATCTGATAGGAAAGAAAGGTTTTTGCTTTTGTGTGTCTTACATTTGAACTTCATCAATCATTGTGATAATGTATTATTGTCTAGTGCCATATAAGCTGAATGATTAGGTTTGTTATAGCTACATTGTCGTGGTTGTGATGATGGGTAATTCAATTGATGTGGTAGCAAAACATGTTTAACAGCTTTTGTTGATTGATTATCTCTGATGTGCAAAAACACTTTTTATGGGTCTTCTTAATTCCCCAATTGCTCCTTGTTTGCTTAATGCAGTTTTCCTATTGTTGAACCTGCTCCGGGTCATACCAAGCTTCAGCTTAGCAGAGAAGGTTTGGAAGCAATTAGCAGAATTACTACGCCTATTTCTGCTGTTGCGGTATGTGAGAGTGATGTTTGACTCATTATCAATTATTTGTATGTTCTTTCTATCTGAACCTGGTTTTTTTCGGACCAAGAAGTTTGTTGCTTTTTTTTTTTCTAACTTTTTTGCTTGTTGTTCCCCTTTGCAGGTGATTGGCCCTTATCGCTCTGGAAAATCATTTCTACTCAATCAGCTTCTTTCCCTTTCCTGTTATGAAGGTGCTTCTTATCTCATACACTTGCGTTCTGCATTTTACTTATGTTATTAGTGCTGAACATTGACTTAGGATATATTCAATGTCATCAGGTTTTGGTGTTGGACACATGCGTGACACCAAAACAAAAGGTAATCTCCCTAATGTCCTGAGAACAATATCATCCTTCGATTGCATATATATTCCAGCTAATTAAGGTTTAATTCTTTTTGTTTTGAATCCACTGAATCGTTGTATACAGGTATTTGGGTCTGGGGAACACCATTAGAGCTGGAGATTGATGGAGTCAAAACTTCCGTAATTTACCTGGACACTGAAGGATTTGAAAGTGTTGGAAAGTCAAATGTCTATGATGACCGGTACCTAGACAGTTCAATATATGGACATTTTAAACTCTTGTTTGCCAAATCTCTCAATATCTAATCCAGTTCTTTGTCAACTTTCAGGATTTTCGCTCTGGCAACGGTTATGAGTTCTGTCCTTATCTATAATCTGCCTGAAACTGTAAGTTGTCCTACCTCTCTGTTTGTTAGGATTGCTTATGCTTCTAGATACATTATACTTGAACAAAAGAGAGTGAAACCTTTATATCATGTCGATTATCATGCCATTGCTAAAATCAAAGACCAAAGCGTTTTGAAAGACCTAGGTACTTCATCTTATGGAAGGGTTTACCCCAAAAATGAAATACAGGGTATCGAACAACCCGTCCAAGGTAGCAATCATAAATACAAAACTCGTAAACATAGATTAGCTATGAGCCTTATGAGAAAAAAACATTATTTTGCCTTAGTAACTAAAGCGAATTTATTAAGCTTAGGATTTATAGCCAATTTTTGTAAAACACAAGCAATGCAGAATAGGTGTCCTAATCATGTTTGCTTGATTCGCTTTGTGGCATGCAACGTCAAGCAATACTGAATTCGCTCTTGATTTTATAGTAGGAAGTGTACAAATACAGATGTGTAACAGAGTAGCTAGTGTTTGAAATACCCTTATATACATTTCTCTCTCTGATATGAGTTCCCATCAGATCCGCGAAGCTGACATTTCTCGGCTCTCCTTTGCTGTTGAGTTGGCGGAAGAATTTTATGGAAGGTTTGCTTAATTGTACTCTGCATTTCTATCTTTTAATACGTCTTCCGGCTTCTATGAATACTGACTGGCTTTTATTTTCATTGTCTCATGCAACTCAATTGGCAGAGTAAAGGTACACCCTAACGAACCGCTGATATTCTTGATCCGTGGCAACCTTCACAGCTTCTGTTTCTAATTTCTCATATCTTGTAGGGTGAAGATGTTGCTTTTGAACCGTCAAAGCTTCTGTGGCTTATCCAGCGTGATTTTCTGCGTAAGTGCATGGTTCTTTTGGCAACAACATTCATAATAGTTCAATATAGACAGTGCTTGAATTCTATGTAATCACTTCCTATTTTGGGTGCCAGTGGTCCTGTGTGACCCATTTCAATATTCCAGTCTTTTCTGTAATTTATGCAAGTGAGCTGGTCATGATTAACACTATTCCAACGTTATGTAGAAGGGAAATCGGTGAAGCAAATGGTGGATGAAGCTCTCAGACATGTCCCTAATGAAGATGGTTAGAGTTCCTTCCTATGCTTTTTACTGATGTCGCCTAGACCATTTCTTACAAGCAGCGCCCCTTGTTAATTGATTAATTTTGGTTCTTTTGTTTTCAGGTAACAAAAATATTGACCAGGTATGTTGTTCTTTGTTCTGCATCGTACAGGTAATTATCATTATTATCTCAGAAATTATTCTTTTTTATCACCTTTTTTCCAGGTTAACCAGATTCGGGATTCCTTGGCTATAATGGGTGACAACAGTACAGCCTTTAGCTTACCACAGGTAAGACATTTGTATGTTTTTGCATATTAACCTTTTTTCTGAAGAAATACAGATCATGGAACTTTAATCAAAATGAATGTCTTTACTGAATTGTGTGCGAATAAATAACTTATTTTGTGTGGTTGTTACCTTTAGTCATGCTGAAACGTGCAAAAAGTCCCCATTTTTCAGTGCTTATGAATCTTTGAAGTGTAGTTTTTCCAAAGTTCTTTGGAGGAAATTCTCTTTTCTTCTTCCATGTGGAATATTAGAATGATTGTCTGATCTGACTCAGACATGGACTATTCAATACTCTTTCTTCGAGCTAGTACGTAGGTAGGGGATTTACTTTGTGATAACGTTCTTCCTTGTTTTTTGTATGCAGCCTCATCTCATGCGGACAAAGCTATGTGATCTGAAGGATGAGGACCTGGACTCTACCTATGTTGCAAGGCGTGATCAATTGAAAAAGCTTGTTGCTAGTATTATCCGCCCAAAGATAGTGCAGGGGAAAACGCTAAATGGGAAGGAATTTATTGCTTTCCTGGAACAGGTGAGTGTCAGTTTCTTTTCTGTCTGGCTTCATTCTTTCAATTTCTCAGAACATTTCTATGAATAAGTGGAAGTGTGTCGTTGATAAATAAGAAGGAATAAGTGTCTACTTTCTTGGTGTTCTTACATATTTTATCAAGTAAATAGACATTTTTTTCTCTTCTCATGGATGGCTGTGTTCCCTGGCTACTGAAAGTTATCGGGGGTAACCTGTTCTTGTTATTTGTATAAACATTGATCGATTACTTTTGTTAATGTGGTCACTGTGATTCATGTTTTCCTTGATATTGTACTGATTTATACCCTTAACATATCAATTTATGAGTGCATATCTTTTATAAATGATGTACTTGTTACAAGATATTTGATACGCATAATTAGTACATATTTTTGATATGTAGCACTAAAGTAAGGCTCATATGATTTCTATGATATGCCTTCTATGCTTACTAAGTGGTTTCTTGATGTATTCCAATTTTGATTGCTCTACTTTGTAGATACTGGATGCATTAAATAAAGGAGAGATCCCATCAACAGGATCACTAGTTGAGGTTTTCAATAAAGATATTGTTGAGCGGTGTCTGAAGCTGTACAATGAAAGGATGGTAAGATTGAGGCTACCTATGTCTGAAGAATCTCTCCAAAGTTCCCATGAAACGGCACATAATGAAGCTATTAAGGCATTTAATGCACAGCATTTTGGTAGACAGCATGCAAAGAAATCTGTCGATCAGTTGGATGAACAAATGCAGGAGGTATGAATCCCTATGTTAATATGAATTTCTAGTAAGTGGGGATCAGTTGGATCATTTGCATTTTAACTTTTCAGACATTAGCTTAGTGGATAAAAACAAAGGAATGTTTTGGCAGATTTTGGTAGTCTTCTTAAAACGGATTCCCAAATTTACTTTCTTATACATTTTTGATCCAGGTATACAAGAATTATGTTCTTGCAAATGAATACCAATCATCGAAGCTCTGTGAGACGCTATATACAAAGTGTGAAGATGACATGGACCACTTACAGGCTCTCCGACTTCCTTCCATGGCTAAATTTAATGCAGGTTTCGTTTACTGCAACCAAACTTTTGAGCAGAAATGTGTTGGTCCTTCGAAACAAAACTATGAGCAAAGATTAACTAAGGTAACATATATACAAGACTATATTATGCGGGAAGTAGTGAATTGCAGTTTGACCTCCCTAGATCTTTTTCTTGTGCAGATGATGGGAAAGTCACGGTCTTTGTTCATCAAAGAATATAATAACCGACTGTTCAACTGGCTGGTTGGGTTCTCTCTTGTAATGGTGGTTGTGGGCCGGTTTATAATAAAATTCATTTTGTTAGAGATGGCAGCGTGGATACTTTTCATATTCTTGGAGACATACACAAGGATGTTCTGGACAGCAGAAGCTCTGTATTACAACCCAGTCTGGCATTTCATCGTTGGGACATGGGAGAATGTCGTGTATAGTCCCGTTCTCGACTTGGACAGGTAACAAAACAAGTCTTGAACGAACCTCTGGCCAAACTTCTCTCTCAATCTCTCTGTTCGTCTAAAAAAGTTTTGTTTGTGTATTTGGTAAACAGATGGGCGATTCCTATAGTGTGCATAATTGCACTTTGTGTGCTTTATTGGCGGTGTTATGGAAAGAGGAAACACGGGGCTCGCTGGCTTCTTCCGATGTACAATAACCAGAAGAATGTCCGGAATAGGGAACGGTCTGAGTAAAAAAAAAAAAGCATTCCTCCTCCCATCCCTTATACTTATAGCATCTTCTCGGGCATGCTCGTTGTTTTTATCATCCGAAGCTCTCTGCCCGTTACTACCAAATTTTTGGACGCAGAAGAATTTCAGAAGAATGAAGAGGATGATTTGATCGATCCAAGTTGGTTTGATTGTACCATTTGCATAGAATGCATTTGTAATGTTTAACTTTATATTATACATATGATCCGATCTGTTTTAATTTTTATACCCTCCCAGTCACGGTTAATTCTAGCTAACAAACCTTAAGAGTCTGTTTCTATTTTATTTATTCAATTCAAGTTATTAATATAGTAGAACAAAATAAACATCAACAAACTAATAAAATAGAAGAACAAACCACTAGCAGCTAAACATTACTATTATTTCCATGTTCTTGGGATTTGGTCATTTGGGGAACTGATAACCACTTCCAATCGTCCCCTCCGTTTTGTTGACTTCGGGGAATTCAAGTATAATCATATTTGGTTGAATAAGATAGGTATGGATAAAAACAAAAAGTGTCGTCATATATTTTCTATAACGATATATAGAACTTTCTCAGCACTAAAACTCAAAGCCCTCAAGCCTCAACTGAAAGCAAGGTTCAAAGATTTAGTTTAACAATACGGGACAAACAATTTCAACGAGGGTTTATTGGTTCAATCAGCCACACTTGCTTATTTTAATCAGTTTAGGTGATTTATCATGATCCTATTATTTTCTAAAACGGTTAACGTTTCAATTTTCTTCTAGAACTGTTCCACGTTAAAAGTTATCAATCAACTAGTAGTTGAGAGACGTCTCTACTCTAGATGCACACAGAAGATGACAATAGCCATAACGTAATTAGCTTTGGTTTCATGGTTCCTTTCGTCTGAATATATATAAGTTAAAAAGAGCACACTTTATTTTTATTTTTGAAACTTAATACAAGCTAAAAACATAGCAGTTCCAAAGTCTTTTTCGCAAATAAAAGTTTAGTTAGACCATTTCATGTAACATATGCTCCTTCAGGGGATAACAAGATTTCAAAGCCTTTAATCAACTACACGAGACTTTGTTGTCAATGGGTTAATACATACTCAGAAAAACGCACATGAATCTCCTTCTACTTAAAACGTGAAGGTAATAACAGATTTGCAGGTTTACATTAATTTTTATTTGGTTAGATTAAGAAGAAAGCAAGTAAAAACATCTTTTATATTAAAAGTTAGTTCTCTGGTAATGCAGGCACAATTTCTGCATTTTTAATTTGTCAAAAAAGTAAAATAAAGAACAGAAATACTCTATAGCCTGGAGATTATATATATATATATATATATATATATATATATATATATATATGTGGCCAAGAATCTGAAAGATTAACATGAAAGCGATAAAGCAAATACATCATGCAACCATATGATCGTACCGACGCAACACAAATTTATCATATTTTAACTATAAAAATCTCATATAATTCTTATCAACATAAGAAAAATATGTAAATAACAACTACTTAACAAAAGAAAACAAATATAAATGAAGTTCCATACCAGTTTGTTGTAAACATGGTAGTGTTCTAATATTTTTATCTTACAAAGTTAACAAATGCACCTCATATTGTAGACAAACAAAAATTAGTATATTAAAAATATGGTTTGTATTACAAAAATGAACATGAAAAAAATCAATATTTTCATTCTGTTGGATACTATCCATAAACATAACTGTAAGATATGGTTTACAATTTTTATTTCTGAAACCTGATGAAAAAAATTCTAAAAACCATGAAAATGCACCCCAAAAAATATTTAATTATAAAATAAAAGAATGTGATGCCAAAAGTATTGAAAATATACTTAGTTTGCTTTAGAAGCAACAATTTATTTGGAAAGGAAATAAAGATTGTAGAAAACTACTTATACAAAAACAAATGATATAGCAAACAATAGTCATAGAATTATTCTGTTGGGTTTAAATTGTTTAATAGATAAAATAAATTTGGTTCAAATAGAAAACAAAACGGAGGCCATAATTAATGTACCATAAAATTACTATGTTAAATTTTATATGGTGTAATTGTATCATATATAAATAATGTATATTCACCTCTTAAAGTATATACTAATATAAGAGGAGGTTATTGGTTCTATGATTTTAATGGATTTAGAAATCCAGACAAAAATCATGTGTTATTCAATCATTGATTTTAAAATACTTATTAAAATGATGTGTTATTGGTTTCATGATTTACAAATACTTGTTAAAATCCCATGTTATTCATTCAATGATTTGTTTTTGGATTTCAAAATCCACATTATGTTTTAAATGGATTTGAATGGATTTGAAAGTGTAAAATAGAAGGATTCAAATCCAAGGATAAAACATGTTATTTCAAAATCCATGTATTTTGATTTCTAGAATTTACAATTCCATATGGATTTATAAATTACCTCTCCAATAACACCCTCTAACTAATAATATTATTTATAGTTCATTTTAAACAGAAAAAAATAACATAAATCCCTCGCGTGGAGTGTTCCCTAGTTTTTAAATAAATATTCATGTTTAAGGAAAACTAGTTCACTTTAGGATTGGACAAAAAGCTTTGTCAACATAAACGTATTAATTAAGGTGAACAGAATATGACTCACATTGGCCATTTTGCAACGTTAATTTTGAGATTTCACATTTCTAGCTAGATTTTGTTATTCCCAAGCATTCCTTATTTCACTAAAAAAAAAAAATGAATCTCCTGATTTTAATAAAATTTGTGGTATCTTAAGAATTTTTAAATAAAATAGTCACTCATGTGTTAAGTAGTGTCAATGCAAAAAAAACGAACCACATTACAATTACATCAATTTTATTATGTAATAGTCACTCCTCATGTGGTAAGTAGTGTCAATGCAAAAAAACGAACCACATTACAATTACATCAATTTTATTGTATATGAACCTTGGCCAGAAGGAACTGAAATAGAAAACGAATTTTAGTTGTATATGATTATAATTCCACAAGCAATACGTTATACGAGTAAGGAAGAAGAAAGAAAAAAGCTGAAGGACCTGATTAGAACGAAAGAGCCAAAGGCTTCCAGCAGCATTCCGAAGATAAGGGACCCCAACAGAATGAAGAAGACACCAAAGCCGAAAGATATGGAACCCTGAGTAGCGAAGGACATATAAAGCTAAATGAACACACAAACACACACACACGTGACACTAAGGAGAAAGAAAAAAAATCAAGCGGAGACTGAGCGAGAGATATTGATATGGTAGGGAAAGATAAGAACCAAACCATAAAATTTTGATGCAACATGAAAAACTCCAGGGTAGACTTGAGGCCAACGGTTAGAGTAACCCCCGAGCTGAGAACAATCTGAGAAAATATGAATGGAAAACAAAAAGAAAGGATAAGCTATCACTATGGTTCTGTACTTATGCAAGAAAAGTGGCAAAGCCATGGAAAACAAAGATATCTGAGGGGTGCTTACATTCCCGACAGCAAGCAGTTCCGGTTGAAAAACAAAGATTATTCCCAAAAAGGAGAAAAATAGTCCAAATCCTGTTAAGCCTATCCCAATTTCTGTTTCAAAACACATAACAAAATTTGGTTGTTTTGTAAGTAGGGTAACCAAGTTCATTAGGAACCAAATTTGTACCACTGACAATAAAGATGTACCGAGATAAATTATGAATGGGGATTCCCAGCAATAAAGGAAGGATGGTCAACTCATAATCAAGAACATGATAAATAAAACTAAGTAATGTGGATGTTCTTCCAACAACAAGAATATTTAGAAATAACAGTGGTGAGATCATACTTTGGTCCTTCTTTAGAGAGGAAGACATCATGGTTCCTGAATGGTCCAACCGACAAAAGGTCCAAGGTCGGCCAGAAGCCACTGAAATTTTGTTTGTGTATTTGGTAAATAGATGGGAATTCCTATAGTGTGCATAAGTGCACTTTATGTGCTTTATTGGCGGTGTTATGGAAAGATTTCCAATCTTTATCAAACAAGATTGGAAACAAGAATATTTCTTCATAGTTTCAAGATTTCTCCTTTATCTTGTGTAACTTGGGGATAAATTTTGAAGATTTCCAGCTTTAGGATTTTCCAATCTTTGCCTTCAAATTAATATTCTTCAAAAATGAAATTCTTTACCACCGAAGCCGCATAGTCTCCATTTGTTCCCACAAGCTACGGCCACGAGTTCTTCCCCGCATGCGGTCCACGTTAGATCGGTCAATCATTTACGTTTGGCATGTTAGAGATCATAAGCTCATGTTTGGGTACATCAAAACTAAAACACATCAACATGGCTTGACTCGACCATGCATGACATAATAACCTCAATGAAATAAACTTTAAATTCTTATTTTCCTCAATATGATATGGGTGAAACTTCAAATAGACTGTGAAATATGTAAAAGTATATATAAAACAAATTTTAAATGATTTGAAGCCAGCCATATCTAACGGAACATTAACTATAAAGTATTTAGTCCAAACTAATTAATACAGAATCATATCATAGCTCGTATATTATAATATTCGGAAACTTTTGTCTAAATAAAATGCACAATATGCAAACAGACGATATATATTGAGCGCAGTTAAGTAATTTGAATTCAAAATTTCATTGTGGTGTTCATTGAATTGCGTCTGCCATATTTTCCTTGTTACATGGCACGTACATGCATGGTGAGAAAAGGAGCGGTTAGACACAACTTAATTAATTATAAGTACACATTAGCTTAGAAAAAAAATGGAAGAGAGTATTGAACAGAGAAACAAAAAGAGAGAACTCAAATTTATAATATTAGGTGTGAATAATGAACTAAACAGAGAGTATATTAGTATTAAAGAAACGTATGATTTGATTAAAACTAGAAAAAAAAAATCAATTAAAGCCGCAATAAGATCAATTAAGAAGTATGGACTATACAAACAAACAAAATAACTTACCAGGACATTCGGACGACATTTTTTCTTCCCTTCACTTTCTTTCTTATTTAATTCTGTAGTTGTGATATATTCACTATAGCGTTTTACGTTTAGGACTCTCATAGTCCCCAATTTATAGAGTCGGATACGTTGATGTTGGTGTCGTCGGTGAGGTACGTAGTATATATTCAAAAGCCAAAACTTTGACAAAACCATCCTTTAATAGGCCCTTTTCACATTAATGATTTATTTGGTAAAAGCTTTGACACTTAATTATTACTACTTTTTTTGTTAAGCTTTGAAAAGTGTAGTTGTATAATCGATATTTAAACCTTATCGAGAACATGATAACTACGGTTCTTTTTAAGGCAAAGACAATGTCGTTAGGAACGCTGACTGGTTTCTGTTTACAACGTTATATGTGATATTGCATTTGATCTTATTCATCTGATTTTCATTTTAAAACGTTTTAACATTAAAGAAAAAAAAAACAATAATACCCAAAATATGACATTTGATATATGTTGCAACTCTTTAACGTCAAATTTTGTGAAATTGTCACTTAGCCAGATGAAATGAAGAAAGTGTCCTATAGAACTTATACAGTACATGCCAATTTATGTCGAAGTACAACAATAATTTAAAACTTTAGTCATAGTTAATAGTCAATCTAATATGGTTGATATATGGTAGTGTACATACATATTCGAGCTTTCATATGCATGCTTTAGGGTGTCATAAAACATTAACGTAATCATTATATCCTTTTCTGCTATAGAAGATGATAATTTTAAAATGATGTCAGCAGGAAAGCTGAACAAAAATTAAAACCATAAATATCCTATATACTACGTTCTTTTGTAAATGATCTTTTAGACTAATGCACACAAATTAAAATGTCATTTAATTTTTGTTTATTTCCAAACTACAACATCATCCAATATTACCACCTAACCAAGCTTTGTTAGTAGCTTATATAGCCAAAAAAAAAAAAAAAAACTTTGTTAGCAAAATAGTGTCGTGATAAACTGAACCATAATATTAGAATTACACATAAAACCGGAACCGCTAATCAAATGTGTAAACGTATAGAGAAATTTTGTTGGTGTCATCGCAACTTAATTTAATTTCAGTTGATAATTAACCCTCATTGATTATGTATACTAACTAGGCCATTCTCGAAAGTATTTCACTGGTCGACCATTTAAGGTAGTGACGAAAATTGTCCACATAGAGTTAGACGATAAAATGCAAACTCAACAGTTTCCTCAACATCCAGGAGCATGGAAGTCAAACAAAAAACAGAGAGCTTTCTTGATTCATAACCTTTAATAGTTGAAGTAAGCGAGGTTGATCTAATTATTGTTGTTGAGAACACCATGTCTATGAGTATATTGAGTATGTAATCTAATAAGCGAGGTATAACGTTGCTGCTAGTATAGATACAGTAAAACTTCTATAAATTAATAAACACTGTAAATTAATAAATTTTGTTGGTCCCAAGTCGGACCAGTGTAAAAAATAACAAAATTTGATAAGACAATAAGATAATATATTTTTTTGAAATCTCTACGTACAATATGGTCTCAATAATATCGTAAATTATTAATCATGTAAATTTACATATATATATATATATATATATATATATATATATGTTGATATATGTATGCTTTAAAACTTTGAATTTTCTCCTACAGTTCATATCTATAAAACAATTGTTATGTTGTATTTTTAGACTATAATGATAGAAAATACTCTATAACATATCATAAAATAACTAAGTTTTTTTAAAAAATTTGATTTCTACATATGCATCACTTTCATTTTGATAGTTTTATAGAGTATTTGTAATTTGTTGTCAATAATGTTTTCTAAATATTACAAATTGATCAATTCTATATTGTTAACATCCGAAAGTCTAATCTTATTTTGCTAAAATTATCTCAATTCATAAATTTTTAAATTTAAACAATTAAATATATCTAGAAATTAATAACTATTAATTTACACTATAAACAAAAGAACCAACAAACTCTAGTAGAATCTTCTGAGTTCTGATGATCACTTACTCTTTGATCGCTTCATGTTCCTGCAGAATCTGCTACCACACAGACATTCAAAGGGTTTCATCAGAGACTCATCATCGTTGAAGTCAATGCCACAATCCTGAGAATGTGATCAAGTCCATAATTCACATAAGATCAAAGTATATACAAAGATATCTGTATATACAATCGTTTTCATGGGTATAGGAACTTCTCAATGTAGATGATATGTATTTTTAATTGTTTATATATTTATATTATTTTGTGACTATGACAAAATCATCTACATATATAAAAATTATCTGATTGTTTGATACATTGATACATTGACTGTTTATATATGGCAGCAAATTAGTCATTTTTTGGTTCTTTGATATATTGAATAGATATTAAAAAAACTAAGCAAAACATATGCAAAATATAAACAAAACATAAGTAAAATATTTTTACGTATGTGTTTTATAATGTAATAGATGTTTGAAAGTAAAATTGAAAAACCATATGAAAGTTGAAAATTTGCAACCACACTAACAAAATGCTAATGTGACAATAAAAAATAGATGGTATGATATTTGAGAGTCTATTTATGTGTTATTACAAATTACCATTTTGTTAGTTAATTAATAATATATTTTCGTATAAATTTTTAATACAAGTTCTCAACTTTGATGTAGTTTTTCATTTTCCTTTCAAACATTTAATAAATTATATAATACTTTAATAATGTAAATAAAAAGATTATGAAATATGAAATAAAAAGAGTTAATAACAAACAAAATATTATAGATTTATAATAAAAAACGTAATCACATTTTCAAAAATAAATACATAAGCTACCTTAAAAAGATATACAGTAAAACCTCTATAAATTAATACTCGATAAATTAATAAACACTATAAATTAATAAATTTTATTAGTCCCAAGTCGGGCCAGTGTAAAAAATAATAAAATTCGATAGGATAATAAAATAATAATTTTTTAAATTCCTATGTAAAATATCGTCCCAATAATATCATAAATTAATAATCATGTAAAATTACATATATATATATATATATATATTGATATAATAAAGTATGCGTCTCCTAAACATTATATTTATAATACAACTGTTATGTTGTATCATCAGACTATAATGATATGAAATATTCTATAACATTTCATCAAAATAACTAAAACGTTTTAAAGTTTTTAATTTCTAAATATGCATCATTTACATTTGATTGTTTGATAAGCTATTAAAATATGACAATTGATATTTTTATTCATAGATTTGAATTTATATATGTCATGTGTATAAGTGAATTTCTCTATAGTATTTGTAATTTATTTTCAATGATGTTTTCTAAATACTTCAAATTCAATTCCAATACCATAAAATTTTCAACATCTGAAATTCTAATCTTATTTTCCTAAAATTGTCTCAATTCATAAATTTTAAAATTTTAAACAATTAAAAATATATCTATAAATAAATAATTATTAATTTACACTATAAAATAATAATTATTAATTTATAGATAAATTAATATCACTATAAATTAATAAAATGTCTTCATCCTAATATTATTAATTTATAGAGTATAGAGGTTTTACTGTAGTAATACTTTGGGCAAATGATGTACAACTTGTAATAAATAATAATTACCTTTGCCGTCACACGAAATGTGTGGATTGCTGCTTTAGTATGGTGTCCACGCATCATTTAACTGTCTTTTATTGTGTGAGATTTTTTGTTTTCGCCTGTTTAACTAAAAAACAAAAACGATTAATCTTCTCTTCTTCTATAAGAAAATATAATTTGGGTTGAATTAATTTGTTTATGTGTTTGAGAAATTAAACAAAAACCAAGAAGCTTCATTACATAATAATAAGAGAATCGAACGGTCATTACATCATAATAAGAACTGGGGAAAACAAAGGAAATACACACGTTTTTTATGCTTTTTTTGGGACAAACAGATAAAGCAAGCTTATACTACTAGCTAGAGAACAAAGAAGAACAGACCTGGATCTAAAAAAAAACAAAAGAAACTAAGCCAAATAAAAAATAATAAAAAAACTAAGCCAAATAATCCACCACATTCAAACGGGCTGCCAGACTCTTAAAGAGAACATAAACGACAATCAACAACCCAACAATCAAGAGAAACATGGTCACAAAGTAGAAAAAAAAAAGTCCAAGTAGGTGACGATGAAAAATATTGCCGTAAGTATTATTGCTAGAGCACGGATTGAAATTTATTTTATTTATATTTTAATTTTTATTTATCTGATTGTTTTTAAAAGTTTTTTTTGATAAAATATTATGCAATAAAATCGTATGTTAAATATGATGACTTGAAAAAGACACTTATTTTATAAGTTTAATATTGTAAATGATTCTAGATAAGTAATTTTGCTATAACACTGGTTGAATTTTATTTTTTACAAAATTTTGTATATTTTGTATTTTAAAATAAAATTTTCATATGTTGTATTAGTTTATGTACGTGAAGTTATTTCAACAATGTATATTTTACATCATGACTTGATGTCATTATAAGATATAATTTTGTAAATTTGGAGTGTTTATAGTTTCTAACTTTTATATCAAATTTCAATATTTAAAAAATATTTCAAAATAAATTATTTAAAGTTTATTATATTATATAAATTTATAAAACTCAACAAAAAGTATGAAATTGAATTTAAATACTCAAATTTTGAGCCGTTACTCAGTAAATTTTTTAATTCAATAGATATTATTTTTAAAGAATAATATTACTAAAACTTGAATATTTTATAGATTGAATCTTTATATTTGTTTTTAAAAATTCAACTTATGGTATATCCGGAAATAAAAATCTTTTTTAATTATAATAAATAATATGATAATTTATTTGTTTTAGAAAATAGACTCATATATAAAATGAGAGGTATTGTATAATGATAATTAACAAATTAATATGTTAATTTAGATATCAAAAGATTTTATTTGATGAATAATTTAATTAAAGAAATTAATATGATAAGTTAGATGATATCAAATGATTCTTTAAAATATTTTCTTTAAGATTTTTGGAAATAACATATTCTACTAATAAAATATTCCGAAAATAAATTAAGGTTGTACCCACTATTTAACTTGTAACCAATTAATCTATCAATTAATTTATAGCCAACTTATTAAAATTATATAATCTATCAATTAAACTATTTGCAAATGCAATAATACTTTAAACGGGAATATTAATATCCCCGACTATATGTTTTATTGCGCTGCAGTTATACCACCCCACCTAAGTCACAAAGTAAGATATTTGAAAAACTCGAGCGTACGTGCTTATACATGGTATATATGAACCAACCATTAGACGAAAAGAGAGAGAGAGTATGTACGTAACTCTGAATACAATGTTGGATTCATGAATCGTTGTGCAAACATTCATAAAATATATTTTCTGTTTCTGTATATTACTTCTAACTTAAAGCATGCATGATGCAATAACTAGACTGTATGTATCCTATGCAAACCAACTCTTTTGTGCGGTTAAAAAGAAGGAGCAGCAACAAATTATGTTGGAATGTTATGAATTTACGAAAGCAGAGAGACTACAATATAATCGAGCTCTTTTTTTTTTTTTCACTTCAGTGGGACATAATTGAACATATATATTACTCAAACCATCTTTTTTATGTTTTTGGTTGCAAACTCTTAGAACATGACAGCGAGACCAAGAGCAGTTGATAAATCAGACAAAAAGGCAGGCAAATCCTCGGCTGATGCTGCCGTCACAAGCTTCCCATCAGTTACACATCCCTTTGATTCAACAGCCTCGCCTCCAGCCACCTTCACCACCACCTTCATCCCCTTCCCACTCGCGCATCGCTTCCCCTACAAATTCATAAAGAGAAACTTCTAGTGACCAAGAAAAAGCTTACTAGCTAGATTCCAGAGGTATGCAGTACTACTCCCTATAACTGCATTCTCTGTTTTGACAGAGCTCATCATATGAAAGTTGTAACCTAAAACCTCTTCCCAAAAGAAAAGACAAGTTACCTTAAGAAGACCAGTGGCTGCAAGAAGCAATTTACCCTGTCCAATAGCTGCAAAAACCTTATCTTTCTCTGCAAACTTCTTAACCAAAGCAACAGCCTTTTCATTCATAACCAACAGCTCAGGTGATCTCCCTCCTGGTACAACTACACAGTCATAATCATCCACACACACATCATCCCACGATGCCGTCACAAAGAAGTTATGCCCACGCTTCTCTGCAGGAATCTGCCGTCCTTCCTCAAGATCATAAACCGCCGTTGCACACACCTCTCCTTTCTTCTTGTTTGGTGTCACTGCATCCACTTTACAACCTAATGCTTGAAGTGCTCTGAACGGTACATTGACCCCATAGTCTTCTACATAGTCCTTAAAAACCCCAACAACACAAAAACAGAGTAATGCTTCAATGAGTCTTGATGATCCAAAACTAAAGATTAAACATTTTTACTAAGGAATTGAGAAGCTCACCCCAATGAGAAAAAGCACAGAAGCTTGATCCATCTTCAAGCTCGAGACTTTAGCACCAAGAGATTCAAGCAAAACCTTAATCCCGTGACCAAGCGTAGGCCAACCAACCATACTCACAAAGCTCCCGTCCTTAACGCAGTCGGTGATCTCGAACATGCTCTGTATCCCTGGCTGCTGCCACCACTCGCCGCCGGAGAGTTTGATCAGAGGCTTCAAGCTTTCAAACGCCGTGCATTTCACGCCGCCGGCGAGGACTCCGGCAGCCAGCAGCATAACCTGGCTGTGGCAGCTTGTGAAGATGAGCTTCTTGGACTCGGCGAATCTCGCCACGAGGTCGACGCATTTCTCGTCGGCGCTGAGAATCTCCGTGAATCGTCCTCCTGGGATGATGATGACGTCGTAATTCTCGGGTGTGACGTCATCGAAATTGGCGTTTAAAGTCAACTGGTCAACGACCATCTCGGTGTATAGCTTTTATTTAATACAAAAAAATAATTATTAGTTAACAAAGATACGTAATTCGAAAATTTTAAGTAAGCCAAGTTCTTCTCCATATGAGATTTATACAAATAATTATAAATACGTATTTTTTGGGTTAATAATTATTATTTAACAAAGAAACAAATTCAAAAAAGAATACGTAATTTAATAAATTATATATTAACCAAAAAAATACGTACAGTAATTCGAAAACTTTAATGAAGATTAGTGTAAAAATTTGGAACCTCGAGACCCGAGAAATCGTGGGCAGACATAACGCAGCGATCACCAGCCGTGCGGTTGGGTGAAACGCAGTGAACGTTAACGCCAAACGATTGGAGGATGTAGAGAGGAACCATCGTCTCGTAGGCTTCCATGTAGTCTCCACATAACAGCAAAGCTGATTTCTGAACCGTCACCTATCCCATTTTGCTAAATGTTTAGTATTTTGTGAATAAGACAATGTAAAGAAGAACTAATCTGATTTTATACATATGATTTGACATGTGGAACTTTTGCATCACCCACCAACTCACTCCTTGTACCTACATTTTTAGACAGTTTCAAAGTCTAAGCGGCGAAAAGTCCATATTACTTACGATCCCAATTTTATATTGGTGTTATAATTGAACGTCAATCATGACTTTCAATATTATATTTTCTGTATACTTTGGACATTGACTTTGTATACCATGTTGAAATCTTTACATCTATCCACTTGGCGGGTTTACTATTAAACACATTATTCAGAGTTTTGAGATAAAATGAAAATTGTTTTGGTTTATTATTTATACTATTAAACACAACATAAACCCCTTGAGATTTTGTAACTTTTAAGTCTTAAACTTGAAGGTGTAACTAATTTTTTTCTTCTTCTTCATAATCTATTGTGTAGAGAAAAAAACAAAAGATATTCTCTGTTGATTGATTTGATATGTAGTTTTTATTTTTAGTACCAACAAATTTTGAGTGGAAAATTTTGGTATGCTAATATCTAACTTTCGTTAGCCGTTACGACAGAAAATTAATTCTCTGTCGATCACGTGGAAAGGTTTGAGTTACGGCAAGCTTGGGCCACGAACAAATTTACACTATGGGGAGTTTGGTATGCTAGGAGCTTAGGTTTGTGGTAAGCTTGGAATGTGGTGGAGTTTGTGCTACAAACTAGAACCTAGATGACTTTGCTCGAATATGGACAATCTAGTATGTAGAATGATTGGGTTATGGGAATCGCCTCGTGAAATGTACATGTATGTGTGAAAAAAATCATGTGAGAATGCAAAGAGCCTCTTGATTAACCCATTTACATATAACACATGTTACGTGTTGATTTTTACTTATACGAGAAACTTGACGTCCTAAACAATCACAGCATGCGTTTTATTTACAAGAACCTTGACGTCCTAAACAATCAAATACTCCCTCCGTTTCAAAATATAAGATGTTTTGAGTAAAACACGCAGATTAAGAAATAACCACTTTAAAAAATTTAATCAATCATAAACAAGACTGCATAATATAAAGTATTAAACTAATCTAAAAGTTACTTAGAAACTTGAAAACATCATATATTATGAAACAAAAAAACTTCTCTAAACATCCTATATTACGAACGGAGGGAGTACTATATATTACAAGAAACTTGACGTCCTAAACAATCACACCATACTATCATATGACTAATTTTTCTACAATCTGTATATCACACGGTCTGCTGTAATTTATTTGCACCTTACTTTTTTGTTTTCTTTCGTAATGGTCTACTAATATCTAACTTTTTCGTTAGCCGTTAAGTCGCTTTAATTGAACACAAACAATTTTTTGCTTGAAATTTATGTGAAGCAACTAGCTAACATACTATAGAGGATATAGGAACACTAATTGCATTCACTTAAAACCAGAGACATACATTTATTTATACAAGTTTAGACATCAGTAACCGTTCGGGGAACGATAATTATTTAATACATGATCGCCAACCAAGCACACATCGTCGTCTATATTATAGATTTCTTTATTTCATCTTATTACGCATATATAGTAATTTTACATGTCGTCTTAGCCGGTGGTAGGGACTTGGACGACGATACGGTTTCTATCAACCCTAACCCTGACACGGTTGCACCTGAAGTCTCCGGTCACCGGAGTTCCATCCAAAATCACGACAGCATCGACGCTGGTGTTCTCTCTCTCTATCACCGAAGCCGCATAGTCTCCATTTGTTCCCACAAGCTCCGGCCACGAGTTCTTCCCTGCATGCGGTCCACGTTACATCGGTAAATCATTTAAGTTTGGCATTTTAGAGATCATAAGCTGATGTTTGGGTTAATCAAAACAAAAACACATCACCATGGGCCATGGCTTGACCCGACCATGACATAATAACCTCAATCAAATAAACATCAAATTCCTATTTTCCTCAAAATGTTAGCTATAAAGTATTTTCCAACATATATAGATTTATTTTCTATTTTAATCCACACTGATACAAAATCATATATTAGCTCGTATATAATCTTCGGAAACTTTTGTCTAAATAAATTGCGCAAACTGCAAACTTGGATATATATTTGGCGCGCAGTTAAGTATAGTTTGCGACTTTGCGTAACAAAAGTTATGTCTTATGTTTGAAATCAAAATTTGATTGTGTCTTTGAATTACGCGTCTGCCATAGTTTCCTTGTTACATGGCACGTGCATGGTGAGAAAATGAGCGGTTAGACAACTCATGTAATTATAAGAAAACATTAGCTTAGAAACAAATGGAAAATTTTTCCTTCTTTCCTTAACAAAAAATAAAAGAAGAGAGTATTGAACAAACAAACAAAAAAGAGAAAATCAGATTTATAATAAACTTCTGAACTAACTAGAGAGTATATATATTAGTATTAAACAATTGTATGATTTGATTTAAAAGAGAAAAAGAATAGATCAAAGCCGCAATAACATATTAACATCAATTAAGAAGTATGAACTATACAAACAAACCAAAAAACTTACCAGGACATTCGGACGACATTTTCTTCCCTTCTCTTTTTTTTTTCTTATTTAATTTCTGTAGTTGTGATGTATTTGGCTATAGCATTTAGGACTTTTAAGTCCCCAATTTATAGAGTCGGATACGTCGATGTTGGTGTCGGTGTCGTCGGTGAGGTTGTACGTAGTATATATTCAAATGCCAAAACTTTGACAAATTAAACCACCCTTTCACATTAATAATTTGTTTGGTAAAAGCTTTGACACTTAATTATATTTTTGTAAAGCTTTGAAAAGTATAATTGTATAATCGATATTCAAACCTTATCGAGAGAACAAGATAAACCTTATCGAGAGAACAAGATAACTAAGGTTTTCTAAGGCAAAGACAATGTCGAAATCTTTGAAAAACAAACAAAGGTGAAAACAATGTTACGAAGGGATTCTGTTTACATATATATGATGCATTTGATCTTATCTATCTGATTTTCACTTAAAAACGTATTTAATATATATTCTTTTTTAAACAATATCCAAAATAATTCAAAACTTATATATGTCAATTTATGTAGAGGTATACGTAACTTTGACAAACAACAATAATTAAAACTTTAGTCATAGTTAATATATATATATATATATTTTTTTTATGTCAATCATACTAGTTAATAGTCAATCTAGTATGATTGACATATTCGAAGTTAGCATTTAGTGTTTCTAGTTGCTTGTCTTGCATGCTTTAGGGTGTCATAAAATAGCTGTGGCCGTCCCAAAAATGGTAAGTCAAAGCTCATTAAATTACACCGAGATATAATCATATGCTGAAATTGAAAAAGTTTAAAAGATAAATAGGCTGTTACGTTTCTACAAGCTAATTTTCATCGTATTGGATAGGGTTTTGGAGAATTCAGAGGGCTGTTTATTGAAACAATATGACAAGCAAACGCTTAGCTAATGCTTCAACCAGGGTTCAGCCTCCACCATGAGGAGGTGAACCTTTTCTTTTAACTTTGGTTTATACTGGTCTGCAAAGGGGACAACTGAAGCTATATTGTGGTTTATTTTTGTAGTCAGGGAGTTAGAGCAAACCTATTGCACATCCTCAAATTAGTGTCTCTAACTTTTAATAATATTAATCTAAATTTAGATCTTCATCCTATTGTTTTTAGTTTTTTTCCTTCCATTGGTCATTCCTAAATATGGGTGTCTTGACTCCAAACTCAACACAAAACTGAACATTGATTTCTTGTTCTATGCTGAACACAAAATATGGGTGAATAATCACCACCGTTATTATTCTTCTTTCCTCCGTCAAGAGCCACCATAGCCTTCCAAATAACAAACTCAAGTGAATATGAGCAGCAGCACAAGTCCCCAACACGAGACAAAATTTGAATATTTGTATGTATACATGTGCTAACACACAATAAATTCACTACAAACCAAAGTCTGACAACGGCAATAAATAAATTATGCTACCATCATCGTTGCTAACAACCATTGTGGAAGAAGAACCTACAACAACAAAAATAAAGACATCATTACGACAGACTGGCCGTATAATATGACTAGAAGGCACAAGAGAAAAATAAAATGAGGTATATGATGAAACCAGCTTGGAGAATCCACATTAAAAACATATATACCTGCTGTCAAACTGATGTAAACATGAGAATTATCATCAAAGGTACTGAAGTGAAGACACAATCTTCAGAAGACAGTAGGTCAAGTATGGTATTCAGACAAATCAACCCGTATACATAGCTTCAACCATCCCGTGCAATTACTAATCCTTAAGGCACCCATTAATACGAGAGTCACTGACCAAAACAAAAAACGTAGCTCATAACACCTGAAATATATATCCACCCAGAGAATGGAAGCTCCAAGTTAATTCCTAATTAAAGAGACAACCCTTGCATTATATATTTAAACCATAGATTATATGCAGACTGCAAACTCAGAGAAAGGCAAAAACAGAGATAAGGAGAAGGAAACCTTATCACATCTCCATGGTACTTTATTTGCTTGGATGTTCACTGCATCATCCAACTCATGAAGATCGCTTCCTGAATATCTTGCAAAAAAAAGAAGCTTTATCCCATCTCATAACAAGAACAAGAAAACAACTATACGAGTAAAGAGAACCACACCTGGAGGGCCATAAAACCGCTAGCAAATTGAGTCATTGGAGAGTTGTGGAAGGCAGTATCTTTGACAAATTCTGAAACCGAAAACGCAGAAAGAAGCAGATACAACATCATACCTTTAAAACCATTGAACACACTAGGAAGTTTAACCACAAAGATCTCTGTTTAGAGTGGTCAGCTATCTTACCCGAGTTTGCTAGCTTTCTTACCTGGACATAAAAGAAGAAATCATCAAAGTCTGACGCAGCGAGACTTAAGCTTTTCAAGAGTGAAATACAAACACAAAAAATTATACTTTACGGTTGAAGAAGCAATCAAACAAAACAGATAGAGATAGTTAAATCTTCATGTCATCTTAGAACAGAGACATCAAATCTAGTAAAGGAACCAACTTTGCTCCGTAACCCAATTCCCATAAAGCCTCAAAATTCACCAATACTACAAGAAGGATCTTAAAACAAAAAAAATAATCCCACAAAAACTTTACAAAAACAACGAATCGAGATCCATACCTGATACAATTTGTTCCGTGAAACCAAGAGGGACAAATCTCAGCAAGAAGAAGATGACGACGAGTGATCAATTTCACCTGGAAACCGATCAGAAAATCGATTGTTTTGTTTTTCTCGATTTTGATAAATCGATTCATGTTCTTAGTTTCGTTTTGGTGGTATCGAAAAAAAGAGAGAGGGAAGCAACTGAATAAAAGAGAAGGAAGAAAACAAAAATAAAACAAAATAAATCTTAACCAGTAGATAAGTGACAGGTCGGGTATCTAAAACAATTTGTGCAGAGGCACAGTTCACTGAAAATTCAAACATTATTTTTCAATCAAATAAATAATAGAAAAAACAAAAGACATCCCATGAGACCATCTCCAATGGTTTTCTCTAGGAATTCTATAATAGAGGTGACTTTTGCTTCAACAGATATCTCTATTTTTTCCTCTAAAAAAAAATATTCCGTAGAGATTCCTTTTTTATTTTACTGTTAATACCTTTTACTTCTAAAAGTTGCAAACTAACCCATTTATTTTAGTATTTATGAAACTTTCATTAAATTATGATATTATTTAAATTTTTAACATTCATAAATATTACCAGAATATTAAATAATTAGTCTTTGTTGTATATCAAATAATTAGTCTTTGTTGTATTAAATAATTCGATTGGACAAATTTTTAGGGATATTGGTGAATCCGGAAGTAATTTACCAGAATATTAAATAATTAGTTTTTGTTGTATTAAAAATAATGTTATGGCATGAATAAAAACTAAAATATTTAAGTTATTTATATTTAATAAGATTTTATATAAATTTTCTTTTGCAAATAATAATCTCAAATTTTAAAAATATTTTTCTATACAAAAACCTTTAAAATTTTTTAATACGAAAATCTTAAAAAAATTTAAACCAAAATATTAAAATTAGTCAAATTTAACTTTATAATCAATTATCCTATTAATATACAAATTAAAATATTATTAAAATATTTAAATTATTATTAAACTATTTAAATATATATTTAAATTATTATTAAACTATTGATATATATATTTTATTTATTTTGATCATAAATATAAAAGTGTTAAAAGTTCAAGGACCAATTTATAAATAAAAAAGTTCAACTCTATTATAGAGGAAAAAATAGAGTTCCTCTATATATAGAGGAAAAACTAGAGATCTCTATTATAGAGGTAGAAATAGAGTTGGGTTGGAGTGGATTTTACTTTAAAATAGAGTTAAAAAGCAAATATAGAGGTGGGTTGGAGATGCCCTGAGTATGTGCAATGGCCTTGCTCTTATAGTTACACAACGAGACGAAGGAAGATTGATAAGCCAAAGTCGCATTATAGCAAAAACTTTACAAAAATGACGAATCGAGATCCATACCTGATACAATATGTTCCGTAAAACCAAGAGAGACAAATCTCAGCAAGAAGAAGACGACGACGAGTGATCAATTTCACCTGGAAACCGATCAGAAAATCGATTGTTTTGTTTTCCACGATTTTGATAAATCGATTCATGTTCTTCATTTTGGTGGTATCGAAAGAGAGAGAGAGAGAGAGAGAGAGAGAGAGAGAGAGAGAGAGAGGAGAGAGAGAGAGAGAGAGAGAGAGAGAGAGAGAGAGAGAGAGAAGAGAGAGAGAGAGAGAGAGAGAGAGATATAGAGAGAGAGAGAGTGAGAGAGAGAGAGAGATAGAGAGAGAGAGAAGCAACTGAATAAAAGAGAAATAAGAAAACCAAAAATATTACAAAATAAATCTTAACCAGTATATAAGTGACACATCGCATGTATGTTGGTATCTAAAACAATTTGTGCAGAGGCACCATTCTCTGAAAATTCACAATTAAAACATTATTTTTCAATCACTTAAATAAAAAATAAAAAACAAAAGACATCCCATGAGTATGTGCAATGGTCTTGCTCTTATAGTTACACAACGAGACGAAGGAGGATTGATAAGACAAAAGTCGCATTATAACAAAAACTTTACAAAAACAACAAATCGAGATCCATACCTGATACAATATGTTCCGTGAAACCAAGAGGGACAAATCTCAGCAAGAAGAAGATGATGACGAGTGATCAATTTCACCTGGAAACCGATTGTTTTGTTTTCCTCGATTTTGATAAATCGATTCATGTTCTTCGTTTCGTTTGGGTGGTATCGAATGAGAGAGAGAGAGAGAGGGAAGCAACTGAATAAAAGAGAAAGAAGAAAACCAAAAATAAAACAAAATAAATCTTAACGAGTAGATAAGTGACACGTCGCGTGTATGTGGGTATCTAAAACAATTTGTGCAGAGGCACAGTTCTCTGAAAATTCACAATTAAAACATTATTTTTCAATCACTTAAATAAATAAAAAAACAAAAGACATCCCATGAGTATGTGCAATGGCCTTACTCTTATATTTACACAACGAGAAGAAGAGGATTGATAAGACAAAAGTCGCATTATAACAAAAACTTTACAAAAACAACGAATTAAGATCCATACCTGATACAATATGTTCCGTGAAACCAAGAGGGACAAATCTCAGCAAGAAGAAGACGACGAAGAGTGATCAATTTCACCTTGAAACTGATCAGAAAATCGACTGTTTTGTTTTCCTCGATTTTGATAAATTGATTCATGTTCTTCGTTTCGTTTCGGTGGTATGGAAAGAGAGAGAGAGAGAGAGAGAGGGAAGCAACTGAATAAAAGAGAAAGAAGAAAACTAAAAATAAAACAAAATTAATCTTAACTAGTAGATAAGTGACACGTTGCGTGTATGTGGGTATCTAAAACAATTTGTGCAGAGGCACAGTTCTCTGAAAATTCACAATTAAAACATTATTTTTCAATCACTTAAATAATAATAAAAAAACAAAAGACATCCCATGAGTATGTGCAATGGCCTTGCTCTTATAGTTACACAACGAGGCAAAGGAGGAATGATAAGACAAAAGTCACATTATAACAAACTTTTCAAAAACAACGAATCGAGATCCATTCCTGATACAATATGTTCCATGAAACCAAGAGGGACAAATCTCAGCAAGAAGAAGACGACGACGAGTGATCAATTTCACCTCGAAACCGATCAGAAAATCAATTGTTTTGTTTTCCTCGATTTTGATAAATCGATTCATGTTTTTTTTTCCGTTTCGGTGGTATCGAAAGAGAGAGAGAGAGGGAAGCAACTGAATAAAAGAGAAAGAAGAAAACCAAAAATAAATCTTAACGAGTAGATAAGTGACACGTCGCGTGTATATGGGTATCTAAAACAATTTTTGCAGAGGCATAATTCTCTAAAAATTCACAATTAAAACATTATTTTTCAATCACTTAAATAATAATAAAACAAAAGACATCCCATGAGTATGTACAATGGCCTTGCTCTTATAGTTACACAACAAGACGAAGGAGGATTGATAAGACAAAAGTCACATTTTAACAAAAACTCTACAAAAACAACGAATCGAGATCCATACATGATACAAGATGTTCCGTGAAACCAAGAGGGACAAATCTCAGCAAGAAGAAGACGACGACGAGTGATCAATTTCACCTGGAAAACGATCATAAAATTGATTTTTTTGTTTTCCTCGATTTTGATAAATCGATTCATGTTCTTCGTTTCGTTTCGGTGGTATCGAAAGAGAGAGAGAGAGGTAAGCAACTGAATAAAAGAGAAAGAAGAAAACAAAAAATAAAACAAAATAATCTTGACCAGTAGATAAGTGACAGGTCGCGTGTATGTGGGTATCTAAAACAATTTGTGCAGAGGCACAATTCTCTGAAAATTCACAATTAAAACATTATTTTTCAATCACTTAAAAAAAAAAAAAACAAAAGACATCCCATGAGTATGTGCAATGGCCTTGCTCTTATAGTTACACAACGAGACGAAGGAGGATTGATAAGACAAAAGTCGCATTATAACAAAAACTTTACAAAAACAACGAATCGAGATCCATACCTGATACAATATGTTCCGTGAAACCAAAAGGGACAAATCTCAGCAAGAAGAAGATGACGACGAGTGATCAATTTCACCTGGAAACCGATCAGAAAATCGATTGTTTTTTTTTTCCTCGATTTTGATGAATCGATTCATGTTCTTCGTCTCGTTTCAGTGGTATCGAAAGAGAGAGAGAGAGGGAAGCAACTGAATAAAAAAGAAAGAAGAAAACCAAAAATAAAACAAAATAAATCTTAACCAGTAGATAAGTGACACGTCGCATGTAAGTGGGTATCTAAAACAATTTGTGCCGAGGCACAGTTCTCTAAAAATTCACAATTAAAACATTATTTTTCAATGACTTAAGTAATAAAAAAAACAAAAGACATCCTATGAGTATGTGCAATGGCCTTGCTCTTATAGTTACACAACAAGACAAAGGAGGATTGATAAGACAAAAGTCGCATTATAACAAAAACTTTTCAAAAACAGCGAATCGAGATCCATACCTGATACAATATGTTCCGTGAAACCAAGAGGGACAAATCTCAGCAAGAAGAAGACGACGACGAGTGATCAATTTCACCTGGAAACCGATCAAAAAATCGATTGTTTTGTTTTCCTCGATTTTGATAAATCGATTCATGTTCTTTGTTTCGTTTCGGTCGTATCGAAAGAGAGAGAGAAGCAACTGTATAAAAGAAAAAGAAGAAAACCAAAAATAAAACAAAATAAATCTTAACCAATAGATAAATGACACGTCGCGTGTATGTGGGTATCTAAAACAATTTGTGCAGAAGTACAGTTATCTGAAAATTTATAATTAAAATATTATTTTTCAATCACTTAAATAACAAAGAAAACAAAAGACATCCCATGAGTATGTGCAATGATCTTGCTCTTATAGTTACACAATGAGACAAAGGAGGATTAATAAGACAGAAGTGGCATTATAATCTGAGACACTCATCGGCGCTCACAACCTCTTCTAACCATTGTCAAAATGTGTGACTTCTAAACCAATTTTTTATATTGAATTGATTACTGTTCATTTAACAACGATTAACATCTAATCTTTTTTTTTTTGGTTAAAGGATCGGAGTGGCTAATTTCGTATTGAAATTGCTTGAGAACACTAGTGCTTTTTTAGAACCAAAAGCTTATATTTATACACTCTTGACTTGATAACATAGTTAGTTAGAAACAATCTCAACTCTAATAACAAAAATATAAGATCGTTGATGAGTTTGATTACACTAACTAACTGATTTTTTGGTGTATTTTTTTAATATAAAAACATACTTTTTCTGTTCCTAATAAGATTGGTGTTAATTTAGGCATTCTCAGTTTCTCACACATATTTTTAAAAAGTTAATTTTTAATTAATGAATTAATTTATAAATTACTTTCTGATATTAAAAAAAAAAGTCATTAGATAACGTGCCATGTGGAGAAAGTGAAAAAAAAATCATTTCAGTTTTTAATCTAAAAAATCAATCTTTTAGAAATAAGAAAAAATCTTAAAACATCAATTTATTAGGAACATTATTATATAAAATTTGCTTTTTCTCAGATTTTGTTCATTAGTATTTAATGATTTTGCTTAAATTTCTTATCAAAATCTAAAATTCCCACATTATCAAATTGTTTTCTTAATTATCTTTGTTATTACCAACTTTAATCCTATTTATTGCCATAAATAAAATTCAAGTGAATTATTAATGTAATAAGCTAAAAAAAAAGGGTGTAATAATATCATATTTACAGCAGTGGTTCACAAATTCGATTTCAATTCCCTCAAATTCGATTTCTCTAAAGCCCCTCCCTTCCCCTCCCCAATTCCAAGTTCTAGGGTTTTCGATTTCTCTGCACAAGTTTTGAAAATGGCGGATATTAATACGCCTTCGAGCCCAGCCGGAGATGGAGGAGAAAGCGGCGGCGGCTCTGTTAGGGAGCAGGATCGATACCTTCCTATAGCTAACATTAGCAGGATCATGAAGAAAGCTTTGCCTCCTAATGGAAAGATTGGTAAAGATGCTAAGGATACTGTTCAGGAATGCGTCTCTGAGTTCATCAGCTTCATCACTAGCGAGTATGTTTTTTCCAATTTTTTGGAATGAGTTTGCTTTTTTGTTGAAAAGATTGAAGCTTTTGATTTGTTAGAAATAGTTTTCTTAAATTAGCAACGGATTGAGTTAGGTCAGAGAGTCTTATGATGATGGTCTTACCTAAAGCTAGTTGCTTTTATATTTGAACTCTAATCAAACAAAGTGTTGAATTTGTTTCGTCCTTGAACCGAATCGTTAGTTCTAGGTTGGTTTTTATGTAGCTGTTTGTGCAAACACATCATTGAATATGTAACTGAGTTGTAGTGTTTTCCAAGAATCCATGTTATATATCAGTGAGTAACTTGTGTTTGTTTACCATCTTAGGCAGATATGAAGTAAATGTGCTTCTTGATTGATCCGGTTTAAAAATTCTTTTATCTTTGGGATCTGTTTGTTTTTCTCCTTTGTGTTCATTTAAGACAAAAGATATGTTCTTGATCAGGAATTGTCTGTGTTGAATGCGTTTTACGCTTTGTTTGATGAATGTTCTGTTTCGTATAACATGAGATTCCCATCCCCATAGTTATGATGCAGTTCCTCCTGCCATCTTAAGTTTTAGGTTCAGAAACTGAGTTTTAGGTTCATTTGCTGGTTCTTTATGTTGATTCGTGGACTGTAATGGTCATTTAACTGGTATCTGTTAAATTTTGTGTTAATCAGGGCCAGTGATAAGTGTCAGAAAGAGAAAAGGAAAACTGTGAATGGTGATGATTTGTTGTGGGCTATGGCGACATTAGGATTTGAGGATTACCTGGAACCTCTAAAGATATACCTTGCGAGGTACAGGGAGGTATGTTGCTTTCACTCCCTAACCATGTGTGTTTCTAAGTCCTTCTTCAGACCATGTTGGGAGTGACATGCCATGATATTTTTTCTTCATGTATGTTCTGTGTTGAGTATCTTTGCCAGTATATAGTTTTTGAAGCAAACAAGATAAATCTAGATAAACCCTTGAGATGCTAATTATGCTTTGTTGAAATGTTTTGAAAGATATAGACATTGTGGTATTCTTTTCTCTTGTATGCTTCTGCTGTTTACATACATGATAAAAATCAAGAAGTTTCTTAAACGTGTGACTAATTCAGTTCTTTTCATTCCCTGGGTATGGTTGCTGACACACATCTGCTGATGCAGTTGGAGGTAAATAAATCACATACTCCATTTCTACAGTTTTAGTTTTTTCATTTCCCGAAGAGAAGTTCCATTTCAGCCTCTCTTATGTTTTGTTGTGAAATTATGACAGGGGGATAGTAAAGGATCAGGAAAGAGCGGAGATGGGTCTAATAGAGATGCTGGTGGGGCTGTTCCTGGTGAAGAATTGCCGGTATGATTTTGACTAGTATGTATATGCCATAACCTGTTTTCATCCTAGCTCTGACTTGATGATTCTGATTCAATGACAGAGCTGGTGAAAGAAGTTGCAAGTAAACTCTCTAGAGATGAAGAACAACGCCAAATGATCAAGTACGTAATTCCTCTCTCTATCATACGGCCTCATGTAAACAAAATGAAGAGCATAGTCTTATGTGCATGTAGGTTCTTTATCCAGCCTTCACTTATTAACAACTGAGGATAGTATAGGATAGTGAGACATGTCTTGTTTAATAGTCTTAAATTATAAAACAACTTCTACTTGCTGATCATCTTGACCTTAAATTGCTGTCTTATTGTTGTGGTTGGATTCCAAAACGGTTTGTCTAACGTGGAGTTCTCTAAAATGGTGCAGGGGATATTAGAGATCAGTGTGTTGTTTATATTTGAGCTTAGCTGATCGACGACCATTTTCGGGATTATTCTCAAATTCGGTTGTGTTAGTTTGAACTTTTGGTTTTCCATTTCTGGTTTAGTTGGTTGTATTTAAAGATTTCGATGTTAGATGTGAGAACAGTTTGAATGAAGGAAAAATTTGTCCATGCTATGTTCGCTCATTTTTTAAAAAATTCATTTTGAAAAATGTCAAAATGGTTATTTCATAGATATATTTCTTAATTATCATTTGATACAAAATCTTTCAATTTATAAGTATGTCCAGTAATTATCTTTGTTTTGTGCATAGAATAGAATTACATTTAAGGCAGTTTGATTGTTTCAAATATATACTACAAAAGATTATAACTGCAAACAATAAATTTTCCTTTGAATTTGAAATCTTTTGAGAGAGTAATCAAATGCTTAAATCAAGTAAACCATTTACAAATTTCAAATTCATTTGTCTCTCCTTTAATTCACATATGGTGTGATAAAGTCCTTCTAATTTCAAAATCCTGTTCTTCGAAATCAAGAACCAAAAACAAGAACAATGGATTCTCAAGAAGCTAATTCATCATCGAGTACAGTCATCATCCTTTGTTTTTCCTCCTATCTAAAACCTCTCTACTTTTCAAAAAAACTGATTATATATTTGTGGAATACTCTCTTTTCTCACTTTGCACAGCAGCAAGAGTAAAGGTTGATTTCGTGAAGCCGATGAAAGGTAAAGAGAGTAAACGGAATCATCGCAAAAGCTTGGCGTGGGACACTGCTTTTTTCACCAACCATGGTTTCTAAATTCTAACTCTATTCCCTAAATAAATATTGTGAAGAAACATTTATATTTAGTATTATATTATTCCAATGATATTGAAATTTTTTGTTAAAGGAGTGTTAGATCCTGAAGAATTGTTTGGGAGCTTAAAGATCGACGAGAATGGAGTAAATCATACGTACTCTGTCAACACACTTCTTCCTACGGAAACTAATGCTCGTCCAAGTTTTGCTTGGGACAACGCTTTTTTTACCGATCCAGGTCTTATCTTTTTACTTCAACTATGTGGTTTCAACGTTTTCACATCTTATAACGTGTTCATCTTATTTTCATGTTTTTGGAAGTTGTTTCTATTAAAAAAATACAAATGTGTTGACATGGAACTAGCAAAATAGGATTTTTTAGTCATAATTTAATTTTGCAATTATTTTGTTACTTGATTAGTCAATTATTTAATTAAATCCTCATATATACAAATCAAACCTTATAATTTAGCAAATGCATGACTTGCTTTGAAACTATGTAATGAGCGCTGACATTACCTATTTATGCTAAAGGTGTTCTTGATGCTGAGGAGTTGTCTCTTGTGAACAATGGTTTCACCAGTAACACACAGCTTCGTAAGTCTGCTGATGATTCGATGACGACAATAACTCAAGGAAGCAGATTCTCTGTGTCGAGCATTGAGTCTGATCTGTTTCACGATTTGAAAGCCTCTTTACGTAATTCATCGAATGTGAAGCAGCCTGTAACTCGAGAGAGCCAGCGTAAGTTACCAGATAGTAAAAAGGTAAGAATCCCAAGGAAGCTTTTATATTCTCATAATTAATGGTTTGCTTTCATCTTAACATATTCTGATTTTGTTTGTCAAGAGGACTAAAGGGTACAACAAACGAAAAGATCAACCTTTCAGTCTCATTCCTCAACCAAAAGTATTTTCTTCTTCTTCTTCATCATCCATCTCCAAAACTTTGACTCCTTGTCAAACTAGACGCGAGAAGAAATGTGTTGCCGCGAGTGAGCTCGGTGAGAACATGATTCATTTCACCTTTTTTATTGTTTTCCATACAACACAAAAAATAAATATCAAAACACTTTGCACATATCTTTTTGTTTGAATCTGAAGGGAAGGGAAAACACAAGAATCATGGGTTTGAAGAACAATCTGGATCAAAATCTAACATAAGGTCATCGTATTCACGTTACGCTGTCAAGGATTTGACAACGATATCATCCTCTGGTCTGAGGTTACCACTTCCAAAGATGTGTTTTTTCGACTCGGTATGCTACTTCCAAACGAAATACGTTTTGATGGAAACGTAGCAAATATCTTGTAATGCAAGTTATTGTGATGATAAAGAAAAAGCTTAACTTTTGTTACAGAAGGAGAACGAAGAGAAAGAAAACAGAGAACCAAATGCTGTTGAAGCAAGCAGAAGAAGAAGACACAAGTCCAAACTTGAGACTTCTTCTTCTACACAAGAAACCCGCAGCATTCTGGGGCAACGCAAGATGCGGAAGTGAAAAAACGATCATTATATATTTTTGCTGATTTGGTATTGGATGCGTTAATCGTTTGCGTGTTGAGCCAATGTTTCTTTTTGGATAAGTTATCTTATCTCTTTATTTCTTCTCTTTTTTAATCTTTGATAAATAAAAAAGGGTCTACGCTCTAAAAATCGGAGCTGAAAAAAAATGGAAATGAATTTTTGGTCCGATTGATTAGTCTCAGTCAATATATTTTGAACTGTTAACGTTATGTTGAATTTTCAATATATCTTGTAACATGCATGTTACTTGAGATGGCATATATATAATTCATTTTGTTAAGAATATTTATTAATGCTTCTAAGCTGAAGTTTTTTTTTTCTTTAGTGTTCGATAGCTAATGTTCTTCTACTAAGTAAGTTTGACCAACCGCTTCCTGTTTACCAGTCACCATGCACGTTCTATCTAACAAAGAATATAAGGTACACCTAAATTCTCAAAGGAAACCACAATGAAACTAACTTGACTATATATACAACATATCTCATCTGCATATTTTCCTAGGAATAAGCTTAGCAATTATCATAGCGAAGAACATAAACAAAAGAGGAAGAAAGAATGGCAACCCATCAGTCGTGTCCTTATCTTGGTTTTCTTCCATCCTTCAATTACTAATTTTTTTTTTCTTCATAATTTGATATTGCTACCGCCCTTAATGTAATTTTCGTTTTCATCTTTTCTTTTGCTTTCACGTCAAATCGATTATATTTCCTAACACTTCTTAGATATATTAGCTTAAAGTTACTGTTTGCTTACATGTGTGTGTTTTCACAGTACATCTTTGGCGACAAGTAAGAATTTGGAGTCTCTTTTACTGACATCGGTTTCGAAATCTCTACATTGCTTGAATAACTACTATTTACCCAAATACCCGATATATCAACCGAGTGGCATAGTATTAGTAGGGATATATATATATATATATATAGATTGTTTGATTCCGTAATAACGGACCGATCGACCAATTGACCTATTGATCTCTACATTTCCAAATGCAAATGATTTTCCAATCTAATGTGGTTGCTTTGACCGGACACAGGGAAGAACTCATGGCCGGAGCTTTTGGGAACAAATGGAGACTACGCTGCTTCAGTCATCAAAGGAGAGAACTCGAGCCTTAAAGTTATCGTGATTTTGGTTGGATCCCCGGTGACTGCAGACCTCAGGTGCGACCGCGTTAGGGTTAGGGTTGATAAAAGCCGTATCGTCGTCAAAACCCCAACCGCCGGCTAAATATGCATGTTGACCACGATTACTACTATACATGCATCGTGCTATGAATAAAATAAACAAGCATGGTTGATGGTTGCTTGGTCATTATATGTAATAAATATTGTTTGCTTTGAGGCGTCCGACCATATAAATCCAAGTAATCGTGTATATTTAAGCAGCGTAACAAGCAAAAAAAAAAATAATAGTGTTATTAAAGGCAAGAGTTTTTCTTATTACAGAAGTAATTGAGAAACAGCAAACGCTAAATCAGATCATGAAAACTACTGTACAAGAAGATGATTAGATGATCATCCGACAAGAACATAGATAGCGTAGATGATCCCAGGTATGTAACCCAGTATCGTCAGCAACAGACATATCCAGAACTCTACCTGCATCAAATCATAATTTTAGTAGTTAATTATGGATATATATATATTCACTAGAAGAAAAATAATTAACGATGTGATTAGTGCTTACCCCACAACCATATCGGAGGAAAACGCCGACGGGAGGCAGAAGAATCGCGAGAATAATCTCCAGGAAGGTTTCTGATCCCATTGTGATGTTTGGAGAAAAGATGAGAAAAAGAGATAAGAGAGGTTTTGTGTAAAGAAGAAACCGATTGCGTCGTGGTTAGAGGGGGGTTAATAAGTAAAAGAAGAGGGTGTGTATTTGACACGTGTAGTGCTCGCAGTGTGTCTCGTGACACGTGGATATGCATACATAACCATGTGGCCTCTGTGTTACGGGGATCTTCCAGTAAAAAAAGACAGAACACGTCAAAATATTTGGTTTTACTTCAAAACTGCTTTCGCTACTTCCACGGGAGTCACATATATTTTCAATTTTTTTCTTTTTTCTTTTGACAACGATATATATTGGCAAGTGGATTTTAGATTATCAAGTGTTTAATTTTTTTTTTCTATTTTTTATTTATTTAGGGAATTTGCACTTTGGTTATAAATGATATATACTGTATAAGAAGATAAAGTATATTAGAAAACAACTCACTGTATAAAAAAACTGAAACATTGATCATAGTGTGAAAGATAAAACAACATCTCTAGAGTTTCATTACTTTATAGAGTTTTTTACATTGACCTACTAAAGATATAACAACGACAAAGAATATTTTTTGGTATCTTTCATGATGTAACCTGTAGAATATCTTTCTCCTACTTGACTGGCACACGAGGGAGAGAGTTAAGAGATGAGAAACTTGTATATACAAAAAAATGCGGAATACATGTGGATACAACCTGCTCGAAGAAAACTAATGCAAGCTATCCAGACACATATGTATCCACAAAAGAATAATTGTGCTTTAGAAAACAAAAAAAGAGTGGTGGAATTTGGGGTCATTTTTTTGTTTCTTCAACTCACCTTTAACCCCATTTTTCCAAAACCAGTGTCTTGCATCATGTCCACGAACTCGCTGTAATCTATTCTTCCATCCTGATCAATAACAATATATAACACTATATTAACCAATGCTTGCAAGTAACTATAGCAAAGCAATGTAGCAATTGAAGATGAAACTAATTTTACGTTGTCCTTATCAACTTCGCGTAAAATATCGTCTAAATGAACGTCCGCTAAGCCAAATTGCTTGCAAGCTTGTTGGAGCTCGTCTCTGGTTATATAACCACTTCCATCTTGGTCAAAGTAAGAGAAAGCTGTGAACAAATGGTCTTCTTTCTCTATTTTGTTTAAATGCACCATCGCTGCTATAAACTCTCCATAGTCTATAGTCCCACTGTTATCTATATCAGCCTGGAATGTTCAATTTTCCATATTGTCATACATCAAACCGATCATATAGTACTAAAAGGTATAGTTAAGTAGGGAAGTGTTCTTACTGCTTGCATTAATCCTAATATTTCTGAATCTTTAAGGTTAGCACCAACTCTGTCCAAACCTTTTTTGAGTTCTTCCAGAGTGATGTGTCCGCTATTATCTGTATCTATCATCTTAAACATTTCTTTCAATCCTGCTATCTCTTCCTCTGACAAGCTGTCTGCTATTACCTGAATCAATACATATTCAGTATAAAAGTGTTTTTATTTAGTCATTATGTACAAATCTATATAAAGATGCATATATCATTCAATCTCTATCTGCGCATATAATTTGGTTTAGTTGATAGAAACATATTTAAAATGTTTACCTTGATAGCAATTTTCTTGAGCTTGTTCATGGCTGAAAACTGTTTCAAACGACTTAGGACAGCAGAATCAAGAGGTTTATCGAGAGCAACACCGTCCACTCGTGCCCAAGGATGACCTGCAACATAGATTTAACATTTTACGAATCAATATAGGTAGCTCTGTGCTTATTTTTGTCAAAAGATACAACTTATACGAAAACAAGAACACTAACATAGAACTTCATGAGCTGTCATTCGTTTCTTAGGATCTCTGATAAGCATCCGCCGTACCAAATCTTTTGCGCTTTCGGATACACTAGGCCATGGTTCTGATATAAAGTCAAGATCACCTTTCAAAACCTGCTCGAAGATGCCTTGTTCCGTTTCTGACATATAACATTCAATCAGTCTCTGCCATCGAAACATACTTGAACCATGAATCCAAATTTAAACTGTCTCTTACCATCCCAAAACGGAGGAACACCGCTTAGTAAGATGTATATAATAACTCCAGCACTCCAAACATCACATTCATGACTATAATGCTTCCTTAAAACTTCCGGAGCCACATAATAAGGGCTCCCAACTACATCAGTGAATGTTTCTCCTGTAACCACAACATGTGTAGTCAACAATGAATCATTGATCCACATCACTCTGCACAATGTATATGAGACCTATTACAAGTAGCCTTGGGGATATTAACTATACCTGGTTTAAAGAAAACAGAGAGACCAAAATCAATAGTCTTGAGAGCAGCTTCTTCATCTCCACTAACAAACAAGAAGTTCTCAGGCTTAAGATCACGGTGCATCACACCAAGAGAATGACAAGCTTCTATAACACCAACAATGATCCTAGCAAGCTCAGCAGCTTTTCTTTCCGTATAGTGACCTCTCTGTATAATCCTATCAAATAACTCTCCACCTGCACAAATCTCCATCACAACATGAACAGCTACTGCATCCTCATACGCACCAACGATCTGAATCACGTTTGGATGACCAGACAAATGATGCATTATCTGAATCTCTCTTCTCACATCTTCAACATCCTCAGGCGTCGTTAGTTTCCTCTTGGCTATCGTTTTGCAAGCGAGCTCTTTACCTGTCTTCTTATCCACGCAAAGAAACGTTGTTCCAAATTGTCCTTGACCTAATTTTCTCCCAACACTATAAATATCTTTGAGGTTCTCTGTTTTTCTCCCAAGAACTGATTCTATTTGTAGACCTGCGCTTGCCATACGTTTCATGTGCGCTTCTTTCTTCTGCGGTTTCGAATTCTTATCTTCTTCGACAGCTTTGTTCTCTGGTGGGATAGGTTTTGGTGGTGCTTCTTCGTTTGCCATTTTCACCGGTGGTGGTGGCGTGCTAGGGGTTGGCAACGTGGCTGGTGCTGAATCCACGGCTGCACCTCTATTTTGATTACTCTCGTCGCCCCCATTAACGCTCTTATCGTTTGTTTTTCGACTGCTCTCGTCCTTGCTGCTCTTAAGGCTATCGTCTGGTTTCTGATTCCTCCACACAGCAGCACTAACGGATTGTAAGAATCCATTAGCGTTTAGATTCGGACCCACGCATGTGTTTCCCATTCAGACAATTTAACCCTAAATCACAAAACCTAATTTTTGCTTTTTCTCTCTTCTCTCTGTTTTAGATCATCTATTACGTACCTCTCCGACACGGAAAACACAAGTTAGTCATTAGCGCCATTAACGTCAAAGACGAATCCATGTCTAAGTTTACTGTGTCTTCAAAATCGACACAGCTCTCGGAGAAACCTGAGGTAATGAATCGACCACCTATTCGGTCGCAGCTATCTTCTTCTGCACGTTTTCTGGAAGCGAAACTGTCGAGAAACACCGTGGGATTGTGAAATTTTGGTCGAAGGATTTGCTTCCGAGAAGATCTGTTGAGAAGAAGGAACGAGAGAGAATAAGGAATTGATTCTGGCATGGCCGTCCATTTTTACGTGAAAATATGGAAAGTTTTTACAGAGCCCAATTTTAGAAGAGGACTCACTTTTTTAACCTTAAACAATTAATTAAATTGTTTTTTATTTTTAATATACAACGTTGAGTGATGATTATATAGTAGAAGAAAGAATTGCAAAAGGACATGTAATTAATAAATAGTTTCATTTTTACGTGCATACAGTATGTGTTCTCTATTCGAGGAAGTGGTCAGGTTAATTATGGTGACAAAATTGATTGGGAGAGTTGGAATGGAAGCACATGGAATTATATTTTAATAAATAAAATCGGTGAATAAATTGAAATATTGGTTTGCTAGCAAACGATAGATGGAGACAAATCTTAAATCATAGTTAATTAATACATAAAATTCAGATTAGCCAAACTTCTACTAATTAAATGAAAGTGACAAGACCTCAAGTTATGCAGAGTTTGATCTCACAATAACCAACTTAGCTTTTTGTTCAACCTAAAAAATCAACTGACCGGGACCGGTTTGTTAACTAAGAGAGAGTCCGAGTCACCAGAAATACATAGGTCTCATGTCATTTTTCTTCTTCATTATCCTCTCAGGCTCTGTTTATTATCTGCTTGGTCCCTGAAACATAACAAAAGTCAAAACATTCTACGACTGTGAGATGCAGAATTGATATTACTCAGTCCCATGTAAAAAAGAACCAACAAACTCTAGTAGAATCTTCTGAGTTCTGATGATCACTTACTCTTTGATCGCTTCATGTTCCTGCAGAATCTGCTACCACACAGACATTTAAAGGGTTTCATCAGAGACTCATCATCGTTGAAGTCAATGCCATAATCCTGAGAATGTGATCAAGTCCATAATTCACATCAGATCAAAGTATATACAAAGATATCTGTATATACAATCGTTTTCATGGGTATAGAAACTTCTCCGCGTAAGATAATAATATGGTTACACACCCATGTGAGTTCTTCCATTGCCTCGATGTCTCTTGTTGTGAAAAATGCAAGCTGGAGAAGATTACAGTTATATAATTTCCACAAAACTGAAGAAACATATGAGAAAGAAGGTTTCCGGCACTGAATCATACATGATAGTAATGCTGATCTGGAGTCTCAACGTAAACTGGGATCTCGATCAAGTTTGCATCAAGAAAAGGTCAATTGTGTTATGTGTATTACCGCGAGCCATTACCTGTGGTTAAGGAACCTTGAGATATTTCCATAAGACGTCCCATCAAGACACAGAGCTTTGTCATCCTCTAACCATTCTTCAGAACCCCAGTGTGCATCCAATATCACAGGAAAACTGAGTTTATCTTCGAAGCTACGCTGGTATAGCTCTGGGATTGTCAATATCTCTCCAATGTACTCACAAATAAATGCCCCTTTAGGCAATTTCTCCAATGTCCTAAGGCCCTAACCTTTCCCATTTGGTGTGAAAAACACCTGACATGAAAAAGTGGAAACTAGTTGATTTCTATATCAAGATGAACGAACGTAACACACGAAAAAAAGTTGGTTAAGGTAATCTGTTTTTACCTGTAGTAGAACCTCTATAAATTAATACTCTTTAACTTAATACTCGCTATAAATTTTGATAAATTTTGACCGAAAGAATTTAATATGTTGTAAAGAATTAATACTCTTTATATTAATATGTAGTTTGCATATTCTTGAATTTTCATTCTTATTGGAGCTTATCTCTAATCATTTTCATTATCGTCTTCTCAAATCGCATAAAAAATTATGAAGAGTTCCAAATGCGATAATTACTTTTTATATGTAATTGGTTCTAAAATTACCGCAGTATCTTATTTGACTTCATCATTACCATGAATGATACTATTTCTTCTAAACTCTAAACTTCTAACATCTATCAGTTTTACCTAAACTCTAAACTTAGCAATTACGATAGACAAGATTATAAATTCAGAAAATTCTTCAAAAATATGAATGATAACAAAAATATCTTATTTTGTAATACAAAATTTTCAAAATTATTAAAATTAAAAATCTCTTCATAAATTAATAAAATATTAATTTATCGATAAATTAAAACCTCTATAAATTAATAAAATTTCATGGTCCCGACCTTATTAATTTATAGAAGTTTTACTGTAATTTGTTGTGTATTCCTCTTTGTACCACTCGGTTACCACATCTTTTAGTGCAGCCACATTTGATCCAACACTCTTTAATGGCTTTCCTCTTCAAGTGCCCTTGACATGGTTCCACAATCTCTTTGTTTTTAGCTCTCTCCAGTGGGCACTCTTTACAGAATTTCAGCACCTGCTTCCTTTGGTCACACGCCTCAGAGATCCGAGCTTCCAAAAAATCCTCGTTAATTACGCCATCTGCTGTGTACGCAAACCCGTTATCAACAGCAATTGCACAGTTGCAAGGCATTGCTGAAACCAAGCAATCTTCGATACAAAATCATCTACATATATAAAAATTATCTGATTGCTTGATACATTGATACATTGACTGTTTATATATGGCAACAAATTAGTCATTGTTTGGTTCTTTGATATATTGAATAGATATTAAGAAAAACTAAGCAAAACATATGCAAAATATAAGCAAAATATAAGCAAAAGTCCTTTTCAAGATATGTGGCCTTGGGCAAAAGTCCTTTTCAAGATACATGAGGCACGACACTGAATGTGGTGACGAGAGAGGAGAGGATGTAGTAAATGCAATCCACAAGGCTAAAAGTTTTGAATCCTTGTGTTTTTTTTCTTTCTCGGGGTTCAAAGAGCTTTGAATACACATAGGATAATTTCCATAATGACAATACAGTTAGAAGCAGGTAGAAAAGTTTAATGAATGGGAAGTATGATTGTACAGATAGATGGGCTAGAATCACAGAGGTTTTAATTTAGAAGAGGATTTTTCATTTATTTTTGAAAATTTTCTACTAAAAAATAAATAATGTTTTTGTTATAATTCACATTTTTTTTAAAAATAGCACAAAGTCCAAAGACATGTTGAGCCGGCCCTGCTCTAACCCTATAGGCCTATACCCTCCTCCTCTCTTCCTTAACGAAACAAACCGATTTAGAGAATGGTGGATCCACGTGAGGAGAAGGAGGGTCAGATGACATGGTTAAATAATAAAAATAAAAGTTTTGTAAGCTACTTTGAATATGATTGTTTGGCAAAACTGGTAAAAGTGCTCTTAAATGACCAGTGTTATTATGGCAAACGTGTGCCAATCTAGTCTTTTTTTTGACAATGTGTGCCAATCCAGTCTTTCTGACTATATACTGTATAAAATAAAATAAAGCTAAAACCGTATAGGAGAAAGGAAAAAAATAGGATGGAGTATAATATGTACAACTTGTGTGTAAGAGAAACGGTGACTTTTGATGGGTTTAGACTTTCACAAATTGTTTCGCCAAATCTGTTTTTGGCAAATACGTTTTTCGCTATTTTTTTTTGCGTACAAAAAAAATTTATGTAATTGTAATGTGGTCCTGTTTATGGCACACTAATTGGTTAACCAAGCTTTTGTCCATTCCTATACATAAAACTGCACCAAGAACACATTTGCACAAGTTAATAACGTTATGGTGGAAATTTTACTAGAACGAAAAAGAACAAAAATTGTTAAATATGTAAATGTAGACCTGATGAATGAGCATGAGGATAACGGCAGCATCACGCCATAGGGTCAAAAAATAGTTTGAGACGGGACTGACGTCAATTCAAATCGGTTAAGGTAGAAAAATATAATATACCCGAAGAGGGCATTTTTCTTGTGGTAAGGAATGGTAGAGAGAAGCGTGTCGTCGATATCAAAGATCCAAGCGTCCATACCATCACACTTAATCTTGCTACAACACATGCTCCCGAAATGAAGAATGACCTCATCAACAACGGCTGTCGCCACGTCATCCTTGTACTGCGATGAAGTCATGTAATCCTCACGTCATCCTTGTACTGCGATACACACTCCTGAGGCACCACATCAAAGTTTCTGATGTTGTTAAACTTCCACGTTGATCCTCCAGCTTTCACAGTACCCTTTCAAGTTCGTCTTCATCCCTGAAGAAACGGCACCGTTCTGGCTTGACGACGAACCTAGTCCTTTGAGTTTGTTCAAGATGTTCCAGTCACCAGCTGAGACGACTCCGACCAAGAGTGAGGCTAATGCTAGGGAAAGAAACATGGATCGGTCCATGTTTGAACGAAAAAAAAAAGAGTTTAATTTTTGGATCTTGAGATAGGTGATCACGAGCGTGTACAAATACAATAGAGAAGAAGAGTTGTATTAGTAGAAGAGTCAGAAGTGGACCTAGCTAGTAATAATAAAGGAAAATAGTTAATATCCAAATCTAAACCCATGTTTGTTTCATTAAATCATTTTTTTTTTTTGGTTTAGTTATATATTTTAGGGTTTCGTTTTATATCGTTGTCACCATATGATCGAACTTTACAAGTTTTTATTGGGGACAAAATTATGAAAGTTTAGCTTAATATGCGGGACAAAAAAAAAGAGAGAGAGAGAAAGATGGGGATAACGAAAGATAATCGCTAAGAAGTATATGATTGTATGAGCAATTGATCTCCTCGATTAGTGGCGATAGAATTGTCAAAAAGCATTACAAAATGTATCTAGATGTATAAGTATAATCTATTTGACTATCGGCACATACATGATACATACATAATGCAAGTATATGTCATCGGAAATTAATATATGAGAAAAAAAAAATTGAAGTTAAAGCGAGATGGATGATAATGATATAGTGTGGAATAGTTGTAGATGCAATCAAAATCAAACAACGGTATACTACTTACTTTTCTTAAGTTGAAATTAAACGATGCAATCAAATTTTTTTTGTTCAAATTAGGCATTGTTTTTATACTCTTTATCGACACCAAAATAAATAAATTATTTAAATAAATAAATTATTTATTATCTTTTTACATCGAATCATAAAAATAAGATTCATTCTTTCCAACGCAAATAGAGTAACATACGATCGAGTCTCACAATTTACATAAGCTAAAATGACACACAAAAGTTGTCTATTTTTCCAAAAAAAAAAAAAAAAAAAAAAAATAGTTTGGCCAAATGAAATCGAAAGGACAAGAGACATATATTGTCTCTTCTTGCAACAAAATTAGATTGTCAATTTCATTAAGTTCCTAAATTACTCTGACCATCATCATTTTCATTTACCCTTCTTGTTTAAATTTCATCATCATACTGTATAATTCATACAATATTAAAAATTGAATTCATCAAGTAATATAAACATTTATTGTAAATTAATAATCCCGGCATGTTTGAAAAACTATTAGTAGATATATAGGCAGTAACATCTTAAACATAAAAATATTCACGCACAACTTGTTATGTGTGCATCACCAAAGAAAAAAAGAAAAAAAACACATCTCCTGATGTTGACATTTCTTTATATCGAATCAGTAGATCCAAACTCCAGAGTACTATCTCCGGCATAGCAGAAATAAATAAAACTGTAGTTAGTTATTACTGTATTTTTTATTTTTTGGTCATCACTTTTCTCTTAAAACGAACAATTAGTAACCGATCATATACTTCGTCTGTTCGTTCCAAAACATCTTCGACTGCTTCACCATCTCAGACCGTTCACTAATCATCCTCTCCTTCCAATACTCTTTGTTTCTACAATAAATAAATAAAAAATGCATTCATCATATAATTTATAGTTTTAAAACACATACTCTCTCATTAATGATTCTTGCAATATTTGATTTCCATGAAAAAAAACTTTGAGCAATCTATCCCACCACAAGAAAACTATAGATAGTTATGGAAGTCTCAATCATAAAGAATTCAAAACTTTAAGCTTTTAGTAACTTGAAGTACAAAAATTCTACCAAAAAACTTCGTTTTCTAGTAACGTAATTAACAAATGATATTTTGTCAGGTAAATTTCACAATAGTCATCAGTTCAAAATTTATGGACACACATATATACTGATTTGGTGCTATCTAAAATTTGTGATTTGTCTCACCGTATCTTTAAGAGAAGATGCAGCTCGATCATGTGAACCGCTTCCGCGTAAACTCCAACCTACACCAAGTAACAATCAAGATCGACCTCATTTATAGTTAAATGGAAACAAAATGTTGCAAGAATCTAAACAAACCTCTCTACAGATGGGACATTTGGAATTATTTGGTGCTGCTTTGATGCCTTGGAAAATCATTACAGAAGCAGCCGAGCACGCACATGCTTTACAAAATATGTGGCCACACTTTAAAGCATAGGGATTGAATACCGTTTCCTGCCCAATTAATCCACAAACAAATAATTATAACTCCTCACCTCATGAGAGAAATGATATGAATAAGTAAACTACATTTTGTTTGTGTAAAAGGTAGAGTAAATTTTGTTACGAGGCAGATTGCGCAAGTTAGATCAAACTCAAGCTCTATTGAATTAGGCAGCATGAGTTGCATCATAGGTTGATCGTCGTTGAGATAATCACAGGAGACACGACCAAACGATGAGTTATTGAGGTTTTCAACTTTATCAAGACCAGAATTGAGATAAAAGGCTCCAAGTTCTATAAGCCAAGGTGAGTGCAAAAGCTCTATGCGCTCCGCTCGCATTTTCAACTTAAACTTCTTCCCATTCACTGAGCTATGCACCTGAAAACATTTTAAACCACCAGTTTTAAAGAGGTTGTATTTTTTCCCTTTCACATGCATTTACCTCTTACCTTGTCATATTTCTTGAGGATTTTACGGATGGCAATCGCATTCATGGTGATGTACTGAATCAAGATTTGACCTTCCTGGAGTAAAGCTTGTCTTTCGTCCATGAAGCATCTGCGTAGACTCATCATGTATCTCTGCATCCCAGTGGCTACATGAAGATGGAGAAGATGCCTCACTCTTGACCTGAAGCATCCCGCTATGTCAGAAGCTTCCTTCATCAGCTCCTCAAAGAACATCTCATCACACCCTGCATTGTAACACCATATCATTAACGTCAAGCACATAATTTTCAATAAAGAAAAAAACACACTCGACAACTTAACAATTTCACATAAATGAAAAAACATCTTAAATATCCTGTTAGGATCCCACATTGAAAATAACTAGAATATACCTAATATAAGATATATGAGATTTGAGATTTGAATTAGAAAGCATAAAACTTAACATGTTATTAGAACCTGATTTAAACAAGTAGAGTAATGTAAAAGAGACATGAACTTATCAACTCATTCTCAATTGGTCATCATCTTTTTTTTTTCTTTTTCTTTAAGCGTGACGACTATAAGGAAATTTAAGGGAGAGAAGTTATACATACAAGGGCACGATTGGCATTGGCATGAATCAGACAAAGAAGTAGTTGATGAGATGATGTGTTCATCATTAGATCTTGTGGAGTTACATGTCGTCTTGCATTTCTTCAACACTTTCTTGAGTTTCTTATATTCTACATGACGACATTTTTCCAAGAACCACTCCTCTTCTCCACGTAGATATTCCGTAAACGTCTCTCCAAACTTCATCTTCTCACATTACACACAAATCTCAATCTTATGCTGCAATATTAATATATGCCAATATGAGATACTTTCCAAACCGAGCAAATAAATTAAATCAGTTAGGGATGACAGATTTGATATTGGAAAACATTGAGGATAGTGAAATTGAGTACGCCTCAAAAGACTTATTTTTACATATAAAAACGAATTATTTGACTATTGCTTAGAAAGAAAAAGATCGTAAAAAAGAATATTAGAGGAGATCGAGATATTTAATTTAGAAGCCAATTTACCATTTCTCACGTCGAAATCTAGGAATCAATTCAGTTAATTAAGAACAGCATAATCAGGAAAATCGACAGGAGAGCTTTCGTGGATCAGGAAGACGATTAATGTAACTCTATTCGGAATTTTTATCACCAAAAAAAAAAAAAAAATCTATTGGGTATTGGACTCCTATTTTTAGGGTTTTGTTTTGCTTTTTCGGTATTTTTAGGGTTTTTGTTAAACAAACAAATATTTCAGCGAAGTTGCTTTGGTACCTCAATAGTTTCGTTTTAAACGGCATGCCACTTACGTGTTAGAAGAGTGCTAGATACCAAAAAAAGCGCGTCAGAATTTGATCCCATCACTGCTCCAACGAATTGTGACAATTGTCGAATAGTATATTTTACTTTAAATGGTTCCAAAAAAAAAAAAAAATAAGAAGGTAATTTTAGTCTGAACATGAAAGAATAATTAATTTTCCAAAGAATATAAGATATATGAATTTTATTTCGTTATGGTTTACGCATAATATATATGCCTATACGGTACGTCTTTTTTTTATGCAACAATTTTCAAATCATCTATATATGTAATTTGATTGTTTGATACATTGAGTATAGTTTACATCAAACTCTATATAAATATAAATTATAGGTGTGGTTGTTTATATATGACAGTAAATTAGTCATTTTTTTGGTTCTTTGAAATATTGAATAGATGTTGTCAAAAAAAAAAATATTGAATAGATATTAACAAAAAATAAGCAAAACATATGTAAAATATAAACAAAACATAAGAAAAATAGGAATAAAACATAAGTAAAATATTTGTGATTCTAGCTCAGCTACAGATTCAGGATCTTGGTATATTTTTTCATGTGTTTTTTTCTTTTGCTACACATTCTGTTCTTTAACTTCTTTGTTATATAACTAGCACATTAAATCTATTTTATGATGTTGGAGAGGGATTTTTGAATGTGGAGAAATCTGAATTCGAGGTGTGTAGGCGCCAATTGCGTTCTGGTCCTGCTAGTTTTCAATATTTTTTAGACATACAAACCATTCATCGGATATGTTTAAAATATTTCAGTTATATTGGAACAAAATGTTAAATTCAAAGTTATAACTAAGAGAGGTGTATTGAATTTGATATTTTAGGAGATTTGCTGAGATTTTAATATTTCAGAATTTTGGAAGATTTGGAGTGTTATTTTGGGAGATTTTAATATTAGCAGATTTTTTGAGATTTGGGTTTTGGGATTTGGTGAGATTTGGTGAGATTTGATTATAAATTTTTGGTGATTTTAGAATATAAAAAGGAAAGAAAAAAAGAAAAGAAAACAGCTTGATTCAACATCATGTGAAGAACTTCACTCTGATTAAACTCTTAACTTTGGAAGTCTGGGAAACAACGCATCACTTATTCACAATAAATATCTGTAACATAGATAAGTCAAAGAAGGTTGAGAGGAAGAGGCAAGTGTTGAGTTTATTATATATGTACACGGAGAAATGCAACTAGGAACGTGGTGATTGGAGTTAGGCTGCACCAAGTAACATCAAGTGGATATGTACCTAAGTTGAGTAGAGAATGGAATTAGCCGAGCATCGATGGATGGCCACTGTGGAGTATCCTCTTGAACATATCCATCCCAAAGGCTGAGTCCGATGAGCGAAACAAAACTTAACTTAATTCAACACTTTGACAACAAAATATCATGCTTCACTCATCTATGTTCGTGGGGATCATTGCACCTAAAGATAAGTCTTAACTGTCCATCGAGACATTATCCATAAGTAGAATCTCTAGAAAACAGTTTGATATGTGAATAAGTGGATACTAGCGTCCCTTGGGATAGTGATCTCAAAGGGCAGTAGATTACACCATCGTTAATAGGAGGAACATGGTCCTTCTTCTCATTCACGAATTTTATGATTTAGAATAAGACTTTTTGAAGGGATTGCTCAAGCAGTGTCCTACAAGAACTTCTCTCCTCAGACGCATCTACAGTTATTGGATTAGAACATGACAATCACTTTCCACTCTAATAGGCAAAAAAGAAGGGTAGTTATTTTTGGAGATAAGAGAGTTGTAAAATCATTAATCTTACCTCCAGGGTCCATAACTAGTTTAGAATGGTGGGACTTGCCGACTGGAGCCTTAGTGGGCTGTGAAGCACATTAAGACTGATGTACCATTGTTCTAGGGATGTCAAAATGGGTAACCTGACCCGATCCGATCCATACTCACATGGGTTCGAGATTTTTGTGGGCGGGTTCAATCCGACCCATTTATTATAATGGTTGAATTTATATACCCAAATTCAATAATATAAAACGTTATATGGGTTACCCATATATAAATAAACTAGAATTGGATTTTAATTTAAAATATTTCTTATCAATAGAAATTGTTGAGCTCAAATATAATCATTCCAACTTTTGAGTATAAAACTATATAAATACTAAACTTACTTTACTCAGTGATATACAACATACATATATATTTTTGAAGATAATATTTCTTTGTTATATCTATTTGCGATTTTACGTGGGATTTTATTCAAATTTTTTTATCAATAAGAATCATTGAATATGAATATATAATTTGAAAATTAAAAGATAAATCTATATAAATGACGTACTTATTTTACTAATCTATATATAACATATATTGTCTAGTGTCGCAATAATATTGTCGACAAAATTATGACCTATTATCTATAAAATAGTTCATTCCATATTCATATCCCATGAAAACATAAATTTTAAAAGTTCTAACGTCAATGTATCGTTGACCTAATTATGAAGACCATTTAAACATATCGATATCCTACATTAAATGCGAATATACAAAGTTTTATGAACAGTTTTAATGCTATGCCGTTAAAATAAGGTTGTCCAAATGCATCATCTGCCATAATAAAATTTCCGAATAAGTCAAGAATGCTTAAATGATGAAATGTTTAAACCCCACAATGAATATTTATTCACTAATCCAAGTTACATATTTTTCTAAAAAATATGTGATGTTAATTGCAGATGTTAATTTTGTGATGCAACCCTACCTTCGTCTACTAAAAAAACATAGTATACTCTATACCAAAATGAGTGATGCAGAACAAAAGATCGGATAGAAACAAAACATATATGGTTGTGGGGAACACGCATAATATATAACATAACTGTAGTTAGTGTGGATTCAATGGTATGAATTATGAAACAAAGCATAAATGGTGAAAGTTTTGAAACAACATTTTATAATAAATGGTGCAAAAAAATTGATTCTTATATTTTTTTTGAGTTAATTATGGGATAAGTATTTTTTTGGAAGGGTATTGTTTAATAGGGACTTTCTGTCCGTGATTATAAATTTAGGCTTTTTTTATTACTAAATGACAAAACTACCCTGCTCACGAACGACATCAACTCTTTCTCTCTCCATACTGCTGTTCTCTCTCGCCTCTCCCACAGTCGGATAAAAATTTCAGCACTTGAACTATTTTCAAAGAAGATACTTATTTGGATCTTTGTCCACGCCAGAAAAACCTTCAGAGAATATAGCTTTTCCTTATCTTCTATTCTCTCTCTCGCCTCTACTGAAATTGTTTTTTTTTTGTTTTTTCTTGGTCTCTACAATGAATAATGAAAATCGGCTGATGAGGAATCTAATCGATGATGGTGATGATGATAGTCGATGCTGGCAAGGTGTCGATGATGGAGTTGTTGTTGCCAATCATAAATATATAATTTTGAAATTTAGATTAGATCTGAAAACGTATTGGAGGTTTTGATTTACTTTGTAAACAATCACATAAAAAAATTGAGTTTGTTGTTATAGTTTCATAAAAAAAAAGTTCTTAATTGATTCGATCGTTGTCTAAAATTAGAACCCTTGGGTTCACAATACACTATCCCCTTAGGGTTTAGTTTTATTTATTCAAAACACAATCAATTGAACCCCTTGGATTTATTGGAGGAGATAGTGTTTTCAACGGAGATGTATTGTTAATCAGGGGTGAAGAAGATGGTGGTGATGGATTTGACGGAGATGGGTGTTATTGAAGCGAATCGATTAAAAGCAAGCAGAGAACGATGAAAATGATGCAGACTGCAGAGCACGAAGAAGATGATGCAGAGCAAGTTTAAGGGTAGAACTGTCATTTCGCGTGATAGAAAAGCCTAAATCCGCAAGTACGGATAGAAAGACTCTGTATGAAATTTTTTACGGCACAAAGCCCATTTGAACAATAACCCCATTTTCTTTTCATGAAATTTCTTACCGATCTGGTGAGTAGCACTAGGCAAGCACATTAGAATTCCCAATAAGTAAAGTTAAATTGTCAAGTAATCAGTTCTCGCACTAAAATTGGCATCATTACTTAGATGAAGTCTAAAATATGCCTTTTTACTAAAACTAGTTTTTTTTTAAATGTCTTTTTAGTTTTTACTGTGAACCCACGTACTGGTATATAAAACGATTAAAATAAATAATTCAACAAGAGTATGAATGAAGTTTCGAAAAAGGAAATATATATTCTAATTATATACCTTTTCTTAGTCGTAACAACATGCCTTTCACAAAAAGGTTTAACTGATGACTAGGATATGCTGCAAAGAATCATCAAGCTAGCCTCCACTTTTTCTTTTATATTAAACGAACCTCCGCTTTAAACGATGGCCCTTGGTATTGGAACTTCCACTAAATAGCAGAAAATAAGTAGATGTTAAGAAATTATGAGTGGGTTCCTGATCACTGAGACAAATCATGGGAGGCTATATAGACCATACTTAATGTTAAATTTCAATGATTGTATTGTAACCATATGTTATTTTGACATTGACAAACACAAATATGTAAGGAATCGAACTCTTTGTTCGTATGAAGAAATAATTGAAGAATTGAAGACATGCTATTCATTTTTAAGAAAATTAGATAACAAGAAAGAAGAAGAGTTTTTTTTTCTTTCTTTACCGACGTCAATCTCGCATTGGTTCATTTTTTTATGTTTTCCAGTATCAGAGTAGCTAATGCAAGATTAACGCTAAACATAAAAGAGACAAAAAAAAAATTCATGATTAGTATCGTTGGCAATCTCTTCTTTGAATATATCTTGCATAGTTGCATGTCTTTGCGAAGCCTTGCCTGTTATATTTATAGTCATGCTTTGCCTTTAATAAAAAAAATGCTGTTTAGCCACTCTGATTATTTACTGCATTTCTGTACCATTAAATATTTGTATTATCCTTTTACAATCTAATAAAGGTCTTAAGGTGTTTTAAAAAAAAGAAGCATACAACCTTATCAGATTAATATTTGGTATAACAGAGCAGTCTACGAACTTAGAAAACGAATATTAATGGTTTTTATATATATATTATTCATGGTTTCTTCGAGCTCCCTCTTTCGAATTTGTAACTGTAGTTTGATTTATTAATCTTTTATCTATATATACAAAGTTTATTCCATCTTTTAACCCAAAAAAGAGAGTATATATTTACTTTAATTTCTCGCTAGATATAATTAGTATAACTTATAAGTAGTTCAGTTTCAATAGTACTAATTTGGCCTAATTTCCCGAATAAAATATATATATAAAAAAATATACGATGCAGAATGAGAATCATGAAGCCGAATAATAGCTTTTTGTTACGAGGAAATCTGACTCCGTTAATCTTTCGATGCCACGAACGGTCGAAGAAGAGGCAACTTTGAGTTTAAAAGTAAGATTCTATACGCAAAAAGAGTTTGGATGTGTGAACTATCAGCGCTTTTCGCCCAACTCATACAAATGCGTATACGTAAGCATATAATAAAAGTTTTAGTATTTATTCCTGTTGAAAATGACGAACAATAATTCCCAACCAATAATATAGTAAAATTATCTGCCTCTATCAGTCCTTTTCAAATAATGATCTAACTACATTTTTTTCAGTCGTATTAGTTTTTTTTTTCTCAAAATGTTGAATTTAGTTGGTTTACTATTATTAGCCTAATGCCAAGGTTGGTCTGAAAGTCTTATTAAAGTTTTGGTGCAGTCCTCTATCATCACTACACATTATGCGTGTATTGTTGCCTACACTCGGTATTATGTGGCTACCCATCAACGTTTTCAAGGTTTATAAACGACTTATAAATTATTTTTAAATGTTTAAAATTAATAATTATTGTTTGAATTAAGTAATTTAGAAATTAGAGTTATGCTAAGGTGTAATATGATCAATAATGTAATGAAATTCATATGAGAATTTTTAAATAATTTTTTTAATCTCCTAAATTTTTAAATTTTTAATTATTTATACATGTGATACTTATGTCTGATTCATAAGAATCAGAAATAGGTTTCATAATTTTCCAATATTTTCTTTGGACTTTCAAAATTCTCCTAAAACAACGAAAAAGAAAACTAAAACTAAAAATTCCACACCTAATCTTCAAATTTTGATAACGTTGTTTGGACGGACGACTTTTAAAAATGGGCTTGATATGTAGTTGGCATTATTAGAGAATAAACTCGTTTGCGTCTACACTTTAACAACTAAGTATACTATTAATATACTTACGGTTTTGTCATGACAGATTACCTATGATTTCATAAAAATAAATTTGTTTGGACTTAAAAAGAAACTGATGAATTAGCTAGGAGGATCATTCATTGTTCATAAATAATTATGTGTACGCGAAGTCAAACACTAAGACAAAATAACAACATTACACTATTATTAAGGGTTTGTCATTACTCCGGCCACATGCACGCATCCGCCTTCCCTTTTTATTGGGCCGAACTCCGAAGGGTTGACCAAATCCCGTCATCTCTATCAATGCTGGCGCTAAATTATATGGGACACTAGAAAAGAACAAAAGAGAGGAAATAAACTAGTGGAGTATATTATTCATTCATTCAAATATCAGTTGGAGATAAACTTAGCTAGGTGTGGCCTAAAATATTTATATTTTCAAATGAATAAGTATTAAATATTTTCTTCTATCATTTTTCTTCTTCTATTTTATTCTTCTTATTTTATTTGTCTGTTATCAAATTCATCAAACCAAATCCCAAACGTTCAGTATATAATACTTCTTTCGTTTCAAAATATAAGATGTTTTAAACAAAGCACGCAGATTAAAAAGTTTTTACTTTTAACAAGTCCAACCAATCAAAAACAATACTGCATAATATAAAATACTAAACTAACCTAAAAGTTGTATTGAAATTTGAAAACATCTTATTATAAAACAAAAAAACTTCTCCAAAACATCTTATATTTTGAAACGGAAATAGTACATTATACACAACAAACCAAAAAAATATGTGTGTTTGTTGATATTGTACATATAATAGAGAATTATAGTAATATACATGCAGTACTATATGCTTAATGAATAGCATGTGATTGCATCTTAAAATGTAATTTTATACAATATACATACACCAACAACCCATATAGAAAAAATTAATAAAGTTATGCTTTCTATCGTAGAGTTTAGTTTCAAAAAAAAAAAAAAAACCATTGAAATATTGAGTATAATGTAGTAATCCTTTATTATAGAGTTTATCTATCAAAAATCAGTGTTTCGTACAGACAGTTTATCCAGACATAGGAGAAAATGGTCTGGCCACACAGTTTATGAGTCTATCAACAAAACAGACAAACATAATATTCAAAACATATTAATGATTTTTCTTTTGTTTTGTTTTTCTGGGTAAATCCAAATATCTTAATGATAAGAATCAAAATTTGATGATAAAAAGTAGTAGCCTATAAGTGTTTCCGGTCCTCATTCTATTAGTCGGACTTTTTTCTTAGGGGGATGATCTAATTTTAGTCGTAGACTTAAATAAAGTTTAATGTTTCAGAAATAAGACCAAAAGTATGTTTAAAGGACTATGATTTTTGACAAAAAAAAGAAAAAAGACTGAATTATAATCTAGTTATTTATGCTGACTCCCTTATTTAGACTTGTATATTGCATAGACTTTTGAAAAAAAAATGACTTATGGCTAAATTTTAGTTATATCCGTTTTTTCTTACTAGTTAGTAATGTGCAGAGTACTAATAGTTGTGTCCGTTTTCTCTAACCAATAATGGTATTCATGTGCGGTGCAGAGAATGGAATACATATATCATATTATCTTACTTAACTTAAGTAGTACTTAGTTTAAGCAAATCTGACATAAATAACAGTTGAAATACCCTATAAATATACGAAAATACTCCCAATGTGAAATAATTATGCATATGCGAAAAAAAATAAAAAAGAAGGCGCCCAATGTGAACGAAGGAGTTGTGGACTTAGAAGTCAGCTTTATAAGCAATAAGATCTCAACACATGGACGTAGCAAGTCAACACCAGCAAACATCACCATCTTTTCTCAACGTCGTGATAGATGAATGATAATAAGTCAAGCCATCAATTTAAAATTACTTTTTTGGTTGGTTAAGTCTTTGGCGGGAAGGCAAAAAGAAAGATACAATTAATAATATCGTCGGTCTCCTCATGAACTGATATAAACTTTCAACGTATCGAAATCTTATGGCCCTCTTCTTCTGGTGAATACCTTCCCTCACCAAGCTTTGCCGTAACATATAATCTATATCTTCACCTTTCAGTTTGTTGTTAATCTCAAACTATTCTCTTTTCATAAGTTTCTTTTTTGTTTGTTTTATAAAGTTTTTTTTATTTTTTATTTTGTCGTGAATAAATAAAAATTTAAACAACCAAAAAAAGGAATTCAGAGTGAAATACATATACGTATGTTAGCGTTAATAACATGAAAACTAGGATATATCCCGTGCTTAAAGCACGGATCAATATTTTTTAAAAAAACTTATAACATAATAAAATTATTGTTTTTTTAAATTATTTTGTTTGAGATAATATTTATTTTTAATTTTTATGTAAATCTATTAGTCTCTTTGAATACTAATTATTTTAGAATATTATAGTATTTTATTTTTGACGTATTATTACAGTTTTATATTGTTTAATTTGTTGTATTTGCATCATATTTTGTGAAATATAAAATAGTAATTTTAATATTATAATTGTGAGTAAATAAAAATTATTAATTTATCATCTATATAAATTTAGTTTTACCAACCCGCCAATGTGGAAATTAAAACACACATTTTCATAAATAGAGTAATATATCTTCGTTTAAAAAAATTCAAATCACAACATATGCAGAAAAATATGCATTTTATTAATTATAAGTATTATATGAAAGTTCTAAATAATTTGTAAATAAAATAAAATAAAGATGATAGGAGAATCATAATTTGAAATCTTCGAATTTAGTTATTAAAAATAATTGTATTGTATACTTGGATATAAAATCTTAGTTTTTAAAATTCTGATTGGTTTATATATTTAAAAAAAATATAATTAGTAATTTCGTCTATAATTTATTAGAGAGAGAAAATATTTTTTTTAGATTTTTTAATATTTGATATGTGAGTGTTTTTTATTTTTAATTTAATTATATTTATTTAAATTAGTTAATTAAGCTTAATTAATTTTTTTCTAATGGCAATTGAATGTAATTTTTTACACATTTTAAGATTAGTTTCATATTTGTACTTCTCAATTAATATAGTAGGATAAAATATCCGGAAAAAAAAATAAAAACAAAATTATAACAATTATCATTTTTATTATTATTATTATTATTATTCATTTTAGCTAAGCTTATTTGATACTGCCTCCGTGTTTACACTGAAAAGTGAGTGGTAACTTAGCAAACAAAGTTGACAAATTTCCAGTTGTAGAGTTTTGACAATTTTGAGTAGCAGTATAAATTCTGTAGCTAATTTCTTTAATTTTATAGGGAATTGGTTTTGCTAAAGATATAATATGTAGTCACTAGTAGTCGAAACTTTTCACATTGTCGAAACTTATTTTGTTTTCTTATCATACCAATTTCCCGATAGTGTGTCGCAGTTGGCCACCTATTGGTAGCTATTCTTTGGTGACACAATATTGTCATGAAAGTCTTCTCTTTTAGTATTTAACTTTGTCATCGAAATCTTGAGATCACGTTGTTGTTGTACGTTTTTGAGATCACAAATGCTAAAACTATATGTTAAAGAAATTATATTGTTATAGCAGCTGCGATTTTTTTTTGTTCCTGAATCATGATCACTTCTATAGTATGTCACAAATATTTCCAATTTATAAATGAAAAAGATGGTGTAGTATACATCCACCATGGATTTTTTTTTTTTTTTTTTCACGTGAAATACATGTATGAAACCTTTAAATTTTATTTTTGAGCTTTAATATTGAGAATTTGTTAAAAATGCCCCTTTTGATATACTCCTTTTCAAAAATACCCTTTTTCTGACCATTTTTATTTTTGTCCTCTTTTAATTTTTAATGACCATTTTACCCTTAGATGAAAATTTTTTATTCAATAAAAAGAAAAACAAAATTTTCCCGCCAAAAAATTTCCGACATATTTTCCCGCCAAAAATTTTTCGAAAAAATTTTCCCCCCAAAACTTTTTTTGTCAAAAATATTTTGTTAAAAAATTTCGACAAAAAAAAATTTCCCGCCAAAATTTTTCCCGCCAAAAAAAATTTACAAGGTTTTTAAAAGGTTTTATAAGGTTTCTACCTTATAAACACCTTGTAAAGGCTTTTACAAGATTTTTTAAAGAGTTTTAAAAGGTTTTTTAAACAATTTATAAACGCTTTTACAAGATTTTTAAAATGTTTTTAAAAGGTTTTAAAAGGTTTTTAAAAGGTTTTTAAAAGGTTTTCAAATGGTTTTTAAAAAGATTTTTAAAAGGTTTTTAAACACCTTGTAAACGCTTTTACAATGATTTTAAAAACCTTGTAAAAGTTTTTATAAGATTTTTAAAAGGTTTTTAAACACCTTGTAAATGCTTTTAAAAAGTTTTTAAAAGCGTTTATAAGGTGTTTAAAAACTTTTTAAAAGTATTTACAAGCTTTTTAAAAGCATTTACAAGGTTTTTAAAAGCGTTTACAATGTGTTTAAAAACTTTTTAAAAACCTTGTAAACGCTTTTAAAAGCTTTTTAAAAGCGTTTACAATGTTTTTAAAATGTATAAATTTCAATATTTTTGGCGGGAAAAATTTTCGATTTTGGCGGGAAAAAAAAATTTGGCGGGAAATTTTTGTGGCGGGAAAATATTTTCGATTTTGATGACTGTACATTCTTGCTGTCACTCAAAAAAGGGTAATTTGGTCATTTTGTATATAAAGAAGGGTAGTTTTAAAAATGGTCAACATGAAGGGGTATTTTTAAAAAGGGATATGGAAAAAGGGGCATTTTTGAGAATGCCCCTTTAATATTTAAGAATGGTTGGAAATAGAGATACCATCCTAATTTTGGTAGAACTCTTGTTCTGTCACGGAAGGGGGAAAACAAAACAAGTTGCTGGGCTAAAACTAGATATTCATATTTCTGTAAATGCTTTAAAGGCTCTTTATTTATCAGATAGGGAACGGACCATTCCAAATCCAAAGTGATGAGCCTTACTCACACGCTACAAATAGGTTTTTATTCCCATACTCAATAAATCTACACCACTAAATACCATTGACATTTTGTAGATATAGTTACGTCCTGCAGTTATTGCTTCTTTAATAACAAAATAGAGATGTACGTACACACACGAATAAATATATCGAAAATCATTAAACGAAAAAAAACATTGCCAAGAAACTAATAAACGAACATAAAACAAGATCAACAATGAGAAAATAACATTATTATACGTTTTTGCTTAGTGATCATAAAACAATTATACTTACTACCAGAAGGTATAAAATACACCTCACGAGGATATAGGAAAGAGTAAAACACATTTTTTTATAACAAGCAACAAACGTTTTTTTTGCATTGTTGAAAACAAACATCCTTAATATATTCAAACCAAAGATGGTTTTTGTTGACCTGTCGCTCTAAATGCATTGTAATGATTTTCTTTCTTTCTTGAAAAGTCATATGTAAATTTTTCCTTTCGTCGTCATTCATCATGGCTTTTTTGTATGTGCGTGTGTCAGTGTGTGTGTGTGTGTGTCAATAAGAGGGTAAATTTCTTACTGTATTAGTATTTGAAACTCATATCCTTAACCGCATGCCAAGCGTTTGCATTTTCCATGCATGTAAGCTCCGTAACAAAAATCAATCAATTCATGGTCAAACTACGAGTAAAAAAGGAAGGGACTTATTAAATACAGCTATTTTGTAGATGATAAAAGAATAATAACAGCACAACAGAATCATTTTGTCCTAATAGTTTTTTTCTAAACGAAGTAAAAAAGTTGGTAAAAAAAGGAAGAAAATATACAAAGCATTAAAACGGCGTCGTTGAAAGGAGAATATACCGAAATAGAGAAAGGAATATCTCATAGAGAGGAGCTTATAAATATATCCGTTTCAAGACGCTTCAACTCTGTCCTTGTTCATAGGCAGCTTCAACGCTCATTCCTCTCATCATCCCTCTCATCATCCCTCTCTACATTTTCTCCAGACTAAAAAAGGAAATTAAAGATTTCACATCTGTCTCTCTCTCTCTCTCTACACTCTTCTGACAATAGTAATCAGATCGGATCCTACACAAACTCCTATAAGGAAGAAGTTTGTTGTATAATTCTGTAAGTCTTTCTTTGAATTTTATGTCTTTTGATGCTTATGTTTATGGATGCAAAACAATAGGATGTTATCGTTTTTCTAGTATGTTATGTGGTCCTCTTCTCTGCCTCTTCAATATCTATAGGTGTGGTCTCGTCTTATGTGTCTTTTCTTGTCGAGAAAATTAATTGTAAGATCAAAATTTTGCTTTTTCCCACATTCTTGGATCATTAACTAGGATTAGGTCTCTTCAAACATACAGTATTTGTTTTGTTTTGTTTTGTTTTGTTGAGCGCCTGAGCGGCATCATCGATCAATCACAAATGAAAAATTGAAAAGGGCATGCAAAAATATATTTTTGTAATAAAAGAGATATATTTTCTTAAAATAAAAGGTGTGTCCGCAATTAAGACAAAACAACTCGCTGTCTTACTCTCACTCCGTGTTCAGATTTAGTTTAGACGTCACAAGTCGGACTTTTCTTGGTAACGAGAGTAAAGACAAAATTGTAGTAATAGTTTTTTTTTTCTTGGGTCAACATAGTTGTGTAATAGTTAAAAAAAAAAAACTCTTATGACCTCTCATTTCTTAGTTACGTTTGAGAATACTCCCTCCGTTTTTTTTACTTGTCGTTTAAGGTTGTTTTACATAGATTAAGAAAACCATTAAATTTTATATTTTATCATTTTTTAATATATTTTCTAATTTTTTTATTGGTCAAAACATTAATAAAGTTAGATAGAATTGAAATTTTTACCAAACATTTGCATTGGAAATCTAAAACGACAAATATTGGAAAACAAAATTTTATCTCTAGAATGACAACTAATAAAAAATGGAGGAAGTAATTGGTAACGTCGGTAGAAACCCAAAAGATTAGGATTCCAATTATTTGAGTTATTTATTAGCTTACACATAATTATTGTCATATGATAGAGTGAGTGGACTGGACGAAAACTAGAGTTGACTTCTACTATTATATATCTACAAGAAAATGAAAACTTTTCGGTATAAGCTACCACATCTAAACACATACACATGCTAATTTTCTAATATTGGCTTTTAAATTTCTTTAAGTTAATTTTTTTCAAGTTCGGTCAACATACGTTTATGGTTTGTAATTAAGAGATCAACGAAATGAGAATAAATTAATTGGGGTCCCTTTTTTAATGTTAAGGTCTAATTCTATTTGCTTTTAAAATTGCCTAACTTATTTCAAGTTCGGTAAACTACTTTATTATTTGTACTTTGTAATGAATTTCATTTTTTTGGGTCAACATGTAATGAATTGTTTTTAATTTTGCAAATCCATACTAAATGAACGGTACTAACTCGAAACTATATGCTTCTTTAGATCATTGAATTTGAAAAATTATAATCTTTTCAAAAATATTCTGGCGTAAGTAAATCGATTGAAACTGTTAAAAATCCATAAGTTAGAGATTCCCACAAGTTTGTGATGAGATTCATGGGTCGATCTTATATCGCCAAAAATATGATCCACACTGACATTGCAATTAATAAAATTCTAAATTGTCTATATACAAAGGGTACTTATTCGACTTTTTTTTTTTTTTTTATGAAATTGCAGAGAGGAGAAGAAGAATGGCAAGGGAACAACTACAAGTGTTAAATGCACTTGACGTGGCCAAGACGCAATGGTACCATTTCACGGCTATCATAATCGCCGGAATGGGATTCTTCACTGACGCTTACGATCTCTTCTGCATCTCCCTGGTCACGAAGCTCCTCGGTCGTATTTACTACCACGTGGAAGGCGCACAAAAACCTGGGACTCTGCCTCCCAACGTAGCAGCCGCCGTCAATGGCGTTGCCTTCTGCGGGACCCTCGCCGGTCAGCTCTTTTTCGGGTGGCTCGGTGACAAGCTCGGGAGGAAGAAAGTTTATGGTATGACGTTAATGGTCATGGTCCTTTGTTCAGTAGCCTCTGGTCTCTCTTTCGGACACGAGCCAAAAGCTGTAATGGCCACGCTCTGCTTTTTTCGATTTTGGCTTGGATTTGGCATCGGCGGGGACTACCCTTTATCCGCAACGATCATGTCTGAATACGCGAACAAGAAGACTCGTGGCGCGTTTGTCTCTGCGGTTTTCGCTATGCAAGGGTTCGGGATCATGGCTGGTGGAATTTTCGCTATTATAATTTCCTCTGCTTTTGAAGCTAAGTTCCCATCCCCTGCCTACGAGGATGATCCCTTGGGATCCACGATTCCTCAAGCCGATTTGGTATGGCGTATAATTCTGATGGTTGGTGCTATCCCAGCAGCAATGACGTATTACTCGAGATCGAAGATGCCAGAGACCGCAAGATACACAGCTTTGGTTGCTAAGGATGCAAAGCAGGCAGCTTCGGACATGTCTAAGGTTCTGCAAATGGAGATAGAGCCAGAACAGCAGAAGATGGAACAGAACTCAAAGGAGAAGTCCAAGGCCTTTTCCTTGTTATCCAAGGAATTCATGAGTCGCCATGGGCTTCATTTGCTAGGCACTACTTCGACATGGTTCCTTCTCGACATCGCTTTCTACAGTCAAAACCTTTTCCAGAAAGATATTTTTAGCGCCATTGGGTGGATTCCTCCGGCGCAAAGCATGAATGCGATTCAAGAGGTTTTCAAGATCGCACGAGCACAGACGCTCATCGCCTTGTGTAGCACGGTACCTGGTTACTGGTTCACAGTTGCGTTCATCGACGTCATTGGAAGATTCGCTATTCAGATGATGGGTTTCTTCTTCATGACGGTCTTTATGTTTGCTCTGGCTATTCCTTACAACCACTGGACTCACAAGGAGAACCGAATCGGATTTGTTATCATGTATTCGTTAACATTCTTTTTCGCCAACTTTGGACCCAATGCTACAACCTTCGTTGTGCCAGCAGAGATCTTCCCAGCCAGGTTCAGATCAACCTGCCATGGTATCTCTGCAGCATCAGGGAAATTAGGAGCAATGGTTGGTGCGTTCGGGTTCTTGTACTTGGCTCAGAGCCCGGACAAAGAGAAGACAGACGCAGGATACCCTCCAGGGATTGGGGTCAGGAACTCGCTTATTGTGTTGGGTGTGGTTAACTTCTTAGGTATTCTCTTCACTTTCTTGGTGCCTGAATCTAAAGGGAAGTCACTAGAGGAAATGTCCGGTGAAAATGAAGACAATGAGAATAGTAACAGTGATAACAGAACAGTCCCAATAGTTTAGTAGGTGATATAATACCGCCTTTTGTAATAATTATCTCCTTGTCTGTAGCAACTCAAGTTGTTCATTGTGTGATCCGTTGATGCCTAAATGCTAGAGAAATCAAAGTTTTCATGAGTCGATTTCAATAAGATCTCTGATGTCTTAATAAATTGAAGACTTGTTATAGAACCCATGCTAGTTGTGCAGTATGTTAAATGACCTTGATTGAAGACATCAGAGACTTAAATAATTTGAAGACCCATGCTAGTTGTGCAGTATGTTAGATGACAATTTATGCGTTGTGGGGAAGTTGCAGAGAACACAGATAATTTGGCTTCAATTTAAGATACACTAGGTAACAGTCTGTGCATATACGCATATTGATGTATTAGTTATGTTAATTAAATTAACATATGTTGGTTTTAACAAAAAATATCAAGTTTATTGATAAAGAATTAAAAAAAAAATATTTTATTTGAGCATTAGACTCATCTCTCTGCTTCTCTTTGTGTTTGTTTCACTCTCATATTTGTCTAAGTGAAGTACACGAAGCGTAGAGAGATAAACTTTAATCTATATACGTTGTTCTTATGTATCTTGGATAATTAAAATAGCTATTACGTAGTTTCAGGTATGTTTTTTAACAAATAGACACAACAACACAATGACTTGTGTCTCTTCATACTTAGTGACTCTTAAATGAAATAACACAAACCGAAATGTCATGACCTAAACGTTTGACTCTGAAACTCAATTATGGACTAACACTTTCTTCAATGATTGATATAATAAATTCATTTCCTTGAGAAGCCTAAAGGTTCCTCGGAAGTGCTAAAATGAATTGTGTCTCTTGATGGCATGTCTCTTCACATTCATCTTCATTTGTCTATAAAAGAAAGATTGTAGAGAGACAAAAATAAACATTATTTTTCTACCTAAAAAAAGGAAACATTACATATGGGTAATATTAGTGACTTACCCGATGAAGTGCTGGTGAAGATAATATCATTTCTTCCTAGCAAGGATGCTGTCTCCACTAGCATTTTGTCAAAGCAATGAGAGTTTATTTGGATGTGGGTGCCTAAACTCGAGTACCACTGTTGTTATTTCGAATCAAGTCTTGCATTTCAGGAACATCTAAACAAGAATCTGCCATTACATAATACTCTAGTCATAAAAAGGTTCAGCCTTGGGCTTCGTGGTCAGTCATATCCAATCTGACGATGTCAAACTGTGAGTGGAAATTGCAGTTTCTTGGTTTGTGAATGAATATCTATAATGATAATCATTTTCATATTCTCGGGCCTAGAAAGTGAAAATGATTATCATTGTAGATATTCAACACATTCACATACCAAAAGAAACTACAATTTCAACCTACAGTTTGACATCATCATATTGAAATGACTGACCACGAAGAATGAGGCTGAACTTTTCTATGACCGGAGCACTATGTAATGGCAGATTCTTGTTTAGATATTCCTGAAATGCAAGACTTGATTCGAAATAACAACAGTCGTACTCGAGATTAGGCACCCACATCTAAATAAATTCCCACTGCTTTGACAAAATAATTTTTTCAAATATCTAAATATGATTTATTTAGCTTGAATATCTTAGGGGGGTTTTCAAAAATATTCATTTTCATATGTCTTTTTAGAAATACTCTTTTATGTTGTTCATTTTCAAAAATACTCATTTTCTATGTATAAAACAACTAAATTCTAAGCTCTAAATTCTAAATACTAAACCTTAACCCCTCAAAACTATATCCTAAATGTAAATTAGAGAAGCCAAACCTAAAAAAAAAATTCTAAAAATTAATTAACATATTGTAATTGCGTAAAATATATAGGGTAAAAATAAAAATATTGAAAAAATAGTACTTTTGAAAAAGGGTATTCCAAAAGGACTATTTCTGACAAATTCTAATTATCTTATTATGCAATGATCAAAATTAATTTTTTTTAATCTGCATGATAAGTTTTTTTGTATAGCCATCAAATTTTTATTATACATATATGTAATTTTGAATATAAAAATAAGATAAGAAATAGATTAAAATTAGCAAAACATAAGAAAAATATGAGCAAAACAAAATAAAAATATGATAGCAAGAAAAACAAGAACTTGATAGCTCCTCCATAGAATCCATTCTCTCCAAGCTCACCACTAAAGCAGAATCTATAAAAACAAACACTTTAGTAAATCAAACGACTTTGGCTAAAGCTGAATCTATAACAAATACGAAGTAGTGAGAGAGGGTTACAACTATCTAAGTTATTTTGAGGATTCGGAGCTGATGAAAATCTCCATTGAGAGGTTGTCAACATCTCCAAGCTCCCCACTGGAGGAGGAGAATCCATTCTCTCCTCCTCCGTTGTGGAATGCTCCACCACCGTTGTGGAGTGCTCCACCGTTCTCAAATGCTCCTCCGTTCTCCTCTTCTGCAAGCTCGTCTTCGTCTTCTCCAAGCTCCTCCTCTACTTCTTCTTCAAGCTCCTCTCCAAGCTCGTCCTCCTCTTCTTCTTCAAGCTCCTCTCCAAGCTCGTCCTCCTCTTCTTCTTCAACACTGACTTCTTCTGCAACACTGAGCTCTCCAAGCTCAAGCTCACCACCACCACCACCATCAGTGTGCTGGCCACCGAGTTTAACAAAGTAACAAAAGAAGAGAAAGAGGCAAAGAAGAAAAAGCAAAGAAGACAATAACAAGTAGTGAAATAGCAACAAGAAAAGAACAGAAAAGCTATGTTCCAAAAGCACACCTAAACTCATTGTGTGAAAATGAGTGTTGGTGAAAGAGAGAATGGGAAAAGAATCGAAGAAGAAGAAGAAGAAGAAGCAAAGATGAACCCATCTTCTCTGATACCTCCATTCTCTCCTTCTCCATTCTGGTGGAATCCTCCATTCTGCTCTTCTCCAAGCTCCTCTCTGTGGATGCTGCTTCACTTCAACTACGGCGTAGGGTTTTCTCCATTTGTCCTAAAATGATGATGTTTGTCAAGACGACGTCGGAAATACAAATTCCTAAGCGAAAGTGCAATGAGAAAATTAAATATATCCAGTTAACTTTTAATGTGCATTTTGGTTTCTAAAACCTATTGGTTTAAGATTTGAACAGAGTTTTAAAGATTTTAAATGTTATGTAGAATCTGTTGTTATTAGATCAAGTTTTGTTAAAGTCTGTTAAAGTTTAGTGTTATTCGTTTGTGATTTGTAAAAAGTCTTTTAAAATCTTAACAAATCTGGGTTATTGGATTCAGACTTTTATAAAGTCATTAAAAGTTTTATGTTATTCAATTAAAAAAAAAGAATCTAGGATTGTTAATGAGTTCAATTATTATGTTATTGGTTCATGATTTTAGACATTTTCTTTACAAAATAAAGTCATGAAAAATATCATAAAAATACAGAGATTGTTTGGAAGACTTTACAAGATTTTAGAAAACTAATCAACAAAACTCTCTAGCAATCTTTAACAATCTTTCACTTATTCATTTTTAATGATTTTGTTGAACTCTTCAAAAATCTTCAAAAATCTCAAATCAATACCACCCCAAGTCAACACTGAATTTTAATCTGCATAAATTCACTTAACTACAATAGAGACATTAGTTACGGGATTTATGGTCGCATTTGGTATATAGTCTCCGGCAAAACTTTACATATTGTTTACTAAAATCAAATTAAACCACATTAAGAGACTAGTGAGCTAACCACTAATTTAACACTAACCTCATCATCTCATCAACCAACTTTACTTTTTACATTCGAAAAAGAATATGGCAGAATATTAATTAAAGGAAATTATTTACTTATGTACACCAGAAAGATATAAGCTTCCAAGATAGTGTTTTATTACTGATAATTATGATTTTATACCTATTGTTCTTAAAACTTAATTCATATCTTATTTGATAGTTTTATACTATTGTGTTGTATAATGATTTAATATTTTGTATAAATTTATTGAAGCATGTCACGTACTGATCTGTTATTCTGTTTAATTGTTGAGAATTAAGAAGAAGAAAATTAATGCAACAAGAAAACAGATGAAAAAAAAATTAAGTAAAAATTTAATTTGAAATCGAAAGGCCAGAAGAAGAAAAAAGACAATGATCTTGATCATTAATGACCTTCGTCTTGGATTTCTAATAACGTCTTCATCGAGATAAGTATTATTTTTTATATTTTATAGATTAGCATTTAAAGATCAACTCTTCCTAATCTTTAAATCCATTTAAGAGGAAGAAGAAATATTAGTCACAAATATTTATGAAAAAATATTAGTTATAAATATTTATTTAAATATTAGTCATAACAAGTATTTAATCTATTTGTAAATAAAAAGAAATCAAAGTTTTGAGAAAATGACCATAATTTTTATGAATACAATCAACCATAGCTTTTGTGCAATAACTATAATCATTACAAAAATATTAGCAACAATATTATTTTTAAAAATTTAAGAATTCGGGTTAGCAAAAATTTATACCTGAATTTCATTATATTCAATTTTGTAAATCCACAATTATTATCAATGATCATCCATGAATTCAATTAAAACCAAAAAGGTTATGTAATAGGTTACATATAAACAGAATTATAATTTAAATCTATTTGTAAACAGAAAGAAATCCCTTCATAGTTCTATTTGTAAATAGAATTATAATTTAAATCTATTTAAACTATAATTATAATTTAATTTATGGTAAGTTTTTAGAAAATTACTATAAATTTGTTATGAAAAGAATCCACCATAATTTTTCTGCAATTACAATTATTACAAAAAAAAACATTAGCAACAATATTATATGCAAAAATTAATACCTGAATTTCATTATATTCAGTTTTGTAGATCTACAATTATGAGATCATCCATGAATTCAACTGAATAAAAAAAATATGTATTAGGTTACATATAAAATTTTATTTCAAATTACTAAACTACAAAACAAAATATAGAAAATAATACAACATATATGTTTTAAAAGATGGAGAAACCATAGACAAAATCTATGATGGATTGATCTTGCTTTCCAAACAACCACTACAATAACAAAAGCATAAAAATTAGAATCCGATGAATCATATAAAATTGTCAAAAGTTGTCTTTGCTCATTTGCTTGTAGAATAACAAATCATCGAATAAAATTATGATCATGGTTAACCAAGAGAATAAAATTGAATAACAATCACCACTAAAAAAAAACAAATAAACACAATTATTAATAATACCTTTACCGATTGATTTTTTTGCTTGCTTCATCAACTTGTTCGTCCAATCTTGTTTTTGATATACAAAAAAACATCCATGGTCTATGGCAGTGTGACAACCCGTCCCGCGGACCCCACTAGCCCACCGCTAGCTGCCCCAACGGACCGTCTGTGGACCCTGCTAGCCCACTGCTAGCCGGCCCAACAGACTCCAAGCTGGCCCAGCAGGGCATCGATCCTAACCCCTCACTGGGCAAATGGAACTATTCATCCAAATCCACAGTAGGTTCTTGGTGCACCAGGCGTTCCTCGAACCCTGGTCCCCACCCTTTAACAACCTTCCCACAGGACAAGCTGTCACCAATTGGTTCAAGGAACGCCTGGTGCACCAATAACCTACTGTGGATTTGGATGAATAGTTCCATTTGCCCAGTGAGGGGTTAGGATCGATGCCCTGCTGGGCCAGCTTGGAGTCTGTTGGGCCGGCTAGCAGTGGGCTAGCAGGGTCCACAGACGGTCCGTTGGGGCAGCTAGCGGTGGGCTAGTGGGGTCCGCGGGACGGGTTGTCACAGGCAGGTACACCTAAAACACAATCAAACAGTACAAAATGAGTAAAACCTTTGATTTGATTCAACATAATAATTAAAAATTATAGCAGCATAAAAATTAATTATGCAAAGCACCAAAGCATATGGATAACATCAACATGAAAAAAAAATCAAAATCATACAATAGTAAAGTTGATTCATTAGAACCAAAATAATACAAAAAAAAAATTATTCTCTCAAAACTATATGTTTAGCTTAATGAATCCGACTTCTACTGTTTTGGCTGAGCCTCTATATATATAGCTTAGAAGAAAAATCGTCATAATTATCTTTACCATTTTAATATTTTTAAAAATAGAAATTTTCTTTAAACGAATATCCGTAATATATTCTAATATTTATCTTCCATTTTTTAAAGAGAGATATTGCGTAAATATATTAGATTTCCAATTTTGTAAAACAAATTTTGTTTTTTTTTTAATTTTCGTTTTTTATTTTTTTATTTTAAAAAAAAACTTAGAAAAAGGGTCAAGATGTCCAGTTTTGAATCTTATTAATGGCTAAATTAGTAATCTTAAGTCTGAGGATGAATGTGGTGCATTTCAGCAACCTAAATAGGTGAAAAAAGCTTGTCCGAAAACTTTTAAAGGGAAATTTTCATTAAGGACAAAGGATGTCATTTTTTGTGAGATTGGCTGTAAGTTTTTTCGACTATTCCTTTAATATATTAGATATAGCTCACACAATCTAAGTGAGTATGGTTTAAATGTACTCTAGATTATTCTTAGAAATTTCCATCTGAAAACTATTTATTTAGCCGCTTGTTCAATATTTTTTTTTTTAAGACTCAAGTTCACTTTTGTTTCCCTTCAAGTTTCTATATAGGAAAAAAAACATTCAGTCGCAGTGGCAGATGCAGAAGTCATTTTTATATGGGGCACAACCTTAAAGAACTGATATTTTTGTTCAAATTAATAGATATACTACACAACTTAACATTTTTACCTGGGGCTCAACCTTAGTAAACTGAAAAAATTTCTTGATTTTAATAGATATACCATACAACTTAGCTAATACTTATAAGAATTAAGAAAATGAGTATGGGGCACTTGCCCCACCCCTCATAAGCCTAGATCCGCCCCTGTTCACTCGTGAAAAAGAACAATGAGAGATAAATTTGTGAAACACAAAGTGAAAAAGATTATGAAATTTTTAATTAAATATATATAAGATATAAAAGTAATCAAGTAATGTAGTGAAACTTGAATTAGTTAGCAAATAGGTAATGTTTCTTTTTATGTAGAAAAACTAAATGATAAAAAGTAAGAAACTACTAAGTTAGAAAATAATCATAAATATATGCTATTATAAATTAATGAATAAACATAATATGAAACTTTTTTATATATATAAATAGAAACTTATAAATGATAAGTTTTATAAATATTCTTATATTTTTTTTTTATAAATATGAATAAACATAGAAACTAGTTTATAAAATCATTAGTTCAAGAACATGTGTTTTTCATAAAACATTCTAGAATGATAAGTTAGCAACATATAAGTGACCTTAGTGCAGTGGCCAAAGGTAAGTCCTTAATGCACAAGACACCATCACACCAGGGATCGAGTTCCGCTCCCTATGAATGTAGGGATTAGGCTAATGGGCTGGCCTGTTGTGGCCGAATGGTTGAAAAAAATAAAAAATAATAAGAAACAAAGAAGGAAGGAAGCAATCCATAAAACAAAGAAATAAAATTGAAAACAAAATATAAGATATATCCAACATAATATATAATTAAACACTTACAATGAGTTTTCAACCCATGCAAAAATATAAACAAAATAAATAAATAAAAATATTTAGAATTTGTGATATGGTGGATGAAGATGTGAGAATGGCTATTTATAGGATTTGTAGTGATAGAAGTTATATTTCTAAAATAATTTAATTAGAGGAGTTACAATTATAATTGATAGTGTGTTTAATTGAAAATGAATAGAAGAAAATAATAATCAATTCACAATTTATGTAACTTCAGTTATAATATAGTAGTAAATAGTGAATTAAAAGTATGAATTTATATGTATGATTAAATGTGTTGAATTTTAAGTTTAATTAAAATTGAATATTATATTTTAAAATATTAAAGATCAAATTGACCAATAAAGAGAGAGTAAACCTTACTTTTATATTTACTAGGTAATTAGTCCACGGTTATATGCATTATAGTTTTGATTATATTTCTTAAATTTTCTTAAACTAAAATATTGTTTTACTAATGTATGAATCTCAAAAAAAGTATACTAATTTATGAATCTCAAAAATTGTTATAGCAATTTCTCAAAATAACACTCCTGCCAACATTTTTTTGGTATGGTTATTTATTATACAAAATTTAAAATATATAAACTTTTCTATAAATCAAAAATTAACAAATACTACAAAAAATTATTACAAATTGATAAGCTATATTAATTTAATTAATAATATCAAAATTTAAACATTTTCCTAATATGAGAGAATCTATGTTTATCATGTTGTATAGAGGTTAAACATTGATTTAAAGAGTTTTTCTTAATGACATTGTAAACATAAGACTGTAGTATAGTAAAACTGAATCAAAAAAAATTATCAAAAAATTTAGTAACTACGTATAAAATTATTGTATATAGAATATTCCTCATTTCAAAGTTTAAAGCAATTAAAATAGTTTAAAAATATTAAAATTTAACCAAAAACATTTTTTCTTGAAAGATAAATATATTAGTTGGAGGAATGAATGTAAAATTATTGGGTAGGAGTTACATTTGAGTTAAATGTATAGTTAAATGGAGTTACATGCCTTTAAAAGTGGGTTAATTATAAATAAATATTTTAATTTACTTTTGACTTAAAAGAAAAGGAATACCAAGTGGCTCAATCAAAATTTAAACTTATACTTTTGATTGTTTTGTTGATATAAACTCAACACTCACACATAATATTCCAAATTGAAAATATTACTTTTGAAGTAAAAAACTAAATTAGCTTTCTTAAAAAATTATATGAACTTCAATCTAAAGATTTTTTTAAATCCCAAGAATAACTTCAATCCTTTTGTTTTTTTTTTGTTATAGTGCTAGATTTCATACTAATGGTTTCATCTTTAGAAGATTTAGTTAAATGGTATTATAATACTTATATTATTTTCTATATTTCACTTCCAGTTAAACATGATTTCTTTTTGGAATCATTTTTTCATTTTGCTTAAATAGAAAAAACCAATTTTTTTATAATTAAGTTCTTTTTGTTTTCAAAAACCTCAAATCATAAATAATATAAATATTATATTGATCTTTACATATTTATCTATTGGATCACAAAACAAAATAGACTTTACAAAATAAAATAGACTTTGTAAATGGATAATTATATTGTTCATTCTAAATTTTTGAAAATGATACATGAATATGTGAGATAACCAAGGTACATAATAGAGAATTAGAGATGTATCTTTTCAACTTCATGACCTTATTGTGTGGTGAATATTGTAAAAGTATGAATAATAAGGATTTATAAAATGATAATCTAAAATAGACAATGAAGATAAACCTTTTAAAACAGATTCTCAAATAAACTTGATTTTTTGTTAAAACCAACAATATGTGAATTTAAATTTAGCTATAAAATTTTACAAATAAATATGAATAGATTAGAAAGGCAAGAAACATATATAAAAGAAATATTTTATTTTTACATAAATAAAATAAAAATTGAAAACAATGTTAATATTATATATAATACTTTCTAAATTAAAATATAGAATCAAACTCTTACAACACATATTCGATATAACAACATTTGATATTGCTGAGAGAGGAGGAGAGAATGATATAAGATGATAATCCAAATTAGATAATGGAGATGAATCTTTAAAAATAAGAACAATATAAAATATATATATCATGTAGTCTCTAAAATTAAAATTTAGCATTAAAATTTTACAATGATATTTCATTTGTTTTTTTTGTAACCCATACAACAAAAATAAGAAATTGAAAACAAAAAATGATTTGAGATGTTGAGGAAGAAAATGAGAGAATGTGAAAATGAGAAAGTAAAAAATGCCAATATGAGAGAATGAGACAATGCTTATTTATATGATAAGAATTGATGGAAAGTTCATTTAGAATTATTAGAGTTACAAATATTATTTATTGTGTTTGAATAAAATTGAGTGGTGGAATATGATTAATGCATAATTTATTTTATTTTCAGTTAGAATTTTATTTTAATGTATGAATTAAATGTATTTTGTTAATTGGATCTTAAATATTGTTTAAAGCAATTAAACAATTAGAAAGCAAATAAAAAATAAAAATATTAGAAAGTATTAAATGAAAATCAACCAATAAGGAGAGACCAAAACCTTACTTTTATGTATGTGATTATTATGACTTAATCTCTATGGAAAATCTTCTTATATTAAGCCAATTAAATGTTTCTAGATGAGATCTAGTAAATGTAGTAGACAATAAAGAGTCCATTAATTGTTATTTATATTTTTTACAAAAAATATAAAATCTCATCTAGGAGCATAACCATTGGCGTGTAAACAGTGATATTTTCTAAACGTTGCTTAGCCTTTTCTTTCATCTGCCTCTGGTGCTTTTTGCTTGTAATAGCATTATGCGTAGGCTTTGAATTGGAGAAAAACTCTCAGCCAGTTACAAAAACTCTCTTGCACCGAACAACATTCTCAGGGTTCATTGTTCATCGACCGAATACGATGTAGGCGTATGTTCACTATATGACATATGACCAAACTTGCGAATTCAGGTTTCTTGGTATATTTTGAAGACCAAGATCAATATTGCAACTTATCACAAGGACGTGATATGGTGAATTATGTAACTTTAAGGCATATGAAAGTGGTGGTATTATAGTCTATATAGATTGATTAATGATTGATATGGTAAGAAATAATTCTGGGATGTAAAAAAATGATGAGAAATGCCCCAAAATACCATCAAACATAGTTTTAGTTCCTAATCTACCACACATTCGTTAATCTTCCATTAATACCATTATTTATTCATTAAAAAGACTATATTGTCCCTATGTTATACATCGTCATTCTCAGCCTCTCTATGGTATGCGTCTGTGGTCTTCGGCGAGATCTGACGAATCTTTTACGATCTAGCTACGACGTCGTTATCTATGGTCTCCAGCGAGATCCGACGAAGCTTTTGTGTTCTCATCGTTCTGGACCTCTCTACGTTCTTCTTCGTCGTTCTTTATTATCTCTGGCGAGATTCACGAAGCTTTTGCGATCTAGCTACAAGGTCATCCGTCTTCGTCTCTTTTCGATGTCGTCAATTTTAGTTTTCTCTTTTATCTCTTCTTTGTTACTCTCGTATCTTAGTTATCTTGAGGTTTACTATTTGGAAAAATGAATCGATTATGCTCAATCGATTGTGTTTAATTAGCCGTTGTGCTTTATGGTCTCTAACAATTATAGCTTTGTCTAGCTTTGACGTTGCCAATATCAGATTCTTCTCAGTCATAAAGAGATGTTGCTTTGGATTTGTAAGGTGATTTCAATTTTGATTAATGTTTATCAATCCTAGATATTTGGTTTAGGTTACATTTGTGTATCTCAAGTTGTGATTGTTTGAATTCTTGTGTATATGGTTGAGTTGTACTCAGTTTGTGGAGAGTGGAAAAACACAATGACGAACGAGGCTGGGATTTTGCAATTGTTCGAGAAGAAGAAGATCACTTAGTAAAGGTCATCCTAAATTTGTGAAGGTCATCCTGAATTTATGAAAGTCATCATAAATGTTAAGATATCTTTTATAAACATTATGAAATCTTCTTTGAATTAAAATAAATGTGTTTATCTCCTTATTTTCTGTTTTTGCCTCAGTTTATTACAGATTGATCCATTAGTTAAGGTGAATGGTTTGATTTTGTGTCTTGGTTGATGGCTTTTAGCATTTGTTTTTGTTTTATGAAGACCATCCTGAAATTCAAAGAAGCCTTCCTAAATCTCAAGAAATCCTTCCTGAATGTTTAGTTCATACTTATTTCTATTATGAGTTATTAAACCAACCTTTTATTGAAGCATTTGTTTCATAACCTTCTTAAATGTTTAATTCAAAACAATTATGGGACTGTGGTGAAAACATAGCTACCTACCATAAATCTTAATACAATAATTAACAAACATATCAACATCATGTGATATCTTGTTGTTTTTGTAGCGGACTTATACAATTTGTGTTTCTAAAGTACAATTTGGCTCCTCTTCAATTTTGAAATGAGCTTAGGCAGTGGGGGCATTTGTAAGAAAAAAAATCTCCCATGTCCTGCAATAAAAATTGAAGTCAGTAATCTATTCAGAAAAGTCTTCCTGAATTTCAATAATACTTCCTGAATTCTCTCAATAAATGCTTCCTGAATTATAAACAACGCTTCCTGAATTTTCAAAAGTGATTCGTAAACACATCAATACACAAGAAACAAACAATAAGCAAAACACAAGCAACAAGCAATAAGCAAAACACAAGCAACAAGCAATAAAAATGATAATGTGGTGTAAGACCATAAGTGGCTAAAAACAAATCAGTACACAAGCAACAAGGGTTGATAACATGGTATGATATTAACAATTACGGTAGCACAACTCTTTGAAAACCAAGATCCTACCAAAAAAATCATTAGTGGGACCTAACAAAAGAATCCAAAATCGACCAAATTCTATCATAACTATAGCATCACCATTAGATCCAACAAAACTAGCAAAGCTACCATCACCATTGTATCCAACAAAACTAGCATCACCATTGTTATACGGAAAAGAAAATTCACAAATAGTATTCTAGTTTAGGAAAACCAAATCATTACACAAAGAATACTATCCACAATACAAAATCTATTAAAATTTACTGAAATTTTAGTATAATCCATAAGAATCTACTAAAATTTGCACCCAATTGATTGAGGGTTTTGAAAAATTAGAAAATTCAAAATTACACAAACCTAAAACTTGCAATTTCTACAATGTAACGAGAATAGCAAGTGAAAGTAGATACAAACCTTACTTAGGAAGACACAATGATAAAGCGTCGTGTGAGGGATTGAGAAAAAAGAAGAACCATAAAAACAGATCGGAGATGGTGATAGACCGATGACGTTAGATCAAAGACAAGAGATTGGCGAGGGGAAAAGAATCTGAGCAAACTCTGTATCAGATCTCTTCAGGAAAGGGAAGGCGAGGAGATGACGTGAAACAACGAGTGTTTGAGGTAACATCAAATTCGATCCTTACAAGCAAAGGAAGTACACGGCGAGGAGACGACATATTGGTGATTAGAACAAGGTGAGAAGAACACGACGACGACGAAGAGATCGAAGTTCGTGCGCCGAGTCGAGGAGATTGAAGTTTCTGAGATGAGAAACAAAAGTGATTTGAATAAGGTTATTTTAGTCAATTGTGTTAGTAGTGAATGTTACAAATGGAAATTTAAGAACCATGTGGTATTTTTGGCCTAAAAACATAAAACTATGGTATTTGTGACAATTCCCCAAAAATGATGGGGTTTATATTAGTTTGATTTACTTTTTTTTTTTATAATTCTTATATTTAAAAAAAAAAATTTATGTTTTGTTTTTCTAAAGGATTAAAATTAAATAAAATATACTATTTATTGTAATGGGATTTTCTTGTGTGTGAGTGTGAGTTGTGACTGGTGAGTATTGGTGAACAAATATAAGTATTTTTTACAACTTTGTAAAGTATTTATTTTTACAACTTTTGCTTATTTATTTATTCTTATCATCGGTAAAAAGGAAACAAAGCAAAAAAAAGAAAAGAAAAATTACCAAAACCGGAATTAGGTTATCTATTTATTTCGACGGAAAAAATAAATCCAATATTTTGAGTCTTTGACAATAACAAAGAAAAAATCCAGAGACTCTCTCTATTTGCTCTTGGGGTTGGTTGTGTTAATGGTCTCAAAGTCTTACGAATCTCACTTCGTAACTGGGTATGTGTCCTACTCGCTTCTCCTCTTAACAAAATTGGACCTTTCGATCGCTAATAATCAAAATCAATCCCCAGTTTTAGATTTTGTATCCTAAGTTCCGAAGCGTTTTGGTTTTTTGATCACATCCTGCTGTGGTCTAATTTTGAGGAAACAAGAACGAATTAGTCTTATCCAATAATGTTTATATAATAGACCCATATGAATCAATCTTGGCCTAGGGCTCCTCTGAAGTTCAATTTGTTTCTTCTTCAGGAATTGGGTGTAAGGTTTGAATGGGCATTGAAGCTGTGACGCCAACATATTTGAAATCTGGAAATATGGATATAATTTCAACTCCGCCTGGTTTTGTATCTCAAACATCGTTTGTGCTGAAGAATGTACGCCGAGACGAAGATAGTTCTAGGTCGGTGTCGAGACAAGAACAGACAACTACAGAGGATATGTTTCTTACAAACCGACCGTGGATAGTGCATGATCACACAATTCCCAACTCAGAAGCCTCAAAGTCAAAACAACCTGAGGTCCCTTAAACTATATGTCTACCTCTGTCTTTTTTATCTTCCATATAGACTAGTTTGTAAGACTTGATTTTGATTTGATTTTGATGTAATAGCTGGATATGGTTTTAGTAATTGTAAGGCCAGCTCTAAGTGATTTAGCATGAATAGTTTGGAGATTGGTGTGCTGTTTTTAGGTTGCTATTCTAAGCTTTGAGACGTATGAGAGTGTAGGTTTCACAATATGGTATGTTGAAGTCTTTTGCATTCTTTACTTATTGTGGAAAATTTGATTTTCACAGGTACGGTTAAGACGGCGACTCAAAGTTTCAGAGACCGAAGTCCTTGAGGAAGCTCCTGTGTTTAACCCAACCGAGGAGGTCAGTTATACTTATGGAAAGACTAAATAGGTTATTTTACTGTTTTACATCATATTTGGTAAATTAACATGTACGCTTTTACCGAATCATCAGGAATTTGGTGACACACTCTCATATATAGCAAGCTTGCGCGAAAGAGCTGAGCCGTATGGAATCTGTTGTGTTGTTCCTCCTCCTTCGTGGAAACCTCCATGTCTTCTCAAGGAGATGGAAATATGGGATGATTCTACATTTTTCCCTCAAGTTCAGCTCTTTGATGGAATTCATACCGAGAACCCAAGGATTAAAAAGGAGCTTGATGCGGATAGTGATGATGCTGCTGCATCTGAGGAGGTTAAGTTTTGTAAAATAGAACGCGGTCCAGCGCATACTTTAAAGAGCTTTAAAAGCTTCGCAGATTCATACAAGAAGAGTCATTTTAGCATGAAGGATGAGGTTTTGGGTTCCAAGAACCCATCTCCATCACCACAACTAGAGGAGCTAACTGTGGCAGACATTGAAAAAGAGTATAGACAACTTGTTGAGAGTCCACTTGTTGAAATTGGGGTATGTTAATAATATCAAGTCTACTGCTTTCGTATTATATGAAACCGGCTATAATACAATACTAACTTGCTGTGTTAATTAGGTGCTTTATGGCAATGATATAGACACCTCAACGTTTGGCAGTGGATTTCCCTTATCTGAGCCATCTGAATCTTGCAAGTACAGTACATCAGGTTGGAATCTGAACAATACGCCTAAGCTTCCTGGTTCTCTTCTTTCATTGGAAGACTGCGAATCAATCTGTGTTCCTCGCCTAAGTGTGGGAATGTGCTTGTCTTCCCAGTTCTGGGTAAGTTTTAAAGTTGAGGTCAAGCTATGTTCGTCATTTTTTGAAAGCATAATATAACTTGTTACTAGAATAAATTTTGCAGCATTGTAAGTTTTTTAAATGTAATTTGCTTGTATAGTCTCATATTTGTCTCTTGGAATATCTGTTGCTGAACAGAAATCTGAGAAGGAGAGACTCTACTCTCTCTGCTATTTGCATGAGGGCGCTCCTAGAGTGTGGTATTCTGTAGCGGGATGTCATCGATCTAAGTTCCAGGCTACCATGAAGAACTTAATCCCTGAGATGTCAGGAGAACAGCCAAAGAAGAGTCTCGATCCTGTAAGTATCTGTGAACACATTAAGCATCGATGCAAATTACTCTTTTCAAAACTCAGAAAGAAAGTAAACAGTAGAGTGACCAACAAAGATTTAGTTAGTGTTCAGCATAAACGATCATGACATGCCATAGAAAGATCCCACTGTATTTGGATTTATCTGTTCAACTTTAAAGCAAATCCTATAATACTTATAGTTGTGGTTCATTTACAAGGGAAGCAATGTACTTTTGGCAGGTGATGATAATGTCTCCATATCAATTGAGCATGGAGGGTATACCAGTGACCCGCTGTGTCCAGAACCCTGGCCAGTATGTTATTTTGTTTCCTGGGTCTTATTACTCTGCCTTTGATTGTGGCTTTAACTGTTTGGAGAAAGCAAATTTTGCTCCCCTTGATTGGTTGCCCCATGGGAATGTTGCTGTTCAGCTGAATAAAGAGAAGAGTAAAAAGTCGTTAATATCATATGATAAACTATTGTTAAGTGCTTCAAGGGAAGCTGTGAAATACCTTAAGGAATATGCTTTGTCCAAGAAAAACCCAACATGTTACGCGAGGTGGAATGATTCATGTGGGAAGGAGGGGGTATTCTCCAACATTGTCAAGGTATGCTCACCACTCTTACTTGCCTGTTGTATTCCTCAGATTATGCATTAAAACAGTGCAGCGTGAAGAACTTCCGCACTACCTTTTGCTTATTTTATTTCTCTCTCGTTTTTTTGTTTGTAGTCACGGGTCAGGGAAGAGTCACGAAGACGTGAATTCCTTAGCGGTTCACTAGAATCGCAAAGGATGAACAAAAGTTATGATGCTGTTAGCAAAAGGGAATGCTGTGTATGTCATGGGGATTTATATCTTTCCGCTGTCAAGTGTTCATGCTCTGCTGATCGTTACTCGTGTCTGAGCCACATGAGGAAGCTCTGTGCCTGTCCATTTGACAGAAAGAGTTTTCTCTATAGATACACTATCGATGAGTTGAATATTCTCGTAGAGGCGTTGGAAGGTAAAAAGCTCAGCTCCATGTTCAGATGGACAGGCATAGAGCAAAAATACTGTGGTTATCGGGCCGCCACCACAAAAAGTTCACAACCCGAAGAAGAAAAAGGCAAGGAAACAGATGAGGTTACAACACCCTGTAACATCACGAGGAAAGACGTCGCAGCTGGAACCAGAGAGCCGAGAAGAGAGAAGGCGAGATCTATGGCCGAGATACTGAAGGTTAAAAAGGGGAGCAATGATGCAATGGAGCCTTTGAAATCTTGTTCAAAGAAATCAAACAGGCCATGTGATGACGATTCCTCTGATGTCGGCACAACGAAGAAACAGAAGCAGGGATGAATACATAAAGAATGTTTTGCTGTTCTGTAGTTTTTTAGTCACATTTTGCCGTAAGACAGTAGTAAAAACACCTTTTTATGTTGAACACAAAAAAAAACAGTCTTGTTGCTTGCAGTGACTACTGGAGTGAGACGAAACAATTGGTATCTTTTGTGTATTTTAGGGTTAGTTGGCTTGAGTTCTCTGTATAGAACCCAATTAACATATTTTAAGTAACAACAAGCCAATGATGATTTTTGTTTAGTAGTATGTGTTTTGCTTAATAGAATACTCCGTACACACATGCATGATGCCGTTTCAGTCAACTCTAAAAAATATATATATATATATATATATATATATATATATATATATATATATATATATCAGTCCATAGACGAAATGTCATGAAATATTGAAGAGTAATTGATTAAGCACAATTTGAATGGATGCAAAAAGATTTCGAGTTTACCTACCAACTCCACCCACAGTTTCTTTTGCTTTGGTTGACGTTAAATATTTGTAAAATTATGGATTTAACATGTTAACTCCACATTTTATTTTATATGGATTTCTTTTGCTTTCGTAACGTTAAAGAACTTAAAGCACATACATGTAAATCCATATAAAATAATTTGTAAATTCATATAAAATTGTAAAATTATGAAAATCAAAACACATGAATTTTAAAATAACATGTTTTATTTTTGGATTTGAATCCTTCTAATCAAATCCATTTAAAACATAATGGGAATTTTGAAATCCAAAAACAAATCATTAAATGAATAACATGGAATGTTAACAATTATTTATAAATTATATACAATAACACATAATTTTGATAAATATTTTAAAATCCATGATTAAGAAGTATTTTTGTTGGATTTCCCTACTAAAATTTTTTTAATAGTTAATTAAAGCGAAAATGCACAGCCGTTGGATGTAATGACTTTATGTGATGGAGATTTGTTTGACATTTTTTTTTTCCTTAAAAAAGAAAATTCAAAACTCCGAGTCGGAGATTTCTATTTCGTCGTCGTCGTCGTCTGTATCAGATTTTTTTCTAAGAGATATTTTTAGTTCCACTTTGTCACAGCGCGAATGGCGGAGACGGACGTCGGAAGCGTGAAGGCGAAGGCGAAAGGATTGGGGAAAAGTTGGATATTGCTGATCGGAGCTATAGCTACGGTTCTTTTAGCCGTCGTGGCTGCTATGTATTTCAATACTCAGAATTCGTCGATTTCTGAGTTTACCGGAAAAATATGCAATTGCCGTCAGGTTAGGTATTTCTGAAAAGCTATTTTTTGTTGTTGTGAGTTTCTGAATTTGGAAACTAGGATAGCTAGCGCTTGAGCTCGTTGGTTGTAAAAAAATAGGTTAGGTTAGTGTTGTTTTCTATGTAAGGAGATTAGCTTTGATTGAATCTCAGAGATTACGATTGATTTGATTTGATTTGATTTGTATAGGCGACTTCTCAATTCGTATATTTTGATTTTGTTTTTCTTAGGCTGAGCAGCAGAAGTACATTGGGATTGTTGAAGACTGTTGTTGCGATTACGAGACTGTGAATCGGTTGAATACGGAAGTGTTGCATCCTTTACTTCAAGATCTTGTTAAGACACCATTTTACAGATACTTCAAGGTTGGTTCATGATCTTTCTTTGATAATGAAATATGAGTTTTTCTAGAGGATTTGGAGGTGTGTGTTGTGATTAAAGGTCTGAAACCGTTTTTATAGGTTAAACTGTGGTGTGATTGCCCGTTTTGGCCTGATGATGGCATGTGCCGGTTAAGAGACTGTAGTGTTTGTGAGTGTCCTGATAGCGAGTTCCCTGAAATATTCAAGAAGCCATTAAGCCAATACAATCCTGTTTGTCAAGAAGGGAAACCACAAGCTACTGTTGATCGTACTGTAGACACAAGAGCTATCAGGGGGGGTTGGACTGTTACAGACAATCCGTGGACAAGTGATGATGAAACTGACAACGGTAAGATTTCTTCACTTTCTAATTCATTTATGTTTTTATGTTCTATGCATTTGGTACATATATGTCAACACTCTGTCACTCAGTTCATATATAACTGGCTCATGAGAAGATATTTAACAAGTAGCGTTTTTTGAGTATTGTATCGCATTGTCTTAGATGCAGTTTTTGATTACTGAATGATCACGCAGATGAAATGACATATGTTAATCTTCGGCTAAATCCTGAACGGTACACTGGCTATATTGGCCCGTCAGCTAGAAGGATATGGGATGCTATATACTCTGAGAACTGTCCCAAACGTAAGCGTCACCATTCCAAAGTGTTTCTTGTTTTCTGATGTAGTTCTTTATTCTCTTGTTCACCAAGTGGCTGTCTTAACCCCTCCAATTATACTGGCTTCTATAGATACATCTGCAGAATCGTGCCAAGAAGAGAAGATCTTGTACAAATTGGTCTCTGGTCTTCACTCATCTATTTCAGTTCACATCGCTTCAGATTATCTACTTGATGAATCTACAAACTTGGTAAGATCTGCCTTATGAATATGGGTTAACCACGATATATACTTCTTGAGCAGAATTAGATGATTCAGTGACTCCTTTTTTGTGTGTGTTTCAGTGGGGTCAAAACCTGACTTTGTTGTATGATCGTGTGTTAAGATACCCAGATCGCGTCCAGAACCTATATTTCACATTTTTGTTTGTTCTTAGAGCAGTAACAAAGGTCAGTTACAAATCAATTTTCTTTGTCTAAATCCAAGGAAAGGGTCTCTCAATACTCTAGAATAGTCACAGTTAGTTTCTTTCCTCTCCTTCATGATTTGTAGGCAGAAGATTACTTGGTAGAGGCCGAATATGAGACTGGTAATGTCATTGAGGATTTGAAGACCAAATCTCTGGTGAAGCAAGTAGTGAGTGACCCCAAAACTAAAGCAGCTTGTCCAGTACCATTTGATGAGGCTAAGCTCTGGAAAGGCCAACGTGGACCAGAACTGAAAGAAAAAATACAAAAACAATTCAGAAACATAAGGTCCTTTTTGAATCCTTAATTCCTCCTTTTGAGCAATGATAATAATTTTCTACTGACTAGCTAAGTTCAATTCTTTTTATCCCTTGATGGCCTTGCATATTGCAGTGCAATAATGGACTGTGTAGGCTGTGAGAAATGCCGTCTATGGGGAAAGCTCCAGGTTCTCGGTCTCGGCACTGCATTGAAAATCCTATTCACTGTCAATGGTGAAGACAATTTGCGTCACAATGTGCGTTTCTAACACACCTGGGAGACACATTGTCCATTTTATAGGAACTGATGCACCGTATATTTCCTTAATTCTCCCTTGGGAACTTATGCATCTTTCTTGTTTTCTTCAGCTCGAATTGCAAAGGAATGAAGTGATTGCACTGATGAATCTTCTCAACCGATTATCTGAATCGGTGAAATATGTTCATGACATGAGTCCTGCGGCCGAGAGAATAGCAGGACAGGCATCTCCTGGGAACAGCTTTTGGAAGAGAATAATGACGTCTTTAGCGCAAACAAAAGGTAAGAAAGCATTATAGAATTTATAGACCTTAATAGAGAAGTGAAACAAGATTCAGAATTTTTTCTTCTCTGGCCACCACTTGTTTAAATGCAGCTGTTTATGGGAAGAGTAGCTAGCTATATCTTCAGTGAGGTCTGGGGATTGTGGGATCAAGCGAAGTGATGGCGTAAAGTAAGAGAGGTTAATTTTGCAGGAAACAGTTATACAAAGCCCCGTTGATTAGATTACAAACCTGGTGGAGCATTCTTATCTTGTTTGATGCCACACCCCGTAGCCGAGACCTTTTTGCTTTTACTGATTCATGTGACTTTAGAAAAACTTACACGAACTAAAAAAGATTGCAAGGATGTTGAAATTGATTACAGTCCCTTGTGAATGTGAAGTAATCGTCGAATGGATAGAAAACTTGAATGAACAGAGAATTTTGTTTTTGTATCATGAGTTTACAGTCACAGATGATAAACTGTCTACTCACCAAGCCTCCCATTGTGAAATGTTGCTGTTTGGTGTACAACGCTGCAGATTTAACTACACTTGCCAACACATGCGATGTATCAAACTTTGATTGCCAACTTATCTGCAGTATAGTATAGTAGAACTTTCAAATTTCTTTAGGAAAGTAAACCTGATATCTCTAGTGTAGAAGTTATCAACCATTTGTGTTTTCATATCGTAGATGCATGTAAACGTACTAATTGTTTGATCAGATCCAAGCCAATGGTGCTCCTATTTCGTAGTAATCAGCTAAAAACACCTCAATATTTTTGAAAATTGAGAGTCACATGTAATGCAAGGAGATTGCCAAAAAGAATTATTCGTGTACTTATAATATAGAAGACGAAAAACACAAATTATGAAAAAGATAAGAAAAAGAGGTCAGCTTTTGCGGTTGACTTAGGCCAGAAATAGTGCGAGACATAAAGAGAACACTATAAAGGGAATCCTATCCTCCACCTCAATCAATGAGAGCACTTTTTCATTCTCTCTTCTTCTTTAAATATTTTGCCTCTACGTATATATGTATAAAGCTTTCCTTTCCTATTTTGTTTATAAGGTGACGATACTAAACCAAAACATATACTAATCCCCCAAAACCTACAACTATAATGTGGTCATTCTATACTCTATAGTATTTGCTTATAGGAAAATTCAAAATTCGCGATCATATCATTCTCACTTAGTTTGTTTATTGTTATTTGACGTTAATCTCGTTATATATTCTTAAAACAATTGGTTTACAAATTATTATGATTATAAAATAATATGGAAAAGATGGATACATTTTCTGAAGTTGTAACTTCGATAGGTCACAAAATGAGAAATAATACAGGTTGCTTAGCACTTAGTAATTAGTATTGTAGACGAAGATAGATGTCCTCCAAACTTTACTTCGATTTTGTTTTAGAATGAGTGTGTGTGAGGATATGGAAGTCAATGTCATGGTGTTTTTTTTTCTCTTCATGTAGCGTCAAAGGAGTAAGTGAAATTGCATGGCAAAAAGATTTGATAAAATTTCTTTTTATGCTCTTCTTTTTAATAAAGTTCAGCTTTTAAATAATAATCGCTTTCAGGAAAAAATAACAGTATTTTTGCAAGAACAAAAGATGATAAAAAAGGTAGTGGGAACAGACAAAAGCCATTGAAATACACTCTTTCTCCTATATCAGAAAATATTTATGTTACATTAATTGTATTTATAATTCATTTTTCTTGCTTTTGGCTCAAAACTTTTCTCTTTTACCTTTCTTTTCCTTTGCTTTCAAAATTTTGAATCTCGATGTATCCAAGTTGGTAACTATTTTAGCTCCAACACCACAGCTGTCATGTCGTTCCTCTTGTATGATTCCAATTGTGTTTTCCTCGAGTGACGGCATTGTTTATAGCAGTTAGCCGTATATGTAATATTACAACTGTTTCCGACCGTATGTTATCTTATTTCTTGGCTTATTATTAGTGTGTTCCATTTGTTCTACAGCTGATTTGCTATTTTGAGATATTTTTGAAGAGAGACTTGTATTGATTAAACCATGCATACTGCTACGCGTTGATTTTCAATGCTTTATCTGACTTGGAGTGTATTGAATTTGTTTTCTTGTAGTTGTAGGATACCCACATATTATAAGGGTTAAACACAATTACTAGTGAAACTTTGGCAAATAAATTATGAAAAACAATTGCATAATTTTGCTAATAGTACTCGAACAATTGTGTTATTTATGAAAATCAGAGTCACATACATCCTCACTCAAAAATCATATGTTTAGTATTATGATATCTTATAATCTTCGTCGTTATGATGCCACTTTTGATTCATAGCCTTTGTTTATTTTTCTCTTGCGATATATGACCAAATCTCTGATTCCCCTCAGTGTGTATATCTCTATCTGAATTAACACAAGTCGATTAGAGATAACTAATCTCTGTTTTATCCATTGGTGCTCTTCATCTCTAGTTCTCCACACAAATTTTAATTGATTTCGTTCAGTTTTTAATATATATTTTTTCTTGATTCCTTTGAAAAAATGGTTTTGTTTTTTCATGATTAAGAATTATTAGGTACATAAAGTTACTTGATTACTTTGGAAAATAGTTTTTTTTTTTCATGATTAAGCATTAGGTACATAAAATCGTAAACGGACCAATAAGATCTTATATTGTTATATAAGCAGTTGGAAAGTTGAGGATACGTTTCTATATAATAATGCAAAGTTGAAGTTAACGTCAAAAGTGGAGCCATCCGAGAATAATGTTGGGATGATTTTGCTAAACGTAACATGTGTTTGACCAAATGACATTGACCGCTCGAGCCCTTCGGCTTTCGTCTTTCAAAGCTTTTTTTGTGTGGCCTTATTCGACAATCCTACAAAACCCAAACACTTCGAAAATCTCTCCAAGACACACACGACACTTCTTGAATACACAAAATTGACCTATTCGTGTTTTATATGTTACTAATAGGTTTTAAATCTCTAATGCAAACAAATAGTAGTCTCATTAATCGAGTTTGACAAAATAGATGATTCTCCCAATGAGAATATTTTGTAAAGTTGTTTATATTATCTTTTTTTTTTTTTCTTTTAAAATCTAGATGTGACATAGCTAGTTACAGTATATAGAATAATATATGTGACAATCTTCGACAAATATATAATTGTATAACGCTCGGTATAATTAGAATAATCATATTGTACCTCAAGCCCTAGTCTAATTCTACAAATAAAACATTTCAGGACTTGGAAAGTAATGCAAAGTAGCAATGACGAAGGCGCATAGCTATTGAAGTGACAAAAGAATAATTGTATTGAAATAGATGAGGTATAGCGTCGTTGACAACACTAATTACTCATAATCATTAGTTGCACACACTATAATTTTATGTTGACAATATCACCTTTTTGATAGAGTATGATCACACTTGTGATCATTATATAGTGGGCATGATATTAAACAATACATCAAAACCTTGTACGCACCATAATTCATAAGTCGTTTTCATTTGTGCAAGCCTGTGCCCAACGCATGCATGTTATCATACCATTATACCCAAAAAGAAAAGATGTTATAGTAAGCGTTTTTGTTGGTGCCATGGGAAAAACTTTAGAGCCTTTTGTACGGTGTAATTTTGATTATGTGTGGTTGATTTAGATAGATGATTCACGATTGTTTGGTGTTTCTCCGGTATCTATCTAATGGACAGAGAAGCGATTTACAATCTTCCAAGCCAAAAGCTGATTAGCGATGTAATAATATAAATCATTGTGTGTCGTCAGATAATGTGGTTCATGATTGTTGTCGTCTTTAATCTTTATTACGATGGTCAATTTTTTTTCGATTAACTATAGTATTTTACTTACGGACGCACCACAATATTGACTTTAATTGTATTTAACTACTATGTTCGAGAATAAAGTAAACACTTTGTTTTTCCAATCACGTTTCTACCAAAGTGCAGCAACTTGCACACATTTTTATTAGTAGCTGATATCGAAATATATATATACTAAAAACAAGATACTTTTAAGATCAAAATGGGTCGTTTCTTTATAAACATTTGTATGAAACGAAAAGTATTAACATGTGTATTTGCTTACATATACAAGTTGTAAAGTTAGTAAACAAAGAAAATGGACCTGCTCTTTATAATCTCTGTTTTCATAATACAATCAATGATCATAACTCTTAAATATCATATTACTAAACATTATCAGTTAAATTTGGTTCTCCTACGTAAGTTCATCGGCTTCCATCTTACTTTATACAATAATTTTTTATGTCAATAAATAATAATAATTCGGTTTCTTATCATAAGGTAAAACGGACTTATATAACGTTATATGAAACAAATTATACTTTAGAACTTTAGCATTCAAGTATTTTAATTCCCTGCAGTTTTTAAAAATAAAATAGTTTACAAACTAGAAAAATGAAACTGGAAGCTGTTGTGTGATGAAGCATGAATTAAGGGCTGTGTGACTTGAAAAGGAGGATGAAGTAGTAGTGCACGTGTGATCTCAAAACCTCATCATCACAGTGTCATGTGCAAAGTCAAATAAAAACTCACCTTATCATTATTAATCGCACAGGGAGTCTTGTTGTAAATCAAATGTTTTCATCATACTACTCTCATCATAGCTTCTTTTTTCTTCCCATCTTCTTATTCTATTTTCATATCTACGAAATTGTTATATACAAAAAAAAGTACATACATGGAAAAGAGCTTTACTAGAAAGCTTTATTATACCAATTTTAAACGTAGTAATATCTGTCAAAAAATATTCTTTTTATATTTAAAAATCGCTGTATACTTACTACAATTTATGGATTTTTTAAAGAAATTTATTTACATAATTTATATAGTCATCATATATAAGTTTCTGATTTGCGTTTCTTATCTTTTGACAAAAACATAAATAATTTAAAATTGGGAAAAAAGCAGAAACATTAATTAACTTTGTACTTTTCCTTTATAATACTATATTTTCTGGATTTATTAACAAAGACCCAAAACAAAGGTCAAAATAGTTGCGAATCTCAAAGCCTTCCTCCTCAATCTCTTCTTCTTCTTCTCCTTCTCCTTCTTCTTCACTCTCTCTCAGTCACCACCACTAAACACTTCCACTGAGAAACACTTCTCTTTTAAAATTTCAACACTTCAAACTCTCTCCTTACTTTACGTTTTCTGGTGTGTTCTTGATTTTGCTTTAGGACTCTTCACTAGTTTTCTAGGTTACTTAATCCGAAGAAATGGGAACTAAATGGAGGAAAATGAAACTGGCTTTGGGTTTGAATCTCTGCACATACCTCCCAAGAACCCTAGAGGATTCACCACCTCCTGCTTTAAACTCTCTAGAGAGATTATCTGATGTTGCTCTGCTCTCTCCTCTTAACTGGCCTATGACTCCTACACCTTCCTCTCACGGTCTTAAATTGTCCAGAAACAGCTCTAAATCTTCAAAGGTTTGATTTTTACGAGACCCACTCTCTCAATCTTGTTTCCACTTCCTTGTGCGTTTTTTTTTTTTTTTGGTTTAGTGATATTGAGTTGACTTTTGGATATGATGAGTTAGTTTGGCTTCTTCTTGTTACTCTAGTTATAGTGTTGGTTCTTGTTATTGGTATTGTTCGTTTATGAAAATGGAATGTTAAATTTGATTCATTTCAACTCTGTTGTTACTTATTGTGCTCATAGATCCGGTTTGTAGCTGTACTAGAGTTAAAGATTGTTTCTTTCTCTATATCTTGCTACTTTAGAAGTACTGTAGTAGTTTGTTTCTTTGATACTTTTCTTAGAAACTGAGTACTGTGATTGGATTCTTTGTTTCTTTCCTTTTATTAGCTAATGAACTTGTTAAACCTCTAGAACATGGACTCATACTTTTCTGATCAATCTTTTTTGGTGAGCAGACATGTTCTATATGCTTGAATAAGATGAAAGAAGGAGGAGGACATGCGATTTTCACAGCAGAGTGCTCGCATTCGTTTCATTTTCACTGTATTGCTTCGAATGTGAAACATGGGAACCAAGTTTGCCCTGTGTGCCGTGCAAAGTGGAAGGAGATCCCAATGCAGCACCCAAGTTTTGATCTTCCTTATCTTTTTGCTCGACCTTATAACAATGATGCAGCTATTAGCCTTGTCCACCGCTTACCTAGACCTCGTGGAGTTATGAATCAAGGACGAGTTCTTGCTCCTGAGCCGTCTATGTTTGATGATGATGAACGGTTAGAGCAGCAGCTTGTGTTTTCTGGTAAGAGCTATAGTGATGCTTTGGAGAGTAATCATCCTGTAAGAATGATGGACTTGAAAATATATCCCGAGGTTTCTGCTGTACCACGAGGTGAATCTCGTGAGAAGTTTGCTGTATTGGTGCATCTTAGAGCTGCTGCCATGGTTACTGGAAATGCTAACTCCCTCAACAACCAGATATCTCGGTATCCTCGAGCTCCAGTTGATCTTGTCACTGTCCTTGACATTAGTGGTAGCATGGCTGGAACTAAACTGGCTCTACTCAAACGGGCAATGGGTTTTGTGATTCAGAATCTTGGTTCAAACGACAGGCTCTCGGTTATTGCTTTCTCTTCTACTGCTCGTCGTCTTTTCCCTTTGACTAAGATGTCTGATGCTGGGAGGCACCGAGCCCTTCAAGCTGTAAACTCATTGGTTGCAAACGGGGGGACCAACATCGCTGAAGGGCTTAGGAAAGGTGTCAAGGTGATGGAAGATAGAAGAGATAACAATCCTGTTGCTAGCATTATCCTTTTGTCTGATGGACGAGACACCTATACCATGAACCAACCTGATCCAAACTACAAGTTGTTACTTCCGTTGTCTATGCACGGTTGTGAAAGCAAGCGGTTTCAGATTCCGGTTCATTCTTTTGGTTTTGGATCAGATCACGATGCTTCACTGATGCATTCTGTTTCTGAAACCTCTGGGGGAACTTTCTCTTTCATTGAGAGCGAATCTGTGATCCAAGATGCTCTTGCACAGTGCATTGGTGGACTTTTAAGCGTTGCAGTACAGGAGCTACGGTTAGAAATCGATGGTATGTGCTCAGATGTTCATCTCAGCTCGATAAAAGCTGGGAGTTACCAGAGCCATGTTAGTGGTGATGGTAGGTCAGGATGTGTTGATATTGGTGATCTTTACGCTGATGAAGAGCGGGATTTCTTGATATCTATCAACATCCCTGCTCAGAGTGATGGAAACGAGACACCACTTCTGAAAATGAGATGTGTCTACAAAGATCTTTTGACAAAAGAAATTGTGACCCTCCAAAGTCATGTGCTTAAGATTCAAAGACCAGAAACCGTTGGTCAAGAAGTTGGTGTATCCATTGAAGTAGACAGGCAAAGAAACAGATTTCTAGCTGCGGAGGCAATGGTAAAGGCGAGAGCTTTAGCAGAGGGAGAAGATTTAGCCGCAGGTGTCACCGTGATCCAGAATTTCAGACTGGCTTTGGCTGACACGGTGTCAGCAAAATCAGGTGACGGGTTTTGTGTGGCTTTGGACAAAGAGCTGAAGGAAATGCAAGAAAGAATGGCGAGTAGGCATGTCTACGAGGTGTCGGGAAGAGCTTACATTCTTTCTGGACTTAGTTCACACTCATGGCAAAGAGCAACAGCAAGAGGAGAATCAGGAGACGGTTCAAGCTTTGTCCATGCATATTACCAAACCCCATCAATGGTTGAGATGCTACACCGATCTCAGGCCACATCACATCATCATAGACTGATCCAGCCTTTGTTATCATTTGCATCTCAACCAAAGCCAAGGTGAACAAATAATCAAAACATTTTGGGGGTGGTTGTTCTCTGTAAAGAAAAAAAATAAAAAAATATGCAGGTAAGGGGGAGAAAAATGTGAAATTAAGTTGGTGATTTCATGGTTTTGTAAGTTGGTCTTGTTTCAGTATTTCATGTAATGTGTGGTAAATATGGTATGAAGTTGGGTATAAAAAGCTTTTTGGTGAGAAAGTAGAATAATATATCTCTACTTCCAATTTTGGAGCAAAGCAGTGATAAATTTAGATTCCAACAGTCCCTTTGCTATTTAAGGAAAGGGCAATAATAATCTGTGTCTACTTTGTATTTTGTATTTGGATTAATTTGATGGTATACCTTATATTTTTCTAAAAATTTGAAATCTACACCATCAGCTTAGAGTATTTGAGATGATATTTTTGCCCATAATTAATTAGTAAAAATCAGAAAATAAAAATAAAGTAATTCGTGGCATAGAAAAAAACGATATCTCGCAATCCTTGAGAGAAAAAGGTCAGAGTAATTAACCAGATTAGTCTTTCATCACGGAAATAAACAGCTTCTTGTGGCTTCACCTCTTCAAACTTCAGGCCTGTAGAACCAAAGCAAAAAAAAAAAGAAAAGAAAAAGACATAGAGACTCTTATTCTTTGAATTAACTAAAAAGCAGAGAGTTAGATTTTGGATCATTGTTGTCCTCTATCCTTGGTTTCTTAAATTATTGTCCAATAATTTATTGTATTTAAGTCTAACGTCATATTTTTTGGTTTCCTCTGTCTTTGCTTAAACAGGTTAAGACGATGATAATCCATGCAGTCGATAAGGCTCTCAAATATTTAAGTGAGTTTTTTACATCTCTTCTCACTACCTACATAAAGAAGATCACATCACTAATCTGAGTTTATTTTCCTGTGTGTTGGATCAGGTCCCCGGAAGCCAAAGGGGAGAAAAAAGCAGAGAACTGAAGAAATCAACGCATAGACGTTGGCAGATTACCAAAAATGAGAAGATGTAGTAGTGTAGCATTTTGTTGCATCTCCTCAATTTTTTCATCATCTTTTTTAGATTTAGCAAGTTTCCTTTTCGGAACCACTAAGTTAAACAGTGCACTAAGTGAGTGAGTTTGAAGATACGTAGTCCTTACTTATACTGTACCTATTTTAATTTCTCTCCTCAATCAACTGACTCTTAATTAATTATGATTTTTTTACCTGAGTAGTTTAGAGAAGTATTTACCTTATTTTCTCTTGATACATGGCTCATGGCTGGAGTAACCAGAATAATAACCGACTTGAAGTTTTTGAACCGGAACCTGAAGAAAAAACAAGTTACATTGATCGGTACACTTATTTGTTCAGTCAAATCAAACCGAAACTTGATTTAGTGAAATCTTATGATCAAATAAATCGCACAATTCACTAAAAATAATTAAAAAATAGGGAAAATTCTCGAAAAAAACCCCAACTAATTTTAATTTGGACGTTTAATACCCAATTGTTTTTGATTGGAAGAAAAACACTTTAGTTAATTAAACGTTGCCATTTAAAACCTGAACTTTTAATCGTTTGATGATTCAAACATACTACATAACGACTGTTAAAATATCTAACAGAATTACTAAACCTGGTTAATTGTAATCAACACGTGGGTAATTGTCTTATGTTATTTTACAACAGTGTCTTTTGCCATTTTCCCCAAATTGAATTGGGTGTCACAAACCCTAAATCGAGTTTTTAAATTGATCTCTTCTCCTCTAGTGTGTTTCTTTGCAACAATGGAGATAATGGTGAGTCAAAGTTCTGGGTCAGATGCAAATTCAGTGAGTCGGTGTTGGGGTCCGATTTGCAAATGTGGAAGTGCGACGACGGTTGTCAAATCATGGACAAACGATAATCCATGAAGAAGATTCTACAGATGCGGTGTTCATGGGTTCGTTGATTGGGCAGATGAAGAAAAGTCATATGGTTGGCAGAAGCGTAGCTTATTAGAAGCTAGAGATGAGATACGCCGACAGAAAGAAGCAATCAATGTGCTTAAAGAATCTCTAAGGACCAAGAATGAAGAAGGTGTGAGTGGTTCGACAATTACGAATATTGGGTTAGTGAATAAAGTCGAGCAAGAGAAGAACCAGCTTGAAAATGAAGTTAAGGCAGGTAATGAGAGGGAGAAACTGTTCGGCAGTTCATCGTGTTGTCTTGAGCAGGTTTCATTGTCGTCATTGCAATGATAATTGGAATGGGGAAGTAGTAGATCGTCTTTTGTTATAGTTGTTGTTGTTTTTGTGTTGTTGTTGTTGTTTGTTCTTGTTTGTCGTAGTATGTTTGTAACATTTGTTTGCAAGCAAAATTTCCTAAGAAATCATTCCCATTGATCGAAATAGCCGTTTAGTTCAAATAAAACAAGGTATCCTACCAAAAACATACAAGAATCCAAGCATCAAAAAACCATCCTACAAGGTCATTAATCGTACCAATCATCCCAAGCATCAAAAAACTATCCTACAAAGTCATTAATAAAACATAACAGTCTATTTTTTCCCCGGTTGCCAAACGTCGAATACTTTGTCAGTCCAAGGGGACATGAAGAAGATAGGGGGTTTAGGAGTTTCATCTGATTTTTTACCACGACCCTTGCCTTCACCATTTCGTACTCCAGAAGGACGGCCTCGTGCACGTCCTTTACCAGTTGAAGGAGCTGCTGGAGCACTTGAATGTTGAGGATTTTGTGTCGATAGGGTTTGAGCAACAGATGGAGTGGATTGGTTTTGAGCTTGTTGCCACCTCTTTGGTGCATTGTGTATGCTCCATGGATCGTCATTATCCGATGAAAAGATCAAGTAATGGTAAACACATCTATAATAAATTAGACACTTGTGAAGATAACAAAATTAAAATGGTGAAGATGACTTACCAAACGCTTCCTTGATCTCCCTCTTTTGCGTGTAGGAGCTGATTGTACAGTAGGATTTTTGCAAGTTCCTTTATTATGACCTGGTTGCTTACAATTTGTACAAGTAACAGTAAGCCCTTCTCTTGAAGCCTTTTCTGGATTGGTTGATGATTCACCGGGTTCCTTAATCCTAGCAAAATTCTTAGGACGTCCCCGCTTTTTCCTTTTGTCAGGAGCTTCAATAGACCATTTTTCTGTTATCTTCCACAATCGTTCTCCATTTACAGGTTGTATGTTGTTCTTGTAGCTTGATTGCCAGACACGTGTGAGAAAATGCCAATCCACATAGCTACATAGAAGGATAAAGTTTAGCAAAAAGACTCAAATTATGACAAAGATAGAAGCTAAGTAACATCACTTACTCGTCTGGGTCGCGGTTGTGTTCTGTCAGGATAAAAACTACATGTGGACAAGGTATGCCTGTGAGATTCCATTGGTTACAAGCACATGTCCTATGAAGGAGATTGACACAGAAGCTCCCACTTCCTTCTAACACCTCATATACATTCTCTCTACTTTGAAGGACTGAACAAAACTTGGCTTGCTTGCGATTGGCTTCAACTATCTCCATGATGTGAGGTGGGAACTTAGTCTGACACTTCCCAGTCTTATCACGTCGCTTAGATATACGCTTCATGGCTTGTCTTCTAACATCTTCAAGCATATTTATCACCGGTTTTTTCCTAGCATCTTTGATTGTTCTGTTGAAACTCTCAGATAAGTTGTTGCAAACATCCTCACAACTAGAATGTCCATTAACGAAGGCTCTGCACCACGTTTGCGGGTTTGTTTTAAGTAAATCCTCATATGGAGGAGGATCATAACTTTTCAGAGCTCCCATGTTATAAGCATAGTCACCTTCTGTTGAACTATATGCAATAGCCTAAAAGTATCCTTCATGATTATAATCACCATGTGCCTTCTTCCAATTGGCATAGAAGTGTCGAGCACAATGCCTATGTTCTGCTTCAGGCAGTATGTCAGCAACAACATTAATCAGACCCTTCTGCTTGTCTGAGATCACTGTTAACCCTCTGCCTAATCCCAAATCTAAATCCTTTTTGAGATTTTCAATAAACCAAGCCCAAGAATCGTTGTCCTCCACTCTAACTACTGCCCAAGCAATGGGATAAATTCTATTATCTGCATCCCTCCCCACAACTGCTAGAATCTCACCCTTCAATTCCCATTTCAAGAATGACCCATCTAGACCAATGATAGGCCGACAACAACTCTTCCATGCTCTTCTCAAACCATCAAAACAAATGTAAAATTTGTCAAATTGTTTCTTACCAGATGCTTGAGGAGTCGTCACTATCTCCGTGTGTATACCAGCATTAGAACTCTGAAGTTCAGCCTCATAATCATAGTGTCTTGCAAACTATTGCTTTTGTGTTTCTATCACCATATCTAGTGCCATTCTTCTTGCTTTTTGGCAGACCCACTTAGACACTGACAGTGTGTACCTCATCATAATCTCATCTTTGATGTCAGTCCACCTCAATCCAGACCTTCTTCTTGCTTCATCTCTGAACATCCTTGCAATGACCCCTTGTTTCAGCATCCTAGCTTTTCTAGTGATACCATGGTGATGAGCATCGACATATGTCTGAACTATCCATTTCCTTGTATGCTTGTGGGAAGAGCAATATATCTTCCACTTGCAGTTCTTATGCCTACATATAGCTGCTAGCTTTGTAGCACCCCATCTACACAGTTTCACATCGTAATTAGTCTTCAGAACATACCGCAAAAGTTGATCTTTAAACTCTTCACAACTATGAAATTTCTGCAATAACCACAAATATGGTTCTTTATCTTTGGTGTTGTTAGACCTTGATGTCGCTCTTTCTTGTTGATCATATGCATCCCACTCATCGTTGGTGTCTACCACATGGTCTGGACGCTCAGCATCAAAACATTGTTTCTGAAATTCATCTTCATCGTCTTCACCAAGAACATCTTCCTCAACTTCGTTCGTATCTGGATCCGTTTCTTCATCAACAGCTCCCGCAACTTCTGTTACATTGTTAATTTCTTCAAAAAAAGCTTCAAACCGAGGATCAGCATCTATCCTTGTTTCTTTTACTGGATCTTCACCATTATCAGCCACTCATATTTCCTTAGCATTTGTTCCTTCTCCACCCTCTTCATCGGGTTCTACTTCGTCATCTTCAACAAGATCCTCGTTTCGAAGAGGAAACGGTTGTGGCACAGAAACGCCATTGTCAAGGTATATGTCGACTACACACAATAGCAGCTTGAAGACACAACTCTCTTATCCCACCATCTTTGTCGTTCCCGATACATCTTGCTGAACTTAAGTCCTCTTGTGGAAGCTTGTACCAAACATCTTCGAATCTCCTCCTATGTAGTCGAACGATTGATCCTTATTTGCTACATCTCCTCTGTAGTGTATTCGAAGTTTCATACACTCAAAAGCACTACACAAGAAGAAATTAATGAGTTAGTACCACAAACCAACCAATATTCGACTCCTCAACTCTAAAACAGATAAATCCGACAAATAAACTAATTTTTAATGAGTACCAAATGAAATCCGACAGATAAACCCAATATTCGATACCCCAACCCTCAATTCCACAACCCTAAAACCCATAAATCAAAGAAATTAACTAACCCTTAAAATCCCAAATGAAATCGAACACACAAACACATACGGCAAAGGATCATATTAAATGTCTGCTCACGAGGTACTTCCAACACTAATTAAATCTCTTAATTTAAAATGCATATCACTGACATGGTTTTTTAAAGATGTGAATGGTGTCTGGAATGTTGGTCTTTGTTATAATGCCTTATAAATTATATTGACCATTGATCATTAAGTGTGGACATGTATTCGTTTCTTTGTTTTGTGCGGTAAGAAGTAGAGATAAATTATGGTTTAGCTGGTGACCTTCAAAATCTTTCTTTATGGCATTTCTTATGTGACCAGCTGGTGTTGAGTTTGTAATCCGATTAATGTTAATCTCAGCTTAACGCAACTCTGTTTCAACAACGGTTTTGGTGTGGATGTTCTGAGACTTGGCTTCTTTTCTTTATGCAGGAACTGAGAATGGGGATGGTAATCATGCTACAAACGAGCAAATGGCGGTGTCCTGTACCACACTGCCTCTTGTTACAGTTCTTGCTCCAACATATAGCAAAGAGAATTGAGTCATGTGGGGATCTTCTCCTGATCTCTGGGAAGTGCTCGTGAAACCATACCATCACTAGTCAACCTACTCAGATTCTCCTTCTGTATCTGAATCATGTTCAGACATCTTCAACAAGCGAAAAGTAATACATAAACTAAGGCAACAACTGAAGAGACATGAAGACATGATCGTTGAAATGCAAGAACAGATTCTAGAGTTGCAATTGTCTTATTATATATATCAATCCAGTTACATAAATTTTGTAAAACAGTGGTCAAATATACAAATTATATTCAATTAAATTTATATAGCAAAAAAATAATGACTATGACTGAAAAGCATCAGTTTCCTACAAATATCTGAAGCTAATCCTTAGTCTGAATATGAAGCTAACTGTTACTAATTACCTACAACCTTTGTGTCCCATTTGATAACAAGTTTAAGTGTCACAAATAGTAGCTATTTGCTACTAATTAGGTAGTATTAAATTGGTAGCAATTTGCGACAAATAGTGATGGAATAGAAATTTGCTATGACCAAATAGTTACTAATTTAATTTGTGGCAAAATTGTAACAATTATTTTTTTCTACAAAAAATATGTAATACCTACAAATTTTATCGTAACTATACAGATCAATTCTTCTAGTGCTCTTCTTTTCGGTAATCCCACAACTAACTCATAAACTGAATGAAATCAATCTGCAACTTATCAAATGCTTACAATCATCGTTTCTCTCGATGAGTTGCGAAGAAGAGACGAAGAAGAGAAGAGATCAATTTAAAAACTCGATTTAGGGTTTGTAACACCCAATTCGATTTGGGAAAAATGGCAAAGGACACTGTTGTAAAATAACATAAGACAATTACCCACATGTTGATTATAATTAACCCGGTTTAGTAATTCCGTTAGACATTTTAACAGTCGTTATGTCGTATGTTTGAATCATCGAACGATTAAAAGTTCAGGATTTAAATGGAAACGTTTAATTAACTAAAGTATTTTTCTTCCAATCAAAAACAATTAGGTATTAAACTTTCAAATTAAAATTAGTTGGTTTTTTTTCGGGAATTTTCCCTCAAAAAATAGTATTGTACCGTTTGATAAGATTTCACTAAATCAAGTTACAGCGGCTTAGGTTGTATAATCTCAGTAAATGCAACTATTTTTCCTGTCTAATAAATGCGAAATTAGGTTTTAGATAAGATAAGGAAAAAACCATCACTCAGCTAATGTTTCCGTCCAATAAATGCGAAACGTGATAGTACTAGTTATTAAGTTATACACATTAAAAGAACATAAGCAAAGACACGATAACAAAGTGTATGGGCGCAAGGTCCCAACACATTTAATCAAACATGATAACAGAGGCAAACAAAAAAAACAGTAGTATAAGAACCAAGTGGCTTAAGGCAAGGTTGTAGAATAATCAAACATCTACTATGGAAATAGGAAAAGACATTGCGAGAGAGGAGCAAGAGACAACAGCAATGGAACCGCTTAGCCCGATTTCACGGATGTTTGTTTCGCCGAGTCTCTATTGCTTCATTATTTTCACTTTAGGGTTTCAAACTAGATGCAACCAATCCTCCATTGTTGAAGGTGTCAAGAACACATGGATCAAGCTCCCTCGCTTCTCTAGCAAAGTGGTAAACACATATATTTTGCTTGCCTTATTTAATAGTTACATGTAAGAACGTCAAAAAGGGAATCTTTAAGAGTGTCATAATCATAATAATAAACTACTTGAACATCTACTATCACTTTTCATTTATATACAATCATCTTAGTTTTATGGATAATAATTGTTTATTTAATAGAAAATTATTGTTTTTATGGATATCAATATCAGTATGCATTATATACTAGTTTATATCTGAATATTTTTTGGCTATATATAACCATTTCTTTCATCATGCATGAATTAATGTTTCAGGATATAAAGAAATATGGAAAAGCGTTTTGGATCCCTGTTAGTGTTCGAATAGAAGATCATGTTATTGTTCCAGATATTGATTATTCCAACATTGAAAATCCTGATCAATTTATAGAAGACTATACTTCGAACATAGCTAATACTCCAATGGACATGTCTCGACCTTTATGGGAACTTCATTTACTTAATATAATGACCTCAAATGCAGAATCTTTGGCTATAGGAAAGTTTCATCATTCACTTGGCGATGGGATGTCTCTTATGTCTCTTTTATTAGCTAGTTCACGGAAAACGTCAGACCCTGAGGCTTTTCCTACTACCGCGGCTACCAAAAAACATGTTGATTCCAATATCAAGGGTTGGTGGTTGGTGGAAAGATTTTGGTTCATGCTAAGAGCCATTTTCATAACTGTTATTGAAATGTTCAAATACTTGCTTACACTATGTTTTATGCGGGATACTAAAACTCCTCTCATGGGTAAAACCGGAGATAGAATTCGATCTAATAAGGTTATCCATCGGATAATAAGTTTTGATGATGTCAAGTTGGTGAAGAACACAATGGAAATGGTTAGCATATTTGAGATTTATATACTAATGTTTCATATTAGTCATTTATTTTGTTTTCCTATATTAAGAACTTGATAAGTGTCACTATTTTTTGTGTGTTTATGTAGAAAGTAAATGATGTTCTTCTTGGAATGACACAGGCAGGTCTCTCAAGATATTTGAAGAAAAAATCTGGTAATATAAAATTCTTTCCGGGTCTAACTGTGTGTTAATTAGATGAAGAGACAAAGGTGAAAAAAAAAGAAATAAAGATGCAATGGCCTTGAGACCAAATTCGCTAAATATAAAACATTTCTTATAACAATTAATTATTACTTGACAGAGTTCAGATTTTTTATTTTAAAATTTTAGAAATATTTATATTTGTAGGTTTTCTTAAAATTAGTAATACATAATCTAATTAAATTTCAGATATTTCGAAAACTCACACTAAATATTTTACTATGATATAGATGGATGGGAATTTATATATTATAATGGTATTTAGTTACTTAAAAGTTAAAAGTTTGATTACGTATCTAACTTTTGTATCATATATATTGTTGTTTCATATATCGTATGACTGCACTATCATTGTAATGTTTCATTAAACAAAATTTCAATTGTAATCATGAAGATATTGTGGCCGAGAAGAAAAGTATCTTAGAACATATCCGTCTTCGTGGTACAGTATTCATAAATTTAAGAGCAGACACAAAAATCGAGGTAAATCAATGTAACTATCATTGTCACTTGTAACAAAATAAGAATACAAGAGGTTCATACTTCATATATCGTATATATGTAATATTGTAGGAACTTGCTAATATGATGGCAAAAGATTCAAAGTGTAAATGGGGAAACTTCGTAGGCTTTGTTATGTTTCCGTTGTGGATAAGATCTGAAGATGATTCGTTGGAATACGTCCGACGAGCCAAATCTATAATGGATATTAAAAAACTCTCCATGGAACCACTTCTTTGCTATGGACTCATCAAATTTACCATGAAAATATTTGGGGAGCAGGTAAATTATTAAATCACTATCAACTAGTTATGCCTAATTTTTTTTTATATTTATAGCAGTCCATAATTATATATTCATGTATTATACAGAAAACAAAAATTAATTTTTTTTTTAATTAACAGGTAGCAGAAACTCTTAGTAAGAGGATATTTGATCATACAACATTGTCATTTTCAAATGTGTTGGGGCCAGACGAAGAAATAAGTTTTTTTGACCATCCTATGTCTTACGTCGCAGCAAGCGCAATAGGTGGACCGCAAGTAAGTATTGCTAATCATGTCTTACTTGTATATCAATAAAAAAACTTTGATGAAAGTAATTAACTAACAGTAGTTTATGTTTCTTATTGAACAAGGCTCTTATCATCCATTATGTAAGTTATGTAAACAAGATTGTCATCAATCTATCTGTAGACACAACAGTGATTCCAGACCCTCATCTACTATGTGATGATTTGGTAGAATCCCTCAATATCATCAAGCTTGCTGCCATGGAGAAAGGAGTTCATAAAATGGAGGTTTGAGATATGTACGTCTCTCCTCATATAAATTAAAAACGAAGGTGTATGGTTTTTATTTATTTATGTGAAATTGTATATTCTGAAGACGTTGGGAATTAACTAACGTTATTTATAATATTTGAAGTTTTGTTTCACACACCAAGAAATCAGTTTCTGCAGTTTCATTTTGTTCGACACATACGTAAAATCTTGTTGGTTTCTTGAAAAATATCTATAATGCTAAGTCAGCTGTATTTTTTACCATTTTCGATATTTTAATTTTTTAGTTCTATGGAAGTTTATGTAGTTTTTGACACATTTAGGCGCTAATAGTTACGATAGTATGTTAAACGTGTTGAGATCGGCTAGTGTGGTCTATATTACTGTTAGCCGGAAGCATCCCTAACAAAATTGTTGAAGGAATATATGAAGTTGTGATGGCAGTCGAATATAGTCCATACGAATATTTATTTTAAATAGACTCTCTCGCATGACCACAAAAGACAAAAACTCGTATATTTTAGTGTACGACCACGGATCACTTATGTGGTATGTAATAAATATGTTCACAGTAAATGTTTTTTTTTTGTTTTGGGGTAAAATTCACAGTATCTGTATAAATAAAGATTTTACTACTTCACAAATTAGTTAGTTAAAAAAGAAGTTAGGTGTATCCACTATAAATTAGATTAATCTGATGAGGATGCTTCACAAATTAATTTATATTTCTATTTTCGTACGTCCTATGATCGTTGGATATAAACGTAAAGTTTATCAAATGTGGAAGAATTGTGTCTATTGATTGGCATAGTAATAACATATTTATGTCTTAATATTTATTAGGTTTAGAAATTTCCATTTTATAAGTTTTCATCCTATATGTGAAAAGGTTTACACCTCTTACAACTAGTGATAGCCAAATTCAATGTATTGAACGAAATATGTAGGTGAGGAACCCAAACCAACAGAAACCTAACCCATTAATGGACCGAGTAAATGAGGAGTCAGGTATCGTGGTTGAGCTTGAGTTAAACCAAAAAGTCTCTGGAGGACGAGACAATCAATTTCTGTTTTGAAGTTATACCATAAAAAATTGTTGTAGGCTCCATCTAATGAATGTTGACATGTCTTTTAGAAATTATTTAGTTGTTATACGCATGGCCAACGAACCATTTACACTAACATTTTTTTCAAAAAATATTAATTCATCCATTTCAACGATATTGAAATGTCTTTTTTTAATGTCTAGAAAAGATTGTTTGCTTGAATTCCAATGTAATTTTTGATTATAAGCTGCAATACAATACAAAAAATCCCAAATTATAATAACTTATTTATTACATCGCGTATAAAATGTTAAAACGTTGTATATATTGAAAGAAGAAAGTACATAATTTCCTATTGATTTATGAGTACAAAAGGTGAATGCATACTGGATGTAAATTTCTAACTTCAGAACTGCGTTTTCGATACCATAAATTATCAAGTACAACCTATCAAAGCACGTCTCAGACGAACACAGCACAAGGGTTCTATTCCTTTCATGCTTTACTTTAAATGGCGAAAATTAACTGATAATACCTCCACATTTAAAATAAAAAACGTAGCCATTTTCTTTGATATGTGCGATAAAACACAAAACTGAAGACAGGGGTGTATTCAAACCATGATTTTGGAGAATTTGATGGGATTTAGTAAATTTAGAATTTTGATAGATTTTAGGGAAGTTTATATGATTTTCTGTAAAATTCTTTCAAATCCCACCTAAAACCATGAGATTTGGATTTCTGTATTTTTAACTAAACAAATCCTCAAGAATCCTCCAGAATCCTAAAAATTATTAAAATCCTAATCCACAAATCTGTTTTGAATAACAGTGGATTTTAAAGTAGATTTTTAAATCATCAGTTCAATAACAAGGGATTTTAATAGATTTTAAGGGGCTGTTATTGGAGAGATGATTTCTAAATCCATATGGAATTGTAAATTTTAGAAATCAAAACAGATGGATTTTGAAATAACATGTTTTATCCTTGGATTTCAATCATTCTATTTTACACTATCAAATCCATTCAAATCCATATAAAACATAATGTGGATTTTGAAATCCAAAAACAAATCATTAAATGAATAACAGGGGATTTTAAAAAGTATTTGTAAATCATAGAACCAATAACACATGATTTTGATAAGTATTTTAAAATCAATGATTGAATAACACATGATTTTTGTTTGGATTTCTAAATCCATCAAAATCATACATCCAATAACCCCCCTAGAGTAGATTTTTAAATCATTAGTTCAATAACAGTGGATTTTAATAAACTTTTTAAAATCCATGATTGAATAACATCGAATTTGTAAATTTCACACAAATCACTTAAAATGTCAATTTGAATATACCCCTAAGTAAAGAAGATATAAATTTGTGCGATTTACTATTTTCTAGAGAAGTTCATCAACTTTTCAATAGACCTAGATGGAAAAGAAAAAAAAGAGAGTCAAATTACAATAGTTTAACGACTAGTAGGGACAATGAAACCATCACTTACTCGTGATATAAATTAAAAAAAGGAAACAAATTAAAACAAACTATGAAATACATAACTCTAACTCCAAGAGCCAAAAGACTAGCTAGCTAACGCGTTTGATCTCCTCTATCCAAATTACTGCAGTAAATGCGAAATCAGATTATAGATTTTTTTTTAAAAAGACGTAAGCAAAGTCACAAAAATAAGACAGTGTACTGTCAAGTTCAACGCATTGAATCAAATTGGTAACAGGGAACAAAAAAACAGTAGTATAAGAGGAAAGTGTGGCTAAAGGTAAGTTTTGAAGAATAATCAAAATGTCTATGAAAATGGAAAAAGATACGGCGAGAGAAGAGCAAGAGACAACATCAGCCGTGGAGCCACTTAGCCCGATTTCACAGTTGTTTGTATCGCCGACTCTCTACTGCATCATTATATTTACTCTAGGGTTTCAAACTAGATGCAACCCATCTTCCATTGTTGAAGGTATCAAGCGCACATGGATCAAGTTCCCTCGTTTCTCTTGCAAATTGGTAAACATATTTATATATTTACTTTCCTTATTTGTTACACGTACATAATAACTTGCAAGGAAATTTTCATAATCACATCATCATCATAATTGTTATCGATAGTGATTGTTCCTTTTTAATAGAAAATTGATTTTCTTTCTTAACATATATATAAATAACTTATACTAAGTTTTTTTTATCATACATTATTTGTTTTAGGAGATGAAGAAAAATGGAAAAGCGGTTTGGGTTCCTGCTACGTATCGAGTAGAAGATCATATTATTGTTCCAGATATTGATTATTCAAATATTGAAAATCCTGATCAATTTATTGAAGACTATACTTCGAACCTAGCAAATACTCCTATGGACATTTCCAAACCTTTATGGGAATTTCATATACTAAATATTAAGACATCAAATGCAGAATCTTTGTGTATAGGAAAACTGCATCATTCACTCGGCGATGGGATGTCTCTTATGTCTCTTCTGCTTGCTATTTCACGGAAAACATCAAACCCCGAAGCTCTTCCTACAACTGCGGCTACGAGAAAACATGCTGATTCCAATGATAAGGATTGGTGGTTGGTTAGGAGATTTTGGCTTATGATAAGAGTCATTTTCACAACTGTTATTGAATTGTTCAAGTATATTCTTACACTATGTTTTATGCGGGATAGTCTAACCCCTCTCACCGGTAAAACGAGAGATAAAATTCTATATAGAAAGATTATGCAGAGGTTTGTAAGCCTTGATGATGTCAAGATGGTGAAGAACACAATGGAAATGGTTAGAATATTTAATATTTATATTGTCGTCGTTTCTTTATGTTAGTCGATTTGTTTTATTTTCTTTATATTGATCATTTGTTTGGTTTTCTTATATTAAGAAAATAATAATTTATGTGTGTCTTTTGTGTGTAGAAAATCAATGATGTTCTTCTTGGAATGACACAAGCAGGTCTCTCAAGATATTTGAGCAGAAAATATGGTAATTTCAAATTATTTCTCTTTCTACCAGTGAATATTACACTGACCTTAATTTTGCTAAATATAGTTCTAATATAATATATATATATATATTTAACACCTGTTCTAATCTAATTTATGTTTAGAAAAAAATTACATAGTGAAAAAGAAACGTAAAAATACATTAGTGTCTATTGTCTAATGGCGTTGAGAAAAATGTTGTAATATAGATTAAAATGTTGTTTAGCAACTTTTTTTTTTACAAAGGAGCTACTAAAAGTTATAGATATGTAATAACATTAGAAACTTATGTATACATTTATTATAAATTTGTAATAAATCACTGAGAGCAATTTCAAATTATGATATTTTTAAAACTAGATGAAGATATGGTGGTCGAGAAGAAAAAGCTACTAGAAAAGATCCGTCTTCGGGGTACAGTAATTGTAAATCTAAGAGAAACTGCAAAGATCGAGGTAAGCTCACTCTAATCAATCATTTTCACTTTTATCTTACAAAGCAATATTTTTAATACTGAAAGAAAAACCATAAGGTATATATTCACAAGATATATGAAAAATGCAGGATCTCGCAACTATGATGGCAAAGGGTTCAAAAAGTAGATGGGGAAACTTCGTAGGTCTTGTTATGTTTCCTATTTGGGTAAGATCTGAGGATGATCCATTAGAATACATCCGACGAGCCAAATCTACTATGGATGTTAAAAAACTCTCCTTGGAATCACTTCTTTGCTATCAAGGCATCAAATTAGCCATGAAAATGTTCGGGGAAAAGGTAATAATATAAAAATCACTGTTAACTAAGGTATCTAAAAACTTTATGCTTACCTATATATTGTTAGTAACAGGTAGTAGAAAATCTTGTTAGGAGATTATTTGATCACACAACATTGGCATTTTCAAATGTGATGGGTCCAGACGAAGAAACAAGTTTTTTTGGTCATCCAATGTCGTACGTCACAGCAAGCGCATTGGGTGGATCACAAGTAAGTGTAGCTAATTATGCTCAGTTAATGTATTTAGAAATCACAGAATGAAATTAACGTACATTTGTTTTATGTTTGTTGTTGGACAAGGCTCTTATTATTCATTTCGTGAGCTACGTAGACAAGATTATCATCAATCTAGCAGTCGACACAACAGTGATTCCAGACCCTCATATACTGTGTGATGACTTAGTAGAGGCGCTCAATGTCATTAAACTTGCTGCCTTGGAGAAAGGAGATCGTAAAATGGAGGTCTGAGACATGTATCACCAGATATAATATGTTCAGAAGATATAATGTTGTGTAATGTAGTAATGTAATGGTATCTTTCTTTATAAACTTTTGCAAGATTAATGTTTTTTTTTACATTTTTATTTCAAACACCCAAAAAATCAGTTTTTTTCTACGCACAGTCGAAAAATTGTTGGTTTCTTTTACAAAATATCTATTCGTATATGACTTAGATGGTATATATATTATTAATTAGTATATTTTATTAAGACCAGTATGTACATAATATTTTGATGTTATTAGTTCTTTCGAGTGTTTTGTAGTTTTCGGCAGACATAACAAAGATCATGTATAATTTAAGCTTGAGAACTGAGAAGTAAAATACCTCGAAAGAAAAAAAAAATCGCTACAGCAAAATTTAGATACAATGAAAAGTGATGAAAACAATCAGAACAAAGAAATGAAGAAAAAAAAAAGGAGACAATTGGTGATAGTGATACCATATAATAATTACATAAATATACGTATAATTCGGAGGAAAAAGACATAGTCTATATAATTTTATGGAAACGGGGACCCAAAAGTTTTTGTAATAAATATGGAGGGCCAAGGCAGATGCTTTCACTAATCCAATGACCTCAATTTATAAATTTTAAAAAGTTTATATCTATTCTATAGTATCGTCCTATCATAATATAAATTTAAATGTAAAGGGATACCAAATGTGGAAAAATCATGCCTATTTGATTGGTAAACCGTTTTATTTTCCATTCCTTTACAATTTTTTCTATGAAAATATAGTAAGATGTTTTACAAACATTTCCAGCTATTAAAAATTAATTAATTATAGCCAAATTGAATAAGAGTTGAACCAATTATGTAGGTGAGGAACCCAAACCAACAGAGCTAAACCAATAAGGAACCGAGTGTACTTAATAAAACCAAAGTTCTCCGGAGGACGAGACTCTGAAGGTTTTGTTTACTATGCAATCAATTCGTGTTTTCAATTTTCTACCATACAAAAAATTGTGTAGGCTCTGTATAATGAAGGTTGATTCGTATATTGTGCCATGTGTGCTATAAGTTGTCCTTTTTAGGTAAGCAGGACCATGGGAACCATTTAAACTAATCTTTTTAACTTATTACTCTATCCATCATATATATACAGTATCTCACATATAGTTTCGTTTTCAACTTTTTTTGTTTTATATATCTTTGTTATAAAGATGATGTAATTGGGATTACAATCTAATTTTTGACTATCAAATGTCTATAGTTCTTAAATAATCCGTACCTAAAATTTGATTAAAAAATATGTAATGCTCCCAACAAAATTATCTCTAATGTCACTCGCTCGTTTGATATTATCTTCTCTAGTGTGTTTTTTTTTTCTTTTTTTCTTATCCTTTCCATTTGGCATATATCTTTCGTCAGTATAGATCTAACCTTCACATCTCCGAAAACAAAAATATTAAAACCCCAAAAAATGAGCTACATATGTTAGGAAGATATAATTGTCCCTTACAATTAAAAATTGGACGGTCGATTTGCTGTTTTCCGGAAAAGTACATAAGCTTTACAACTACACTTTGTTTCACAAATCCAATCCCACGTAAGGTCTAAGACGTTGGTCTCTGACTAGAAAAGTAAATGCCTGAGACTCACAAATACAGTAGGGACAATAGAAACATCACTTACTCGTGATAGATCAAAGGAAACGAATTTAAGTAAATTATAAACTAAATCAACTCTTAACTCCTAATGCTAAATGCATAACTCGTTAGATATATCCAAAATAGTAACGCAATGAATGGGATATTAGAAAGAGAAGAAAATAATAATAGTAAAAATGACAAAGTGGAGTAGTCAATACGTGTTTAATCAAGAGAGAGATTAGAAGGAGAAGAAAACACTAGTATAAGAACCAAGCGTGGCTGAAGGCAAGATTGTATAATAACTAAATAACTTTGAAAAAGGGAATAGACATGGCGAGAAATGAGCAAGAGACAGCACCAACGGAGCCGCTTAGCCCGGTTTCACAGCTGTTCGCTACACCGAGTCTCTACTGCGTCATTGTTTTAACTTTAGGGCTTCAAACTAGATGCAACCCAACCGCCATTGTAGAAGGTATCACGAAGACATGGATCAATCTCCCTCGCTTCTCTAGCAAAGTGGTAAACATATATATATTTATGCCTTAACAGTTACTCTGATAGTGATTATTATTTCGATAACAAACTTGAATATTTCGTATAAAAATTTCTTATATCATTCAATCAATGTTACGTTCCAGGTGATGAAGAAAAATGGAAAAGCGTTTTGGATCCCTGTTAGTGTACGAGTAGAAGATCATGTTATTGTTCCAGATATTGATTATTCCAACATTGAAAATCCTGATCAATTTATTGAAGACTACACTTCCAACCTAGCAAATACTCCAATGGACATTTCCAAACCTTTATGGGAATTTCATATACTGAATATAAAGACATCAGATGCAGAATCTTTGTGTATAGGCAAATTACATCATTCACTGGGTGATGGAATGTCTCTAATGTCTCTTCTACTCGCTAGTTCAAGAAAAATATCAGACCCCGAGGCTCTTCCTACTACTGCGTCTACAAAACAAGATGTTGATTCCAATCGTAGAAGTTGGTGGTTGGTTGGGTGGTTTTGGTTAATGATAAGAATCATTTTCACAACTCTTCTTGAAATGTTCAAGTGTTTTCTTACATTATTATTTTTGCGAGATACAAAAACTCCTCTCTTTGGTAAACCGGGAGACAGAATTCGATCTACAAAGGTTATACATCGGATGATAAGCCTTGATGATGTCAAGTTGGTGAAGAATACAATGAATATGGTAGATATATGAATGATTATTGTCATTCTTCTATATATAGACCATACATTCTTATATTAAGAAATTTGAAATTCATGTTTTTTCTTTTTGTAGAAAGTAAATGATGTACTTCTTGGAATGACACAAGCAGGCCTCTCAAGATATTTGAGCAAAAAATTTGGTAATGTCAAATTCTTCCCCATTCTATTAGTGAAAATATAAACATTACTGTTAAATGAGGTTCTAATATCTTACTAGAAAAAATAAAAATAATAGATGAAGATATGGTGGTGGAGAAGAAAATATCCTTAGACAAAATTCGTCTACGTGGTACCGTAGTCGTAAATTTAAGACCAGATACAAAGATCGAGGTAAAATCATTGTAACCATCATTTTCACTTTTTACCGTTTTAATAAGTTGGAATGCAAAAAGGTTGATAACATGAGAGAATACAGGATCTCGCTAATATGATGGCAAAGGGTTCAAAGTGTAGATGGGGAAACTTTGTAGGCTTTGTTATGTTTCCTTTATGGATACGATCTGAGGATGATCCGTTGGAATACATCCGGCGAGCCAAAGCTACAATGGATATGAAAAAAATCTCCATGGAATCACTGTTTTATTATGGACTCATCAAATTTGCCTTGATTATATTCGGGAAAAAGGTAAAATATAACATCTCTATTAAATAACTAATTTTTTTAAATTATATAAAACTGTTAATGAGAATCTGTATTAAAAAGAATCATATATATACATTCGTTAATGCAGATAATCGAACCAATTGTGAAGAGATTATTTGATCACACAACATTGACATTTTCAAATGTGATCGGTCCAGACGAAGAAGTAAGTTTTTTTGGCCATCCCATGTCTTATGTCACCGCAAGCGCAACGGGTGGACCACAAGTAAGTATTGCTAATCATGTTCACGCCATACAAGATGTTTATAAATCCTTGAAAGCTTTTGATGATTTGTAATTAACTAACATGTTGTTTATGTTTCTTGTTGAACAAGGCTCTTATTATCCATTTCGTAAGCTACGTAAACAAGATTATCATCAATCTAGCTGTCGATACAACGGTGATTCCAGACCCTCATCTACTATGCGATGACTTGGTAGAATCACTCGATATCATCAAACTCGCTGTCTTGGAGAAAGGAGTTCATAAAATGGAGGTTTGAGACATGATTCAGCAGATATAAAAATGAGGGGTTGCGAAAGGTAAATTGTGGTGAAAATGTAGTAATGCATTATGTTATAGCTTGGTTGGATTTACATTAAGGATTCTCTCGGAGTAAGAGATCTATTGGACTTTCATGTTGGTTTGAATGATATTAATCTTGAGTTTCATAATACTTTTCATGTTCAAACTTCAAACTATGGATCTTGAATACGATTTTTCAATGTTTTTCTTTTTACATTCGTAGATCAAGTCTAGCTAAGGCCTTAATGTTTAGAAACATACTTCACCGGATCAGCAAAAAGTTGCCGAGGCTACAAAAGCTTAGTTACAAAACGTAGTTGGTTGAAATATTATAGATAGTAGGATTTTATACAAGACTGCGAGTCAAACAAATGCAGGCCACAGGCTCAAATAACATATTTACATTATGAGAGCTATTTTATGAACAAGTGGTATTCAAATTTTTTTTTTTTTGAATGAATGAACAAAAAAACTATTGCTTTACAACAAGTGTAACAGAGCTAAAGATGAAAAGAGTCACATATGAGAGATTACATTATGAGCTGGTTGCAAATCAGAGCGTAAGGATGTCTTCATATTGCCGATTGCCTGAATTCAAAAGGAGAAGGAGCCTATTTATGATAGTCTTGTCAATCTGCTTTACTAGTCGAGTTGCAGGGATTGGAGCTTCGCCATGTTTGCGATTATTTCTCTCTCGCCAAATTGTATGAACCGTAGCCTGAAGTGTGTATCGCAAAAATAGCAGGGGAGTCCTCGCAAGTGTAGAAGCTAAGATGAGGTTTGTGATTTCTTCCCAGTCCAAAGTAGCGTATGTTCCAAGGAAACCAGAGGATAACTTACACCAAATCTGCTGAGAGTATGGGCATTGGAAGAAGAGATGATTCCTAGTTTCCAGTGGATCATTGCAGAGAGAGCATGATGAATCAATAGACGAGTTCCACTTCAACATTCAGTCACCTGTTGAAAGTCTATTAAGCATACAGAGCCATGTGATCAAAGCGAACTTTGGGGTAGCCTGAGAGAACCAGACCCCCTTCATCCATGCACATTCCAAATCTGCTGAACGCAGCTGTTACCAAGTGTCACAGGTCAAGAACCGTGGCTTGAACCCTGTTCTCCATTTCCAGAGGTGTAGATCCTCTATATGCGGTTTCATTTTTGTTCTAACCAGAGCAATTTCTGCTTCTAACCAGACTATGCGTCTTCTGCTTCGGTGCGTGAATATAACTGATTCCACAGTCGCGTACGATGTTATCCCAAGATCAATACAACCCCTGTGGGCTAACAGATCATGAAGTGTTCCCAAAGAAGACCACTGATCGTGCCAGAATGATGTGGATCGACCATTTTGAATGTCTTTGCGGTGGAAGTTTTTTGCTAATCCTCGAAGTTTAAGCAACTTTCGCCACATCCAGGAGCCCTGCGATAGAGATGCTGCGATGTCCCAAAAAGAGCCGTGGCGAATAAGGTAAGTGTGTACGCATTGCCTCTAGAGTGAGTTGTGTGATAGCAATCGCCAGATAAATTTCAAACCACAGACAATGTTAGTCTCTTTGAGAGAACGAAGACCAAGCCCACCCTCGCTTTTGGGGGAGCAGACATCAGACCAAGCGACCTTTGCATGATGAGAGCTGAGGTCCGGACCACTCCATAGTAAAGCAGAACAGAGTTTCTCAATCTCTTTCATGCATTTCCCTAGGAGACGAAAAGCAGAAGACCAAAAGTTTGTTATACTCATAAGAACCGATTTTATTAGCTGCAATCTTCCCCCATATGATAAGAACCTTCCTGTCCACGCACTTATCTGATTTCGTATTTTTGCAAGCAATGGAGCGTAGTCGTGACTCGTCATTGCCTTAGTCAGAAGTGGCAAGCCCAAGTAACGGACCGGTAAGGCACCAACGGCAAAAGGAAAAGATTCTTGGATGGCCTCTAGTGTGGTTTGGGAGATCCCAGCCATGTAGAGGGTTGATTTCTCAATACTAATCTTCAAACCCGAGAATTTTGCAAAATCGTCAAAAACTTTAATCACACCTTCAATTGATCTTCTGGTTCCCTCCACAAAAACCAGTAGATCATCTGCAAAGCATAAATGGGTGAGGAGAAGGTTATGACAGCGAGGGTGGTAGCCAAATCTATCATCTGCCGCTGCTTTGTTGATCAAATGTAAAAGCACGTTCATACAGATCACAAACAAGTACGGAGAGAGTGAACATCCATGTCTAAGTCCACGGGCACTACCAAAAATACCCGCCAGTTCACCATTAACTTGGACCGAGAAAGTAGCCGAAGAGATACATAGGCGAATCCAATTGATAAATTGGTCAGGAAAGTGTAAGGCGCATAACATATTGAGGAGAAAGGACCGCTGGACCGAGTCAAAGGCTTTGGATATATCTATCTTCATAGCGCAGCGGAGAGAGATGTCATCTTTGTGATAGTCCTTAACCAGTTCAGAGGCTAAGAGGACGTTTTCCATGAGAAGGCGATCCTTAACGAAAGCGGATTGAGTTGGAGAGATTAGCTCAAGAAGTAGTCCTTTAAGACGATTCGCAAGAATCTTTGAAATCACTTTATAGACGACATTACAACAAGATATAGGCTTATAGTTCTTCATGACTCTAGCCTCTTCGACTTTAGGTATCAATGCAAGTATAGTGGTATTAGCACCCTTCGGCAAGAAACCAGTGCGAAAAAAGACTGCACAACGATAGTGAAGTCTTTGTTAATGATAGGCCAAGCAGACTTATAGAACTCGCACATGTAGCCGTCGGGACCCGAGCTTTTATTCGGAGGCATCGAGAACAATACACTACTAATCTCCTCGTCAGAGACATCCTTTACAAGCATAGCAGTATGAGTTGCAGTACAACGAAAAGGCAATAAAGCCTCCAATGAGTCAATTGTGGCTCCTTCATACTCACTCGGGATCTGTCCAAGAAAATCAGAGAAAAAACGAGCCGCTTCATGTTTGATAGCATCTTGAGTTTTTGCAATAAAACCATCAGCACAGTGAATCTCCCTGATGGAGTTGCGTGCCTCACGAATCTTAACAGCATTATGAAAAACTCGATTATTTTGATCACCAACGTGAAGCCAATGCAGTTTAGATCTATGTTTTAAGAGGTTTTCTTCCAATCCTGCTACATACTGCCAGTGTTCAAAATCTTCAGCCTCCTCTGGCACTGCAACAATAGTCGGATGTGATAATGTCTCTGCTTGCTTTGCGCATAACTCCAGGTGGGCTTCATGAGATCTTCTCACAAGATCCCCCAAGCGATCCTTGGTCAGGTCCCGTATTCCCTGCTTCAGTCCCTTAAGTTTCTTCAGAAACTAGAACATGGCAGAAGTGGAATGAAATAAAGGCTCTATAGTCTCCCAGTATGACTTCACAAGAGGAATGAAAACAGGGAGACTAGCAACTGAGTTAACGAATTTAAACGGCTTTTTGAGAGCCGGTGTGCCCATATCCAACTGCAGGCGACTACAAAGATGGTCAGAGCATCCACCTGACTCAAAAACGCAGTATGCACGCGAGAACCGATGAAGCCAAATATCGTTATTGAGTACTCGATCCAGTATTTTGGAAATGAGACCGTCATCTCGCTTGTTAACCCAAGTGAATAATGGGCCATGAGATCCCATATCCATCAGATTACAATGATTCACAACGTCTTGGAACTCCCTCATACCCGGTGAAATAACAGGGGAAACCGAATGATCAGAGTGCTCCTCCCCATCCAAAATTTCATTGAAATCTCCCATGAGTAACCATGGCTTATTCCGGAAGAGTGGAGAGTCATGATGGCTCCGCATATCCTCCCATAAGCTCTTTCTCTCCTCTGCAGTATTCCGTGCATAAATAAAAGAACAAAAAAATTCCTCTGTTTCACCTGCCAGTAACACAGTGCATGTGATGATTTGGTCACTCTTAAATACCGGAGACAACCTTAAAGTAGGCCTCCAAAGCATCCAGATGCAACCAAGACGATAGTATTTATAATTTGCCAAGAAATACCAGTTTGGGAAAACTGAAGATGCAATGTTGTTTGCCTTCTTTTTTTTGACTCGCGTCTCCAATAAGCAACCAAACAACATTTCAAGATTTCTTGTCCAGTCCTTAACCACGGAATGTTTAATAGTTTTGTTTAATCAACAAACGTTCCATGAGAAACTCATCATTTAAGAGCGTCGGGTGGAAGACTTCTTCGAAGCAACCAAAGCTGTGACAGCCTTAGATGCTAGGATTGAAGTTTCCGTGGTGTCCTTCTGTCTCCTCTGAGAGATTCGAGCAGAAGGAAGGCGTCCCTCCCACCCTGCTTCCAGAGTGATAGACTGATTCGTAGGATGAGAAGAACCTTCGTGCACTTGAATTGCAGTATTAGTTGATTCTGCAGGAGTCTCCTCCACTTTATTCTCAACCTCCTCCGTTTTAGTAATCTCCCCCTCCTCCTCTTCCTCTTCCATACTTAAAACCGCAAATTTTGACGCATAGATTATAGCAACCTCAACATCAGAACCAGGAAGTTTAGTCGGGCTACGATAAGTTTTCGACGGTGAGACAGTGGACGACTTCCCCGAATCCTCTACCTGGTTCATTTCAGCAGCCAAACTCGCCTCATCGGTATGCTTCTCCTGTGAGAGGAGACCATCTTCAGTAGGTTCAAACCGAGGGTTAGCAATAGGCTCTGCAGACTCAGAAGTCACTGTTGTCCCCATGCTTTTACAATGCTCCTACATTGACTGATCAGGCAATAGACATTCTGCAGATTTTTTACATCGAGCTGCCAGATGACCCCATTTCTCACAAACAGAGCATTTCGGTGGCAGCCAAGGGTAATGGAAATCAACACTAAAGTCAGTGCCCTTGTTTGAGAAAGTTATGCTTCGAGAGATCAGCGTGGACAAAAACCTTTGCAACCTCAAAATTTGAACAAGCTAGTGTTTCCTGATACAACCGCACTGGTGCTCCCACCGCACTGGTAATAAAACTAAGTCCTTCCCAGGAGTAAAGATGCATCGGAACATTCTTTAACCAAACCCATAGGGGAATGGATTTTTCCTCCGGTCGAGCTTTTTCAGTGTCAGGAGACCACTTCGAAACCACCATCGGTACTTCAGAAATAATCCGCATACCACGTTTCAGAATTCTCGATCGAATCACTTGATCAGAGACCCTAAAGCGCATAGTTGTAGCGTTCACTTCAAATACATCAATCCCCTGATACTCAAAACCTTGTTTCCAGATCTATTTTAGAATAACATGAACCTTACCAATATGAGGAGCAATATCCAAAATTTTGCCAACAAGGAAATCTTCCCAAAGCGGCGTGACATTTCTGAGCACCTCATCGGGGATCTCAACAGAGGTCTTACCCTCCAAGGAAGTAAAGTTAACCTCAAATTTTTTCAGAACACATTTATTTTTAACCATCGAAACCCACGACTCCTTCACTGGAGGACTAGATGTTCCCGACAAACCTCCTAACCTCTCCGCCATCCCCTCCAAGCATCCTAACAGCACCAGCAAGCAGACTTTGCGAGCACGTAAACCAAAACCCTAATCGCCTATTTTTCGCACCCTTAGCAAAACACACCGTTTAGTTTTTCAAATTTCCTTTTTCTGTCGGATTTACCGAAACTGTTCAAGAGCTTGTGTGTTGTTATTGTTCACGAGCTTCATCATGAATTTAAACCTGGTGTCCGGAGATGTCTTTGGTTGTGGCCAAGTCGATCCTTCAGGGATCTTAATACATCTAAAACCTTGATCTTTGTAAAGCTTTGTGGCTCCTAAGTTGTTGAGATCACAGTGAAGGCCGATAGCTTTACATCCCCAGTTCATGGCTAAAGCCTCTGCTTTCCATACAAGTGTCTTGGCTATTCCTTTGCGCCAGAAATTCTCTCGAATAGCCACATTTGATATGTAAGTGATCCCTGTCCTGACTTTGATTTAGTAACACACTATCAAATCAAAGGATTACAGTGTGGAGCAACAACACAATCTAAACAAAACAAATAATGACAACAACAGGTCCGCTCCGGATCCTATAACCTAATAAGTTTCCTTAGATGCACATATTGATGTCACTTGGTCCTTATGGTGAAATGTAGTAAGGCATTATGTTGGCTTGGTTTGATCTAAATTAAGGATTCTCTCGGAGTAAGAGATTTATTCGATTTTCATGTTGGTTTTTTCTTGTTTGAATGATATTAATCTTGAATTTCATAAATACTTTTCATGTTTAAAATATGTATCTTGTATAGCATAATGCGATGAATACGACTTTTCAACCTTTTTGTTTTTACCTTGGTAGCTAGATCAAGTATAGCTAAGACCTTAATGTTTAGAAACATGGTTCACCGGCTCAGCAAAAAGTTGCTGACGCTACAAAACCTTAGTTACAAAACGTAGTTGGTTGAAATATTATAGACAGTAGGATTTATACAAGACTGCGAAACAAACAAATGCAGGCCATAGGCTCAAATAACATATTTACATTATCAACAGACGGTATTCAAATTTCCTTTTTTGTCTGATTTACCGAAACTGTTCAAGAGCTTGTGTATTGTTATTGTTCACGAGCTTCATCATGAAGTTAAACCTGGTGTCCGGAGATGTCTTTGGTTGTGGCCAAGTCGATCCTTCAGGGATCTTGATGCATCTAAAACCTTGATCTTTGTAAAGCTTAGTCGCTCCTAAGTTGTTGAGCTCACAGTGAAGGCCGATAGCTCTACATCCCCAGTTCTTGGCTAAAGCCTCTGCTTTCCATACGAGTCTCTTAGCTATTCCTTTGCGCCGGAAATTCTCTCGAACAGCCACATTTGATATGTAAGCGATCCCCGTCCTGACTTTGAATTAGTAGCACACCATCAAACCAAAGGATTACAGTGTGGAGCAAGCAACACAATCTAAACAAAAACAAATAATGACAACAACAAGTCCACTAAGGATCCTGAAACCTAATAAGTTTCCTTAGCTGCACATACTGACACTTGGTCCTTAAGTCTTAAGAACAGAGAGGCACAGTGCTTGAACACATAAATAAAAGATTAGACAGGAAGCAAACCTTTTCTGGCGGAGAGGTCCACGTGGATACGGTAAACAAAAGATCAATAATGTGTATAAGTGACAACTTACATATGGATAATGCTCAACACGTATGACGTCTGTCAGAGGTAGATTATTCTTTGGTAGGCCAACTGAATTCAATTCCAGGAAAGTGCGGGTGTCACCAACCCCTTGTATCTTGTCAAATAATCCAGAAATGTTATGATATGCGAGCAGTTGAAGCGCAAGAGGAAAGCCATGCAAACGGAAGGATTTCTGATAACATCATTATTTTACCCATTTTAGCTATAGTTTTAGTATGAATTTAGGAAGAGTTTAACATGATTTTAAAGCTTTAATTTCTATTATCAAGTATTTTAGGTTTGAAGAAGGTTTTACAGGTTTTATAGCAAAAAGGACCAAAAGACAAGGAAAATACGTTTCATGACAGATTCAAAACTTTATAGTACGGGCCACTTTTAAAGAACTTCTAGAACCCACATTTTGACGTTCTTGGTGTCTATGGAAAGATGGAAGAGTCACCTTTGTCCTCGAAGTGGAATCAAGTCATTTAGTTTAGAAATTTGGAAGATATGCCCGATTTACCAGAACGTGTCTTAAACCGACGAGAAGATAAGTTTGAAGCCAAGTGGACTTTTATGACGGCCTGATTAGCAACCTTCACGGCGGCCTGGCCCGGAGGAGTCACGACGGTACAGAACCTTCCTCAGCCGCCCCTTCTCCTGTACTCAACAAGAAAATACGTTTTTACCCTTACAAAACCCTAAGCCTTCAAAATCCTATAAATACTCATCTAAACCTAGGGTTTAGTGTATATCTTCATTGTGCCTCATTCATACCCTAAGGGAGCAGCTCTAAAACGACCGGACAAGCTACACAACCTCTCTCGCCGTCCGTCGTTCGTTGCACTTGGAGACCACCTAAACTTTTCTATTATATTTGCTTTGTTTTTTGTTTCTAAAGGAAGAAGATCGTACACTTTGTTTTATAATTATTGAAGTAAAATCTAAAATCCTTTTCTCTATTTATTCTTTTATGTTTATGAGATTATTTAACCTTGCTTTGATGATTCCCTTAAATATGTTAGAGTATTTTTCTAGTTGGGTTTAAAGGGATAATCAAAGGGGGGAGATAATCTTAGTTTAGGTGGCAATTTTTAGGGTTTGTTAGATTTATATACTGTTTATTCTATACTTTAATTCTAAGTCTTTGCTTAATGATTTAAGTTAGCCTCATGAACTAACTATGATCTAAAGTGTGTGTGCGTCGCCAAAAACTTGCATGTGTGCTTGACCTAGCTTAGATGTGTGTCGTGTCATAGAAAGCACATACCACTTACCTATGGAACTTCATGGATTAGAATCAAACCTATTTTAAATGCTTTGATCTATGCGTTGTTGCCTTGCAATTCATTCGTGTTTCGTAGTCCGAGTATTAGATAAGCAAACTAACCCTAAACTTTCCTAGATAGATAGATCATCGATCCCCTGCGATTTCCCTTGATGCCCAATGCTTTTCTTATTTATTTTGTTTGCTTTAATTTACGTTTTTGCTTACTTACGACCGTGACAACCAAAACCCCATTTTTATTGAGTCCTAGCCTTACATCTCTTCGAACGGATTCTCTAAACAACAACTCTCTCTCTGTGGGATTGATCCTTAAATACTACTACCGATTAGCTGTGCACTCGCAGCCGTCGTGTGGTCTTTTAAAGGTAAAAGATTTTGAAGCAAAAAATCACACGCATCAACTTCTGTTGTAACTTCTCGGTGAAACTCTTCAAGGGGTCCATTAGTTTAGGAACCTTTCCCTGCCGTTTAAGTCTTTTAGCCACTGGTTTGGATTGCGATTTAAGATCATGTCTCATAGTTGAAATAGTCTTCAAGAAGGATTCTCTGCCCCAAGGAAATGCTAGGAAGGAGTCAATGTCTTCAAGCATCTCAACATACTTCCAAGTTTGTCTATGCGTTTGGCTGGAGGCTATGAGTACACCATCGACAATGAGAAGAAGCGCAAGTCGAAGCTTCTGATCCTGATCCTTGATAGTAGGGTCTTCAAAAGTATTTTGGACATCAGTTAGGGTAGCCTTACGATCTTCCCCAATCAACTTGTCCCAGTAACATTCATCATCAGAATCAGGAGCAGGTTCTTCTTCGGGGTCGTAATCTTCCGGAAATTTGCCACATGGCAGGCTAGTTACAACACCAAATTCAACTAAAGAAAATCTCATAGGGTATCCACCGAAAACGGTCCACATTTCATACTTCTTTTTGGACAAAACCTGCCTACAAAGCAGAGCGTGGAGTAATTTGCAAGAGATAGGAGACTCACTAATCCAAAGCCTGAATAGAGAACCCAAACTTGAACTAAGAATCCGATCGAATTGGGGAGTGCCTTTAAGCACCTTGTCAATGGCCGTCAGGATATTTGGGCGTGAGTAAACATTCAGCATAGCGTCGGGATAATGGTCAGTTGCAAACAGACGGCGAGGGAGAAGATCATCCCACTCTGCAGATTCTTCTCCACAAGTATCACCAACAGTGTTTGATGATGGTTCATCGGTCGACGATTTGGATATACGACGGCGGGTCTCTGCCATGTGCGAAGGAGGTTCACGGCGGCAAGTTAAACAGAAAACGGAAAAAATGGAAGTAATGGGACAGAGTGGTAGGATTCAAGGGCTTCCGAATTTGCGGATCTGGAATTGATGAATTGCAAGATTTGGATTGATGAGAATTGGGGATCTAGGGTTTGGGGAATTTCTGATTTTGCAGTTTTACCGTTGGTTCATTTGAAAATAAAAAACTACTGAAAAGAGATGTAATCTACATATGTAAGTTAATTGGAAGAGAATTGATTTGTTTAGTTTGAGGGGTAAGTGATTATTTTACAGAAAGAAAGTATACATATAATGATAGTAGAAAGTGGGTGTGTGTGTTAATAGTTTAGGGGAAAGTGGGTGTAAGTGCAAAATTCCCTTACTCTATCCATCATATACAATATCTCACAAATAGTTTCGTTTTCAATTACTCTATCCATCATATACAATATCTCACAAATAGTTTCGTTTTCAACTTTTTTTTTTTATCTTTGTTAACAAAATGATGTAATTGGGATTACAGTCTAATTTTTGACTATCAAATGTCTATAGTTCTTAAATAATCCGTACCTAATTAAAATTTAATAAAAAAGATGTAATGTTCCCAACAAAATCTCTAATGTCGCTCGTTTGATCTATTATCTTCTCTAGTGTGTTTTTTTTTTTCCTTTTTTTCCTTTTTTTCTTATCCTTTCCATTTGGCATATATCTTTCTTCAGTACAGATCTAACCTACACATCTCCGAAAACAAAAATATTTAAACCCCAAAAAATGAGCTACATATGTTAGGAAGATATAATTGTCCCTTACAATTAAAAATTGGACGGTCGATTTGCTGTTGTCCCTTACAACTACATTTTGTTTCACAAATCCAATCCCACGTAATTCTAAGACGTTGGTCTCTGACTAAAAAAGTAAATGCCTGAGACTCACAAATACAGTAGGGACAATAGAAACATCACTGATCAGTACTCGTGATAGATAAAAGCAAACGAATTTAGGTAAATTATAAACTAAATCAACTCTTAACTCCTAAAGCTAAATGCATAACTCGTTAGATATATCTAAAATAGTAACGCAATAAATGGAATATTAGAAAGAGAAGAAAACTTTTGATCAAAAAAAAAAAAAAAGAAGAAAGAGAAGAAAACAATGATAATAACATAAAGTCATAAAAATGACAAAGTGGAGTAGTCAATACGTGTTTAATCAAGAGATAGATTAAAAGTAGAAAAAAAAAACACTAGTATAAGAACCAACTCACCAAGCGTGGCTGAAGGAAAGTCTGTATAATAACTACAATAACTTTGAAAAAGGGAATAGACATGGCGAGAAATGAGCAAGAGACAGCACCAACGGAGCCGCTTAGCCCGGTTTCACAGCTGTTCGCTACACCGAGTTTCTACTGCGTCATTGTTTTAACTTTAGGGCTTCAAGCTAGATGCAACCCAACCGCCATTGTAGAAGGTATCACAAAGACATGGATCAATCTCCCTCGCTTCTCTAGCAAAGTGGTAAACATATATATATATATATATATTTACATTAACAGTTACTTATAAAAACGTACGTACAAGGGAAATTTACGAATCGATCACAATCATAATACAATTTTATAAAAATGCCTAATTATATGATCCTCTTACTTTGATACTGATTATTATTATTATTTCAATAGCAAACTCGAATATTTTGTATAAAATGTTCTGAAATAATTAAATCAATGTTACGTTCCAGGAGATGAAGAAAAATGGAAAAGCGTTTTGGATCCCTGTTAATGTTCGAGTAGAAGATCATGTTATTGTTCCAGATATTGATTATTCCAACATTGAAAATCCTGATAAATTTATTGAAGACTATACTTCCAACCTAGCAAATACTCCAATGGACATTTCAAAACCTTTATGGGAATTTCATATACTGAATATAAAGACATCAGATGCAGAATCTTTGTGTATAGGAAAATTACATCATTCACTGGGTGATGGAATGTCTCTAATGTCTCTTCTACTCGCTAGTTCAAGAAAAATATCAGACCCCGAGGCTCTTCCTACTACTGCGGCTACAAAACAACATGTTGATTCCAATCGTAGGAGTCTGTGGTTGGTTGGGTGGTTTTGGTTAATGATAAGAATCATTTTCACAACTCTTATTGAAGTGATTAAGTTTTTTCTTACACTATGTTTCTTGCGAGATACAAAACCTCCTCTCATTGGTAAACCAGGAGACAGAATTCGATCAACAAAGATTATACATCGGATTGTAAGCCTTGATGATGTTAAGTTGGTGAAGAATACAATGAAGATGGTAGATATATTAATGTTTATACTGACCATACTGACCATACATTAATTCCTATATTAAGAAATTTGTAATTCATGCATTTTTTGTTTTTTTTTTTGTAGAAAGTAAATGATGTACTTCTTGGGATGACACAAGCAGGCCTCTCAAGATATTTGAGCAAAAAATTTGGTAACGTCAAATTCGTCCCCATTCTATTAGTAAAAATATAAACATTACTGTTAAATGCGGTTTTAATATCTTATTAGAAAAAAAAAAATAGATGAAGATATGGTGGTCGAGAAGAAACTATCCTTAGAAAAAATTCGTCTACGTGGTACGGTAGCTGTAAATTTAAGACCAGATACAAAGATCGAGGTAAACTCAGTGAAACCATCATTTTCACTTTTTACCGTTTTAGTAAATTGGAATGCAAAAGGTTGATAACATGTGAATACAGGATCTCGCTAATATGATGGAAAAGGGTTCAAAGTGTAGATGGGGAAACTTTGTAGGCTTTGTTATCTTTCCTTTATGGATACGATCTGAGGATGATCCATTGGAATACATCCGGCGAGCCAAAGCTACTATGGATATCAAAAAAATCTCCATGGAATCGCTTTTTATTTATGGACTTATCAAATTTGCCTTGAAAATATTCGGGAAAAAGGTAAAATATAACATCCCTATTATATAACTAATCCATATACATATATGAAAATTTTATATAAATGTTAATGCAGATAGTCGAACCAATTGTGAAGAGATTTCTTGATCACACAACATTGACATTTTCAAATGTGATCGGTCCAGACGAAGAAGTAAGTTTTTTTGGCCATCCTATGTCTTATGTCACCGCAAGCGTAACGGGTGGACCACAAGTAAGTATAGCTAATCATGCCATACCATATGTTTATAAATCCTTGAAAACTTTTGATGATTTGTAATTAGCTAACATGTTGTTTATGTTTCTTGTTGAACAAGGCTCTTATTATCCATTTCGTAAGCTACGTAAACAAGATTATCATCAATCTAGCTGTCGATACAACGGTGATTCCAGACCCTCATTTACTATGCGATGACTTGGTAGAATCGCTCGATATCATCAAACTCGCTGTCTTGGAGAAAGAAGTTCATAAAATGGAGGTTTGAGTCATGATTCAGCAGATATAAAAATGAGGGGTTGCGAAAGGTAAATTGTGGTGAAATGTAGTAAGGCATTATGTTGGCTTGGTTTGATCTAAATTAAGGATTCTCTCGGAGTAAGAGATTTATTCGATTTTCATGTTGGTTTTTTCTTGTTTGAATGATATTAATCTTGAATTTCATAAATACTTTTCATGTTTAAAATATGTATCTTGTATAGCATAATGCGATGAATACGACTTTTCAACGTTTTTGTTTTTACCTTGGTAGCTAGATCAAGTATAGCTAAGACCTTAATGTTTAGAAACATGGTTCACCGGCTCAGCAAAAAGTTGCTGACGCTACAAAACCTTAGTTACAAAACGTAGTTGGTTGAAATATTATAGACAGTAGGATTTATACAAGACTGCGAAACAAACAAATGCAGGCCACAGGCTCAAATAACATATTTACATTATCAACAGACGGTATTCAAATTTCCTTTCTCTGTCGGATTTACCGAAACTGTTCAAGAGCTTGTGTATTGTTGTTGTTGTTCACGAGCTTCATCATGAAGTTAAACCTGGTGTCCGGAGATGTCTTTGGTTGTGGCCAAGTCGATCCTTCAGGGATCTTGATGCATCTAAAACCTTGATCTTTGTAAAGCTTGGTGGCTCCTAAGTTGTTGAGTTCACAGTGAAGGCCGATAGCTCTACATCCCCAGTTCTTGGCTAAAGCCTCTGCTTTCCATACGAGTCTCTTGGCTATTCCTTTGCGTCGAAAATTCTCTCGAACAGCCACATTTGATATGTAAGCGATCCCCGTCCTGACTTCAAATTAGTAACACACCATCAAATCAAAGGATTACAGAGTGGAGAACCAACACAATCTAAACAAAACAAATAATGACAAGAGCCGCTAAGGGTCCTGAAACCTAATAAGTTTCCTTAGCTGCACATATTGATGACACTTGGTCCTTAAGTCTTAAGAACAGAAAGGCACAGTGCTTGGCCACAGAAATAAAACATGAGACAGAAACCGAACCTTCTCTGGCGGAGAGGTCCTTTCCTTGGAAGGTAATCAGCCACAGTATCCACAGTCAAGATTCCAGCAACATAACCTTTGTTTAAGCTGATCTTTGCATCAAAAGCTCCAATTTTGAAATCTTCACTTCCAAAGCAGATGGCTTCATCAGCAGAACTACCTATCACAGCGACTAAACAAGTCCTCCGGCACCCTGGTGGAACAGAAAATCCCATTACCATAGCCATTAACCTATCTACTCTAAGAACAACATCAAGAGGAAACGAATATCCAGGGAAGAAGGAACTGCAGTGAGTCTCTGCTACTTCCCAACAGTCTTCCAATCTTGCTTCACGAACAACGATTTCAGGTGTAACCGCTGGAAAAAGATCAGCTATTTGACTTGCATTGCACACTCCTCCTATATACAAACATCAAAAATAACAAATTCATCATCCACTGACACAAACTCACCATAAAAACTCAACACCCCTCATGAAAGCAGTAAACTTTAGATCTATTCCATCAAAGACTAACTGTGACAGGAGGTCTCAAGTTTATGAATTACACAGTACCACAGTTGATTATGCTCAAATCACGCAAAGTTTAAGGCTTTAAGTTTCCTAAAGCAAACATGCAAAAACTAATTTGGCTACAATCAACTGTTTGCTTTGAAGATGGGTTAAAGTTTCAATCTTTCAACACTCAGAGTCGGTGAACAAGAGGAGGATGGTCAATTACACACTACAAAGTCTCTAACTGAATTCATCTGGGACGATTAACTTAATTGATTACTTGGGTTGGGTGGTTAGGAGGAATTGGAAACTCGATCTAGATCAATACTAATCTAGAACTATGTCTAATACCCATATCAGAGAGCTCATCAAGGCTTGAAACAAAAAAACAGAGGTCAATACCTGATCTGATTTTGGAAGGAGGATGAGAAATAAAAACACTAGGCGAGAGGAGAAAGAGAGACGAAGAGTGGCGCCTCTTACGATGGAGAGAGACTCCTGAAGAGGAAACGAAGCGGACATAAGAGTTGTTGTGTTTGATTGAAACTGGTGAAACCGCCGTCGTCCCCAACGGTGTGCTCTGCATTATCTCCTCCGTTCGCCGTGCTTTTTCTGCTTCTTGCTAACTTTTTTATTTCTTTACCAAACCGAAACGGTGATGAAATTAACAACAACAAACCGGCCGGTTCAACCGATAAAATTGCCCACCCGACATAAAATAATCATATTTATGTAATAAGATCTCACACGTTTTTTAAAAGAAGAGAATATAACCAGTGGCGGATCCAGAAAATAATTTTATCCGGAGCAATAATATTAAATTATTTTTTTATTATTTTTTAAATAAAATTATATCAGTTAAAACATTTGATTAGTTTTGTTAAGTTAAGATAAGTAATAATATTTTGTTTTATTTATAGAATATGGGCTTGTTAATATATGGAATATAAACAAAATTAAGTTTTTGTATTGTATTTGTATGATATTTTAGTATTATACACAACACAAAACATGTATCTAAGAAGAAAATAGGGTAATGGGGGCAACAAAAAATATTTTAGCAGGGGCATACTTAAAAATTCATGTAAAATAACATTAACCTTAAAATTTTTACCCGTGGCAAGTGCCCCGGTTCACCGTAACGTACGTCCGCCCTTGAATATAACCCACCAATACGGTAGCTCATCTTACTGTAAGTTGAAAACATTAGGTTTATGAATTATGGTTAAGAAAAAGGAGTTAATTATGAGTATCACATTGCTCATTAATCAATGATTGCAGCTGTTTAAAAAAAGAAAAAGAAATAGGGAGTTAATCACATTGCAAAAACATCTAGAATCAAATTTGCTGTATATTGTACAAATAGTTTGTAGTTTACTCTGATGTCTAATTTCTTATATTATTGGAACGGTTCATAAAGATTAACTTCAATCTGTTAATTTTTTCATCATTATATACTTACTATCATATATACCAGCATCATCATCATTATTATTGTTATACCATATCATTATACCATTACCATCATCATAGTATCTTACTATCACCATTCAACATATCATCCATCATCAACATCATACCACCACAACCACCATCATCCCGTCATTATCATTATCATCATCATCATTACTCCACAAATTTTTGCATTTTTTTATATTTCAATTCTACAAAGCATACTTCCATGTTTGGTTACAATTTTTTTTGTCTGTTCTTGTCAGAATTTTCTAAATTTTAGTTTTTCCATCATATATTAACCATTGAGACTCTTTGTCTACAAATATCAACAAACTCCAGTTGGGGTGTATTTTTCAATTAATTAGGATTAAAATTAAAATCATGTTTTAATCATGATTAAACAATCTTTGTAGGCTTTAAATAAAATAGTCGTCTACGTGTCATACAATACTCACGGCTTAACAAAAATAAGTACCCAAATAAACTTTTTAACAAAAGAAATTAAAAAATCACAACATCCAAATTCAAAAACGAATATTATAAGTTATTCAATATAGTCGACACTAGATACTTATCACAACTTTGAAATAGTAGGAGACCATCCTTAAATCCCAAACAAAAATACTTTAAATCCATGTCGCTTGAATAGTCAAGACTTACATCTAAATAATGAGAAAGAAACAAACTAGAGGAAAGAAATTTTAGCGAAAAACTTGACGTGGACAACTGGGAGATTTCAAAGTTGTGCTCTAATCCAATGAAATTTGGTGAACCACTGAACCTTTATCCAAAAAGACAATGTACACTCGGACCCCAGCCGCAAGCGTCTATCACGATCCACAAATCTCGCCACGTGTCTCGATCGGCGACAACATAGAAGTGTACTAACCGTGTGGTTGTCCATCCTGCTAAGAAGTTCCCGTGAGAGAATGAAGATTCACTGATTCATATATTTTCCTTGCATTAATTAATACTTGATCGAATGTTTGTATAAGCCATTTTGGGGTAAGCTATAGTATATTCTCTGGAGAACAATAAATGAAGGCTATGTTTTTCTCGAGGTGTTTAGCAGAAAGACCATAAAAATGTCACGTCAAAAAATATTTTTCAAAACAATACTGTAAGATGTTAGAAAAGCATGAATAAAGATGAATTAAATACTTATATAATTTATATTACAATGGTTTCTACCAAAAAAAAAAAATTATATTACAATGGGTTTGATCATTTGATTCCGTTTAGATAAATCGTATTTCACAAAATTGCGTTTGAAAATAAAAACAAGAAAAATTTGCTATCAGTATACCCGTGATACCTTTATGAACGGTCCCATCTCTAACTCAAATTAGTAATATAATTGATGAAGCAAATAATTTTCAAATTTTGGTCGTCGGGTTGATTATTAAGTGAGACATTTTTTTCCGGTATTATTTAGTGATAGTCATACATCATCTGTTGTAGAAGTTGGCAAATCCGCCAAATGCTTCGCTTCAAATGTCAGGTTGTATTTATCTTTATGTCCAATCGTACTCGGCCATGGATGGACCAAGCTAGCTACGTATAAAGTTGTAGATATGGGTCTTCCACGCACACCACGTGGACCCTATATGATTTTTATGGAGGTCGGTCGTTTATCCAAAAAGATTCAAGTTTATCCCTTAAAAGTAAAACTGAAGAATATTTATCGAATGATATGGTTTTTCCCATTCTCCATTCTTTCTTTCATATCGTAATTCTCGTTCCCTAAGCCTATATTTGACATTTCTTCGTATAGTATACCTTGGATTTGAGTTTCACATATGAAACGTTTGAAATGTTTGAAATGATCGTTGAATTATATCGCGCGCAAGCATTTGTTCATAGTTCTCATATAGAAGATAATAGTTTTAGACAACATTCTTCATTGGTTTTTTCAAACAAAAAAAAAAACATTCTTCGTTGGTGATTGTTGACTCCTTGATTATGAGGGTTTCGACCACATTCGTCCCATTTCACTCTCATGTCCATTTCTATTTAATGTTGCTCACTTGCTCGTTGTGTAATCTGATAACTTGTTACAATTTGTAATATATATAACCTTTTCCAACTTTTAAATGACTCTGATTCTTTTTGCGTTACAAATTTTTAAATTAAAGATAGACACTTTGAAATCGAATTATATATGAGAAGATCGAGTAACAATTTTCTATGTTAAGTTGTTTTTATTGTAACTACGACTGCCAGGTTTAAATCTGAGTGATGACATAATGATAACATAGTACAAATCATGATCACTAACTGTTTTGACTTAATTCACTGTTATTTTTGCTAAATCAATAGAAGTTCTTTTACTTTTGCATTATTTCGTCTTTTAAATATAATACGCAAAACCTAGATATAACTGGCCTAGAATGCCTAGCTAAGAGGCTAAGACCATGTTAGCATTGAGCTGGCATAAAATATATATTATCTTCTATGTGAACTTAGCTTAAACCCTAGGGTGTAACGAGATTAACAGTAATAGTTCGTTAATTACGTACAAGAAAGGGCGATAGATATAAAGCGCTAAATAAAAGACATTTCAGAGCCTTGTATTCATTTTAGATTAGTCATGATTTAATTTTTCAACAAATCTTATATAATAAGAGAAGGTTTCTTCTAAACTTTCTTTGAGCCGATGACATCTGGCGCTTTATATAGTTAACGTTTGTCCATTGATAATTAAATATGACCACAATTGTCAACTTAACCTTTTGGTAATTAAAAAAATTTTCACTTAAGAAACAAACAAATAGAATCTGAACATGCAGCCCCTGTGTTTCTCTTCCTCCCATACGGTATTTAAATTGAAGTAGCTCGAATTTAGTTTTAGATTTGTATTCTGCTTTTAAAAACGTAACGTCTTGCCATCAAAGCAAATTAAGTCATTTGATAATTGCTTTCTTATTTATTTCTAATTAAATATTAGTAATCTGTTTTCCATAAAATTATAATCCAATAGAATTCAATTTCTGATTACTTTTATTATTATTATAATCTCTCTCCCTCAATCTACTGGGAATCAACACTCCCACCCCACACACACTAACTACGCTTTTTAAAAATGTTACAACCCAAAAAATTGCTCTCTACTCTACTCTAGAGTTACTCTCTAACGATGACCACTGGTAAAAAATAGGATTGTTTTTAGGAAGCTCCATACTTTAGAAGAAACAATGTCTTACTCAACTTTAAATGTCTCTTATTAGACGAAAATGTAAATAAACTACCTAATCCACACCACACATATCTCACCTACTGTATATTAAAAACTTCCTCTCAAACTAATTTTTTACTTGCTTTCAGACATGCAACTCGCCTATCCAAGTTCGAAGATCTGTTGATTCGGGGAAAACATTGTCTCTCTTTGGGAAAAAATTGCCATTGAAACACATGCCAAACTTCTTACACTTTGGGCAGACAATTTATATTTGAATGCAACATCGTCAACCCAATGTTTTTTGAACTCCAACAATTCCGCAAAAGATATTATATTTCATATACGTCTGGTTAATTCTGTATTTGTTTTTTCCTCATTCTCCAACATGTAATATATATTGCTTCCAGTTAAATCAGTTTTTGTCATACTTTTCACATCAGTTTTTCCCAATATTCGTACAATAATCTTTTAAAAAGAACAACAATCTTATAATCTTTAATATTTTTCCCAGTAACTATTTCAAGGCAAGTAATGTCTTGTCAATTTTAGTTGGTAAAATTTAGTTGGTAAAATTTTTTACTTGCTTTCAGACATGCAACTCGCCTATCCACGTTCGAAGATCTGTTGATTCGGGGAAAACATTGTCTCTCCTTGGGAAAAAATTGCCATTGAAACACATGCCAAACTTCTTACACTCTGGGCAGACAATTTATATTTGAATGCAACATCGTCAACCCAATGTTTTTTGAACTCCAACAATTCCGCAAAAGATATTATATTTCATATACATCTGGTTAATTCTGTATTTGTTTTTTCCTCATTCTCCAACATGTAATATACATTGCTTCCAGTTAAATCAGTTTTTGTCATACTTTTCACATCAGTTTTTCCCAATATTCGTACAATAATTTTTTAAAAAGAACAACAATCTTATAATCTTTAATATTTTTCCCAGTAACTATTTCAAGGCAAGTAATGTCTTGTCAATTTTAGTTGGTAAAATTTATTAAGACCCAAAAGATTTGTACATGATTGAACAAATAGAGACTTACGTCAAACAACAAGGATGGAGGCTAGGTAATATGACCAATTTCTATTTTATTTTTACTACTATTACTTAAAACATCGTCTTAACTGCATGGGTTCACTATATTTGCGAGACATGTCTTTCTCACTAATGTTAAATTAAACATTTTTTAATACTTCATTTTATTTGTATCTTATATGGTGGGACTTTAATTTTTTTTTTAACATTGTGACAAAATATAATTCTTCCAACTTTTTGTATCAACATGTAATATATTTCCTAATGAAATCATATACCATATTACCCAAAAATAAAAACTACTGATCAAACCAATTATAAAAAAATGTTTTCATACTTTCAAAGTAAAAATTGAAACCAAATTAATTTATGATAGACTAATTAATCTATGTTCTAATATATTTTAAAAAATTAAATTGTATTTAATAATCATATATTTTGTATTAAAGACAAAACTAAAATAAAATTTAATTTGTATTAAATATTTTATTTCATTGTTGTGCGTAGCATGTAAACTAAAATATTTGTAATATTTTTAAGGAACATTTGTTTTTGGTGTAAAGCGAAAGTGGTTGAAGTTGTGTATTGCGCAATAGGTGGCACTACATTTCATGCACTAACTGTAATTTGAAAATGAAAAACTCTGGTTTGACCTTGACACATCACACTTTCTCTCCATCCGAAGCTGTGGGAATACTCAAGTGTGTTGTTTTCAATGAGTCTGGAGTGTGGCAATCCGTTGTTTCATAGTTCTTTTCAAATGTTTTTTAATTTTATTTTGTGTACTAACTATTTGAAGGTACTATTCAAACTAAAATTGCCAACCCAAGTCACTTTTTTATTCTTAGGCCAACTTAGATGAATTGGACGACAAGGTGGCTTAACCCATCAAAGACTTAATAGGGAAGACATTCTATTCCAATGTCAAAGAATCCTCATACAATTTTCGGCTCTATGCACATCTATAAAAGACGATCAACACCACTCACCCTTAGAACTTGAGACACACATGTGTAAAAAAAATTCAACAAGGAATCATAAACCATTTACGCTTGAATTTTAACATTTTCAATTTTACATTTTTCCTTTTGTTATTTTAACAGATAATTACTGATGATGTAAACCAAAACTTAAAACTGAGGTTGAAGTCTCTCCAAGATTTGCAAGGGATAATTAAAGGCATTGATTGGGGTTTTAACATTACTGGTCTATTGTTGACAGGAAATACAACAACAAAAGTAAAACAACTTTTGATGTTGGGAGAAACCAGCAGGAAAAAGGAATAAAATCACTTGTCGTTTCATCTGCACAGCAAAGACAAATACAAGCCACATAAAAATAAGACAGTACAAATTTCAAATTTCACCGTATATGTATTACATATTGGTAGCATCGCAAAACAACACATTCTAATTGTAAAAGAGAAAGATATTTTAATATTTTAATCTTTTATACATTTTATTATTTAATAAATTAAACATGACTAATAAATTAAATTATACATCAAGGTTTGTTTTTAGTAATGGAGTGTTGGTTAGGGTTGAGTATGGATAAATTATTATTTATGCTATGGATTGTTCGAATCTCCTTGTGATGATGATGTCAAATATCAACAATTAGCGAATCTTTTCATTAGAATTGAATGATTTTAGGTTTTTAGAAATTGATTTGTTGAATTAAGTATTAGACATATCTCTTAAGGATAATATATGTACCAAGTAAAATTTACAAGAACATGAAGTTTCTATTTTTCTCACTCAAGCTTGTGGGTAACCTCTTTTGAAGAGAGAAAGAGTCTTTTTCAATAATTTAATATATGAGATTTGATTGTAAAACAAAAGTAAAAATAAATCCGTGCGTAGCACGGAATAACCTCTAGTTAGTTATAAGATAACCAAATAGAAATAAATTGAAAGCATATTCTTTAGACAACAAAAAAGTACTTCATAGACACTATCATACACACCTGTAGTGTTCCCTTATTTTACGATAAATATTTTTTTTTTTTAAAGAAAAAACCTGAAGGCAAAAGAGGAAAACCCCTTAAGCCACATCTTTCCATAAATACTACCACTCACCATCGTCTTTGCACACCATCCAAATCTTCTAACTAGTCTCTCTCTTTCTCCCTGTCTCTCTGAGTCCGTGAAGGCTAAGTCTGAAATAATGACGAAGGATGAGGAGTCGATTGAGGATGAGTCGTTCTCCGGAAAGGACTACTTAGACCCACCGCCTGTGAAGATGTTCGAGGCGAGGGAACTCAAGAAATGGTCCTTCTACAGAGCAGTCATAGCTGAGTTCATAGCTACTTTCCTCTTTCTATACGTTACCGTTTTGACAGTCATCGGCTTCAAGAGCCAGACTGATGCCAAAGCAGGTGGCGGAGCTTGCGCTAGCGTCGGCCTCCTCGGCATCTCTTGGGCCTTTGGTGGCATGATCTTCATCCTCGTCTACTGCACTGCCGGAATCTCTGGTTTATCTCTCTCTCCTTAACCATATTAATAAGTTTTATTGATTAGCATAGATAAATGCAAATGCTTCGTAACTTGAGGATCCTGAAATTTCTACAAATGTAAATTTTTATCTCAACTTGATCATCTGGTTATATAAAATTACTAATCATATGTGTGTATATATATATATATAGGTGGACACATTAACCCTGCGGTGACGTTTGGGCTATTCCTGGCTAGCAAGGTATCATTGGTGAGAGCTGTGTCTTATATGGTGGCTCAGTGTCTCGGAGCCACTTGCGGAGTTGGTTTGGTGAAACTCTTCCAGTCGACTTATTACAACCGTTATGGCGGTGGAGCCAACATGCTCTCCGACGGATACAATGTTGGTGTTGGTGTTGGCGCTGAGATTATCGGAACTTTTGTCCTCGTCTATACCGTCTTCTCCGCTACCGACCCTAAGCGAAATGCCCGTGACTCTCACATTCCTGTAAGCAATTCTAAACTATGCTACCTCAATTAAGTCTCGATCACATGAATTAACATTTACAAGTATCAAAAACCTAGCTAAAGATAAATTAAGACTACATAGATTTGATTGTTTTCTTTTGTTTCCTTTATTTTTTAACAAAATGTAGTACTAGTGGTGATTACACAAAATCAGAATTGGAAGATAAATCAGGATAGATTTTTTGATTTCGTTGTCGAAAAATAATGGACTAAAGTACGTATCGAATCAAAATCTAGTGCCAGCTATATAACGCATTTATTATTTTAATACTGATAACGATGTCGTCTAGCCATTTTGGCCCTAACGAAAATAATACGGACCAGATAAGTGTAGCGTCTATCTTCTTCTATGAGATAAACGACGAAAGGGTGTCCAATTATTTTTCACTCAAGTTCTTGTATCTTTCTTTGGTACCAAATGTCTTTTTACACGTTATAACGACATACCCTATTTGTGCTCCACGTCTCTTCATCACATGTCTTTGTATGTAAATGGTCCAAATCTATTCTGCATTTTCACAACGACCCATGTGTATATGTTCATACATTTTCCATGATATTTGTCCTTTCAAGTATATATGATTTTTTTACAAAACCAAATCTTTCTGTTATGCACATGGTCATTACTTGATTCTTTGTCTATTTTTAGTAATATTAGTACCTATATAGTTCATTCAAATTCAAATGTCTATATCATTGTTCGAAGATTGATTTATTTTGTATGACATTAATGAATTGAAGGTATTAGCACCATTGCCTATTGGATTTTCCGTGTTCATGGTTCATTTAGCCACTATCCCAATTACTGGCACCGGAATTAATCCAGCTAGGAGTTTTGGAGCTGCCGTCATCTACAACAATAAAAAGGCTTGGGATGATCAGGTTCTTATTTTCACCATCTTAATACACGTTTTTGCTCCTTAGTCCTTAGATCAACTTATTAATGAGTAATTTTTTTTTTCAATTACAGTGGATATTCTGGGTCGGTCCATTTGTGGGTGCAGCCATTGCAGCATTTTACCATCAGTTTGTGTTGAGAGCTGGTGCTATGAAGGCCTATGGGTCAGTGAGAAGCCAACTTCACGAGCTTCACGCTTGATTTTGATTTTTCAATCTATCGAAGAGGTGAAGAATCTTTGGACCAGGACAAAAGGAGAAAGGAAAAAAAGGGGCCCAAATCATATAAAAGAAAATATGAATATTTCGGTGAGTGACATTGTAGTGTGTCTTATTTGTGGCTTTGATGGGAGGTTTGAGTGTAACAATTTGTACCATACAAGCCTTCGTGTGAATGTATGTGTTATTTGATGCGTATGATATTTTTATTTCCTCTACTTAATTATCAATGCTTCTATATCTTTGATCCATCATCACTATAACTTTCTATACACAACTTGATACGTCACTAAAGAAAAATGAATTGTGTCACTTATACATATTGATGCAAATGAATTTTGTATCCCTTAACACTTATGTAATTGATTTTGAATAGAGTGATGCAATTATTTTATAAATTTTCACATTGATTTAATATTTTGTATCATTATTTATTTTCATTGTTTTTTTAACATTTTGTATGATTATTTCATTATTATTTTATCATATACTCTCTCCGTTTCAAAATATATAATATTTTAGTTAAAACACGCATATTAAGAAATAGTTACTTTAAAAAAGTTTAACCAATCATAAACAAGACCGCATAATAGAAAATATAAAATTAATCTAAAAGTTGCATATAAAGTTGGAAGCATCATATATTATGAAGCAAAAATACTTCTCTAAACATCCTATATTATGAAACGGAGAGAGTATTATTTTTTAAAATTTTGAATTAGTAGTTATCTGCATATGCATGTTGCCTTTTAAATTTTAAATTTTAGATTTTATACTGTTCTTATAATGATGTTACAACGCCTACTCTTTCTTCATTATCTTTGAACATAGTTGATAGAGGACTGAAACACCTTTGGAGACATGATCAAAATCATTTTTGAGGAAAGTGACTTGACTCCCCAGCGTGGTTATTTCTTTTTTTTTGGGTTTGCTTGTCGGCTACATATTCACAACTTATATACACATCCCCTTTTATTAATTAGGAAGTAGATTTAGTATATTAATTCAAAAGTAGATTTGGTAAAGTAACATTTTATTTGTAAGGTTTACATAATTAAATATGTGCTATTTGAATAAATATCAAAACTAAAAAAATCTTATTTATATTATGTATAATTTAGTAGATGTCCATTAAAGCTCAGTCTATTAGGTTATGCTTGTTCACCAAGTTGTATCTCCTATATATACTCTATTATGTCTATGGAATAAGATAAGCTTTCCCCACAAATCTATTACTTTAACACATTATCAGTACGATCCTAGCCGTCCTAACGTCCTAAGGAAAAAAAAAACTCTAACCGCCCATGTTGAGCAGCAGCCGTCACCGCTTTATCTACTCTCCAACCTTGAACGTCTCTCTTCTCCGGTACACATGCTCTAATCTTATACACATAATTGATTATTTGGTTGGTCAACAATCACGGCTGGCTTGTTATACATAAGATGCTTTACTATAATACTTCATCTTATGTTTCTGATTTCGTTATACGTATTGCTACTACTTTTATTACTCACATACATCATGCATCTTATGATTTTTTTTTAATCGATATTACTTACATACATCATCATCTTATGATTGTTTATTTAATCGATATTACTCACATATATGATACAAAATATAAGCTGTTTTACTTATGCATGTTATTATTATTATTATATGATTCATGCACTCTTATTAAGTACTCACATAGATGCATATTATTATTATCAATATGCACGCACGCGTATTATGCAATTATTAATATTATTATTATTAATATTATTATATGATACATAATATCATACATGCACTAGTATATAGATACAGGCACACATTAATATGCTTCTACGTACTTTGTGTATAAACCATGTATGCGTTAAGTATATTTCTTTTGAGTTAAGTTTAATTTGTGTTGTGTGTTAATCATGTATAGTGACATGTCGAAACTCTCAAACCTTGATTTTGCTGCCCTTGATCTCTCCGGAGATAATTACTTGGCATGGGCGCTTGATGCCAAGTTTTGGTTGAAATCCAAAGGGCTGGGTGATACAATCATCCATGGAAACAAAGAAGATGAGCAAAAGAAGTCATAAGCAATGACGTTGCTTCGCCATCACCCACGAGAGTCTTAAGAATGAGTAGATCTGATCTGAAAAAAAGGTATAAACACCAAAAGACAATGATTCTACCAAGAGGTCGATAAATGATTGGACGCGGTGATTTGAAAATACTATTCGCCATCACTGCTACGAATGCCTTAAAAATTACTGTGTTCAATCATATCGGGTTCTTGGTAAAATTACCGTCTTTTGGTGTTCATACCTTTCTTTCAGATCGCTTCAAAAGATCTTCCACGACCAAATACTCATTCTTAAGACTCTCGGAGGTGATGACGAAGCAACGTCATTGCTTGTGCTTTCTTTTGCTCATCTTCTTTGTTTCCATGGATGATTGTATCACCCAGCCCTTTGGATTTCAACCAAAACTTGGCATCAAGCCCCCATGCCAAGTAATTATCTCCGGAGAGATCAAGGGTAGCAAAATCAAGGCTTGAAAGTTTCGACATGGTCACTATACATGATTAACACACAACACCAATTAAACTTAACTCAAAATGGTTATACACAAAGTACGTAGAAGCATATTAACGTGTGCATGTATTATACTAGTGCATGTATGATATTATGTATCATATAATAATATTAATAATAACATGCATAATACGAGTGCGTGCGTATTGATAATAATAATATGCATCTATGTGAGTACGTAATAAGAGTGCATGAATCATATAATAATAATAACATGCATAAGTAAAACAGCTTATATTTTGTATCATATATGTGAGTAATATCGATTAAATAAACAATCATAAGATGTATGATGTATGTGAGTAATATACTAATATCGATTAAATAAACAATCATAAGATGCATGATGTATGTGAGTAATAACATGCATAAGTAACAACAATAAAGTGAAGCATGTATAAAGTAGTAGCAATACGTATAACGAACTGAAATCAGAAACATTAAATATCAATGATCATCAGTTCATCACTTTGATTATAGTTTTTCACGATATTTTTGAAATATTTGCATGAACCAGAAGGACACCCACAATCCAAAGAGAAGCAAGTCTCTCTATCGATGTTATCATGCATGTAAAATCTTTCACCGCAAAGCAAAAAAAAAAGTCCAGTTTCTATATCTAAACGTACGGGAATATATTGATCTGGCTTATCTCAGCAGTTTTTGTTTCTTGATTCCTCACCAAACTTTGGCTTTTATTGGATTTTAGTTGGAAATATTTTAAGATGTGGATTCTTTCTTGTAAGGAAACTTGAAAGTTGAAACAAATACATGAAACCATTAATTCAAAGTGGACAAAAGAAAAAAAGCTCAATTACATATTAATGATTCAGCATGCATGATCTTATTTACAATGAAGGTTGATCATCAAAGCCTAATTAAATATATATATATATATATATATATATAGACTTCGTTTTATATAAATAAAAGACTTAACTTTCTCGTTAACCTTCATAATGATGATGAGTTTACTATGGTTTTTAACTTTATATATATGCACATTGACCCCATTACGTGATTCTTCGACTCCGTTAAAATTTAAAAACTTGAAATTACGATTTATTAATAAGCTTCCAAATTATGAGATACCAAATTTACATTAGTTTTCTTTCTATTTAAAAAGTTTTAATGGTAAAATAAATAAATAAATATTCATTATACTATTATTTACGCAAAAAAAAAAAAAAAAAAAAAAAAAAAAAAAAAACATAAAATCAAAATCAAAATTAACCTGCACGACGCACGTAGCACAAGAAAAAGAAAAAGAAAAAGAAAAATAAAATAGAAAAGCACACCAGACCAGAGCACCGCCCCACCTTCTCTACTAGAACAACCTCTCCCATCCTTTTCAGTTTTCAACTCTCATTCCCTTCAATAAAAAAAACCCTAATTTTCACAATCACCAAAAGCAATGGCCGCCGCCGCACCACCACCACCACCAACGGCAGCACCAGAACCTACCGACATGGTCCCACTAAAGTCCCCAATCGGCCACCCAGTCTTCTCACGTATCCGCCTCGCAACACCATCAGACGTCCCATTCATCCACAAACTAATCCACCAAATGGCCGTCTTCGAACGCCTCACTCATCTCTTTGCCGCCACCGAGACAGGTCTCACTTCCACACTCTTCAACTCTCGTCCTTTTCAATCATTCACAGTCTTCCTCTTAGAAGTCTCTCGTTCTCCATTCACCGAAATCGCTCCGTCATCTCCCGATTTCACGCCGTTTCTCAAAACTCATAGCCTTGATCTCCCGATCGAGGATCCGGAAAGCTACAATTTCTCGCCGGATATGTTAAACGACGTCGTCGTTGCTGGGTTTGTTCTGTTTTTTCCGAATTACTCGAGTTTTTTGTCGAAACCTGGTTTCTACATTGAGGATATATTTGTGAGGGAGCCGTATAGGAGGAAAGGGTTTGGGAGTATGTTGTTGAGTGCTGTGGCGAAACAAGCTGTGAAGATGGGTTATGGTAGAGTTGAATGGGTTGTTCTTGATTGGAATGTGAATGCTATTAAGTTTTATGAGCAGATGGGTGCTGAGATTTTGCAGGAGTGGAGAGTTTGTAGGCTTACTGGTGATGCTCTTGAAGCTTTTGATAAGGTTAACAACATCTAGAGAGATTTGATGTTGGAGAGTTTATCGTATCAGATTCGATTCACTTCCTTTTTGCTTTCAAGCTTTAAACTTTGTTCTGTTCTGTTTGTGTTTGTTTTCCTCTTCTTCTTACTGTTTATGGAAGTGTTGGCATTGATCATGATTCTCTCTGCTTACTTACTTGATTACTCAATGAGAAAAACCCTTTTGTGGAATGTATGAAATGTTTTCAAGTTCTTAGTAGAGTTATGTAATTCTGATTCCTAGACATGGTTGCTTTGTTACTATAGTATCTGCTGTATGTTACGGATATGAAAAATTGGAGAATTGTCATAGTGAATCGAGAAGATATAGAAGTGGAAAACAGATAAATTGTCACAGAAACAAGATTGGAGTGATAGGCGAATGTTACTTTTTACCAATATTGTATTGATGTGTGATAGTTGTTTACCTGGCTTAGTCGGCTGTTCCCTTTGACGCCAACATAGCCGAGTTGGTTGAGGAACGAGGTCGAATTAGAGTAGAAGCGGAGGCAGACCAAAGTCGTTTACACATGAAGATGGTGCAAGCCAATAGCCACATCTATGGCAATGCTAAGCATTTCAAGAAGTTTCCAACTTTTAGCCATGATACAGTTCGACTTGAAGGGGTATACACAATGTTTATCCATCAATAGTCAGATAGATAAGAAAAAACAAATTTTGAAAGATGATTTTACATGAGGATTAAATTCTGGTGAAGTATTTGGATGGAAAGTGATTTTACTAGTTGTTGAAAAATGCAAGAATCTCGCCATAGTCATCTTCAAGTATAAGGACTTCGATGGAACTGAGCAAAAAAAAACTGGTCATTTTCCCTTCGTGCTGTTGTGGATGCTCTTATAATTTTATAAAATATTAAATCTAGTGATGTATAAAAAATAGTCAAATTAAATTGAAATGGTTTTGAAATAGTTTATAAATGGTTGTGAGTAGTTTTGAAATTAAATTGAAATTTCAAATGGAACAAATGAACCACATTCAACTAGGACATGTACGTAGACTATGAAGACAGCCTGATTTGCTCTGCGTAAAAAATGGCAGCCGCTGCACTGCACCACCACCAACGGCAGAACCAGAATCAAATATGGTCAAAACAGGTCTCCATAAGTTGATTGCGAGGTACGACTCTTAAGATGGGTGGTTGCAAACTTGCAACTATATGAGACAAGCTTTCTTGCGTAAGTTTCAGTATATTTGGTTCACTCGGTTTAGTTGCATCAATTTGTGTTCAGTTCGAATTTTGGTTTATCCGGTATCAGATAAATTTTTATTGTTCTTATTATTAAAAACTTCGTTCAATTTCGATATAACTAACCCGATTACATTATAATATTATATGCTTGTACGGAAATAAATATATTGGACTCGTTATAATGGGCTTGAACCCTCTAAGCAAACTTACAAGTGTGTACCTCACAACTTGTCACACGGTCGCGTTTGCCTCACAGCAAAACACTATAATGAAGTTTCTACGTGGGCCAACCTGGCCCCAAAATGCATTATTGAATTTTACATAATTCTTTACATTTATAAATGTTTTATGAAAAAAACAAACACATTTTTATAAAATAGGTCTCTATAGCATTTTAAATTGATCTCTTGCACTATAAAGTAAGTAAGAGATTAAAAAAATGTACCGATAGAAACTCTTTCTGACAGTTAATTGCCAAATTGCTATCTCCCCATACGAATATTAAAGTCTAAATTACTGGTAATGCTTATATTATTAGATTATCAAACATAAAACAAAAAGCTAAATTTAGAGACATAAAAACATAAACAGAATGAGAATAAAGATAATAAACTTATCAAGAGACTTTTAGTTTAATAATCTAACAAGTTGAGTAATCACTTTTTCACTTTTTTTAGTTCAATATGGATAATTTATTCTTTTTACCAAGAGTTCCTTTTTAGTATAGGTTTTAACATATTTTTCAGTTCAGCAAAAATAGAACTTATTCCCTCGGTCTTAAAACATTAGAAGAAAAAAATATTATAGTAAGATTGCGGATAGAGTTTGTTAAGTAAATTAAAAATTATTAGACATAGAAATATGAATTTTTTTTTTGTTCACTAAAAATATGATCTTAGGATTAAATTGTGAACTATCACATAAGATAAAGATTTTATCATAAATTTCTGGAAGACGGGTTACATCTGAATAATTTCTGGATTATTATTGTTCAAAATTTCTGATTTTCAAAATTTGAATAGTTTGAGACATATATCATATTTATCATTAACAGTTTATGTATAAAATTACATAAGCTTTGATGACTTTATAAAACTACACAAGGTCTAAATTTCTGATTATGATATAAAGTGGATCAACTCATTTAACCCATTAATCCATTAAGCTAAATGAGCTGTGGGTTGATCCAAAGTTCAAACCATTTGCTTAATGAATTGAGTTGACTCATTATCCATTAAATATTAAATCTCTATGGTTATGGGTTGGTTTACCCAAATTGACACCTTTAGATAAAGTTAATTACCATGAATGATATATCATATACATATGTTCTAATTAAAATGTGTAATTTTTGAGCATATGATTTTAAAAGTAATTTAAAACTCAAAATAATACATCATGTTCAGACACATTAATTAAATTTACATGTGTTATGTGATCAATAATATTTTTTCTCACAAAGCCACTTGTTGATATCTATATCATAAAGCTTCACAACGAAAATTTATTGTTTTATATTAATTAACACATTATTTGATGTTAATTGTGATGAATGTTTGGAAGATTTTAAATGGCGTATAAATTATAATTTTTTAGAAAATTTTATAAAAGAAAATTCAAAAATTTAGTGAAGTGGAATTTGGATTTCATTAAAAAAATTAGCAAAAAAATGTTTTAGATTTCTAGTTGATAGGATATCCCTTTTTTCAAAATTGTAAGTGGCTATAAACTATATATTTAGAAAATTTAAACAAAAAAGAAATCATTTTAAAAAACACAACATTCGAAGCTTTTCAGCATTTGTGTAACATAATTTTTTTTTTAATATCATATTTGAAGGAGACGATATTATACATATATATATATATATATATATAGGCTTTTAAGTGAGTTATAAAATTTGTACATGAAATCACAAACACTCCAAAATCTAGTTGTCCTGCTAGATTTTTTTTTTAAAAAAATCTCTTTGATTGATATTTTATTCACTTGCAATTGGAAATGAAGAAATTTAGAAGAATAGTCAAGGCCAATCGAAGGAAGAGAAACAAATCATATAGTAGAATTAATGAGCAGTTTTTCCTTCAATACTAATTTAGTCAATGAGAACTACATAATCTCATTTTCATTGGTTTATGAAAAAACTGTACAATTGGGGCTTTATACAAACCTGAAGCCTTAAACCAAAAGTACAAAAGAATTAGACTTGTTTTTTTTGTTAAACCACTTCTTCTTACACATGAACACATAACTGACATAAGAGTGGACAGATATTGTAATATCAAAACAGGATGTGGTTCAAACTTTTCAACTTCCCTTTCATGCATCTCCTTTTAAGTCCCTCTAGTTTGATACAAAGTCCATCTTTGATTTTTATTTCAATTTCCAACATAACCTTTCCAAGTGTATTATGAAAAATATTACTTACTAGCTAGGATTTACACCCAAAACCATATCCATCTGTTAACAATTAAAACTATAATTGATAGTAAAGTCTAAAGAATCAAACCAAGCTAAAGAATTAAAGTACCAATTGATACTACTTTTCGTTCCTTTCCCTTTATCTTGAACAAAATTGTAGTGTTTTGTCGTGATTACATGAATCCAAAGTTGGTAGAGAAATAATTGATTTCGTTGTCGACAAATCTAGACTACGAGTTTTAACATCTTCAATTACAGCCATATATAGAACACACTTATTAATGTCGGCTAGCTATTTTGCACTAACGACAATACTGTCAAAGTAGTACGTGTACCGGCTAGAGTCTTCTATGAGGTGAAACAACGACATGGGTGTCCATTTTTTTCCATACTCATTTAAATTTCTTGGCTTTTTTTTTTTGGGTAACAAGATGTCTTTTTCCACGATATAACGACGACATGTGCTTCACGTTGCTTCAATCCCATGTCTTTTCAGTTTTCACCAACATAAAAAATTTTAGGATGCTATTATCGAAATAGTTCATCAATTTATTCTTAAATTAATATTGGATTCATATATATATATATATATATATACCAAGTGAAACGAAGATTGGATCATGGTATAGATGACCGCGCGTCTTTATGTTGCATTTCGTGTGTTGTTTCAAATCGCAGAAGAGCCAACTTGTGTTTAAAACTGATTGCCATATTAGAAAATGACTCAAGATAATATAGAACAAGAGGTTAACTTTTCTTGATTTTTTTTAAGCGTTAGCAAAATTTTCCGAAAGAGGTGATTAATGATGACCTACAGGATAGATGAGAACGATACGAGGCGTACAAAATCGAGGGACGGCTAAATATATACTATGATACGTTGAGTTGATACATAGTGAAGTCTCTTTGATTAATCAACCTGACCAAAAAAGAAATGAAAAGGAGAAGAGAGTGACCTACTTTAACGTGTAACACATGACATTACCAAGAAGAGAGATCAACCTCATAGCTCAAATAAGGATGAGATAGCGTTTTACTTTATCATATGTGGCATATTTAGATTGGCTTATAATTAAAATTTTATTCCTAAACATGATAGCCTTAGAAGCAAGTAATAACTTCAACTTTTCTATAAATACAGATCCTCTAAAACCCTATTTTCACATCACTGTCTTCAAAAATCAAGTAACAAAAAAAAATGGCAGCTCCCGCGCCTCCAACCGCAGCACCAGAGCCAACGACAGTGCCTGCAGAGACTTCAAAGACCGACCACCCTATGTTTTCCCGTATCCGCCTCGCAACGCCGTCCGATGTTCCTTTCATTCACAAGCTAATCCACCAAATGGCAGTTTTTGAGCGCCTCACGCATCTCTTTGTCGCCACCGAGTCTGGTCTTGCCTCCACGCTCTTCAACTCCCGTCCCTTCCAAGCCGTCACCGTCTTCCTCTTGGAGATCTCCCGTTCCCCATTTTCCACCACTGACGCTACGTCCCCCGACTTCACCCCATTTCTTGAGACACATAACGGTGATCTCCCCATCGAGGATCCGGACAGTCAAGATTTCTCGCCGGATAAGCTCAAAGACGTTGTGGTGGCTGGATTTGTTCTGTTCTTCCCGAACTACCCAAGCTTTTTAGCGAAACAGTGTTTCTACATCGAGGATATCTTCGTGAGAGAGCCTTACAGGAGAAAAGGCTTCGGGAAAATGCTACTAACTGCTGTGGCCAAGCAAGCGGTGAAGTTGGGTATGGGAAGAGTGGAGTGGATTGTGATTGATTGGAATGTGAATGCTATCAACTTCTATGAGCAGATGGGTGTTATAGTTTTTAAGGAATGGAGACTTTGTAGGCTTACTGGCGATGCACTTCATGCTATTGACAAGCTAAGCATCTAGAATTTGATGTTTTGCTGCTGAGTACTCGACCCATCCATCGATCACTTCCTTTAAACTTTGTGTCTCACTTGTTTTTAATTTGTTGAATAATACACCTCAAGTTTTCAAAGTAGAGAGATGTAACTGTGATTCCTGTTATGTTACTTTGATTTACATTATTGTTGTATTTTCCGGATTTGAATAAAAGGATAAGCCATGTTTAAAATAAAGTTTGAAGATCTTTTTATTTAATGTGTATAAGTAAGAGGTTTAAAAATTAATTTACCTCAATTCATTTTTTTTTTTTTTTGAAACGAACCTCTGTTTGACTGTTCCACAGTTCCACTCACACATGTTATTATAATTAGGTCCTAGTAAAATTTATCGTAACGTGATCCTAAAAATAATAATTTGAAGACATGATACAATTCCACTTCAATAAATTATATATCGTTCAACAAAATTACAATATCGTAATAGAATTAAGAAAAAAAAAAGAAATCTCAGTTGATGAGTACATGATAATTAAATTACGGTAATTAAGGATTAAGATAGAAAGTAAAATTTATTCGTTGACGAGGCGACAATTCTTACGAATCTCACCACCTTGATCTCCACGTGTAAGGACTTTGATGGAACTCATCTTGATCATGGACCGACCAAACTGAGCAAGAAAAGTGCCGGAGTTTTGGAAAATACTAGCAATGTGAGCAGCGGAGGGATCAGTCAACAAGGCGGCGTCGGAGGTGAAGAGTCCTTTGTGTCGTAGAAGAGAGACGAAGTAGCCACTGTCAAAAGAGAGAGATCCGGTAGGGTCCATTCCAACCATTGCGGAAGAGTTGAGTCTTAGAGATTTGTCGGAGCATTTGGATTTGAGGAAGGATGCGTAGTTAGGGTCCAGGGATGGATCTGTATCCCCTTTTCCGGTGAAGTTCAAGAGCCTCCGACCAAATACACCGCAACGCGCTGTTCCTATCGTGTGCGCTCCTGTTTCATACAATTTCGTTTCCTTTTAGTATATATAAAAAAAAAAGATAGCAATTAAATTAGTTGATTAATGAGTACTTTATATATCAGATCATTTATAATTGAATTTAAAATAATTTTTACATATATGATGTTCGAATTATGTCAATATATTTCGTATGTATAATATACTATTTCTTGAAGATTGGAAGGATTAAATTCGTAGCATCCCGTACACTTCGTAACATATGGACATGCACGTGCTTTGATATTCCCGCGATTTTCTTATTAATCATTCCCAATTCATAATTAAGGTCGTTATTATTATACTTGTTTGTTATATCAGTAACGTATATGTGATGATTACCAAAAGATAATATATGAAAATATGCTAAACCTGATAAAGCGACGAGGTCAACGACGTCCAAATCGCTCTCGGCAAAGAGTTTCTGTAGAGTGGTGAAGTTTGACCCACCAGAAGGTAAATCTCTGGCTGCCTCCGTTGCTAATGAAACTCTTCCATCAACACGTCCAGTAAAGACATTCCATAGCGGCCGTTGAAACTACAACATATCAAATTCCGGATTTAGCATTTTTTCGAAAATTCATAGATTTCTCTCAAAATCCAAACTAATCTGACTTCTTCTAAAAACAGGATTGTTTATCTATATCATCTACAATTACAAACATAGAAACGGAGCGAATGAGAATCGATTCTTGGTTTCATTTTTGATTGATTAGTAATCATGAAATATTTTTAGACGAGTTTGTTTATATATTACTTCATATGAGACGGCATCTCGGGCGGCTAAGGTGAGAATGTCAGCGCAAGAGACGGTTTCAGGGCATTGCTTTTCGAGAATAGATTTGATCTCATCGATGATTTCAAACCCGGTTAGCGACAGATTAGGTCTCGCTTCCTTCTCGGACGCCGCATTTTCAGCGAGTCGATCTAAAAGGAGTGATGCGTCGCACCCCTAAATATCATCAGTGATCCACATTAGACTTATGATCTTTACAAGAAAGATGTCCTATTTATAAAGAATAAAAAAATATACGCATATCATACCCTAACAAAGCAGTCATGGTAATGAACCCTCAGTAACTTGGGAGCCAAGCTAGGGTTTGCTGCGACTTTCTTGGACACAATCTCTTTCACGATTTCCTCGGCTTGAGGACAGGTCTTGTGATAGAAGTTCATCTTCAGCTTACCTTCCCATCTTCCTCTTCTCATCTCATGGCCATTGTTATTGAGTCTCTTACCATCAACACAAAGTAACATAACCAAAACCAAAACAAGTGGGAATAGAATCCGAAACTCAACACCTTTAGCCATGATTCGACTTTATAGTTTTGATGTTTGCTTTGAAGTATTTGTTCTTTTTGTATTTGAGGAATGCACTTGGCAGAGTTGCTTTATATAGAAACTGATGCTTGATACCCCATATGCCCGTTGAATTTTTAATATTCTTTTAGCAATTGAATAACTCTACTGAAATAATAATATATATCTGGGTGGCCAAGCAAAGTTCCCTGTATGTGTTGTGAAAATGAAGGATTAATTATTAAGGTTGCAAGTCAACAGAATTAATTAGAAATATTTATAATTCTCGCAAATAATCATTTAGCTTCATTAGTTGAACCATAACGTGAACATCCATTATGCAGATATGTTATAGATTTCACTGCTGTCTCCATAACCAATTTACATTAATTCAGGCATTTTTAAATTTTGTTTTTAACTTTCACCGTCGCAAGCGGAGCTTACTCTTGTGTCTTTTTCCATACGGAAGTTTCAGAACAAACAAACAAAAAGTTTGATCACATAAAGTGAAAAAGTTAAATGTAGGCAGTACATTTACGTTGGCACAAACGTTGAAGTGAGAGTTGAGATGGCGTCGTGACTTCGAAAGCGACCAAATAAATGACTCCCAACTTTTTGTTACGTACATTGCAGTAATTAAGCCAGTAACGCATAACGGCACTATGTCATATTATGATTAAGTTAGGAAGAAAGATGGTCACTACACCAACTATACCATAATACATACCACACATGCCAACTTTAGAAATGTATACTCAATTATATGAAGTATATGTATTGCATGGTCACATATACCAACTATATGATGACATATGCTCAACATCACAACAATTTTATTCCGGTACACCGTTCATCGAAATCCGGTGTTGACTAATATTGACCGGCGTTGACCAACAAAAAAATTCAAAAAAAAAGATTTAGAAATAAAAATAACAAAATTCTTTAGGAATCATCTAATAAGAAACCAAAATAAGAAATTTAATTGAATTATTTAGGAATCGTCTATGATATTTTATAATTAAAAATATATTTGTATCTAATATAAAGATATATTTTTATGTTTCACTCATTCAGTTTTATAATAGTTACTTTTTTTTTTCAATTTCAAAACTTAATTAAAATTGAAATAAAAATCATTCATAAGATATTAAAACTTAAACTCAAACAAAAAAATCTTGTTGTAGTGAATCAAATAAAAAACCTATTATTTTAACATTATTAATTAATAAACATCAACTTCTTACATAATTTATTTAAATACATATATAATATTATTTAATATTCTCAACAACAAAAATATTTTCTACAATAAAAAGTACTTAGAACCAAACCAATACATGTCAAAATCACTAGAATTATTCCAAAAAAGTTATATACTCATGGTAAAATAAAAGTTTTATTATCTGAAAATATTATTAATGATTTTTTATTTCACTTTTATTAAGTTTTGCAATAAAAAAACTAACTATTATAAGGCTGGATGAATATAATTAACATATACAAAATATAATTTTATAATGAATATAAACATTTTGTTAATTTTTGAACACATTAGATAATTCAATAAAAGAATTTTCTTATTTTTGTTTCTAAAATTAAAAATAAAAAATTTGAATATTTTTGTTGGTCAATATTGGTCAACGCCGGTCAATATTGGTCAACACCGAATTCCGACGAACGATGTACCGGAGTAAAATGATCGTGATGTTGAGCACATGTCATCATATAGTTGGTATATGTGGCCATGCAATACATATACTTCATGTAGTTGAGTATACATTTTTAAAGTTTGCATGTGTGGTCATGTATTGTGGTATAGTTGATGTAGCTGACTATCTTTTTCCCATTAAGTTATTCTGTTTTTGGGCTCATATGGGCCACATTTTAATTAACCTAGTGAAGGGGTCGAACAGCCCAACATGTCTGACTTCAGCTCATATCATGAACATTTTAACAAAATTTTGAAGAATTTTGAAGATTTTAATTATATCAGCTATTATTAGATTCTAATTATAAAGAATTTTGAAGATTTTAACAAAATCATCTAAAGTGAATAAGTTAAAGATTTCTAAGATTACTAAGAATAATCTATAGTTTTGTTGATTAGTTTTCTAAAATCTTGTAAAATACTCCAAACAATATCTATATATTTGTGATACTTTCCATTACTTTATTTTGTGAATAAAATATATAAAGTCTTGAACCAATAACATAATAATTGAATTTATTAACAATCTGAGATTTTTTTATTTTAATTGAATAACATAAAACTTTAATTGTATTTATTAAAGTCTGAATCTAATAACACTAAATTTTAGTAGAGTTTAACAAAATCTTGATCTAATAACAACAGAATCTACATAACATTTAAAGTCTTTAAAACTTTACTCAAATCTCAAACCAATAACCCCACTTAAGTTATGTTTTTTGGAATCAATATTATTTAATATAGTTTTCTTTTTCTCTCAACAAATAAATTGGGATGCTAGCATAACAATATATTAGCATAAACCATTAATTAATTAAATTACAAACATTAATCAAAGATATTTTATTAGACAAAAAAGAAGCTTTATTTTGTCACAAGACAGAAAGAAGTTAATGTTAGAAAAATTAAAAGAGAAGCAAGATTTTGAAAGATATATAAAATAGCAAACAATAGTATAATATATAACATAATATAATGTAATTACTAATTTACTTAAGTAAGCCTAAAATTATCTAGTACTATTAAGTAGACTAGTGTACAAAACGTGTTGTTTACTAACACCCATTAGTATTGCAACAGCTGTCTTTACACAGTCCTTTATAAGTCTCGTCCTCTCCGATCATCTCTTCAACTTTGTACTGATCAAACCAAATCAAAAGCTAATGGAGCACCACAACCACCACCATCGCCGCCACCACCACCAACGCGACGACAGCGATGAAGATCGTCAATCCTTTGGAGGACCACCGCCGCGCAACAATTTCCCCGATGCTCCACCGCAACCCCATGGCCTTTACCAGCCACAACCTCCTTTCGACCCTTACGCGCCTCCGCCTCACTTCGGAGCTCCGGCACCACCGCCTCACTTCGGAGCTCCGGCACCACCGCCTTACTTCGATGCTCCGGCACCACCGCCTCACTTCGGAGCTCCGGCACCACCGCCTTACTTTGATGCTCCAGCACCGCCGCCTCCGTTCGGTCATGTGAGCCATGTCGGTCATCACTCTTCCAACGAGCCCTACCCGCCGGATCACCACCGTTACGGAGCTCATCCGCCGCCTGATTCGATGCTAGAGAGCCACACTGGCGTCTCGCACGTGGCTCACCATAGCTCACATCAGCCTCAACCCTACCCGCCTTCTGGTTTTGACCAAAGGCCTGATGAGAAGAACCGTGTGCCTGATAATATTGCCGGTCTCGCCGGAAGGGCTACGGTGAAGGTGTATTCTAAGGCGGAGCCTAACTATTATCTGACGATCAGAGATGGTAAGGTCATTCTGGCCCCAGCCAATCCATCTGATGAAGCACAGGTATGTCTAATCATCTCTCACTCACTCACCACGATCCAATTTACTTAACCACTTGGCTCGATGTGTTTGGAATGATTCACAGCTTTTGAATTTGTCTTGAGTTAAAAAGATTGAATCTTGTTGTCTACCATTTAGTTTTGTGGTTTAGGTTGTTAGATCCTATTGTTATGTTCATGTTTTCACGGTTTGTATAGGCTATTATTGATTCTGATGTTACTATTGATTGAGCATTTTCAAGCTTGCTGATGATATCATAGTTTATTAGTATTTCTTTGTGGTTGTTTGTTGGAAGATTTTCAATTTATTTTAGTATTTGATAGTTGCTTCCTTATGAATGCGCAGCACTGGTACAAAGATGAGAAGTACAGCACTCGGGTGAAGGATGCAGACGGTCATCCTTGTTTTGCTCTTGTAAACAAGGCTACTGGTGAAGCAATGAAGCATTCTGTGGGAGCTTCCCATCCTGTAAGCGTTTCTTCCTTACTTAGACAGTCTTTTGTCCTGCAGACTTATGTCCAATGCAAACTTGGGTAGATATTAGTTTTCATAACATTAGACAGCATTTGAAAACAGTTGGTCATGCATCTTATTAGAAATCACATTAGTCACCAACTAGGGATCTTAGTTGGAAGAAAGGAAACAGAGAGGTGCTTCAAGAGTTTTGGGAATGGTTCTGGAGAAACTCTTATTACGTTCTGCTAGTTTTGTTCTGTGATTCTGCATTGTTGTGTGTGTTAATCTCTGATAATAATAGGTTTATGATTCCATCAGCAAAATGTTATGATTATATCTTTGGATATTTGCAGGTGCATCTAATTAGATATGATCCTGATAGACTCGACGAGTCGGTGCTATGGACAGAGAGCAAGGATTTGGGAGATGGATATCGCACAATAAGGATGATAAACAATACGAGTTTACTCGTTGATGCATTTCATGGTGACAGCAAATCTGGTGGTGTCCGTGATGGCACGACTATTGTCCTTTGGGACTGGAACAAAGGCGAAAACCAGCGCTGGAAGATCTTTCCTTTCTGTAAGCCTTTTGTTAAACCTTTTATGCTTTACTTAGATCAATCTAGAGACCAGAGTTTAAACTTTGAATTAACCTCTTTCTTTTTGTAAATGCAGGAAAATTGGCGGGTGAAGTGGAAAAAAGTGGGGGGGGGGGGGGGGGGGGTTTGTGTGTGTTTATGAATAAGAAAGAAACAAAAGTTCAGATTTGTTGTGTCTTGTAAGAGTTGAGTTTGTGCGGTTGGCACATCTGTAATCTATCTTACTTGTATTTCAAGTATGCCTTCTTACAGATACACATACTCTGTACATGCGGTTTATATTTGTTTACTTCTATTTTGATATCTTTAATTTTTTATTTTTGCTACAGAATCTTCTATTAAGAAACTCTGCTGCTATAATAAACTATAAAGGTAGGAGATAAATCAAAGATTTTATAGAATTATGTTATGGTTGATTAGTTTATTAAAGCAAACTTGCACTCACGATTATATATCACAGCTGCATAGGATTTGAATTAGTATTTTTATAATTCTCCCATTTTTTTATGTGTGATATGGTATAGACTTTTATAAGTTGAAAATTTGGTCCTATCAACGAAAAAGAGAAGAACCCTGTAAAGACACGACCATTAGCTTAAGTAGACCTCACATTCAATTTTCTTGGGAGCACAATCTGGCATCATTAAGTTTAACTGGCTGGACAAAAGTGATGTCTTTGCTGCGTGAGTCAGAGCATCAAAGGTCCATCACGGCACTTGCAGGCTATCAACACATGTCAACACAACCCATTTATAAGACAGCGAAGTTTTCTTTGGTTCCTACTAACTTACTATAAAAAATAGAAATAATGCCGACATAAGAAACCGCTTCTATATGGCAAGTGGCAACCTTGAAAGAAATTAGTAAAACTGAACAAAATGGATATAACTAATTTAGAAATTAGTTTAAAAATAAATTAATAAACCTTTTCAAGCAAAATGGATATACTGTGTTTCCACTATAAATAGTGAAATTCCGTTGAAATATTGTATTCAATCTAGATCAGATTGATTATTTTACAGTTCCAACTGTTTGTAAGTATTTTAAGTACATAGTTTAATGGAGCTTAGCTTAGCCAATCATGGACACAAACTTAATTAAGTAGTTTAGACTAGATTATCATCAATTTATCAAGGTTTGGTGATGATCAAAACAATGGATCATTTGGTGTCCTAGACCAACTCAAACCGACAAAACATAGAAATAAAAGTTTATTATTCCAACATACGATAAAAATGTCTCCCATGCACATCTTCTCCATGTTTTCCCTTCACTTCATAGCCCTCGCCGGTCCTTCAACATTGTCTGATCTTACATCAGGCAATTCAACAGCCACGATTGGGACTTCGGTTTTATTTGCTAGTTGGTTCTCTGTTGGTAAATCCGTTTTTGTCGAACCTTGATACATCATGTATAGTATCATCTGAGCTACACCGAATAAAAAACCGAGAATGTTTGGCATCTGAAGACAAAGCAATATAGACTAAATTAGTAAAATAAGTAACAAAAATGATGAAAAATATGAAATGTGAAAATGTAAATTAGTATTACAGCGATGAACTTGTCTTTGATAAGAAGCCCATAAAAGAACCACATGACGGCGTTAAGAGTGAGAGACAAGGAGAGAAGAAACGGCATGTATTCCACACTCTTTGTCTTTATAACTTTCCTCTGCAACATCACACATCGTTTTTTAAACACCAATTCATAATAAAAAAACGGCACGATGTTTTAAAGAAAGCTGATGTATCACCATGACGCTTAAGGGAGAAGCAAAGACGGCGAGACTGTAAGCAGCACAAACCCATCCAACGGTCGAGACACGGTGTTGTTTTGGAACCAAAAGATTGACTAGAAGAATTAAGAGACCAAGTCCACCGATGTTGCATATCACTATCAACTTCAACGTGAATATCTGCCAAGTGTACTTCCAGATTAGTAGTAGATATAGAGTTACTCCCTACTAAAAATAGAAATATATTTTGTAAGGAACCTTGGCCTCTCTAGGTGCGTAAATGATATAGAGAAACAAGTAGGAGATTTCAATGAAACATCCAAAGGTGTTAATGCTAATGATGAGATAAGCATGTGTCTTCATTATTCCGTAGTAGAGAAGAAGAGTTGCACTTGCTAGTGCACATATGTACGGTATCGACTGAAACCCTTTCGACGATTTGTTCTTGTATATCCCATAAAACGTTGGCCTATAATACGTATATAATTAGTCAAATCCTTACACAATCTTTTACTAGTATATAGTATTTATGACTCTAGAAGTTAGACACTTACACTGGTGACAGGAACACCCCAAAAGACACAATGTTGCCTGAAAAAAAAAAAGCGTATGAGCTTCTTTATTTTGGGTATAAATTATATTTAAAAAATGGGTTATACTTATATATATATATATATATATATATATATATATACATGTTGGAAGTATATGATATGTAACTTTTATTGTGGATAATATTTGAACTTTCCAAAATCAAAAAGGATAGAAAAATAAAGGGAAATAAATTACCCATGAGACCAAAGAAAAAAGCAAGCTGATGAACTTTGATGAACACCATTCTTCACTTTCTCCTTTCTCTTTCTCTCACTCTTGCTTGTTTAAGATTTGCTTTGATTTTAGTTTCGTCATGCATGTCCTCCATTTTATATTGGTCTTGGAGAAAAAGTGAGTCATTCTTGCATTCTCAATTTTGTCCCCCATTTTTTTTGTTTCTTTCTCTTTTTAAACTAAAAAACAAAAGTTTGGTTCACATTTTCTTGGATATATATTGTTTTTTTGTACAATATATAATGTTTCACTCAGTAGCACAGACAACTCTTGCATGGATGATTGGCTGTAAATTGCTGGTGACTTCTGAAATGCGTCTTTACTTTGCCAACCAGCAAATTTCATTAGCTTCTCGTTTTGTTAAACCAATTTTAATTCTCGTTCTGATCGAGGAAACCATCTTAGAATTTATTTTTTGTTTGTTTTTGTTTTCTATCACAGTGATTAGTTCCTTTCACTTGAAACTAATCTCGAGATTATGAACATTGGGGAGTCGATGATTTTTTGACCATTTTGCTATGGAGAGTATCTACTGATGATATTTTTACCCACGTCAATCATGTCATGATGAAAATTATGTAGTAAAATGTAGTATTACAAAAACGTTGCGAATGTGATATGTTTTTGGGATGATAAAATTTACATCGGCTTTGCGTGATGTTTTCAGGCGGATCTACAGAGGAGGAGGGTGGGCCACGTGCCCCATACTAATATTGAAAATAAAAATTTTGAACACTCGTCGTTATTGTTTGTTAGGTCAAGTGGTGCTTGGTCCCTTAGTAGAAGTTGAAGATAACAAGTTCGATACACATATTTTCTTCCTTATTTTAATACTTCACTTCTTTCATGTTTTTATATTTTTCTGATTGGTTGTATTGTATGTTTTTTTGCTTTCACTTAATTATTTATATACCAAAACATATTGATTCTTTAGTATTTTTTTTTTTAACAATTTAGTCTTAAGTCGTTAATGTAAACCAGTATTACTATTATCTACGTTATGATGTATTAAATAAAAATTATATTTAGTAAATTTTTGATTTATTGTATATTTTTAAATATATAGAAATCAGTGAAATGGTATTCTTCGTAAATGTTTTTTTTTGTAATGTTTAGATTTTAAAACCTCATATTTTAAAATATATGAGATACTACAAATAATAATTATTAGTATTAAAATTTTCATATGTGCCCCAGCCCCCAGGTTAATATTTCGTCTGGATCCGCCACAATCAGGCATATATCAAATTTTGTTGTAATATCTTCTTTTTCTTTTTCTTTTTTGCCACAAAATGTATCGGGAAAGAAAGCTCTCATCAACGTGAGCCTGTCACTGTTGTTGGAAATTCACTAAACTAAAACATCTCTCTCTATCAATACGTCACAAAATACCATGCAAAAAGTATCGACTGTGTGTGTGAACCCTAAGATTTGTGGAGAAGTTTAGGTAGTCGTTGGAACGTCATGTCATTAGGTAGGGTTGTTCCTAATTGTTAGGCCTTCTAAATCCGACAAAGTATTTTTTTGCATTAGGCTTGAAACTTTCTTTTAGTCGAATCATTTCTGTCAATTAGTTTAATTAAGACATAACATACACCTTAAGTGGCAACCTTCTGAATCTGGTTTAGTTTCTGTGTATATAGCCAAATTAATTTAAGATTTGATATTTGTTTTTTTTTTTTAGATACAACATTACGTACTGGTCTGCTCCACCTATCACCTACAATGACATGCATTGTGTAATAAGTACTTATTACAACCTTCCATATACAAATGGTGTAAAATTATCTGGTTGCACATATTACCATGAGATGATTTGTGAGCATGTTAATGAATAAGTATTCTAATATAATTGTTAAAGGTCAAATGAAAACTATTGGCTTCAAATTATGTGGGTGCGATGGAGGCATGGATGTGTTTGTTTAGGCACAAACCTTAAGGCCTTGCTTGTTTGGCCTATTTCTTTGTTAGAAAACTTTAATTTGGCAATGAACAAGACACGCAAGCTTTTACATTACATCTTTGACAGAAAGCATTAATACCTTCTAGATGATCTAAGAGATTTTTATTATTTTGATTCAGCCATGTTTATAATTAAAATTAATACAAACTGTTTTAAGTTTGCGTACTTGACCCGTTTGCTAAATGTATCAAGTTAATAATATCAGTATGATTATGAACATGGAGCTTGATAGATAATTCAGAACATTTCAGCTGTTTGATCTCTCAAGAGTAAACATATAAGTTTGATCCAGACTAAAAATACTACTTTGCTACTCCAAGAAATTGAGCAAAGCTTGGATACTTCGGCTCCCATCCTATTTCAGCTCGTGTCCGTGAGTTGTCTAGCTTCTTCCCTAAAGGACCACTGGTGCCTACAAAAAGCCAAAGTTGTCAGACTCTATGAAGCTTAAGTTTTTTCAAGATAGTCACACGTCAATGTTTGAAGAAACTCACTCGTGAAACCTTTGAACTTCTGATCATATTTTCCGCTTTGATCCATCAGGTCCATCACCTCTTGCCTGAGAAGTATGCAAACTCAAAACATGTGAAATGAAAAATGTTTGAAATATCACAAAGTTGGAAAGAGAACAGCATTACCTTGACAAAGGATGGTTGTCACAACCCAAGAAAATTCGACCACCGGGTTTCTTCTTCATGACTGAAACTGCCAGTGATGCTGCATCCTATTCAGAAACACGTTACAGAAACTGATGAGAGACTAATATATAGTACAGTGCCAATGCAGACCAATCATAAGCATATAGTGAAGTTCATGGTCTTGAACAGGAGAAAGGAGTGAGCAAAATCACAAATATACCTCATAGTGTATGAGATTTAGGATATGATCAGGACGAGCATCGATTGTGCTCTTATTCAACCAGTAAGTATGTGCACCTCTACTCTCTGTGTATAAATAGTTCAGGAGAAACATAATTTTCAAATCCGCTAGAGACCAAAAAAAGCCATTCAGTATATGCTCATTGAGTATCAAATTTCGAAATCCAAAAGGATATGTAAAGCCCTGCCAGTCTAAGAACCGTCCCTCCACATTCCAACACTACTTTCTCTGCTTTTAAAAGCACATCGGTTCTTGGGCTCTTTCCCAGAGGCACTACTGGAGAATCCTGCAGTGAAGGGTGATAAACTTATGTAATTCTTATAGAATATCGCATACATAATCACTATGAACAACAAATTGCAGTATGTCTGGAGTATTGTATACTTTATTTTTATAGCTTTCAAATGATCAGAGCTGTTTGCCCCAATAGCATCAACAAATCCAATTATTCTGATGTTATGTGTGTTAACAACTTTGACATTGAATACTACAATGTAGTGCTAAAGCCTAAAATTAGAAAACTGAAAGGAAAAGATGTGTTCAGGTGCTGAGACAAACCTCGTTGCATTCTCCATTATCAAAGCAATCATAAGGTGCAGAACTAGATGTGAATAAGAATGATCCTTTGCCGTTCCAGTTTGATGCTGCATTCCTGATCCGTTTTGTAAAACACAAGCACATACCAATTGCCAATATTAGATATAGTTGAACCAAGGCAAATTCTTTTTAATGTTGTTTTATAGGATGAACCAATAAACAACACAAACTGACGTTTAGCTTCATCTTTCTTCACCATTTAATAAAGTTAACCGCACAGTAGACCTAAATGCATGGTGAGAAATACAATTCATCATGTGAATTTTTGTAATAAATCACCTGACTTCGCCAGCATAATCAGGGCTTTGTGATGGAGGAGCACAAAAGATCACATATGAGAACTTGTCCCCAAATTCGGTTCCTTTAAGAAATGGTTTGATATCCAACTTCTCCAACTCATCATGATGAGTTGTTGTTGCTGTCTGCCCAAAGATTTGGCTCTCTGGATGTTCCTGCTCCACATATAAAGTTCCATATTGTGAAAACATTGACTCTTATTATAAACGTTATGCTGCAAAGGAACTAGTCAATATCCACAAGAATTTCAGAATATCACCATAAAAGATTGTATAAGATCAACACAGAGCACATTGATAAACACTCAAGACACATAAAACAGGGACTTACATACAGAACACAAAACATTTTTGTTGTTAATAGTACAGAAACACCATATCTATAGGATGTTCTATAAGAAAGATATGTTCAGCTATCAAATTAGGCTCAATCTCTGTAGAAGATAAATGTTGTATACGACATATAGCACCAAAATTATACCTGTCTCCATTGTTGAGCAACTAAGCGTCCAAGAACACCTGGTCCAACAATCAGCAAATCGTTTGCCCCAATTGAAACATGAGACTGGACCTTCAAGCCATCACTGGTCTCATCTTCAACATAAAAAACGTATAAAAAGGTCACTACTCGGAGAAGCAGAATCACAAAATCTTAAATTTTACCACATTCTGAGGTTCCTCATCTATATATAATCACAACCTCCTTTCTTTAATCATTTTTCGCCTCTAAAGTCACTCACTAAGTATCCAAAATTAAAGTCAGCGAGAGTTCCGCAACAGTTCACTAATCCTTACAACTGTCGAAATTAAGAAACAGAGAGTGAGGATACCAATGGTGGTGGAGGAGGAAGAAGAGGATTGAACAGGAGTCGTCATTAACGAAGACGTTGATGAAAGAAAGAAGGAGACTTTGGGTTTATCCTCCTCCTGGCGTCTCAAAGCAAACTTAACTGAATATGAAGAAGATGTAAAAGTTGATAGCTTGGCGAAACACTGGGTCGATAGAATTCTCGAATTGACCGTAGGGAATGAGATGCAAGAGATGAAACCCATCAAGAACAAAAAAAAAAAAAAGCAAAAAGCTTTGGCTTTTTGACGACGACGAAGAAGAAGAAGATTGATTTGAGAGTTGGCGTGGCGAAAGAGATGGGATTCTCTCCGTGAGACTTTGGTGATGGGGGGGTACTCTTTGCATGTTTTAACCAATCGTGTACTTACACGTCAAGATATCCAATATTGTATAATTATTTTTTTTATTTTTTTTTCTTCTTCATCATATTCTAAGTTTTATATACTATGAAACAAGAGGAAATGACATATGCTATTAAAATATTTTAATGTTACGAATTCGATAGTGTTTCACAGTTTTACACACTCTTCTCTGCCTACTACTACTACTACTAAGAACCTCTTCACATGAGCTCAGCTTCTTCAGTGTCTCCATCAACATCTTCAACATCGTTCTCGTCATTCTCATCAGTTGCATCTGGGTCTATTCCCTGCAATTAACACCCCCCAAATTTTGTAATGCACTCACTAAAGATTATCGCTCTAGCTTCATCAATAATGCATAATTGAAATGTAGGTTGACATACCTTCATCTGTTTCTCCAAGCGATCTAGTCCCTTTTTGGCTGCCTCATTCTGTGGATTTATTCTGCATTTACAATTCTTTTAACACTCTGTTTATTGATTCACATGGAAACAACGTTAATTAGAGGAACTACTGATTTGGAATTCCCATAGACCTTAGTGCAGCTTGATAGTGTGATAAAGAATCTTGTAGCATGTTTGTTGCAGCAAAGACTTGAGCTAGCTTGACGTGGAGAGAATCATCAACCCAATCTTTGAGATATCGTTCAAGTAGTGATACAGCATCTCCATTCCTTCCTTCCATTAGATGAAGCTCAGCCAGAGCTAAGGCCGCTCCTAGGTACCCAGGTTCAAGCCTCAGACCTGACTCGTAGAACTTCTTTGCCTGTTACAGCAAAAATTTACATCCATAATGAAATGATCATAAAAAGATGCTCACAAGCTCTGAATTGTTTCTTGATTTGGATAGCTAAATTCTTAAGGAACGTTTCCAATTTATGTAAATCTCTAGACTAGGGAATATATCTGCTATAGCTGACAAAATTCTGGGTAGATTACTGATGTAATGAAAATTGCCAAACCCATTGAAGCATAATAAAGCGAACTGTTGTGTACCTTTTCCCTGCCACTTGATGTACTAGCATGAACATCACCAACTAATTTCAGAGCCTTTGCTGACTGAGGCATTGCATTCATTGCTTCTCTGGCGGTATACAATGCTTCTTTGGTTTTACCAAATGCCAGATAAGAATGGACTAAGCCTGAAATGACCTTAATACTGCAAGTTAATTCACACTCCAACCTTTTCATGTTTGTTAAAGATTTATACCACCAAAACAGTACAACAGTGGAAGTGTATATCAGATCCCTCGTAAACCAGACCTTGATATGAACGAAGATCGGACCTCAAATTCTGAGCAGCCCTGAAGGCGATTGCTGCAGCTTCTGGTCGTTTTGCTTGTAAAAGAAGATTTCCCTATAATATAACAAAAATAGTGAATATACAATATATGCAGAATTATTTTAATAAACCAAATCCTTTAAACGAGGTTACCTTCATTATGTAGCCGGGTATGTGCCTTTCGTCTACCCTGATACTCTAGATGGTAAAGTGAATGTCATGAGCTATCACACAACGATTTTAGCACAAAATTTTAGTGTCAGAAAAATGCTAACCTTCTCAGCATAAGATAATGCTGTCCTTGCATCTTTCCTTTCCCATAGTACAGACAAAGCAACAAATACTTCTGCTCTGGTGTGATCAATGCTTAACAAATCGTGGACAAGCTTGTTTAGCCTGGAATAATCACACTTTATCTGAAGCAGCATTGCATACTCATCCATACTGGTTAGTGTGTAAGGATCAATTGACCGAACCTACAAAAGCTTTGAGATGATTATGCATGATTTAAAGTAGTTGAGAGATGAGACAAAATTATTAATGCGGTGACTACCTTCTCAAATCTCATTATAGCCTCATCATTTTTCCCAATAATGGCTTCAACCTATACAAATGAAATCAATGAAGGAAGAGTTTATCAACTACCAGATTTATGTCAATCATTAGAGCGTCAATCATAATCATAAGAAGATAACTCAGGTGTAATTCTGTTTGCATCGTAGTCAATGCCATCCCTAACCTTTGCTGTCTCAGTCAACAAGTGTACATTGTTTGGAAATCGTTGTAAAAGTTCAGCAAAGAGTTCCAGCGCCCCTGAGTAAATACACATTAGTCCAGTAAGGCATATTGGATTAATCATTGCAGAATTTCCCACAAATGACATGTAAGAACTGAAATCTATAGGGTAGACACAGAGATCCAAAAGCAACATATCATGGCACTATAAGCATGTGAGTTCCATAAATATAAAGAGAGCTACCTTTGTAAGCATGTGAAGCAACACAACACTGGGCCTCAACATAACGCTGTCAATACGAAGAAAAAATAAAAATGGCAAAGAAGAAAATAATGTTATTTCCAGATAAACTTCAACACGAAACCAATGAAGCCATCTAAGAAAAAGGATATACAATATTAGTTCCCTAGTTGAATAGTCTAGCTGATGCTAACAGATCAACATGAAAGCACTTATTTATTTGAGGGAATACTATAGAGACAATTAAATCCAATTTCCACTCATGAACAGCTTCTACCCATGTACACAACGTATAACTCGCTGGATTTTACATTCACTTAGTCCTTGATGAAAAAAAAAAATAGAACTACTATGTATATATAAGTCGTATTGTGGAGAACAACACAGATAAAATAAGACACTTAATAACTCAAAGTATAGCTTGGCCGCATGATTAATGAAGGTACTATCAAACAGTTTTTAACGCTGTAAATACTGCTAAAGAGTATGCTTACTTGCAACCAACGGGTAGGATCTATCTGATCGAGCGAAACCTTTGCACTTCTACTTGAAGTCTGAAATGTAAACACGACTCAACAATTACAATATAGTATGGATTTCACACAGAAAAGGTAATTGAAAATGGGAGAAAAAGGCGCAAAACACATTCAAAGGTAAAAGAAATCTCATAGAAAGGGACACCTGAGTAAAAGATGATATGATATCCTTTGCAGTGACTCCCAGTTCAGCTAAACCTATGACAGCTTCGAGTACATAAGGACACTGCCTGCAGAGATTAAAGATTATATACATATATGCAAGATGTGTTGAATTGGAATTTAACGTTAAAACCGAGATATTATGATAGTGTTCTATGCTAGGAAATGTTGGGATATGAAATGAAAAACAGACCTTAAACACTCTTTATAAAAAGCAATAGCACCACGGTTATATCCAGAATTTCGATGAAGCTTTGCCATCAGTATATTCATCTCCAAGCTCCTGGTCTTGACAGATTCCATCTGGCAAAGAAAGAATATGTGCAATGATATACTAGAACTAAGAAAACCATGAGTTATTACTTATTATCCCTTAAGAACTACATCCAGTTTTTGAAGCAAAGAATCCTATTAGTTTTACTTTTCTATTATATGGAAATGCATTGATGGGTGGAAAGGAAACGTCAACACAACAAAATATCATCTTGGATTCAGGATGCTAGAAAAATCTATTACTTGCGGCAATGACGTTTCGCTGAAGAGAACTATAGGAATTGACCTCTGGTTATAAAATATAATAGCGAGATAACTTAAAACCAATATATAATCTGAGAAGCAGATACTTAAAAGCTTTTTTCTATGTCTATAATCATCCTATACATATTTTATATTCTATGTACCATTGTTTGTGAACGAACAAATCTAGAAGACTAAATAAATTTTGATAAACAGACAAAAAGATGACACTCCCAATGAATAAGACAGAAGGCATACCTCAGAAATCGCAGCTTTTGTTTCATTAAGAGCAAAGTGAGATGAAGCAATCTTGAATCTCACCTGAGAAGAAAAATCGAAAAAAGAAAACACACATGAATTCCTATGTAATTAAAAACCATTTTCTAGAAACCAAACGGATCAAGCAGAAACACCACATTAATTTACCTCGCTCTCATTAATAGCAGAATTGCCAGACGCACTCACAGATGATCTGGTAGATAAAGATAATGAACTCCTCGAAATACCAGAGCTTTGCTTAGGAATCCTTGCATAATGATGCAACGCTTGCTTGTACGTATTCTGACAAAAAGATGGAATACATAAATTCAAAAGTTCTACATAACTTCATAGCGTTCCACCCCAAAGTACTACATAGGAGAAGAGAATAAGCAATGCAAATATGAAACTTTATAATCAGAATCTTTTCCCATTTCATTACAGTTCAGTCAAGAGTAAAGAATTAAACTTTCGAGAACTTACTATAGCTCTCCTGTATTCTCTCTGGTGAAATAAAGCATCGCCCAGTAGAATCTGAAAACAAAACAAAAACAACGACAGAGAAAGAATCTAACTTTAAAATCATAGACTCAACAAGCTACTAAAATAGAAAACATCGAAGGAGAAAGAAGCTTAACCAAATTCTCCGCCTTTAGCTGAGGACTAGTTTCGGCACTAACAGTAGAAGATGAAACGAGAAAGCTTCCCTGGATTTAGATTCATATGTCGAGAAAATTTCATCAGTTCTTGATTCAAAAAAAAAACTAGGGATTTAAAAGAGAGCGAGAGAGAGAGAGGGAAGAATCAAAATGAGTCGAAAAGTTAGAGAATTTACGAGCATTTCAGCAGAATCGTAAAGCCCATGCTCCATTAGAGTCGCGATCTGATCCTTTGGAACCTCCATTTCAGAAACTAGAGAGTTCTCGTGGTTGTTTAGTGGCAATCAATGGCTGTGAGTTGTTTTCTTCGGAGCAGCAGCGATGAAGTATCACGCTCGCTCTTCAATTTTGAAACAAAGAAATCTCGAACCGAACCAAACCGAAATCAACCGGTTATCATCAGAAAATTAACTTCGGTTCATTAAAACCCGATTTTTCCAAGATCCGTCTTCACCGGAGCAAAGAAAAACAATTTAAAACCGAACCGGAGCGAGAATAACCGATTGACAATTTAAATCCGGATCGAACCGGGAAGAACCGGTTATCAATTTAAAATTAATCTCGGTTCATTAAAACCCGATTTTTTAAAGAGTCGTCTTTCACCGAACGATCTCTCTCATCACCGGTGAGGCCTCCATCACCGTCTTCAACGGCGATCTGATCCGTGGCTTCACTTACTCGATCGCCGGAAGGTATAGTCTGATGAAAAGCGGTGAGAAATTTGCGGAGAGATCAATTTTTACTGCTGTACGAGGGAAATCGTGTCCGATTTGCCTCGAAAACCTAACCGACCGAAGAGCCGCCGCGGTGATCACGGCGTGCAAGCACGGATACTGCCTTGCTTGTATTCGTAAGTGGAGTGGGTTCAAGAGGAATTGCCCTCTCTGTAACACTCGTTTCGATTCGTGGTTTATCGTCAGTGATCTTGCTTCTAGAAAATACCATAAGGAGCATTTACCGATTCTTCGTGATCGTGATGAGACTTTAACTTCTCATCGGAATGATCATTCCGGTCGCCGGAGGTATCTCTCTCTCTTTCTCTGTGTGTTTAAGATCCTCTATTTGAAATTTCTCTTTTAAAAAATCACTTCTTTATATTCACTTGCTTATTTTACTTAATTAGGATAATTCCAAGGTCGAGGCATGTTTTGGAAAACTCTAGGTCGAGATCAAGGCCATTGCCATGGAGGAGATCATTTGGACGGCCAGGTTCAGTTCCTGATTCTGTTATCTTACATCGAAAGCTTCAATGGCGAGCTAGGTTGGTTTACTACTATTGATTGTATTCTCTTATCTCTGTAGCTTTCGCTTTACAATCCTCTGTTTTTAACTAGTGTTTGTTGGCTCTAAATGCAGTATATACAATAAGCAGTTACGAGCTGTTCGATTACATTCGAGGCGAAGCTTGGAATTAGTAAGTTTGATAAGACAGTGTGTCCCCATTCTATGTTTGATGTTTGTAGTATTGGAGTTTGCACTCTTAGTTAAGTAGAAGCTTGATGGATATGCCTGCTTCGTTTTGTTTAAATTGTATGATAATTATAGGGTTTTGCAGGTGAATGATCACGCCAAAGCTAAAATAATTGAAAGAGTTGAGCCATGGATTAGAAGAGAGCTTCAGGTAGTCCTTGGAGATCCTGATCCATCAATCATTGTTCATCTTGCGTCAGCTCTTTTCATCAAAAGGCTTGAGAGAGAGGATAATCAACAATCTCGGCAGACCGGGATGTTGGTGGAAGATGAAGTCTCTTCACTCCGAAAATTCTTGTTTGAGAAAGAGGATATATTTTGGCATGAACTAAGGTAAGATTATTGTAGGTTTTCAGATTAGTAGTAGTACATGAAACACATAGGCAACCTTAAAATCCAGTGACATGCAAGTATGAACCTCGGTATTTGTTGATCACAGAGCTTATATCTGTTTGTACTGAGATTTTGGTCATCGTTGATGATTAATTTTGACGACTGTTTCTGATGAGAAGAAAACATTCTTTCAGATGTTTTGCGGAGAGTAGTCTCACGATGGAGGCGTATGATGCAGTGGTTGAATACAATGAGGTGGAGTAATAATAGCAGTAAAAAGACAGGTAAAGAAAATGCTTTAGGAGTTTAACTCTATATTTGTATAAGCACCGAATTAGGTTATGTATTATGTGGGTTTGGTTTAACTAATTAGAACTCTGTTTTGTTTTGTTGCTTTTTCCTGTTAGTCATATCAGTTTTTCATTATCTTGTATTTGCTTACAGATAAACTAAGCACTAAGCTCTCGGGCAAATGAAGTAAATAGACAAACTTACGATGCGACTGTTGGTGTATTGGAAAAGAGTGGACCAGGTAAGAAGACAAAATCAAGAGTAAAAGAGTAGGTAGGAGGAAGATGTTATGATGATGCAACTTTAGGTGCGGGGTTACTTTTGAGATAGCTATAGGTGGATTCCCAAATAGCTGACACTTAGTCTCTCTACTTCCACAATGTACGTCTCTTCTATGCCAAAATTCTCACCCCCAAAGTTTCTTTCCAACGCTTTTCCTCACCTCATCAATTTTTTTCTTAGGTTTCGAGGACCACCTATTTCAACATAACATTAAATATTGTGTATCATTTGACTATCAATTTTTCTTTATTTATTAAAACTACAACACACACAATTTTACATAAATACACTTAAATTTTATCCGTTTCTACAATATGAAGTAGAGGAAGAGGAACGTTCGTATGAGTTTCACTTTCTCTTTTGAACCGTACCTTAATAGCTAAGGCTATAAGATTAAACGGTGAATAAATGACATGACTATAAATGGATAAAAGTTGAATAAACAACGCGTTCTCGTATTCCACTATTGTGATGTATTAGTAAGCAAGCGGGTGTAACACAAAATAAAATAAAATAAATAAGGCTTCTTCTATAGGTTGGTAAGCGGCAATCCAGCTGCCAATTTGCCTATTTGACTTCCCCATTCGATCATGGTGAGCTCGTCTTCTTCTCCTTCTCATTCTCTATCTCTCTGCTATTTTCTTTTGCTTTAAAGCTTTCTCAATCATGAACATGAAGACCCTCATCACAGCATTTCAATCTTCCTCATGAGTAATTCTACATCAGGTTTCGTCTCTTCCCCCTTCTGATTCTCACAACACTCTTACCACATTTCTTCTACATTTGTGTTATATTATCGCTTTTTGTTACACATTCTCTCAAAAGTGTTCTTGGTTGAAGAAATGTGATGTTTGTTGTTGAGCGATGCTGTAAATTACTTGATGTCTGGTGTTTGATTGAATGATTAGTGACTCTCTGGCTGTTTCTCTCCGTAATTGTGTTTCTATTTGTGTTGACTTGGTATTGGACAGTGAGGAGGCTGGTTTCGTCTAGAACAATGAAATGTTTCTACTTCAGCAAAGACAAATCTCATAATGATGAAGCTAAGACTAGAAAGTTTGGTTCCACTACGATGGCCAGAGGAGGATCAGGGTCTGAGTTTAACTCGGATACAAGTACTGCTACTTCCATCACTTCTTCCTTGCACGTCCTCTCAGAGACACACAGTAACAATCTCACAGTCTTTGCCCTCGATGATCTAAAAACCGCTACCAAGAATTTCAGTCGGTCCTTAATGATCGGGGAAGGTGGCTTCGGTGGTGTGTTTCGTGGCGTGATTCAGAACCCTCAAGATTCTCGTAAAAAGATTGATATTGCAGTTAAACAACTCAGCAGAAGAGGTCTACAGGCAAGTAAATCTCTCTCTTTCCTACTATTCCTTTCTCTGTGGTTTGTTGCGAACAACATAATAACATATGTATGTATTAACAGGGGCATAAAGAATGGGTGACAGAGGTAAATGTATTGGGAGTAGTAGAGCATCCGAATCTGGTGAAGCTGATCGGTTATTGCGCTGAGGATGATGAGAGAGGGATACAACGGTTACTTGTTTATGAATATGTACCAAACAGAAGTGTTCAAGACCATTTATCCAATCGTTTTATAGTCACTCCTCTCCCATGGTCCACCAGAATGAAGATTGCTCAAGACACTGCTCGAGGACTCGCTTATCTTCATGAAGGCATGGAGTTTCAGGTCTCTTCTCCATCCATGATCACAAATACCTTTAAATACTCTTTTTTGTGTTCTTGAAACAATATTTGTAGTTTTCTCTTATATGCACAGATCATCTTTAGGGATTTCAAATCATCCAATATCCTTCTTGATGAGAATTGGAATGCAAAGCTCTCTGATTTCGGACTGGCTCGAATGGGTCCTTCAGATGGAATCACTCACGTCTCCACCGCGGTATGCCATGCTTGACCTTGTTGTGTCTCAGTTGGATTCAGACAATTTGATTAATAGGTAATAACCAAACTTTGAATACAACAGGTTGTAGGGACCATTGGTTATGCAGCACCAGAATACATCCAAACCGGACACCTCACAGCCAAGAGCGACGTGTGGAGCTACGGAATCTTTCTATATGAACTCATCACAGGAAGACGACCTTTCGACCGTAACCGCCCAAGAAACGAACAGAACATCTTGGAGTGGGTCAGACCACACTTGTCCGACATAAAGAAGTTCAAGATGATCATCGACCCAAGACTCGAAGGAAACTACTACCTCAAATCAGCATTAAAGCTAGCTGCAATTGCAAACCGGTGTTTGATGGTAAAGGCGAAGTCTAGGCCAACAATGAGTCAGGTTTCAGAGATGTTAGAAAGGATAGTGGAAACAACATCAGAAGAAACTCCTTCAGGACTGCCATTGATGAAGAGCTTGACACCTAAAGACGCATTCGAAGCATCAAGGAGGGAGAGAGTTAAAAGAAGATTTGTCGAACTTTGGATTGGGGTTAATGGTTGTCCTAATTTGCCTACTTGGTCTCCTAAACTTGTTACTTCTATTTGATTTTTTGAGAGTACAACAACAACAACTCACCGCTTGTTTTATGCAAATATTATTGTCGTTATATATATAACTCATCCCATACTCTTTTGCTACTATAGGACAGTTTTGTGGACACACTACTCACTACAACAAACTTTAGTGCTAGTGTAGTATCATTGTCGTTTTCCTATGAATAAAAACGGCATGCAGTTTATCTCCGTGTCCTTTGTTATGAATAAAACGGCATGAATTTTTTTATCTCCATGTCGTTTTGCTCTAATTTCCCGATTAAGCTCCGATTAAATTAGGGTTTTCCGATTTGTTCGTCTTCAACAATGCTCTCTGTTCGCCGCCATGCCCAAACCCTAGCTTCCTCCTTCACTAACCTCCCTTGCTCCACTCAAAAACGAACCTACGTCGACGTTTACATGAAATGGAAGAAAGATCCATATTACGACAACATCGAACACATCCTCCGATCGTCTCAGCTCAAATCCGTCGTCGGTCTCAAAAACTGCATCGTCCAGGAACCAAATCGCTGCATCCCAATCTCCGCCATCTCCAAGAAGACTCGTCAATTCGATGTATCAACCAAAATCGCTCAGTTTCTAAGAAAATTTCCTACGATCTTTGAAGAGTTCGTTGGTCCAGAGTATAATCTCCCATGGTTCAGATTGACACCAGAAGCTACAGAGCTCGATAGGTTAGAGAGAATCGTGTACCAAACTCACGCTGAGGATTTGCGTGATAGGTTGAGGAAACTGATACTGATGAGTAAAGATAACGTTTTGCCACTAAGTATAGTTCAAGGAATGAAATGGTATTTAGGTTTGCCTGATGATATGAATTTAGATTCTTCGTTTAGGTTTGTAGATATGGAAGATGGAGTTAAAGGTTTAGCAGTAGTAGACTATAGTAATGGAGGAGGTAAGGTTTTGTCTGTGTTGCAGAAGAATGTAGTAAAGAAGAGAGGAGGAGGAGAAGTGAGTTTGGAAGAGATTGAGTTTCCTCTGTTTCCATCAAAAGGTTGTAGATTGAGAGTAAAGATTGAAGATTGGTTAAAAGAGTTTCAAAAGCTTCCTTATGTATCACCATACGATGATTACTCATGTTTGGATCCAAGTAGTGATGTAGCTGAGAAGAGAGTTGTTGGGTTTCTTCATGAGCTGCTTTGTCTTTTCGTTGAGCATTCAGCTGAGAGGAAGAAGCTGTTATGTCTCAAGAAGTTTTTCGGATTACCTCAAAAGGTTCATAAGGCTTTTGAGAGACATCCTCAGATTTTTTACTTGTCTATGAAGAATAAAACTTGTACAGCTATTCTTAGAGAGGCTTATAGAGATAAAGCTAGTGTTGAAACTCATCCTGTGTTGGCTGTAAGGAAGAAGTACATCCAGTTGATGAAGAATTCTGAGTTGGTTTTGAAGAGTAGAAGGCATAGTTTCGGGTTTTCTGATGAAGGAGTTGTAGTAGAGAAAGATTTGGATTTGGATTTTGAAGCTTAAGGCAAAGTATTGTACTCAAGAATCAGTTTAATGATCAACCAATCTTTTATTAATCAAAGACATCATTGACGTATTTGTTTTAAACAAGTCTTAAGTTGCAGCTCACATCACTCGGAATATTACAAAAGCTTTGAATGCAAGAATGAATTTGCTATACGAAAACAAAAGACCAAAACAGAACAAAAAAGGTATTCCCCTGAAGACAAAATGGGTATATAAGAGTTTGTAAGAAAAAAATCGAAGAGGTAGTTACTTTTAGCTGCTCAATTTCTCAATGATCTTGGAGAGAGCTGAGTATGAGCCAATGACTGAAGATATTGTTCCTACTATGATGATTAAGACACAGAGCATCATCTACACAACAAAATCAAAACATTGTCGATGAATCTAAAAACGCTATGATCAATGTTTGTAAGATACAGAATTGCTAAGAAGATTACCTGCGTCGGGGTAACTTTTCCACGCACGATGCTCAAGAAACAAGCTGGTGGAAGTATTAGAGTCTGCACAAAACAGAAGATAAACTTATATATTCAACTTAAGATCCTCATTGGTAGTAGAAAAACTAGTAAGGCAAGGAAAAGACAGCTTACGACGAGCATTGTCAACAATGATCCAATCAAGGACATGACAAGACCTGCAAGATTATCGAGTGTTCTCTCACTATTAGCAAAAGAACGATTCTGAAGAAAATGAGCTTTAACATCAAAATGGTAGAGATGATCTTACCAAAGAAGGGAATTGAAAGACCAACAAGCAGAGTAGAGAAGACCAATGCGGTTCTAATGCCGATGGCGTACCAATGTGATCTGATATGCCTTGATGGTATCAACTCCTCTAGACTCATTGCTACTGGAGATATAGTCAAAGCATATTTGGTAAATGGATTGACCACCTGCAAAAATGGTTAAATACAAAACGGTTTTAGTTCCCATGCGATAACCAACATGCACTAATTAGTGGAAAGAACACATATTATTTGATCTACTTACTGTAGTCCACACAGCAATCTTAGTTGCAACTAAATCTTGAGGCAAGTTGAGTGTAAATTGTGATTCTGTTGATTCTCCAAACATTGTGTATCCCATAACAGCAACGCCAGCATACATCAAAGTGCAAATTGTAAAACTGCATAATGTTACCAATCATTATTGTGTATGTGTTAGAGAAGTTGAGGAATGTGCATATAAAAACAAAGGTTAAGTTTGCATAGGCGAAAGTCAAAGCAATCTAGAAATGTAACTAACTTGTTAAAACCATCATAAGCTTACCATGTCAAGAGAACAGCAGGGTATTGAGATGGTTTTGCCATAGAAGTATAAACATTGGGGAAAACAGCATGTCCTGAGTAGCAGTAACCATAGAGCCCTATAGCTACAGGTAATGTTGACAAGTTTAGTGTAGTTCCTTTGCTGTGAATCCCAACTTCATCTACCAAACCAATCCAAAACAAACACAAAACCACTAGCACCGATGCAATCACCCCTCCAGCTGAGATATAACTCAATACGCTTAGATCTCTGAGCCAAACGGTGGGGAGAACAGCGAGAGTGGTAAGCAATGCAAAGAGATGACGTGCATCTAACTGAAATCCTCCAATACTTAAGGCAGCATTTGGATATAATGAAGACAAATTGTCACTCTCCAATATTATATATTCCACACAACACGCCTGCAAATATAAATACACAATCATGTGAAGTCAGCAATTCTATACTCACTTCTACTGAAGTAAGTAAGATCTTAGTTTTATGATACACCTTTTACTATGAAAGAAACAAAGACTCTAAAAGCAGTTTACAGAAAAGTATACAAAACATGTTACACCTAAACTAAAATGTCAGAAAAATTCACTATTAAACTAGTCTTTCACACTAATAGCTTTTAAGAAGCTTTAAGGGATCATTCCATCTAAAAATATATATATTTCGCCGCTTGAGTGACGTCAAAAGTAGCTTTAAGAAGGAACAAACTGAGACAAAGAGAAAAAGTTTAAAGTAGCTTCAGGTAGTGCCAAATCTAGAACTAGTGGCAGGAATCTATGGGACCCTATGCTAACGTGTTTCACAACATGGGGTCACACACTTAAAAGATCTCTTGTGTTGTTTTTGTTTCCTAAACACCACTTGGAATCTCTTTAATTATGTATGTACTTTTTTCATGGCAAAAAGAGTCATGGGATTTTCTATTTCTATAAAGTATAGTTTAAAGTCAATTGATTGACGAATCCAAGAGAAATACTTACGTATAGCTCCAAATAGAGTACAATCTGCAATGCAAAAAAAAAAAAAAGGAATAAATTAATATAAAATGAAAATAATGATATCAAATTCCACTATTAAAAGTGGGTAACTGGTAAGCTAATTGCATCAAGAACTGTGAAATACTAATTTGTCATAAGAATTCAGATAAAGATTCATAGTTGAAACAAAAGGGAGTATATTTTTGTCCTTGGCTTTTGAGTTGTTCGAATTGTTCAAATTTCTTAAAAGGCATTTCCCTTTCTGTGGGGATAATTCATTGAGTTTATCATTTTTCTATATGGTCCTTAGCTTTAGCACCTTCACTATAGAGTAGGAATTTAAGGAAAAGTTGATCCCCTTACCGAGACAAAGATACGTCCAGTAGTACCAAACGCAGCTTGGCCAATGTCGGGATAGGTCTCGAGGTCAGACTCACTGTCGAGGCAGTAACGCAGTAGGATTCCAGTGTAGAAAGAAAGAAGACCATATATAAATAGTATTATTAGTCCCAACCATCCTCCTTCTTTCGCAGCATAAGGCGTTGAGAGTATTCCAACCCCACATAGAACGTTCAATCCTGCACCATTGACCCACAATGTTATAGAACAAGATCATTGTTTTACTAAGAGCAAAAAAGATTACAAGCATATTCTTTGAACCTAGACATGTTCTGTTCATGTGCTCCACATGCTATAGGACAATAGAGTCGATTGTTATTTTGGACTATTCTCTTAAATTATAAAGACAAAAACTCTTTAAACCCCGAAGAAGACGGTCTAGGCCCATACACAGTAACACACACAATCTAGAGTGGTATTTGTTGACATTATTTCACTCGGATTTGTAATGGTGAAGGAACAATTGCAATCAATCTTGAAGCTCTATAGTTACGAGAAAAGCTAGTCGCGTGGTTACTACTCTCACCAAGCCACTTTTAAACTACTTCTAGGTGGAGACAGAGTATATTACTAAAGCATATAAGATTGAACTCACCATTTAGAACAGCTTGTCCATATGAGCTATTACGGGACATAGGAACCTCATGAGAGATCATGGATGATTTCTCGTCCTTTCGCATTGAATGCCTCCTCGAAGGAATAGGAGGGAGCAAGCCATGAGAGCTAAGTCTGTGTTTTGGTAAAGCTTGTTCATCTGCTTGTGGTGATAACAAAGGCTTTGTAACAGCAGGTAATGATTCCGGAGTATGTCTCCTTATCAAAGAAGATGACAAGAAGGAGCTTCCAAATCTCGTCATCGAATTGTTTCCAAGGAAACCGATACTAGGAGACGGTACACTACTGTAAAGATCAATGGACTGCCTACAAAATATTACCAAGAACACAAAACAAACTCGTGAAACTTTGTGTCCAAACCAATCAAGAATCATAAGAATGAGGATTAATTAGTAGTAGAGAAACCTGTAACTCTGAGGCCAGGCAGTGGTGTAAGAGCTAGGCTTAGTGTGAGCTTGGTTTTCATCATAAGCATCATCAGAGGAATCAGAATGGCTTCCACCACCATCTTCTTCTACGTAGTCTTTCCTGTCGTCTTCGTCCTCACTCTCAATGTAAAAGCTTTGATCAGATGGTACATGATTCATTTTTTCTTCCTCCTAATGAAATTTGATAAATTCAGAAAACAAATCGAATACGAATGTAAGATAACTAGGGTCAACAAGATCTAACTTGTCAAAAAAGTCTCTGTTCTGTTTCTTGAACAAGATTTTGGAAAGAAAAAAAAAAATCGAAACTAGCTTCAATTATTGAGTACCAGATCATCACAACAAGAAACAAAACGAAACATGGGAAGAAGATTGTCGGAACAAAAAAAAGAAGAAACAGAATTGAGAGGATTAAGATTTGAATCGACAGAAGAGAAAACAAGTCATAAAGAAAGTGATGAATAGTTGTTGGTGTAGAATAGAGAGTTTGGTGTTGTTACCTGAAAGAGTTTGGCTGAGATTCAAAAACAATGATGTGCTTCGGATCAGAATCGCTGGAGAGAGATGCAAAGAGAGAAAGAGAGCTCTTCTGAATTCTGATAGGAGAATATAGAGAGATGAGAGTGGAAGAGAGAGAGCGGCTTTTTCTCTGTTGTAGGACTAGAAAACAAATACTAATAAAATAGGAGGAGAAAGGTTTTTAAATTAAATACTCTAATTACGGGTTAACTTATTTCTTAACTTATTTAATCATGATTGAGTGGGGATAATAATATTAGGTGTAATAATATTAACTGCAGTGGTAATAAAATTCCCAGTGAGTATGACTGCCAAAGTGACAGATGTCTCTTCCGAATAGAGAAATTTCATAATATGATGGTTTGGAAATCCAAAAATAGTAACCGATTTGGTAACCAAATTTGTTTTGAAGATTTTATTCTATTTTATTCTGTATTTAAACCCATGAGATTCTTTTTTTTTTGTTAGAAATTGGAATGGAATCTAAATTTTGAAAACATATTTTGATAATTTTTTGGGTGACTAGCATGTTTTATTAAAATAGAAACAACAAAAATATATTAAAGAAAAAAGATGAGTTGAAAACATCTGTCTCTTTTGAGTAATGGTGACGAATTTTATAATTTCATCAACGACTTGGATTTAGTCATATAGAAAACCTAATATACTTTGTTTTAAAATTAAATATTAATTGGTTAATTCTAATTAAAGTAATGTTTTACTATGAAGCTTTGGTGTGATTTTATTTGTAGTATTACATTTACAATGTAAGAGTTCGATCTTTACCATTTTATTTTTGTCGACAACTTTACCATTTTTTGCGTACAATATCAGGCGTGTACGTAGTAAAACCCAAAATAAAATCAAGCGTTGTATGAATGTACACGAGAGCATATGCTCAAGTGGAGAAAAAAAAGACAAGAACCCACGGCTTTAGGACAACAAGGAGATGACTGGATGACGACGAGTTTGCAAACACAAGTGGTAAAGCGTGAAAAAATGTGATTGGTGGACAATGGAGATTAAGCAGGCTTAATACTGATTTTTTTTCTTTTTAAATTTATGGCTCGACGTCAGTTTTAATCTTATACTACTAATTTGCATCTTTGTCTTACTTTACATATTTAAATTGTCATTAACTTTTACACACAAAAAAAAAAAAGATGACTCGTTCGCAGAATCGAGGAGGCAAATCATATCTTGCTTATGGAGATAATGTAAATTATTCATTGCAATAGATCAGGTCTTGTATAGTGGGATCCTCTAAATCTCATTTTATAAAAAGTATTTTTTTTTAAAAACAACAGACTGTGAATCTTGTTCATCTATTTTTTCCGAAAGAAAACTAACCATAAAATGCCTTTCTAGGTTTTTATATGCGCGTGTGTGTAAGAAAGTGTCATAAAAACACACCAAAAAGGTTTGAAAGAAAACATGGGAATGAGCGTTTCTCTTGTTATGATTGTTGAGGATTTTATACTAGAATAAGAATTAACCCACTTTCTGGCAAAAGTATCTGATATATATATGTGTTGAATGTTGATGTTTAGTAGCGGACTAATGAAAAATGGATCCTAAAAAATGATTTATATCCCAAGGTTATCAAATTTGATCATTTCAATGAGATTAGGTCAAACATATCTAATAAGGAATGAGGTTAAACTGATAAGAACAAATGAGTCATTGAACACGGATAATAAAATCAAGATTTTATCAAAATTGTTATAGTGTCACACTCTGCAAAAAATGACTAATGATATTGATGTGAACCCGTAAAAAAAAAAATCTCAATCGCAAGAACACAAGCACATGATGATGTGTAGATCTATTCCTTTGCTCATTTGGACTTTTCTTCTGAAATGATAACTCATAAGCATGTGCGCAAAATTGATCTCTCTTTGTTGATTCTCCGCATCAAAAATATATCTCCATCCCCACATGTCTTCATTGTTTTTTTTAGGATCCAAATTGTATTTAATACAAAGGAGAGGAAGATCGTTTCGTCCTCACAAAAAATTGTAATCATCATGAATTACGCCTATCAGTGCAAAATTGAAGGTTTAGACAGCTCAAGAAATGATATTGCACATCAATCATTATTGAATCGATATTTTAATTTTTGTCTTTTTTTTTCTGTGTGATGAATTATATGATTACACACCTTATCAACATAATGTCCTGCGTTTGTCTCCTAGCGCTGATTAATGTTCGTCATATAAATTGCAAGTAACCATGTTATGTAATTGCAAGTAATCATGTTGGGTTTGATTGGTAACCTTCAACCGCCTCGTTTGCAAACGAACCGCCTTGAAAGTTACCAATCAACATGGTAATTGGAAGAAGCGGTTGGAATAGGTGGTTTGAGAAGATGGTTGAAAAAAGTAGTTGGAAGGTGGAAAATGAACGGTTGCCAACCGTTTGAAAAACAAGGCGGTTCGTTGCAAACAAGGCGGTTGGATTTTTTAAAAAATTATTTAAATTATTTTAAATAATATTTATATATATTATTTTCTAAAAGAATTTATAAAAATAGAAATAATTGTTTTTGAAAATGTTTTCATTTATTAATTTATTTTATATTATTTTCTATAATAACTTGTTTACTATTCAACCGCTTGTTATCAATCAAAACTATTACTTAACCACTTACTTTAACTTAACCATTTTTTCTTCCATCTTTTCTAACTGTCTTTTTTTTAACCATGTTCTTTACAACCACTGAAAATTTTTTAACCGCCTCGTTTAAATGGTGTTACCAATCGGAGCCGTTATGTAATTGCAAGGAATATAAATTGTCTTGGATATAAATTGTCTGTGATATAAATAGTTCATGACATAAATTGCGAGTAACCATATTTATGTACCAATGGTGCGTAGGCGTGGGTAGATTTGGAGAGAATGTTAGTGGGGATTATTGGTTTAAGATTTGAATAGAGTTTCAAAGATTTTAAATGTTATGTAGAATCTGTTTTTATTAGATCAAGATTTTGTTAAACTCTATTAAAGTTTAGTGTTATTAGTTTGTGATTTGTAAAAAGTCATTTAAAATCTTAACAAATCTGGGTTATTGGATTCAGACTTTTATAAAATCATTAAAAGTTTTGTGTTATTCAATTAAAACAAAATAATGTAGGATTGTTAATGAGTTCAATTATTATGTTATTGGTTTATGATTTTAGACACTTTCTTTACAAAATAAAATCATGGAAAGTATCATAAAAATACAGGGATTGTTTTGAGGACTTTACAAGATTTTAGAAAACTAATCAACAAAACTCTCTAGCAATCTTTAACAATCTTTCACTTATTCATTTTTAATGATTTTGTTGAACTCTTCAAAAATCTTCATAGATCTCAAACCAATACCACCCCCTTAGGCTTTACTTTATATATGGAGACAACAACACAATACTATCGATTACACCATTTACAATTGCTAGGCTAATTTTCATTGTTTTGATTAATGACTAATCTCCGCCTACGGTTACCACTGATTATCTGATATATCTGTTTAATTCTATTATAATTCATCTAGTCCGATTATGCTCCAGTTGATTTTATGTATACTAATTATTTTTTAGTCAAATATAAATTAAATTTGTTATTTAGATATTTAAATTAAGAGTTTGTGATGTTTTACAATAACTAATATATAAACTTTTAATAAAAATCATAAATTGTCATTTTAAAATTATGTTTTTTTTATGTTTACCGTAATTTTAAAGATAATATTATGATTTTATATTTTATTTCACGTTTTTATTTTAACATAAATAGAATTGTATATATATTTAATACTATCTATTTTTATTTTATTATTATTAAATAAAATAACCCTAAAAACTAAAACTAGTTCACGGTTAATCTCTGATTTTTTTGTTAGGCGCTAGGTTCATGTTGACCGTCTGATTTTGAATTTTCTACTTTTGTTTTTTTTTTTTTAATGTCTATCATTTACAATAAAAAAAATAAGTACTGTATAAATAATTTTCAAATTCATATTTATAATCTCAATAAATGCATAGTAGGTCAAATATTGATCCTCTATTTCTCGTGTTGATTTCTCGACTTTTAAAAAAAAAGCTTTTTACATTGTTTAATTTGATATAAACATTGAATTTCTTTTTTAAAATACAGTTTCGACTCTAGTAAGAACATCATGAGTTCATGACTATTAAAACTAGTTTGGAAAATTTATACTTTCAGTTTAATTTTTAGTTTTTAAATTTCACCATTTGTTGTTAAATTTTTTAATTAAATATGGTCTATTTTGTTAATAGTGGTTAAATAAAAGGACCTATTTATTAAAAATCCCCAAAAAAACAGAACAATATCCGAAGAAGAAGACATGAGATAAACCTCATCGGAAAAAAAAAAACCTTCTCTCAACAGTCTCACTCCCATCGGCGATTAATGGCGTCGGTGGCAGCATCATCTCCGATCTCATTCGCCGCTTCATTCCTAAAAATCAAAGCTTTCCCTCTCTCTCCTCGCTTCTTCCCCATCCGTACACTCCGTTGCTCTGCCTCCTCCTCCTCCTCTGATTCTCTCGAATTCGACATCTCCTTCGCTCCTCCAAAACCAAAACCTTCCTCAACTCGCGGCGGCGGCGTATCCCCTCAACAGCTCTTCATCCCTTGGATCGTCCGTAGCGATGACGGTACACTCAAACTCCAATCTCAACCTCCTGCTCGTTTAATCCACTCTCTCGCCATCGATGCCACTACACAAAACCCTAAGAAGAAAGATAAACCCAAGAAGAAACAAACTCAAGCTACCTCCACCGCCACCGCCACTACCTCCTCCTCCTCCGGCTCAGTCTCAGCTCCACCTTCGAAATCAGTGCCAAAGCTCTCCAAAGCTGCGCGTAGGTTTTACAATGAGAATTTCAAAGAACCTCCTCAACGTTTAAGCAAAGTTCTCGCTGCTGCTGGAGGTATCAACCAAACTAAACCCTTCCTTTGTATTAAAGTTTGGGAATTTATCTCTAATGATTTATAAGAAATTGATATAGTGGCATCAAGAAGAACATCTGAAGAACTTATTTTTGATGGAAAGGTTACTGTTAATGGTATTCTCTGCAACACTCCACAGGTTAAAAAAAGTTACTTGTCATTGTTGGGAATCAAAATTGATATTTTGATTTACAAAAAAGAAAGCTTAGCTTAGCAATTTCTGTTTTATGCAGACTCGAGTTGATCCATCAAGAGACATTATTTATGTTAATGGAAATCGTATTCCTAAGAAACTTCCTCCAAAGGTTTACTTTGCTCTCAACAAGCCTAAAGGGTTAGTTAGCCTTTTCATAGCCTGTTCACACTTGTAGCTTAGGAAGCTTGTAACCTTTGTTTGATATTTGCATCGTATACCAATGACAGATACATTTGTTCTTCTGGAGAGAAAGAGATCAAATCGGTTATTAGTTTGTTTGAGGAGTACATGTCCTCTTGGGTAAGATACTTTTATTTTTCAAGTTCATGAATTGTCTGATTCACCATTTAAGTATGTTAGATTATAAAACTTGTCTTTGCAATGTAGGATAAAAGGAATCCAGGGACTCCCAAACCTCGTCTTTTTACCGTTGGTCGTCTTGACGTTGCCACAACTGGATTAATAATAGTGACAAATGATGGTAATTGTGTTCACTTAATATCTTAGTTTGTACAATTGTTTTAGGTCTTCTGTTCTTCTAAAAGGAATTTTAAACTTGTTGCTATACAGGAGATTTCGCTCAGAAACTTTCACATCCTTCATCTAGTTTACCGAAAGAGTGAGTTCACATATTCATTTAACATACCTTCATTACTCATGATTAGGTGATCATCAATTTGTATAAAGACCCTTTGGTTGAGTAAGATTAATGAAAAAGGCTAGCTCGTGCCAAATACTTCTTAATGATTATAATTCAGATAGATGTTCATTGCAGAGTTATTTTTTTTTAGCTTTGGCTGCTGGTAGTAGTCACTAATTCGAGATATTGTGGTTTTAGGCTTTGATCCTCTTAGTTGTATCAATTCAAGTACTTACTCTTTCTTTGAACATTTATGTTCCTTCTAAATAGTTCTAAGGATTTTGTGTGTAATGGCAGATATATTACTACAGTTGTCGGTGATATACACAAACGGCACTTAATGGCTATTAGTGAAGGGACAATTGTGGAAGGAGTACACTGTGTCCCGGATTCAGTTGAGTTGATGCCAAAGCAGCATGATATACCAAGAGCACGGTTGCGTATTGTGGTATTTTTCCAAAGCTTAACTTCTCTCCATTGTTGTAGTCTGATGTTGTTGTTTGCCGGTCATGACTTATCTTGTGGAAAGTTAACTTATTTTGTGTTGACATGTGCAGGTTCACGAAGGGAGGAACCATGAAGTCAGGGAATTGGTGAAAAATGCTGGGCTTGAGGTCAGCTTTTTTCTTATGCATAAAACTTTTCTCCTTGTTAATAAGAGTCTGAGAAAACATTGAGTCAATACCTCATTCCTTGTGAACATACTCATTTGTGAACTAATGTTGGAACTGTAGACTTTGTAATTATGAGATTTGTTTATGTGTTCATTCACTGATAGAGATTTCCAAATCGTTTCACGTTACCTATAGTAATTTGTTTTGCCTTGACTTGTTCCAGGTTCATTCATTGAAGCGTGTCCGTATAGGTGGATTCAGACTACCTTCAGATCTTGGGTAATGTTTTCTTGCATTGAGGCCTAACCTTTGTTTATGTTTTATTTTTTTTTTTCCGGTTCTTATCCGTTTGTTGATTTTACCTGACTGTTGTTCGAGTATTTGATTAGAATCGTTGGGGGATGATTTATGTAATTACTCATTTCCTATCTATCAGCTAGTTTCGTTAGACGAAAGAAAATCAGACCTTTTAGTTGCTACAACTCATATGTTAATTATATCACACAGGCTAGGGAAGCATGCGGAATTGAAGCAGAGCGAGCTAAAGGCATTGGGTTGGAAGAATTGAAGATGACTGCTACAAGCCTACAACTGAACTCTTCTTCTTTTAAGGGATATATATATAGGCTAAGTTAACTGTAGAGTATATGTTCATATTTATATGTTATGTTCTTCAAGATGAATATCATATCTATATAATCAAACCAAAGAAAAATCGGTGAATGTGGACTCTCTATTTTTCTGGGACCAAAAAAATCTATTTTATGGCCTACTTTTGCATATCCTTGAAAGAAAAAGTAAAACTAGAGCTTTCTTTGGTTTGAAACTTCCTTAATTGCTTCATCATATATAACCAGATGAGCACTGTCTAAGATCTTTAATTAGCAATTGAGATGTTCTTTTGTTTTTTTTAGACATCTCAATTAGGGCAGAAAAAAATGTATAAGAACGTGTGGGAGCCAGAAGTCACTGGTTCGGAGAAACCTATAGAGTGGAACTGGAACGTCGATTTCCCCTCTGTAGACCCACCACCTGTTAGGGGACCCTCTTGGACTTCGTTGCTACAGTGTTCAAAAGGTTAAAAAAGAAAATGGACAAATCCATTTTAAACAAATAAACTTATCGTATTAGTTAAAAAACCAACGTAGCCAAAAAAAATCGATATTAATGATAAAAGAATTGGGGGATTGAATATCGATGATCCAAGATTTCGGGGATCAATATCGATGATCCAAGATTAAGGGTGTGACATGTAAATCCAGTAAGCATAGATAGTGGGTAGGGATAAAACAGAGAATCTGCAACATCAGGGGTTAGAAGACACACCGTCATAAAACTTTCAATATCTTTGTTACAATCGAATTTGTTTCAAGTGAGTTATGTATGAGGGAGAAGTTTTTGTAACTAGCAAAATTCAATATTGGTTATGCAAAACTCAAAAACCATTAGAAAAAAAAGTCTCACTTTCAATTTCAGACATAAATCTTGAATCAAAAGAGAAAATAAAAAAGCACAAGTCTTTGTTGTCCCTAATTGTGAAATAAAGAGAGCCAACTGAAATGGCTGGATGATGATAATAGATAACAAAGACATCCTAAATAATCATCTGGAAGAAATCAGTTATCAGGTTTTCTCGGCGTGCTATTCTAATAAAGCCACCAATTTTCTCGCGAGCACATATTTCTCGCCCTTTAGTTCTCCGGCCCCAATAATGTTATGACATGCAACGCCATAATGTTACGAAGTAGTTGTTGCAAGTCGAGTCAGTGTAAATATTAACAAAATTCGATAAGATAATAAGATAGTATTTTTTTGAAATAACCATATAAAATATGATCCCAATAATATCAAAAATTAATAATAAATTTACATATATATATATATATATTGATATAGTAAAAAAAAAATATTTCTCCTAGAAGCTCATTTCTTAGAACAATTATAATGTCGTTTTTTCAAACTATAATGATATCTCTAAAATATTCTATAACATGTCATAAAAATAGTTAAATTTTTAAAATTTTCAATTTTTAGATATGCATCATTTACAATTTGATAATTTGACATACTATAAAAATAGGACAATTGATATTATTATTCATAAATTTAAATTTATTTATGGCATGTGTATAAGTCAATTTGTCTATAGTATTTGTAATTTATTATCAGTAATGTTTTCTAAATATTACAAGTTTAATTTCTAAACTATAAAATTTACAACATCCAAAAGTCTAATCTTGTTTTGCTAAAATTGTCTCAATTCATAATTTTTTAAAATTTAAACAATTAAAAATATATCTATAAATTAATAATTATTAATTATACTATAAAATAATAATTATTAATTTATAGATAAATTAATATCACTATAAATTAATAAAATGTCTTGGTCCCAACATTATTAATCTATAGAATTTTTACTGTATATGTTAAAGTTAAACATATATAACTTACCTCTTTGATTTGTTGATATTCTGGATAAAAAATGGGTATACAACATCTTCAATTTTGTTCAACCACACCAAATTAGTTAGGCAATTCTTGAAAGAAATACAAAAGGGCAATTTCGTTAACAAAATGTATATAATTGTATAAGGATTTTGTTCCATCTTTTAGACTGGGGAACCGACGAAAATAATCAAATATAAATAACGATCCTTTGTTAAACAATATCATCTATCAATAATTAAAACTATAATATGATAAAATATAGTATTTTAAATATTTTATTATTATTTTATTTATTTATTTATTAGGGATATTCAATTTGGATAAATCCAAGCGAACGAAAATATTTGATGTGAAAAACTAAACTATCGTTTAAACAAAGTCACCATATTCTATTTCCTAACAAACCATAGATTTAATTAGAACATGAATGCTAACCAAAACAAAAACAGTACAAACCATTTATTATTGGTTAAGTTTTAGTTTAAATATTACTATTCACTTTAAAACTGAAGGTCCTCGAATCTAAACCAAACCAAAGCACCATTTTTACATGTAACTAGACTTGTATAGATATTTTAGAAAATATTATAATATTATTTTCTTGAATTAATTTGATTGGATCTTCTAATAACAACAAACATATAAATACTTTGTCATGAAGAAAATTCATAATAATCAAAAGAAAATATTTATTTATTTTTTAAGTTTTCAAAAATACTTAATATGTTCATATTTATTAGTTACTGAACGAGCTTGTTAAACGAAGCGCATAGTGGATATAGCTCTAATAAAATATATATTATTAACTTTTCAAATCATCTATCAAGAATTAAAACTGCTAATTGTTGTTAGAAATTTCAACAATGTCTTAAAAATATCTAAATTGTACTTTGCTTAGCAAAGTATAAAAAACTACCAGATTTTAAACAATCCTAACTGACTCACTTTTTAATTCTACTGAGTTGATTGGGTCTTCTTCTAATAACACAACTTATTAGAGAGAATTGTGTACAATTTTTAAGGTTTATGAACGCATTATGGAGATTTTTTTTGCAAAAGGGAACCATTTTTTGGGTTTTATGGAAAAACTACACTAGTCACATATTCACTCCACACTCAATTGAACATCAGATTTAGTTATGACACTAATTAACTAATTATTAGTGTCAACTGGACCTTAAGATATTTTATTAACAAATTATTTTCCAACCACAACTTTAACATTAATCACATATTCACTCCACAATGAAGGATTTATGAGTAGAACTATATTTTAGTGGACAAACTTTGGTTTTGATTGACAGATTAATAAGATTGTAATGAAATGAAAGGTAAACTCAAAATTTGAACTCTTTGGGATAAAAGTGAATAATTTACATAAATAAGCAGTCTCTCGTAACCACAACGACAGTAATGAAAGACCTAAATCCTCTCAGCAACACGTCCACCAACATCCACATTACCATCCATATCTCCAAGCCATGCCTTGAGACTCGCTTCTTTACCTGCCTTGAACTCCTCAAACTTTGTTGTCTCCACAATATGTTTATCTTTGCCTGAGACTTCTTCTTCTTCTCCTTCTTCTTTTAACTCATTGATTTCCACATCATTGGGGTTAGACTCCGCCTTCTGTTCTTTGAAATCAAGCTGTGGCCATTTGATGTTGCTTGCCTTCTCCTTAGCCGTCTTGAACACTGATGTGAATAAGTTGCTGCTTTCACTAATATCCTGGCTGTAATCAGAACCACGACTTGTTGTGGTTATACTGGTAGATCTGCTCCAAGGGTTTGTGGAGCTGAGGATGACCCCTCTCCTCGGTTGTTTAGAAGACATAATCGATAAAGAGTTCTTGATGTCTCCAATCATGTCATCAGCGATAGGTGAACCACACTCTCTCATTGATTTCACCATGGCTATAGAATCTTCCAAGTCTTCGGTATGCAAGCCTGTCTCACGAGACTTGTCCAAAACGTTGCTGTTGAGATTAAGAACATTTGGTGCTGCGTTTCGGACGTGCTGTTGGATGTAGTAAAGCCCCACTGAAGGTTCGTTTGCAATGTACTTAATCATCTCCGCTAAGCTCTCGTTTATCTCCGCAAAACCATCAACAGTAGAGAACTCATGCATCCTGTAAAAAATTCCCAAAACATTATTAGTGTCTCTTAAAATCAAACAGTGGCAAAGCAAAAGTAGCACACCTGGTCAACCCAAAACAGAACATGAAAACAAAAACTTGATATACAACGAACTCAAGCTATTTAGTTCTCAGCTAATCACTCTTCTTATTGTGCCTAGATAATGTATCAAAGCAGTAGATGTTACCATTAAGCTTCTTAAAAGAGAGGTTTTAAGAAGCTTAATGTGATGCAAACTAAGATTCACAAGCGATCCAAGAGAAGCTAAAGGTTAACAAAAAGAGAGCCTTAAACGAATTGAGGACTAAACTAATCACAAAACACAACCATGTACAATCACTTTGACAACACGAATCAAAAACGCCACCATGTTCAAACACAACCATGTACCGTTCTAGATAACATCAGAAGCATCATCAAATTAGCAAACAATGAAACACCTAAAACCCCCAATTGAGTCAAAAACGCCTAATTTTAAAGCTAGGTCTCAGAATAAGAAGGATTCAAACACAAATTGGTACAATTAACATAAACCCAGATGGGAAAATTTATCAAAAAGAGAAATTGAGAGAAAAAAAGGAGCTTACAGGAAACCCTAGATGACGACGGAGCAAAGAGGGAAAAGAGGCGAAAGCGGTGGAAAGCTTCAATTATGAATAAGGAATTGGAATTGGAATCTCCGTGTCTGTCCTGTTGTCTTCCTCCTATCATTTGATCACGGGTCTTCCCCAAAAAAAAAAAAAAAGAGCAATTTCTTCTGAGCTTCACGGTGAAAGTGCAGACAAAAAAAAAAAAAAAAAAAAAAAAAACAAATTGAAGGAAGGAAGAAGAAGACGACGATGATAAGGTCCACACGTCCTCTCTGTCCACGTCATCTCTCGCACGTGTCTACTTCTTACCTCGCACGATTTGGAATGGTAGGTAATTAATCGTTTGTTTACTTTTGTGAGAAGAAGAAAGGAAAAAAAAAAAAAAGACAACAAGTTAATAACTTACGACGTACTTTGGTCGGAAACGTGCGCGTGTGTGTTAAGTGTTAACTTAATTTCTTTTTAAAAAACATCAAACAAGTGCCGATAAAAAAAAAAAAAAAAAAACATCAAACAAGTCCTCCGATTACTATATAATTATAAGATCAACTTTTACTTTTGGGAATAATAAATTTTAACCCCTTCATGTGTTATATAGAGTCTGTGGGAATGTTGTTGTATAACATAAATAAGAAAATGAGAAATCAATTACAATTCAAGTTGTAAGCCATATAATGGTAATCAAACATAAGGAGAGGTCACACTTCAAAAAAATCACATAAAGTTTTATTTCCAAAGATAGTGATTCGATTTCAATGTTCCAGACATATACAAATTTCATTTTTATTATAAACACCCAAAGTTTTAGTCAACTAATAACTCATATATTTCGATGTACGCAAAAAAATGAATTTTAGACTTCTTATTTTTGTCAGCTAAGAATTTGGACAATCTCACACTGGTAGAAACTATGACCAACTTTATAACTAAATGTGTTTGAATTGGAACCATTTACATGATAGATGACGTTTAAAAAAAAAAAAATATTTTCAATATCATAACTACTTTCTCACTTAGTTAAAAAGCTTTACCAAAACAAAAACAAAAACAAAAAAACTTAAGTTACTTATTCGTTCATTACCGTTGCAGTGTAAAAAATATTAGAGGATTTTGGGAGAATTGAATCACGTTGCGTTAAAGGTGTTCCCAAAACGCCTAATTCGAGCCACAACTATTCATAAAAACCTCGGATTATATAGTCTTTACTGATGAGCTTTACCTATTTTTGAAACGCTTTGTTGTTGTTTTAGACTACAAACTGTTTGACATCATAAAGAATATTACCCACTAGTATTGCAAGTTCATATTCTTAAATGGTGAACTATACTCGGATTATGCAAAGCATGACTCGGCAAGTTCATATTCTTAAATGGTGAACTATACTCGGATTATGCAAAGCATGACTCGGAATACTCATTTTACTATTTTTTAAGTGATACTAATTTAGAATGAGTCCGAATATGTATATAGAATGAGTCCGAATATCTTTCAGCGAACAATAATTTTTATTTAAAAACCACCTAACTTATACACCAGTTGAAAGCCTAAAGAAGGATGAATCGTTGAAAAATGAGTAGTGGCCGAGAGTAAATACATTTTCTTTGTTAACTCGAAAAGAGAGTCGCATTATATGTTCGACACAAACGAGTGCTGAATAACAAACACAGACGTATGTATATGGTCATGGGTTGTCGACAATAAAATATGGTCATGGCCTCATGGGCCAACAAAAGGTCAAAGGTGTCAAATAAGCTAAAGCCTGAGCTAGTAGGGTCCTGAAATCGGATTTCAACTATTTCGTCTACTCTTGTTTTTAATAATCTGGAGATGAATTAATTAATACTAATCTACTGAAGTGGTCTGACCATTAGACTCCTCCTACGCTTATATCTATTGGCTAGACGAGTTCAATCCACGTGTTATGCTTGGTTAATGGGTTATTATTACCAAGTTTAACTAAAGATGTTTAAATCTGATTATTTATTCGAACAAATCTAAAATTCTAACCCGAAAATTGAAATATTTAGATGATTTCAAACGAAAAAGTTGTAAATATTTAGAAGAAAAAAACACTTACAATTAACATCGATAAAATAGAAAGAAAATTAGCATTTTCATAAACTAATTAAAGTTGTGTTTCTTCAAGTAGCAATTCAACAGGATGAATTATCTTTTCCTGAACAACAAGCTGGAGAAGAGGATTCAAAAAGTAAAAAAAAAAAATCGAAAAATAAAAAACTTAGGATATGGCCTAAACTCGACTTGTTAAGAAGAGATGCTTGCAAGTTTCGGAAAAATCGATCAACTTGGTCTAGATGTAATGTTTAGTTTGAATAATAATTTAGGTAGAAAAGAATAAACTAAGTTTGAATAAAGTTTAGTTTTCTATATAATCTCAAAACGAAACTATTTAGGACTTCAATTAAAAATTATATTAATAGAAATATATAGGGTGTGTGGATTGATTAGTTAGTTGGCACCTAACTTGTTTGGAGTGATTATACTTGATCCTGCACCAAAATATTAATTAACGGCATCGTATGTTTGGAGACATTCTAATCCATGCGTGGACCACCAAAACTATACCTTCACACAATCTACACATACTGTAACATCTAAAACAATCGTCACGGATAGTAAAGTCCTGTCATATGAACACTTCCCATGCTGCTGATCTTTATTAAAACTTTGTTATTTTTTTTACTTCGAATAGTAAGTCCTATCATTTAGGTTGATAATATATACGCGTGTTTATTCCAAACGTTTATCTCATAATTAACTGACGCACGTAAAGCAAACTGTCGCCGGCCGCAAGCAATACCTGAAATGCGATATATATATGTACAATATTTGGAAGTGTTCCACGAAGGTTATAATTTTTCTTGTGTGAATTGTGATCTGAACATGATTAAATGTGTTTACTATATATATAAAAATCATAGTAATAAGCCACTGTTTACTTCACATATGGAACCCATTAAAATACAAATAGATTTAGTTATTGATAACTGAAAAATAAGGAAAAAAAATCAAGAAGAACATTTTTGTGGTACGTATAAATAATATCTGATGTAATTCCCAAGATTTTAGAGTGATGTCCACACTAGGACTTGACTTGTAACATGGATGCAAATTTATTTGCTAAAACCAAAATACTTGAGAAAATAGATTCACAGAACACACCCGATGCAGATGGTCCACAAACTTACCATTATTCATTCCATAGATGCGTGTGAGCGAATAAATCTACGTACAACTCACATAGAAACACACAACAAATATGAAAATATACACTATTATATAAGAGTGCTTGCGCATGCATATAAATTTGTAAAGACATGTGATAATCGGTGGGTAGACAAAAGTACAGCAAGGATTAGGTAGCTAACACTATGGATTGTTCCTCAGTCTAAACAGATGAGTCAAAGAGAGAATCTTAGTTTAAAAGTTTAAACAATTACTTCATTTCTCTCTATACTTTCTTAAAGCCAATGTCCTCTCGATGAATAGTACGATTAATTAGTTGGTTATGGGTCGTGCTCTTTCTTTTCATAGTTTGTTGTTACATTACTACAGTAGACAATAGATATGAGGTGTGCCATAATTCTCGGTTAATAATAGCCTTTATATGCACACATATAACAGTATATGAAAGAGATAATTAATAAAATAAAAAGAATATATGCGGAATTGAAATGATAATAATAAAAAATGGATTGGGAAAAAGGTGGAGGAGATAGAGGAATCCATGTGTATCCAAGCACTTGCAGACAAAATGAGCTTCAGAGAAGAGAAAAGCAACCTTTAGCTTTTTAAGACCACCAGACTCAGAAAAGGAGATTTCAAACACACTCTCTCCTCTTTTAGGGTTCTTATATTTTTCTCTCTCCTCTTCTTTAATTATGTCCTGTGAAAATATCCTTCCTAGCTCCTCACTTAATCATACCCACCACCAATCCATATGATGATGCATCATCATCTGATCTCATGCATGTGTGATGATGATAGATGGATGTTGTCATGGATGTCTATATTTAGTGGGTGTGTGAGAGGCTGAGATGCAAAAGCAACCCCACAAGGCAATCCTTGTTTCACTCTCAAAAGACTAAACAAATTAACCAAAAATAAATACATATGCCCTAACTTTAGCCTTTGCCTTTCCCTTCATTGTTGCCCCTTTCCTTAGGGTTTCTTGTGGGTCTTTCTTTTTCCCTTTGCTCCTCTTTTTCTTTTTCATTTATCATGTTTTATTTTTTCTTTTTGACCCAAACATCTCTCCTTTAATTTGCTTACCCCTTGTCTACATACACATATATATACACATATGTATCTCTCTCTCATCCCACCCTTAATTGTTTTATATAAACCATTTCTCCTCCTTTCACAATCACCTTCAATCTCTCTCTCTCTCTCTCTCTCTCTCTCTCTCGATCTCTCTGGATCCCCAATCTCACCTCCATATTTTGTCTGTCGATTCTCATCTTCTTTTTTTGTCTTTCAACAAATCGTCATTTAAGGCTTCAAGAACACCAACCCAATCCCTCCAGAAGAGAGAGAGAGATAACAAAGAAAAGAGAGATCTTCAATTCCATTCTCGTACATGCAAATCACAATCCATGCTATAGATAGTTCCTATTCCTCCTTATTTATTGCGTATATCTGTTCATGCATGTCCAGGTGGAAAGAGCATTATTACTTCAAAATAGAATTAGACATCTGTTTTAGGCAATTAGTTTCCATACATAACATGTATACGTAGTCATGACGCATATACATATGTAGATGTATTATATATGTATGCCTGGCTCCCTGTATGCCATACGCTTAGCCCATCGAGTATCGATGACCTCCGTGGATGGCGTATGAGGAGCCATGCATATCCTCATACATATATATACAGATTTTTGTAATTATGTTATGGTATCTATTGAATTGTGTTGAGCTTGTAAAAGTCTCTCTATTCACTGCCTCATCATGTGTAGAAGATTAGAGGTACATCACTATTCCATCATATGGCTTCGTCTTGTGATTTCCATATATTCCTTTGATAGATATTTGTTGGTGACCATCAGATTCCGTTCTTTCAATTCGTATTTTACCAGTACACATGTTTGTCATATCACAACACGTCTTACGAGGATTTCTTCTGTGTTCACATCAGTTTGGCATTTTGTTTTATTTTTTTTGAAAGGAAATGGTTGATTATATCGATAGCTAATTATTACATTCCCGTACGGTTCAGATAGCTTTTGTATCTTTTCAATCATATCGATTCTATGAATCTGTTTGTATATATAATTTGTGAACTACCCTTGTATCTTATAAACCTAGTGGTGCTTATTACATTTTGGTTTCACACATTTGTTTACACATGCACGAAGTTGCCTTACCACACATTTCGGACTTTGTTTTCGTGAGGTATTGCAATAATTGCATCTGGTTTTGTTGGTCTTACATTGAAAATGCCGCATATTATAGTTTTGCAATAAAAATATAGACTATCATGCTTATAGATATATAATTCCAAGAATGTTTAAGATTTTATTTGACATAGACTAGCTATTTTTGTAGTCTATATGTACTTATGAAAATATGTTTATTGTCACTTAAATATTCTAAATTCTTTCGTCCCGAAATATTGTTTACCCTTGTAATAATATTGCTAATTACCACTAAAAATAAAAAAGAACAATAACTAAAATTTTCTTGAAGTAGTGAAAGTGAATTACCAATATACTAAAGCAACAAGACAATTCAGATGTACGCTATTATATAATATCGAGTCCTAGCCGTTAGTCTCGACGTTATTTACACTTGACTACTTGAATACTATGACACTATAATTAATTATGCACTTCATTAGTTTGACCCCAAAAAAATTACACTATTAATTCGTTAGCCACTTCTTTTTTTGTGTGTGACAATGGTTAATATGTATATATAGTTTTATAAGATGGATGCTTTGAGATTTGTTTGTGTTTTGGAAAGATAAATGTTTATAGTTGCCTATGCGAAATTAATTTTGTATTTCCTAATTTTACGAATATAAACTGAATATAAGAAAATACAAATATTAGTTATATCATTGAATTGAATTAATAAAATGTATAGCTTTTAAGATGTTAAACAAAGGTATATCTATTAAAGTTTTAGCATCAATTTAATTCGTTTATCTTATTACTCTACAACTATAAATCTTTATTTTTTTGGGGTCAAAAGTCTACTACTATACTCCTATGTAACTCGTAGCTATTTACTAGCTTTATGATATTTGTTGTTATAATATTACATCTGAGGAAAAATAGTTAAGAAAACTGAAATGTTATTAAATTGGAGAAATCCTAGGAAAGGGTGAGCCTGCGGTGCCTGTAATTATTCCAAGCATCCATCCAACCACGCGTGAGACTGTTGACACAAACACACATGACAATGTATAGCCTCAACTTTTTATTTTCTTTTTTCACTTTTTTCTTTTCATTATAAGAAGAACTTATGTTTTCTAATAATATTATAGTAATGTCTATAAGCATACTTCATTCATGGAAGTGAAGAGAAATGATTTAACAATAAGAAAATAAGTATTAGGTGGTGTTGTGATTCTTGTCATGATAAAAAGTACGTAGTTCATCTATTATAAGTAACACATTAATCGTTCATATATATTTTAAATTCGAGAGGTTTTAAATATAATATTAAACCATTTAAAGTTTATCAAATTTTAAATCTTTACGATATAAAAAGACAAAATTAGATAATTACATATGAAAAAAAAATCAAATTGTATGGAAGACATTTGAATTTCATGTATTAAACAAATTTTGCCTAAATTAAATATTAGAAAAATACAGCATATATATATATATATATATTCCTATCTTTAGTATAGAAAAATTTATCATGGTTTATGAAGGTTTTAATTATATTTATGACAAAAAGATTAATAATATACAGTTTATGTTAATAAATATATGATTTAAAGTTAAATCTGATAAATGACAGATTACTTTTATATTGCTTGTGAAATAAATATATGGAAGTTAAGTTAGAAACAAACATAAGTAAGAAACCCACATTATATAAATCCTACACGTACGTAAACCAAACTTCTTTCGAGTCTCAATTATTTGATTTCGCTAGATAGTCAATACTCGTATATTACAGACTCGTAGCATATCACATCAATTTGAATAAATCATTCGTTTCATCCTTTTCTTGTATGCTAATATATGAAGTTTGATATTGGAACTATAATAAAATCATGGGTGGTAAGGTAATGATGAAAGAAAAAATAGAAAGATATAATGTTTTCTTTGCTTTGGGAATCAACTTTTTTTTTTTGATATTGTTGTAAATAATCATCAAAGAAAATGTGTGTTATAATAATGATAAGGGGATGGACCACACTAGTCCCTGTAACTCTTGTGATTGGGTATTAGGGAATGATGAAATGTATTTTTCTAATAATATCAGTCAAAGTAGGTCAACAAAGAATTCTCAACAACCGAGGGCCACGCCTCATTCCACTTTTTTTTCAATCAATTCTTGTTTAATTCGATTTCTAAATTATACTTAGGCCGTTATCGATATATGTGATGTGATATGTGTGTGTTTTACATAGTATAAGACAGATTCTACCTCTTAGTGTGGTTATTTTCCGTATATTTAAATCATATACTAACATGTAGAGATGTCAAGCGGAGTGTGGTTCGGTCCATGTTTAAAGAAAAGCGACCAAAGAAAAATTTGGGATGTAATCTGGTCTGGTCCAATGTTTAGGGAAATCTAAAAAAAATATAAACTTCGTCAACATATATAGGTATTCTTCAAAACTCAAATTATTTTAAAATTGATCTATTCTAACACTTAAAGATTGTCTTTTGGTTTTTCTTTAGAAAAAACACAAGGCTAGGCTTTGAGATTTTGGTAGAGAAGAAGAGACGATTTTGGTAGGTAATCTTTGGAATTTTAATGTAGATATGGTGAAATATATAGAAAGTTTGTGGGGAAAACTGCAAAACAAATATCCAATATATAGCACTTGTGAAATTCATGGCAACTTTGGGGAGGGAAATTGCAAAACAAATATCATTGTGTACGTGCACGTGTACGTACGTGTTTTTCATCTAATACAAAACACAATCACTAAACCAAACTGGTAAAATAATTGTCTTTTGTTTTATAATTGCAACATAAGAGGTTATTATTTTTTACATCTTAAATTCTGTCCAAAAATAAAAATAAACATTTTAGGTCAAAGTGCCATGTATAGACTCTGATATCATTAGTTTTTGGGCTATTTCCCCTGAGTTTGTGAGTTGGGTAATCACTAATCAGTATAACCAAAATTGCTCTCCGGTTTGGTTAAGTCTTAGTTATTTTCTATGTCTTATGTTAGATAAACTTAACCGGCTCAAATTTGAGCTAATTCCATCAGCTCTGGATTGCACGTGAACATCTGTTAACCAAGTACAGAGTACAGACGTTATTTAAGTAAAGGCAATAACGAGGTTAAAAATGAACGAATACCTTTTAAAAAGTGAAATAATTGAATTTGCATTTTAATTTTGACTGATAAATAAAAGAAATATTCACAAAACATTTAATTTTGAAACTTTATAAAAACTCTTTTAGTCAACTTTCCATTTATACAACCAAAGTGGAGTGAACTGAATAAATTTGGTTTTCAACTGAAATTAAACCATATTTATCTATAAAAAAAAACTATTAACCCGGTTTAACCAAACTGATGTAACAAAAATCGAACCATTAAACTCTCGCAAGATCCTCCTAAATATTCCATGGTTCGAGTATGTTTACATTTTGATCATTATAAAACGGAAGAGACTTTGAACATTAGTCTGCAACTGCAAGTGCAAAATCTAACCAGTAAAACACTTACTTTAGACCTATACTTTCTGATTGCATATGACAAACAAATCTGTGGGTTTATTACTTTGATAACCAATTATTTTACAATTTGTAACGAGTAAAAAAAAAAATACAATGCTGAAAATATTTTCACATTTTGAGAGGCTATAGCAAACTTAAAAAGTGAGTCCAGACTTGACTATGAGATCAAGAAAACTCAGAAGATTTCTGATATTAGGTCTTTCATTGGGATTCTCCCTCACAGCAAGCTCAGCTAGTTCAGCCAATTTAAGCAAAGGCTCTACATTTCTTGGCAAACCAATGTTCCTATCGATAATCGCAGCTGCTTTCCCTTTTCTGATCAAAGGAACCGCCCATTCCGCAATCCCGGGAGGATCAGACTCTCTATCAATAGCTTTCCGCCCGCTTAGTATCTCAAGAAGCACAATACCAAAGTCATACACATCACCTTCTCTATCACTATTGCTTGAATCCCTTTCGTTCGAGCTTACCAATCCGAAATCCGCAATTCTTGCACACATTTCACCGTCCAACAAGATGTTTGACGTTTTCACATCTCTGTGGATTATAGGAGGATCTACTTCGTTGTGTAAGTAATCAAGTCCTCTTGCAGCTTGCAACATGATCTTCAGTCTCATGCTCCAATCTAATTGCGAAAGATCACCATGTAGATGATCATGAAGCGTACCGTGCGGCATGTACTCATAAACCAAAAGCCGTTCTCCCATCTCCGAGCAGTAACCTAACAAATTCACAATATTGTTGTGTCTGATTTTGCAAAGAATCTCTAGCTCGGACTCAAAACCTCGGTTGTTAGAGTGGATGATCGTTGCAGCATTCGCTCTCTTGACAGCAACATGTACACCATCAGACAAAACAGCTTTGTATACAAACCCGAAGCTACCTCTTCCAAGCTCGTTGAACTCTTTAAACCCGTGAGTCGCGTCTTTAAGCTCCGAGAGACGGAAGAGTTTAGTTTCGCCGAGAGATACAGCGGTTGGTAGATTAACCGACTGAGGAGCCGGATCAGGATCAGCTTCGACAGAGTTTTTATCAAAACAGAGACAACAAGTCATTTTGCTTCTCTCTTCATCATCTCTTTTACTACCTTTCGTCATCTTTGGTATAAAAGACAAACCAATCAACATCACCAAGAAACCTAAAACAGAACACCCTATAATGATCACCAATCTCCGTACCTCTCTCTGCTCTTTCTGCTCGTGCGTCTTCGACTTCGCAGCTCGCATCTTACAGATACCGTAACAAGAACTGTTCTGACATAACGAACAAGGAGTACAGACTCGATCCGCGTTTGGATTACAAGTACTAGAAGGGAAATAGCCTTCCAAGCAACTGATCCCACATCGTAAACATATATTTAGGTTATGAAACGAGCACAAGCTAGTGAGCTCAGATTCTTTCAAGATACTTGCGTTGAAAGCAAACGAACCATCACCACAATTACCACGAGGAGAACACACCCCGGGGCTGCATAGCTCCAGAGGAGGACTATAATCAGGTTTCGAAGAATCATGAACTCTCCAACAATCAAGAACCAAATCAAGCTCCCTAACACCACAAGTTGTTGAATCAGAAGACGAAATCGCCACAAACCCTGAAGTATTAGGAGCTGATGATGGTGATGTTAGGTTTCTTCCCCAACACTCAACTCCATGATCATCCTCACGTATACCACAATAATGATTAGCACCAGCTGAAAGAGCTATAAACCGAGGCCGGTTCGGTAACGTACCAAACTCTGTTTCATCACCAAAGCATTGGAGTTGACCTGAATCTTTAGAGACACCACAAACAGAGTTCCTCCCAGAAGCCAAAACCTCGAACTCTTCATTATTGGAGAAACCTAAACCGTTTGATTTTGGTCCCCAACAAACCAAGTCTCCATCTTTAGTAACACCACAAGTAAACCCATCTCCAGAAACAATCTTACGAAACATGAGACTATCTATGTAAGGACTATGAAACGAAGAGTTCCAAAGAAGACCAGATTTGAAATTGGTGCTATCACTATACTCCCAGCAATGAACAGGACCATAATCAGGACCTGAATAGTACAATCCACTAATAGCACAAACATGGTTGTTACCAGAAGCGATCTGAGAGTAAGAATTATACTGAAAAGCTCGAGGAACGAGATTCTCAGAAGGATCTTGAAGGTTCCAGCAGAAAGCACGCGAAGTGTTCGACGTAATGGCGCAGAGAAAGCCTTCACCACCTGAGAGAGAAGTCATGGGAGGAGAATAACCGGAGATTTCACTGGGGGACCGGTTTAGTGATCGGTTAGTGTTTCCTCTGTCCCAACAGATGACTTCTTGCTTCCCGCTAGCGTCAATGGCGCAGAAGAATCCGTTTTCGCCAAAAGCTGCGGCGATTGTTCCCGTTGAGCCATACCCTGAAACAGTAGTGATGATGAGTGATGATGAGATGAAGAAGAAGAAGAAGAAGAAGATGTGGGAATTGGGTTGCATTTTTTTGAGGTTAATGGGTTTGATGATGAAAGTTGTGGTGGTGAGATGATGATGATTGTGATTGTGAAGGCTGTGGAAGAATCGATCTGAGTAGACATGTTAATGAATACAGAGTTCTTTGGTTTTGTCTTTTTTTTTTTTTTTTTATAATTAAAGAATAAAAATAATAATGGAAGTGAGCTGTTTATGTCTGCTGGGGGAAGAAGGTTCATTGGAGAGAGACAATCAAGTTTACAACTTGGTCAGGTTGATCGAACTTACCAATCCAAGAAAATTTTATAACTTACTAACCAGTTTCTGTACGGACAGTTAACTGTGTGAGGGGATCAGCTCTGTGTCTATGTCATTGGAAATGACGACGATGCATAAACAAATATTTTTATATATACCCAAAAACAGTAATCCTATAAATTAACTGTAATTTATTACTCCCTCCGTTTCACAAAGAGTGTCATTCTGGAGATTTTTCTTTGTTTCACAAAGACTGTCATTTTACAATTCCAATGCAGTATTTTATATTTTCAATGCATCTTTTACCTTAGATTTCCTTGTTTTACCCTTAATTATAACTAAAATAGTCTATTAAAAACTTATTAAATAAGGGCATATATGTATATTTCAATGTTTTCTTAATTTGTGTGAAAAGTGTCAGAGTGACACTCTTTGTGAAACGGAGGGAGTATTTTTTATAGATAGCGTTACATATTAGGCATGTAGGCTAACACAGTATGATAATTATACTATAATGGCACACATTAAATTGTTTTATCAATGTAAAATATGGAGATGAATATAAGTAGTACTATATAACAACTATATATAGACAGAACTTAACCTTTTACCAAAAAAAAAAGAAACTGTATAGTCAGAACTTTTTAAGTTTTAACATGGCGGAAAAACAAAGGATTAATTATAGAATTAGGCATTTTTTTCCAGAATTTTATCGATTTAGGAACTATAGTCCATACTTGCACAAATAGGCATTTATATTCAACAAAAATTACCAAATTGCCCATCCTCAATAAACGCTCAATTCTCTGTTCGACGTTCTCTCTTCCTCTCTCTCCTGCCCATGAGCCTGTCTTTTTCTTCTTCTGATCTGAAATCTCTTCAATTTGATTTTCTTCTGATTCTTAAATCTCTCCGACGATGGTTTGTGAATATGGTCCACTTATGGTTTAATTAGTGATGAGATCAGATGAACAACAATATGGTGATGATGATTCGGTTGCCCAAATTTAGTGTCAATTTTTAGATGCGATTGGAAGTTTTATTCGATTAATCTTTATAATTAGAGCCCTTGGGTTCACAAGATAGTATCTTCTTAGGGTTTAGTTTTCTTCATCTAAAACAAACAGATTGAATCTATTGAAATCTTTGGATCTGAGATGGTATTGGCGAAGCGATTTTTTTTTTGGGGCGAAGGAATTGGTGTTGTTAGTGACGGAGATGGTGTTGATCGATGGAGCACGGTCGTGAGAAGAAGCCATGGTTGTGGTGAAAAGGAAGCGCTGGTTTTATTTTTGTCTTCCTCTGATTTTGATCGGCGAAGGAGAGATGGTTGGGTGAAGAGACAGAGGGCAAAAAAGTCATTTTCCTTCTCAAAAAATGCCTAATCACGCAAGTACGGGTAAAAATGCTTTATTTCAAAGTTTTAACTCACAAAATACCTAATTCTATAAATATCCCAAAAACAAACTTCTAACAGTAGATTTATTTTATTCCCAAAGTATTTAGTCATCATATAAGAAAATTTTGATACAGGTCAAATTGACTAACCATGTATGAAATATAGTACGTAATAATCGCTAGTGGTATATTACGTAAAATATTTCAGTTAACTCGTAACACATAATTATTATACGTTAACTTTTTTGTCCCTGGGAGCGAAGTACAAGTAATTAGCTAGTTGGATGCTTGCTTTTTCTTAATTTCGTTCTAAAAACTTACAAGCAAGACAGAAAAAAACTTGGGTTTCTGAGCAAACCAAGACAATTAAGATTTAGAGAAAAGAAATAGAAGTGGTGTCGTGCAAATTAGAGTACGGTCAAAGGGGTTAATAGTTGACTTTGCATTTAATCATAAGTTCGAAAAGCACATGCATGCCTTTCTCCACGTGATATTAGCTTAAACAGTGCCGTTAATTATAATATCCATCCATCATACCAATTTCTTGTTGTCAACATCAGTAGTATCTCATTAATTCCCCTATATATCTCTATGCAAAAGACTCGAAATCTCATTCTTCAATTTAATAGTGAATCCTTTAACCACTAGATCACATTAGTTTTTCTTAAATCTATGCATATGAAAAGGATATTTATATGAGAAACCTAAAACATTACTAGCTAGTGGCAAGAAAACCAGAATATTACTCAACATGTTCATAATAAATTCACAATAACCACACATTACTATACTGGTCAACAATTCTAAAATATACTAATACGTTGCCTGAAGTCACATTTTCAATTAATAAAATTGTTTAGTGTATATAGTAATGATATCAACCACAATTTTTGTGAATAATTAATAATGTTGGTGAGAGTTCCGAATTTACCGTGAAAACGCGCCAAACGTGGTTACTGTTCACACTCGGATTAAAAAAACGTAATTAATAATGCAACGTCAAGTCTCCGATTATGTGTTTAATCAAGGATATTCTGTACATTAAACTCCAACTATAAACTACGTAATATACCATGTGAACATTGAATTAAAGAATTAAACAAAATCAAGTGTTGGGATAATAATAATAGAAGAGAAGATCTCTCGCACAAAGGATCACACCAGATTTAATTAGGGCAAAACTTGAAAAAGAAAACACAGTGTTTGGAAGGGAGAGAACATCGGCCTGTGTTAAGTGGGTCAAGTAGATACTGTCTTCTCTGTCTTTTACTCCAAATCATATACGTTTACATTGATACATATCATAAAAATTTGATATAATACACATAATACAGCCACTTGTCGATCTTATTTTTTGTTGTCAGCATTGAATTACAGGTTGTTCTTACACATTTTTAATTTAAAAATATCTTTACTAAATCACTAAAACACAAATAAAATTCTCTATTATTAAGAACGAAGCTGCTTCTCTCTTGGTTTATTTATTGTATCGAAAAAATACTAAATGCCACTTGTCGAAGGAAGGTCGAAGATTGGGATCGGAGTAGATGGCTGGATTGAGTTTCGTTTCCCCTTCACTTTGATACGCGATTTCTCTTTCCATAGATTACTGATTCACAAATCACAATCAATATTCCGATGCTGTAAGCAAGTGGAGTTTGTATACAAACAATTTACTATAAACATTAATTTTAACCATATATAAAATTTCACTTATGCTTGTGGATGTTTTTTCTCTCACTTTTAGATATGTACAAAACCGAGTTTTATATGACCGACCAATCAAACCTAATTGGTTAGTATAGAGTAACTCACATTCTTCAGCTACAATTTTTAGAGATATATATTTGGCTATAATGCTTTCCACAGTTACATGCATGTTGGTCTCACGTTTTCCCTCAAAAGACCCCCTTCTTTCCTCCCTTTTAATGGGTTAATCTTGGTTGCCTTATTTCCTACTAACACATTTGATACATGGATTTGTAATATTTGCTTCAAATCACATATTCCTCTTTGGAAAAGAAAAAAAATCAAGACGTAACAGACTAAGAATGCATATAGACAAAAACTTGTATACTCATCAGCTATTCAATCAAAGAAATTCAATTAAACTACAAAAGTTCAGAAAATTAATAAAATATAGAACAGAGGATTTTATGTTGGTCTCTCCCAATCCATCCCATTCCACCGTGTCAGCTGCTCTCCTTCCAGGCTGCATCCCCCTCTATTTGATTTCCCACTTATGTCTATGAATCGGTACCATCATGTTCTTCAACAAAAAACAGCGACAACGAAGTCGATGTGGTGAAACAAGTGATGATAATATCTCACCTTTTGATGTTCTCTTCTTTATAATTCAACTAAAATTTTTAAAAACTTTATTTACAAAAAAATGTAAACTAACCTGGATCATGAACATCTAATGGACATCCTACCAAAAAAAAAAAAATTAACATTTATACCATGTTTGTTAGAAAATATAAATAGGTTAAAATAAAAACATATATAAAATTATAATTATACCATGTTTGTTAAAAATATTTGGCTTATCCGTAGCTCTAGCATCACTGCATATCATCATGCCTCTCGTATCTTGGTTTTGGTTTTTCCAGAAAGTCAAAAAATAAAATCTGTACATTGAGAATCAAAAACATTAGCCATTCAAAAAATATGGCACACGTACTTAATAACATTAGCCATGCAAAAACATGAAAATCGGAAAGGCTAAAAATTTTAAAGAGACTAAAAATTAACAAGACTAAGATTAATGTATGAAGTTAATAGTGTCGACTAACAATAATAATAATCTAACCGAAAAACACTACAGGTCATTCGCAGCAAAAATATTAAATTACCTTGAATTAGAGATTTATGCTTGAAAGTTAAAAAACACTTCAATAATACAATTCTTTAATACTCAGAAAACAATTTTTCGAAACTTGCTTATGTAGCCAAGAAAAGTTTATATATAATAAACAAAGAGGTGTAAGACATAGATGTGTGAAATGTAAAGGTGTAAAAATTAATAGATGTGAAACATGGAGGTACAACAAAGAGGTGTAACACATATAGGTGTGAAATTAAAAGGTGTAAAAATTAATGGATGTGATTTTTGAAACCAGGAGGTACAACAAAGAGATGCAAAGACTAAGAGGTGTGATTTAAAAGGTGTAAAAATTAATGGATGTGATTTTTGAAACCAGGAAGTACAACAAAGAGATGCAAAGACTAAGAAGTGTGATTTAAAAGGTGTAAAAATTAATGGATGTGATTTTTGAAACTAGGAGGTACAACAAAGAGATGCAAAGACTAAGATGTGTGATTTTTGAAAGATGGGATGCGATGAGAAGACATGATTAATAATTTTAAACTGTTGGACTAAAACTAGAACTAATCTCATCCGTTGGATTAAAAGTTGACAAAAAAAAGTGGGTTTGCTATTATATATAGATATCTAACAGTTGATTTCACACATCGGTGGGTTTGTGTCCGGTCGTCACGGGACTAGTTAGAAGAATCGTAGGTTTTGTAGGGTAAACATACCGCAGATTGCAGTCTGTAGAAGTCATTGTTTCATGCATATTGCAGACCAGACCGTGAACCTTTATATTTGCTCAAATAATTAAAAAAACTTACAGAATATATTGTCTATATATGCTATCAATACATCATACTACTATATTTTAACTTCGATAAACGATAAACAATTTAAGACATATATATAGCCTATAAATAAATTTTTTCGATTTGTCTTGTTTGTGAATGTCCAACATAGATCATATCAAAGTACGTTTTGTAATTTTGTCTGTTTGGAATAGTTAGGAATCCTAACTTAGTTTATTGTACTTTTGTATAGTTTATGAGTGGATTATATTCGATATGTGATCCTTTTTATAAGTATAAAAAAGATTGGGCCGCTAGGCCCGATACTACCGTGCCGGTGATACTCTATACTGTTTTTTTTTTTTTTTTAACCATTTATTAATGTTGATTTTCTTACCGCTTTGTTTTCTGTTTTTACCAAATCGGTAAAACCTTATCACGCTGACGTGGATCACTCCTCTCCGCCACAAAATATTAAAACTGGCAAAAAAAGAACAAAGTCAGTCGTAAAAGCTTTAGCGGACGGCACTCTCACTATCTCCATCGCCTCCGCTCCGATAACTCTCTGATGTCTCATCGATTTCACAATTCTAACTAAAACTCGTTTTTCTCCGATCAAACATGGCATCGGTATCTCCATCTCCGTCTTGTTCAACTATACCCACATCAGTTCGACGCTCGTCTCGATCACCTTTCGCCGTTGCTGAATTGAGGCGATTGAAACAGAGAAGAGCTATACCACCTGTGTCCGTAGGTCTCGGACACTTCGGCGATGTCGTGCGCAGTGACTTCGATTTCCTGAAGAACAAAATCGGAATCGGACTCCGGTGGGCGAACGAAGCTTTCCGAGTACCGGAAGTGACCAAATCCGCTGAGGAGTTGTTTTGGCTTCGGCATCTTGAGGATCATCGTGCTTCTATGAATTCTGAGAAACAATCTTGGCCTCAACCTTCATACTCAGGTTTGATTTTTCGATTTTGGTAGTCATGATTTTTAATTTGTTGCCTGACTCGATCAGAACAATGCTTTGATAGTAGATATCTGAGTTGTGTTTGATGCATTGCACGAGGTAGTAGTCTTATGATAGAGTAAAGCTTTTTTATAAACAAAGTAGAGAAATATTAGCTTCTTAGAGATGTTGGAATGGTGACTGTGGTTATAAAGTTGAGAGCTTTAGGTTGGAATATTAGGGGAAGTCGATTACTGTCAATCAAAATGCCTTTTGCTATCGATTTAATGGTTTTCATATAGATTGGAGCAAATGTGATAGGAATATAACAGCTGACAGATGAATGTAGGCGTCAGCTTATACAGCTTTCTTTGTATAGTTTAGGCTAATTTAATTTGGTTTCACTTTCTGTTTCTGAGAACTGCCTACAATCTCATTATCATCATTGAAATAACCAGCCTACTCATCTGTTGCAATGTATATTACACTAAAGAGGCGACAATGCCATTCTTGTAACTATTGGTTTCCCTTATCTGTGGCCCCATTCCTCATGTATTTGTATTTTTTATTTTTATTTACTGTTAGTGGTGATCATTTGCTGATGCAGTTCCAATGGTTTGGTAGGGCTCTCTGGGGTGGACTTGTTCATGGCTGATGTCAAAGCTTTAGAGGCATATGCTGGTTACTTTTACTGTCTTTCTAAGATGTGGTCAAAACCACTTCCTGAAGTTTATGATTCGCAAGCTGTTGCAGATTACTTTAATTGCAGGCCGCATGTCGTTGCCTTAAGACTTCTGGAGGTATCTGTTAGAAGTTTTGGTTGATATATCAACAACACACATAAATATTCTTGCTTTTTCTTGAGCAACATATATGGTGGAAGTGATTTTAATTGGTTGTAATGTATAGGTATTTTCCGCGTTCATGATTGCTGCCATCAGATTACGAACATCAGCTTCAGACAAAGGAAAAGATTTAGAAGCTTCAGAGCAGAATTTTGGGATGGTGTTGAAAGAAACCATGCTACGTTTGGGCCCTACTTTTATCAAAGGTCTGGCTATTTGCCTATTATTTTGAAGTATGAAACTATACATCAGTCACCATTTACATTTAGAGCCATATATTACGTACTATGCTCTGTTGCAAATGATAGTTCCCTTTCTTCTTCTTGTCCAGTTGGTCAATCGCTTTCCACGAGGCCAGATATCATTGGGACCGAAATCTCCAAGGTCAGATAGAAATTATGTTCGCACATGTCTTAATCTCTTAGCTTCTTATTGTCAGTTGTATTACTTTGTAGGGTTAATGTAATGTCTTGCAAGTTCATGTTTCCATGGTTCTTTCTCTGTTCTGCATGCCACATTTGGTTTAGTAATGCAGCTGTCTGACTAATTTGGTTTTTATGTTTTAACTTGGTTATGATTTGATACTGCAGGCACTATCTGAACTGCATGACCAAATCCCTCCCTTTCCCTGGTCTGAGGCTGTAAAAATCATTGAAGAGGAATTAGGTGGTCCTGTCGAATCATTCTTTAGCCAGTTTTCTCAAGAAACTGTAGCAGCAGCATCCTTTGGTCAGGTATTTACTCTGGTTTTTATCTTACAAGAATCATATGAATCAGCAAGTAGGATGCAAGCCTAATACTTGATATGCTATTTTTTAGGTCTACCGAGGAAGGACTCTTGATGGTTCAGATGTTGCAGTGAAAGTTCAGCGTCCTGATCTAAGACATGCAGTGCTACGCGACGTTCACATTCTGCGACTTGGGGTTAGTGTGAAATCTACTAAGTAATGTCAAATCTATCTGCTTTAATCATGTCAAGTTATATGATATTTTCTTTGAATTGTTGCAGTTAGGTGTACTGAGAAAGATAGCAAAAAGAGAAAATGACATTCGTGTATATGCTGATGAGCTTGGAAAGGGTTTGGCTGGAGAACTGGACTTTACTTTAGAGGCTGCCAATGCCTCTGAATTTCGGGTACTGGAAATTATACTTTTTGTACCTTTAAAACATGTTGTGAAGAAACAAAAGTTAATGCTTTCTACTTCTCTGGATAGAGAAGTTGCTTTTGTTCCCTTTAATTATGATGTGCTCATTATCGGTCCACGCCTTAAATTCCAAATACTCTAATGTTTTCCCACACAATGTGATCCTGTTCTTACTAGTATCTTTTTCTTTCCTAATTTTTTTTGGTGTACGTTGTTTCTTGAAGGAAGCCCACGCACGATTTTCCTATATCCGGGTTCCAAAAGTTTATCAACATCTAACGCGCAAAAGAGTCTTGACCATGGAATGGATGGTCGGCGAAAGCCCAACCGATTTACTCTCAATATCTTCTAGTTACTCTGATCATGACCTTCAGAGTAATGAGAAACAAAAATCCGAAGCGAGAAGGCGTCTACTTGATCTGGTAGGTTAACATATGCTTTATAGTAATGGTATAACCTCCCGATATTCTATTTTTTAATGTTTATTAGTAAAGACGTGTAACTGTTTGTTTATTACATTACTTCAGTTGACTCAGTGAAAAAAAGTAGAACTAGTTTGCAGATGCCTTCAGTTGTTTGTATTGAACTGCATGTTCACGTTATTTGTTTTGATCCATGTTAATTTGTTAGTACCATTTTGCTTGAATATATATGATGTTCGAGTGGCTTAGATTTTCTTTCTAATTTTCATTGTAGGTGAACAAAGGGATAGAGGCAACTCTAGTCCAACTCCTTGATACCGGTATTTTGCATGCAGATCCACATCCTGGAAATCTCCGTTACACAACCTCAAGACAAATTGGGTATCTTTTGACCATCCTTCAGCATTACTCAACAAAATCTGAGTGTGACAAGATATCTTGATTTGATAACCATTTTTTTTTTGTGCAAGGTTTTTGGACTTCGGTTTAGTTTGTCGAATGCAAAAAAACCATCAGCTTGCCATGCTTGCAGCAATTGTTCATATCGTGAATAGCGATTGGGCCTTACTTGTTGAAGCGTTGATTGATATGGATATCATCACGCCAGGCATTAATACCCGTCGTTTTACTATGGTAAGTAAATAATTCCCTGGTGGCTCAAATACTGTATTTTCAATAAGAATATAGCTAAAAAATGCTGAAGAAGTTGCTATCCTCATATCTTATGATTCTTGAAAAAAAATTACAGGATCTGGAATATGCATTGGGAGAGGTTGAACTTAAAAACGGGATTCCTGATATCGAGTTCACCAAGGTGAGACATATATTTCAAAAACTGTTGTTAGTGTATCTAATTGACAGTTTACATACACATATTTACGTGGACCCTAAAAACACCTTAGTTGTTTATAAGCCTACCATAACGAAAAGGCTTAAAATCATCTAAGAGTTCGGAATGTGGAGGGCCCTTTAGCTCAACGAACAATGTTAGGGTAAGTAGCAGAACCTAAATGCCAGAACTTACAGGAATATGTCATAAATTTCGTTTCCATTAGAGAGGCAAATATGCTATACTTTTGACCTTTAATTATAGCACATGGTATACCTGATTAGAAGAGTTTTTTTTTTTCTTGTAGTTCTTTCACATTCTTCTCTGTGTTAGTATCCTTGTACCTAGGTACTTTAACTTGCAAGGATGCTAGGAAAATCCTTCTGCACTCATATGTTGGAGCAGATTTTATCTTGTAGCTCTTACATGGGAGAATGCAACCGATCTACAATTGTTATAGTTTATCTTCTTGATGAGTACCATTTCATTCGCTAATTTGTCTTCCAATCTTTCTAATTTTCAAGGTGCTTAGTAAAATAGTCAAAGTGGCCCTGAAGTATCAGCTACGCATGCCACCATACTTCACACTTGTCCTCCGTTCTCTTGCTTGCTTGGAAGGTACTTGTAATTGAATCCTTGGTTCATTGTTTGATTGGTTATCATGAAATAGAATACCATCAAAGCATGTTTTGAATATTTGAAGAACTTTTACCTTTTCAGCTGGTATCTGCATCTGCATTGATCGTGTATTACTTGATGGTCAATGTTAACTAATATTTTCTTAACGTGGTGCATGTTTGTTATATGGCTGTGATAGAAAAAAAAATGAATTCTGTCTAGGAAGTGATGTTAGATTATCATGGATGACAGTGTAGTCAGATAATTTCATTTGTCATCTCTTTCTAACCATGATTGGTTTCCATTACTTGGCATTTTGTATCATTCTTTTTGTTAGGCTTATATCCTAGTTCCGTTCATTTGTTATCAGCGTTTCTATTCATGTCTTACCAGGTCTGGCTGCAGCTGGAGATCCAAATTTTAAGACTTTTGAGGCTGCATACCCTTTTGTGGTTCAAAAACTCATCACGGAAAATTCAGCTGCAACAACGAAAATTCTTCATTCGGTATTACTCAGTTTCTAATGCGATTTATGTGACTTATTAGATTTCACAGCAAAATAAGATGGAAACTTTTTTATTTCACGTCCATAAAGCTATATTGCAGAGAATACTTTTATATCATTTCTAGTACATCTGGAAATTCAGTTACGAATCATTTCTGGACTTTGCACTTATTGATTTTCATTCGTTCATTGTGAAAGAAAGAGATTATATCTCTTAGGTAGACTGGATAAATTAATTAACTTCTGATGGTGTATGTAGGCAGTCCTTAACCGAAAGAAGGAATTCCGATGGGAAAGGGTTGCTCTTTTCCTGAGTAAAAGTTCTACAAGGTATAGTGAATGAGATTTTTGAATTATGTCTAGTTATCTTTTAGCTCTGCTGGATAAGTGGTTTGCTAGCTAATATGGCAAAGATGAGAACTTAAGTGTCCCTGGCTCTCTTCTAAGTTCCAAGTACTATGTCGAGCTTAGTAACAGAGAACCATAGTTAAATTGCAGAAGTATCAGATCAATATATTTTCGATTTGTGTGACTGGAATTTAGTTACAAGTAGTCAGATGACTCACTACAGTGGGCAAGTAATAGACATCTAAAGTAGCTTTGACTGCTAATGATTAGACATATTGAATGATCTTTACATGCAACTCCTGTCGTATTATATCCTCTTTTATAGTTCACTATCTTGTATTCTAGGTCTCTGTATAAGAAATTCTTTTGTACCTTCTGTAGGAAACAATCGCCACTGGTAACTTTATCAAGGGATGGAACTTCTGATGACAGTAGTTCCAATTTAACGGACAAAGATGCTGACAATGTAAGTTCGGTCTTGAGACTTTTGGCATCCAAAAACGGTGTGGTTCTTAGAAGACTCTTGATGGCTGCGGTTAGTTTCTACATTCTTAACGCTATTATTCCCGTCCTTTTGCCAGTTCTCTGGCCTCATAGATTAGTCTTTAACAACTTAAACAGGGAAGAAGTTACTTTTCTCGTTATGTCATCATATCTGTTATTATAAATGATGATATTTCCCCATGTTGGCTTTAATTTGTGGTTTTGAGTCGATTATCTTAATTTTGTGGAAATTGATCTTCAAATAATAAACTTGGGATGGTTCTCTGCTTCGATAAACAGAACGGAACTTCACTGATCCGGACATTTATGTCAAGAGAGGCACATGTCATCCGCCAGAAACTTTGCACGACGATTGCAAATACCATGTACCAATGGATGGTAGGAATCCTCGGAGTTCAATCCCTTAAATTCGTTTCTCTTCCAGACCCACCAGCATCTTCAGGAATCAATATTACAGTCAAAGACTTCAAGATTCTAATCAGCGACAAACGTGTTAGAGTGATACTAAGAAAGATACTGGAATCTGCAAAGAGGGACCGAGTCTTGATGCTCAGATTATGCTGGACTTCCTTTGTCATGTCTCTCACCACTACTGCTCTTGCTTGTCATCGGTTTGTGATCTCAGTCTCTGAAGGTTACATCAACTACTTATCTATGTCTGCTCCAGTCGCACTTCGTACCTGAACATCTCACAGAGACACAGGACCAGAGCATCTAATGTATATTCTTGTCAAGACCCAAACAAAGGGTTCCTTAGTAAGGGGGAGAGAGATTCCATAGAAAGACTAAAGATTTTAGTGTATAGAGTTGTACCATATCTAATACTATCAGACAATCATATCTTCCGATGCATAATGTTAAATATCATTTTCTCTGCTTCAAGAACACATAATAGAATGCTCTCCACCATTTTTAGCAACCCTTTTCCCTGCTTTAGAACCTTTAAAATGCAAGTGGGGCATTATAAGTTAACTAGATGAAAAATCTGTTTACTAGTATGATGATATAATATATCATAAACGTTTCGATCTTGGAGCTAGAAGCAAACATCATAAATTTGTTACAATGTTTACAATGAACTGATCTTGCTATATATGTTGACTACATATTAATTATTATTAAAAAAAAAATCTCTAAAGAATTAGCTACAAATTATACTACTCAAAATTGCCAACATTCTATAAAATCCACACCGCACGAGATCATTCTTTTGCTAAAACGCAAATTTGATGCATAAGTGTAGACATATGTATGATCTTTCATCTTTGTCACAGATGATTTATTTTCAAAAGGAAAGACAAATATTTGTCCAATCTTAAGGATAATGATAGATAATTCAACACTTTTTTTTTTTTTTTGTAGTTATTATATGATAAACAAATTCAAATAGTGTCAGTAAGGATCGTATGTGATCAGTCATAATCAAAAACTCTTCCTAAAACCTTGAAATTTTTTACCAATGATTTGTGCGGATTTAAAAATTGTTCTTGAGAATGGCATCGACGCAACTTGTGTGGATCGTTACTAAACTTGAGAAGCTTTCCAAGTCTGTTTCTGAGTTTTGAGACAATATTGATGTTTGGATTTGCATTTATGCAAAACTGGATGTCTGGATTCCATGAACCGTATTGGGTCATAGGATTTGGTTTAGCAGTGTTTTTTCACTGTATTTTTTTTTTTTTTTTTATTTGTTAATGGGTCTAATTTATGTTCAAACCTAATTTTTAAGTTTAAACTGGTCCAACAATTTTTTTTCTTTATTTTGGAAAAGCTTTTGTCAATACCACGGAGATCTTTTTCCTAATTATAAACAAATAAAAACACAAATCAGAAAATTATAAATTATGTAAATAATTTTATTAAAAATCCATAAATTGAAGTAATTATTATATATTTAATAACTATATATTGTGATATTAATATAAAATATTTTTTGAAAGACTTTAGTACGTTTCGGTCAAAAAAAAAAGATATTAGTACGTTTATAATTGGTAGAATAAAGCCTTCTAGTATACCTTTTTTCCCTTTTTTTGCATGTATTTACATTTTTTTTTATATAAGAATTCCGTAGAACACATAATAGAATGCTCTCCACCATTTGTAGCAATCCTTTTCTCTGCTTTAGAACCTTTAAAATGCAAGTGGGGCATTATAAGTTAACTAGATGAAAAATCTGTTTACTAGTATGATGATATAATGCATCATAAACGTTTTGACCTTGGAACTTACAGCAAAAAATCATTACAGAAAAAAAGAAAAGACAAAGAAATAAGAGAAGTGTTCATTCTCAAGATTATATCATTTACAAAGAATGAACAGGCGCATGTTAAAAAGTATAGTGAGGTTCCTATTACTTCTTGAACGTAAATTCAGGCATATCAACCTTGACGTGTTCAACAATCTGCATCTCTTCTCTAACAGGACTTGCAACGTCAGCTTGGGGTTGATGACTATTGCTGAATTCAGAATCTGTGATCTCACGCTGGTAAGAGTGATTCTGTGATTCAGGGTCGAAGAAATGATGATGGCCATGGCCATGGCCGCTAAAATCAGAGAATCTAGGAGGAGAAGGAGAGGCAGTAAAGCTGGTTTGTTGGTCCAGGCTGCGGTGATTATAGTTGTGGAGGAGATGCACCGGTGACATGCCATGTGTTGGCGTAGTAGGGCGGCTCGACTGAGGTGTGTTAGATCCCGAGTGTCCATGTTTCGTCTGTTTCTTGGCCGTGTGGTGCCATTTCTTCAATGCATTGGCTACCCTATCGTTGAATATGGTCGGCCTCATTGTAGTTCCCATCTGCAATCACATACATTTTAGTGCTAGAAAAATCCTAATCGAAAACCAATTAATTTTGAATTATCACGAAGTGGTTTTGATGATATGGAAACTTAATAAATCCGGATAATTTACATATTTCTATGGTTAAAGTTTGTAGCAAGCCCTTGATGGTTTCAAACATGACGTGTATCAATATAGATTTGTAAGTTGTACCTGAGTAACAAGAGCATATAGAGGTAGAGTGATGTAGCTGCATAGAACTTGTATTAATACCCTGCCGTAAACAACAAGAAGTTTATGTTAGCGTCCATAAGATGATATTTTAGGTACACTATATATAGTTGAGGAAGTTAACAAACCCCATGCTGATCCTAATTGCAATATCTTCGGTTTTGTGATGGAAGCAGTTTCTGAGTGTGAACTCGTACTGCAACATTAATTTTAAAACCATAATCATTCATTTGTTAAAATCATATTTAAAATTGGAAAAAAGAAGGTTAGACTGTTATTGCTTACAGTGCTCCAAACGAAGAAAGCCAGTTGAAATGCATTCTGTAAGAAGAGAAAATTACATAAAAGAGTTAAAAATACACAGATGAAAAACATAAGAAAAATGAGTAAATACATACATGTATAAGAGTAAATAAATAAACTAAAGTATACCGTGAAAAGAACCAAGTGAATGAGGAAGAGAATGAAACGAGGCCGACCAAACCAAAAGAGATCATCACCCGGTTCAACCACAGGGGCTCCTTTAACCACATCTCCTTTATCTTGAATCCTTAATCCTAACTTGGATATAATCATTTGAAGTTTTGCTCCTACTACCAATATCACCTTCAATTCACACCATCCAATATAATACAATTATTATTTGTTCACGCAACTACATAATTAATAAATTGAAGACTTTGAATTTAAAAAGTGTTTATTACTTACAAGCAAGGGGATGAAGGGCAGCCAAAGATATGAATTCCATCCTATTTTAATTTGAAAAAAAAAATTGATGTTAATAATTTTTCATTGTTACATAGTCTGCATAATAGCTTAAATGAAATGAAATGATAGAGACAAACCATGTGTATTGGTCAATAAGAATAAGACAGCAATGCACCATATCAGTGGACTGCATTCACACAAAGATGTGAACAAGTAAGTTAATCAGATGATATTTAATAGTATTGTGGAAGATTAAAATTATTGCAAAAACATTATTAATGATTTTTATTATAAATAAGGGACTGTACCTTATACCCACAACCACCTTGAAATCTTCTTCCAAAGATCTTTGAATGTATTTTTGGAAATCGAAACGAGCTGCACTTCCTGCCGGCAAATGCGCCTGCACCAGTTCAGCCATTAGATTAATTAAGTAATCACCAATTTAGAAGCAAAAAAACCTAGCTTAGAATTTTACTAATAATGATTACTTACCATAATAAAGCCATGTCTTAGTGTGAGATAATCCACTTTTGTCACTGATCCAAAGAACTGTCTGAAGAAACATGTCTGCATGCATGCCCCGATTTATCCATAAGTACTTTTGTTGTCAATTTTTAACCAAATTATAGAAAATATTAAAAATAAAGAAACGCGAAAACTTACAATCCAGAGGGTAAAGGAAGACTTGCTCCAAATGTTCAAATGTCTACGTCCGAACGATGTGTCTCTTGCAAATCTGAACCTCTCTGGATCTATAATAGATTAATAGTTAAATAAAACCCCCATTGAATTAAATAAATTAAATCAGATAGGACATAACGTACACATATAGTTATGTAAGAAAGAAAAAAAAATATGAGTCAAACAATAGGCGGTGTGTCATTGGATAGTCTTGGTTCTCTAAAAGTCTATGAAATATACAACTAATCATTGTAATAAACTAACTTGAGATATGGATGAATAAACAAATTCGACTGATACGCGATCATGATGTTAACGTTTCCCGAAGTCAACCACCGAAGAAAATATTTTATTTACTCTTTCTTTAAAAATTGATATTTTAACAAATGTATTTTGGTTTTCTTTGACTACAACCACAAAAAGAAACTCATATGGCGATCAGATGATGGGTGGTATGTATGAACATACCATTGGCATATTGGTACTCAATTGTTTTGGTCTCTCTCTCCCATGACTTCCATTTCTTCATCTGCATATTACATACCATATTTATATATCACAAAATTAAACACATACATTTGAACTTGTGCAAAGTGTATAGAGAAGATCATGTACCTTAGTCTTCCCCAAAGCATAGGTTATAATGCAGTAGAGAACATGAAAAACAGCGAGCACAAAGATGAATATATGCAGCTGGTGGATACCATAAGCAGATACTAATGCTACTTTCCCCTGGAAAAAATAAATAAATAATAAGATTCTAAACAAAAACTTGGAAATATTAGAGGGTCTAAAATAATAAAACATACTTTCGCTGCGCATTTGTCATAACCCTTGGTGGCTAAACTTCGGCGAGGACTATAAAAGTCGGTGGAGTCAAAGTCTTCAAGAATTTTGCGGCCATCGTCGACATAATCTTTACCGTATTTAGCGATTTCTTGTTCGTGGCTACAAGGATGCCAAGTTTTAGCAACTGTTTTTGGAATGCAAATTTGAGAGACTGGATCTTGCAATACCACCAATAGAAGCGAGATGAATCCCAGTAGCATCAATTCTATATTCATGACAAACCAGAAAATAAAAAGTTAGTTTGGGAACCAAGATAGAGAAAGATCATACTTTGTGTATATAAAAATTGGTCCTCCAATGACAGAAAAGTGAACTTGCCTGCTTTAACCTTTTCAAGAGCTTCATTTAAAGCTTTCTTGTGCTTCTTTTTAAACCACTACAGTAAGTCAGAATAGAAGAATGAAAATTTGATTGAAGTTGTGTAGTAATTAATTAATTTAATATGTACTTCATTATGCAAAAAGACTAGAGAAAGTAAGATTTGAATTGCATATATTTCTCCTAAAAATGGAAAAGTGAAGGAGAAATATATATACGTACGTGACTAATAAAGTGCAAGAAATATTCGATCAAGATGGAAATGAAAAGAAGAACGAAGCAAACAACAGCGATAGCCCATGTTGGTGTCTCCTCTAGTGATCGCTCTTTTATCGCCATCACTAGTACTCCAAAAGTCTAGTTTCTAAAATGGATTAGCTTTTAGGGTTTCACAAGTTTTATCTAATAAGGGGAAAAGAAGAAAATGATATAGCCATTTGTTTCGGTTATGTCTATATATATATATGTTACAAGAAAACAAGATGCGTTGTTATTTTTTCTCAAAGAGAATAAATGAAAGTCAAACAAGTGAAGGCCGCAATTATTTATTAGAAAAATAATGGAACGAAGACTTTTGACTAATTCAAAGATAACGAGTTGAGATGAAGTGGCCCAAGGAGACTGGTTACGCCGTGTGAACCTATGCTACCACTTCTTATCGCATACCACAAAACAAAATTTTCAATTTTAAATGTAGTTTTGTCAATCGGTCGTTTTGATAAAGACCGAAAACTTGTTCATGAGGCGCATTCATCATTATTTTATATATTTATGACTTGATAAAAGAAATAATTTTTGGGAGTTATTATAAATTTACTGAATGAAGTTAATGTAAAAATTCTTATAAGAAGAAAAAAGCTTATTGTATTGTGAAATTTATTCATGTAGATGAACCAGTTTATCTATTTATTTTTGGGGATAAAACAGCGGCCAAGCGTTAAGCGATGTGAAATTAGCTGTCATATAATAGTTTATATTCCATTCGTAGTTCTTATTAACTTGTATTGAAGAAGAAAAATAAAAGTTCTTATTTACTTGTTTAGCCAAAAAGTTACGTAATGAGTTCATTCTTATATGACAGCTGATGAAAACGTTAAACCGATTTTGGATTTTGATGGTTGCCTAACAATAAGTGATGTTTCTATGTCATACCAGGATTAAAACCTCCAAAGCGGTACATTCATTCTTTTGGAAAATTCACAAAATTCCAGTATGATAATGTATGTGTTGTACGTAATGTCGTGTGTTACAGGTTGGACGACTATTCATCCGGAGTCAGGACATAGTTAGGTATGTTGGTTGAAGATGGTAGACCATATATCATTGATAAGATGTTGAGATATTGATTTTCATAAATACTGTCACAGTATTGACAATACTAAAAATTAAACCATTAAAAACATAACCAAAAAGCTGTGATAAGGGACCCAAGCAACTAAGCAAGGTGGTCTAGTTATTCGATTGCTAAAAATTTTACGGTTACACTTTTTTCACAATCACACATATGCAGTTACGTTACCGATGAAGCTATGCAACTTTTTCTTCATATGACCAGATGAAATCGAAATTTTATCTTCAAGCGAGAAAAAAAACTTCGGATCAAATTCTATCTAAAGCGTGAGGTGAAACTTAATTATAGTGAAGTCAAACTTAACCAAAAGCTGGAACTGAAAGTACAAACATGGGTTTGTTTATTAAATTAAAAAAACGTACATCGGTTTGACTATGATAATAGTTTCTTAAAATAATCATAGGTCGATTAGTAATAATACTGGCTTTATGGAGCGGACTTGATACGCAAGGTGACTAAAGAAAGAAAACACTCACTAACGGAGTAACGGTATTTACGATTTATAATCATTAAAATCTTCTTTCTACTTTATTCCCATAAGGCTTTTTGATTCCAATCTCGATAGAATAATTACCAAATTAATACAATGGCCATGTTGTAATTTTGATATGACTATCCCACTAAATAGTACGTACTCATATTCTAACCATTTTTCTTTCTTTTTCTAAGTAAAATAGTAAACTAACACTAATACTACTATTCCATTTTTATTTATTCAGCGGTAAATTTTGGTATCTATATATATATAATAGTAAACCCACTTTTGGAGTCAACTTTAATCTAACGAGTGAGAATGTTTATATTATCTTATCTAACGGTTTATAATTATAAATAATTCTAACAGTTGCAAGTTTTTTTTTCAATGATCGTATTTATTCGTCATACCCCCATTTTATAAAAATCGTACCTATTAATTTTTACACATTTTTGTTTCACACCTCTTTATTTTTATATCTCTTTGTTTTTATATATATATAATTTTCTATGAACTTTAAAAAGATTTTTTGTTCTTTGAATATTATATTATTAATAATTTCATCCTTTGTTAATGATTTCAAAAGTTGCAAAGTTTCGATCCAACAATTGTGTTTCTTCGTCGCACCCCCAGCTTTCCATGTTGGCACCCGTTAGTTTTCACACCTTTTTGTTTTACACCTCTTTGTATATATAAAGTTACAATGTTTTGATCCAACAATTGTATATTTCTTTGTCGTATCCCTAGCTTTCAATGTTTGCACTTGTTAGTTTTTCCACCTTTTTGTTTTACACATTTTTATTTCACACCTCTTTGTTTTCACATCTCTTTGTTTTTATATATATACAGATTTTTATGGACTTTGAAAAGAAATTTTAATCTCTGAGTATTATTAATAATCTCACCTTTTGTTAATGGTCTCAAAAGTTGCAAAGTTTCGATCCAACAATTGTGTTTCTTCGTCGCACTCCCAGCTTTCCATGTTGGCACCTGTTAGTTTTTACACTTTTTTGTTTTACACCTCTTTGTTTATATAAAGTTGCAATGTTTTGATCCAACAATTGTTTTTCTTTGTCTTACACCCTAGCTTTCAATGTTTGCACTTGTTAGTTTTCACATATTTTTGTTTCACAGTTTTTTGTTTTCACACCTCTTTGTTTTTATATATATACAGATTTTTATGGACTTTGAAAATAATTTTTGTTCTTTGAGTATTATTAATGATCTTACCCTTTGTTAATCATCTCAAAAGTTGCAAAGTTTCGATCCAACAATTGTGTTTCTTGGTCGCACCCTAGCTTTTAATGTTGACACCCGTTAGTTTTCACACCTTTTTGTTTTGCACCTCTTTGTTTATATAAAGTTGCAATGTTTTGATCCAACAATTGTGTTTCTTCGTCTTACCCCTAACTTTAAATGTTTGCAATTGTTAGTTTTCGCACCTTTTGCGTTTCACACATTTTTGTTTCACATCTCTTTGTTTTCACACCACTTTGTTTTTATATATATACAGATTTTTATGAACTTTGAAAAGAGTTTTTGTTATCTGAGTATTATATTATTAATGTTCTCACCCTTTGTTAATGATCTCAAGAGTTGCAAAGTTTCGATCCAATAATTGTGTTTCTTCGTCGCACCCCCAGCTTTCCATGTTGGCACCCACTACTTTTTGTTTTACACCTCTTTGTTTATATAAAGTTGCAATGTTTTGATCCAACAATTGTATTTCTTCGTCGTTCCCCCTAGCTTTCAATGTTTGCACTTGTTAGTTTTCGCACTTTTTCACACATTTTTGTTTCACACCTCTTTGCTTTCAAACATCTTTGTTTTTGGTACCTGTTAATTTTTACACTTTTTTGTTTTACACCCTAGCTTTCAATGTTTGCACTTGTTAGTTTTCACATATTTTTGTTTCACAGTTTTTTGTTTTCACACCTCTTTGTTTTTATATATATACAGATTTTTATAGACTTTGAAAATAATTTTTGTTCTTTGAGTATTATTAATGATCTTACCCTTTGTTAATCATCTCAAAAGTTGCAAAGTTTCGATCCAACAATTGTGTTTCTTGGTCGCACCCCTAGCTTTTAATGTTGACACCCGTTAGTTTTCACACCTTTTTGTTTTGCACTTCTTTGTTTATATAAAGTTGCAATGTTTTGATCCAACAATTGTGTTTCTTCGTCTTACCCCTAACTTTAAATGTTTGCAATTGTTAGTTTTCGCACCTTTTCGTTTCACACATTTTTGTTTCACATCTCTTTGTTTTCACACCACTTTGTTTTTATATATATACAGATTTTTATGAACTTTGAAAAGAGTTTTTGTTATCTGAGTATTATATTATTAATGTTCTCACCCTTTGTTAATGATCTCAAGAGTTGCAAAGTTTCGATCCAATAATTGTGTTTTTTCGTCGCACCCCCAGCTTTCCATGTTGGCACCCACTACTTTTTGTTTTACACCTCTTTGTTTATAGAAAGTTGCAATGTTTTGATCCAACAATTGTATTTCTTCGTCGTTCCCCCTAGCTTTCAATGTTTGCACTTGTTAGTTTTCATACTTTTTTCACACATTTTTGTTTCACACCTCTTTGCTTTCACACCTCTTTGTTTTTGGTACCTGTTAGTTTTTACACTTTTTTGTTTTACACCTCTTTGTTTATATAAAGTTGCAATGTTTTAGTCCAACAATTGTTTTTCTTTGTCTTACCCCTAGCTTTCAATGTTTGCACTTGTTAGTTTTCACACAATTTTGTTTCACAGTTTTTTGTTTTCACACCTCTTTGTTTTTATAAATATACAGATTTTTATTGACTTTGAAAAGAATTTTTGTTCTTTGAGTATTATTAATGATCTCACCTTTTGTTAATCATCTCAAAAGTTGCAAAATTTTGATCCAACAATTGTGTTTCTTGGTCGCACCCCAACTTTTCATGTTGACACCCGTTAGTTTTCACACCTTTTTGTTTTACACCTTTTTGTTTATATAAAGTTGCAATGTTTTGATCCAACAATTGTGTTTCTTCGTCTTACCCTAGCTTTAAATGTTTGCAATTGTTAGTTTTCGCACCTTTTTGTTTCACACCTTTTTGTTTCACATCTCTTTGTTTTCACACCTCTTTGTTTTTATATATATACAGATTTTTATGAACTTTGAAAAGAGTTTTTGTTATCTGAGTATTATATTATTAATGATATCACCCTTTGTTAATGATCTCAAGAGTTGCAAAGTTTTGATCCAATAATTGTGTTTCTTCGTCGCACCCCCAACTTTCCATGTTGGCACCCACTACTTTTTGTTTTACACCTCTTTGTTTATATAAAGTTGCAATGTTTTGATTCAACAATTGTATTTCTTCGTCGTTCCCCCTAGCTTTCAATGTTTTTACTTGTTAGTTTTTGCACTTTTTTTACACATTTTTGTTTCACACCTCTTTGCTTTCACACCTCTTTGTTTTTGGTACCTGTTAGTTTTTACACTTTTTTGTTTTACACCTCTTTGTTTATATAAAGTTGCAATGTTTTAGTCCAACAATTGTTTTTCTTTGTCTTACCCCTAGCTTTCAATGTTTGCACTTGTTAGTTTTCACACATTTTTGTTTCACAGTTTTTTGTTTACACACCTCTTTAATTTTATATATATACAGATTTTTTATAGACTTTGAAAAGAATTTTTGTTCTTTGAGTATTATTAATGATCTTACCCTTTGTTAATCATCTCAAAAGTTGCAAAGTTTCGATCCAACAATTGTGTTTCTTGGTCGCACCCCAACTTTTCATTTTGACAACCGTTAGTTTTCACACCTTTTTGTTTTACACCTTTTTGTTTATATAAAGTTGCAATGTTTTGATCCAACAATTGTGTTTTTTCGTCTTACCCCTAGCTTTAAATGTTTGCAATTGTTAGTTTTCGCACTTTTTCGTTTCACACCTTTTTGTTTCACATCTCTTTGTTTTCACACCTCTTTGTTTATATATATATACAGATTTTTATGAACTTTGAAAAGAGTTTTTGTTATCTGAATATTATATTATTAATGATCTCACCCTTTGTTAATGATCTCAAGAGTTGCAAAGTTTCGATCCAATAATTGTGTTTCTTCGTTGCACCCCCAACTTTCAATGTTGGCACCCACTACTTTTTGTTTTACACCTCTTTGTTTATATAAAGTTGCAATGTTTTGATTCAACAATTGTATTTCTTCGTCGTTCCCCCTAGCTTTCAATGTTTGCACTTGTTAGTTTTCGCACTTTTTCACACATTTTTGTTTCACACCTCTTTGCTTTCAAACATCTTTGTTTTTGGTACCTGTTAGTTTTTACACTTTTTTGTTTTACACCTCTTTGTTTATACAAAGTTGCAATGTTTTGATCCAACATTTGTTTTTCTTTGTCTTACCCCTAACTTTCAATGTTTGCACTTGTTAGTTTTCACATATTTTTGTTTCACAGTTTTTTGTTTTCACACCTCTTTGTTTTTATATATATACAGATTTTTATGGACTTTGAAAATAATTTTTGTTCTATGAGTATTATTAATGATCTCACCCTTTGTTAATCATCTCAAAAGTTGCAAAGTTTCGATCCAACAATTGTGTTTCTTGGTCGCACCCCAACTTTTCATTTTGACACCCGTTAGTTTTCACACCTTTTTGTTTTACACCTTTTTGTTTATATAAAGTTGCAATGTTTTGATCCAACAATTGTGTTTTTTCGTCTTACCCCTAGCTTTAAATATTTCAATTGTTAGTTTTCGCACCTTTTCGTTTCACACTTTTTTGTTTCACATCTCTTTGTTTTCACACCTCTTTGTTTTAATATATATACAGATTTTTATGAACTTTGAAAAGAGTTTTTGTTATATGAATATTATATTATTAATGATCTCACCATTTGTTAATGATCTCAAGAGTTGCAAAGTTTCGATCCCATAATTGTGTTTCTTCGTCGCACCCCCAACTTTCCATGTTGGCACCCACTACTTTTTGTTTTACACCTCTTTGTTTATATAAAGTTGCAATGTTTTGATTCAACAATTGTATTTCTTCGTCGTTCCCCCTAACTTTCAATGTTTGCACTTGTTAGTTTTCACACTTTTTCACACATTTTTGTTTCACACCTCTTTGCTTTCAAACATCTTTGTTTTTGGTACCTATTAATTTTTACACTTTTTTGTTTTACACCCTAGCTTTCAATGTTTGCACTTGTTAGTTTTCACATATTTTTGTTTCACAGTTTTTTGTTTTCACACCTCTTTGTTTTTATATATATACAGATTTTTATGGACTTTGAAAATAATTTTTGTTCTTTGAGTATTATTAATGATCTTACCCTTTGTTAATCATCTCAAAAGTTGCAAAGTTTCGATCCAACAATTGTGTTTCTTGGTCGCACCCTAGCTTTTAATGTTGACACCCGTTAGTTTTCACACCTTTTTGTTTTGCACCTCTTTGTTTATATAAAGTTGCAATGTTTTGATCCAATAATTGTGTTTCTTCGTCTTACCCCTAACTTTAAATGTTTGCAATTGTTAGTTTTCGCACTTTTTCGTTTCACACATTTTTGTTTCACATCTCTTTGTTTTCACACCACTTTGTTTTTATATATATACAGATTTTTATGAACTTAGAAAAGAGTTTTTGTTATCTGAGTATTATATTATTAATGTTCTCACCCTTTGTTAATGATCTCAAGAGTTGCAAAGTTTCGATCCAATAATTGTGTTTTTTCGTCGCACCCCCAGCTTTCCATGTTGGCACCCACTACTTTTTGTTTTACACCTCTTTGTTTATAGAAAGTTGCAATGTTTTGATCCAACAATTGTATTTCTTCGTCGTTCCCCCTAGCTTTCAATGTTTGCACTTGTTAGTTTTCATACTTTTTTCACACATTTTTGTTTCACACCTCTTTGCTTTCACACCTCTTTGTTTTTGGTACCTGTTAGTTTTTACACTTTTTTGTTTTACACCTCTTTGTTTATATAAAGTTGCAATGTTTTAGTCCAACAATTGTTTTTCTTTGTCTTACCCCTAGCTTTCAATGTTTGCACTTGTTAGTTTTCACACAATTTTGTTTCACAGTTTTTTGTTTTCACACCTCTTTGTTTTTATAAATATACAGATTTTTATTGACTTTGAAAAGAATTTTTGTTCTTTGAGTATTATTAATGATCTCACCTTTTGTTAATCATCTCAAAAGTTGCAAAATTTTGATCCAACAATTGTGTTTCTTGGTCGCACCCCAACTTTTCATGTTGACACCCGTTAGTTTTCACACCTTTTTGTTTTACACCTTTTTGTTTATATAAAGTTGCAATGTTTTGATCCAACAATTGTGTTTCTTCGTCTTACCCTAGCTTTAAATGTTTGCAATTGTTAGTTTTCGCACCTTTTTGTTTCACACCTTTTTGTTTCACATCTCTTTGTTTTCACACCTCTTTGTTTTTATATATATACAGATTTTTATGAACTTTGAAAAGAGTTTTTGTTATCTGAGTATTATATTATTAATGATATCACCCTTTGTTAATGATCTCAAGAGTTGCAAAGTTTTGATCCAATAATTGTGTTTCTTCGTCGCACCCCCAACTTTCCATGTTGGCACCCACTACTTTTTGTTTTACACCTCTTTGTTTATATAAAGTTGCAATGTTTTGATTCAACAATTGTATTTCTTCGTCGTTCCCCCTAGCTTTCAATGTTTTTACTTGTTAGTTTTTGCACTTTTTTTACACATTTTTGTTTCACACCTCTTTGCTTTCACACCTCTTTGTTTTTGGTACCTGTTAGTTTTTACACTTTTTTGTTTTACACCTCTTTGTTTATATAAAGTTGCAATGTTTTAGTCCAACAATTGTTTTTCTTTGTCTTACCCCTAGCTTTCAATGTTTGCACTTGTTAGTTTTCACACATTTTTGTTTCACAGTTTTTTGTTTACACACCTCTTTAATTTTATATATATACAGATTTTTTATAGACTTTGAAAAGAATTTTTGTTCTTTGAGTATTATTAATGATCTTACCCTTTGTTAATCATCTCAAAAGTTGCAAAGTTTCGATCCAACAATTGTGTTTCTTGGTCGCACCCCAACTTTTCATTTTGACAACCGTTAGTTTTCACACCTTTTTGTTTTACACCTTTTTGTTTATATAAAGTTGCAATGTTTTGATCCAACAATTGTGTTTTTTCGTCTTACCCCTAGCTTTAAATGTTTGCAATTGTTAGTTTTCGCACTTTTTCGTTTCACACCTTTTTGTTTCACATCTCTTTGTTTTCACACCTCTTTGTTTATATATATATACAGATTTTTATGAACTTTGAAAAGAGTTTTTGTTATCTGAATATTATATTATTAATGATCTCACCCTTTGTTAATGATCTCAAGAGTTGCAAAGTTTCGATCCAATAATTGTGTTTCTTCGTTGCACCCCCAACTTTCAATGTTGGCACCCACTACTTTTTGTTTTACACCTCTTTGTTTATATAAAGTTGCAATGTTTTGATTCAACAATTGTATTTCTTCGTCGTTCCCCCTAGCTTTCAATGTTTGCACTTGTTAGTTTTCGCACTTTTTCACACATTTTTGTTTCACACCTCTTTGCTTTCAAACATCTTTGTTTTTGGTACCTGTTAGTTTTTACACTTTTTTGTTTTACACCTCTTTGTTTATACAAAGTTGCAATGTTTTGATCCAACATTTGTTTTTCTTTGTCTTACCCCTAACTTTCAATGTTTGCACTTGTTAGTTTTCACATATTTTTGTTTCACAGTTTTTTGTTTTCACACCTCTTTGTTTTTATATATATACAGATTTTTATGGACTTTGAAAATAATTTTTGTTCTATGAGTATTATTAATGATCTCACCCTTTGTTAATCATCTCAAAAGTTGCAAAGTTTCGATCCAACAATTGTGTTTCTTGGTCGCACCCCAACTTTTCATTTTGACACCCGTTAGTTTTCACACCTTTTTGTTTTACACCTTTTTGTTTATATAAAGTTGCAATGTTTTGATCCAACAATTGTGTTTTTTCGTCTTACCCCTAGCTTTAAATATTTCAATTGTTAGTTTTCGCACCTTTTCGTTTCACACTTTTTTGTTTCACATCTCTTTGTTTTCACACCTCTTTGTTTTAATATATATACAGATTTTTATGAACTTTGAAAAGAGTTTTTGTTATATGAATATTATATTATTAATGATCTCACCATTTGTTAATGATCTCAAGAGTTGCAAAGTTTCGATCCCATAATTGTGTTTCTTCGTCGCACCCCCAACTTTCCATGTTGGCACCCACTACTTTTTGTTTTACACCTCTTTGTTTATATAAAGTTGCAATGTTTTGATTCAACAATTGTATTTCTTCGTCGTTCCCCCTAACTTTCAATGTTTGCACTTGTTAGTTTTCACACTTTTTCACACATTTTTGTTTCACACCTCTTTGCTTTCAAACATCTTTGTTTTTGGTACCTATTAATTTTTACACTTTTTTGTTTTACACCCTAGCTTTCAATGTTTGCACTTGTTAGTTTTCACATATTTTTGTTTCACAGTTTTTTGTTTTCACACCTCTTTGTTTTTATATATATACAGATTTTTATGGACTTTGAAAATAATTTTTGTTCTTTGAGTATTATTAATGATCTTACCCTTTGTTAATCATCTCAAAAGTTGCAAAGTTTCGATCCAACAATTGTGTTTCTTGGTCGCACCCTAGCTTTTAATGTTGACACCCGTTAGTTTTCACACCTTTTTGTTTTGCACCTCTTTGTTTATATAAAGTTGCAATGTTTTGATCCAATAATTGTGTTTCTTCGTCTTACCCCTAACTTTAAATGTTTGCAATTGTTAGTTTTCGCACTTTTTCGTTTCACACATTTTTGTTTCACATCTCTTTGTTTTCACACCACTTTGTTTTTATATATATACAGATTTTTATGAACTTAGAAAAGAGTTTTTGTTATCTGAGTATTATATTATTAATGTTCTCACCCTTTGTTAATGATCTCAAGAGTTGCAAAGTTTCGATCCAATAATTGTGTTTTTTCGTCGCACCCCCAGCTTTCCATGTTGGCACCCACTACTTTTTGTTTTACACCTCTTTGTTTATAGAAAGTTGCAATGTTTTGATCCAACAATTGTATTTCTTCGTCGTTCCCCCTAGCTTTCAATGTTTGCACTTGTTAGTTTTCATACTTTTTTCACACATTTTTGTTTCACACCTCTTTGCTTTCACACCTCTTTGTTTTTGGTACCTGTTAGTTTTTACACTTTTTGTTTTACACCTCTTTGTTTATATAAAGTTGCAATGTTTTGATCCAACAATTATTTTTCTTTGTCTTACCCCTTGCTTTCAATGTTTGCACTTGTTAGTTTTCACACATTTTTGTTTCACATTTTTTTGTTTTCACACCTCTTTGTTTTTATATATATACAGATTTTTATGAACTTTGAAAATAATTTTTGTTCTTTGAGTATTATTAATGATCTCACCCTTTGTTAATCATCTCAAAAGTTGCAAAGTTTCGATCCAACAATTGTGTTTCTTGGTCGCACCCCCATCTTTTCATGTTGACACCCGTTAGTTTTCACACCTTTTTGTTTTACACCTCTTTGTTTATATAAAGTTGCAATGTTTTGATCCAACAATTGTGTTTATTCGTCTTACCCCTAGCTTTAAATGTTTGTAATTATTAGTTTTCGCACCTTTTCCTTTCACACCTTTTTGTTTCACATCTCTTTGTTTTCACACTTTTTTGTTTTATATATATACAGATTTTTATGAACTTTGAAAAGACTTTTTGTTATCTGATTATTATATTATTAATGATCTTACCCTTTGTTAATGATCTCAAGAGTTGCAAAGTTTTGATCGAATAATTGTGTTTCTTCATCGCACCCCCTGCTTTCCATGTTGACACTCGCTACTTTTTATTTTACACCTCTTTGCTTATATAAAGTTGCAAAGTTTTGATCCAATAATTGTGTTTCTTCGTCGTTCTCTCTAGCTTTCAATGTTTGCACTTGTTAGTTTTCACATCTTTTTCATACTTTTTTGTTTCACACCTCTTTGCTTTCACACCTCTTTGTTTTATATAGATATGTATACTGATTTTTATGGACTTTGAAAAAAGTTTTTGTTCTTTGAGTATTATTAATGATCTCACTTTTTGATAGTGATCTCCAAACTTGCAAAGTTTCGATCCAAGAATTGTGTTTCTTCATCGCACCCCCAGTTTTCCATGTTGGCACATGTTAGTTTTCACACCTTTTTATTTTACACCTCTTTGTTTATATATAGTTGCAATGTTTTGATCAAACAATTGTGTTTCTTCGTCGTACCCCTTGCTTTCAATGTTAGCATTGTAAGTTCTCGCACCTTTTTGTTTCATACCCTTTTGTTTCACACCTCTTTGTTTTCACACTTTTTGTTTAAATATATATATATATACAGATTTTTATGGACTTTGAAAATAGTTTTTGTTCTTTGAGTATTATTTCACACCTCCAAGTTTTAAAAATTATGAGTATTATTTTTTTTTTAATTTATTAATCTACATGATTCACTCATCTTCGTTAAAATTTGGATTGTTTTATTTATAGATTTTTTCATCTAACTTTTGTTTGGTGTCGTTTTTCATTTATACACGCATTGATCATTTCTTCCAAGTATTAATCTAGGTAATTGATTGTGATTTCTAATTTTTCATAGATTTATCTTTTTAGTCAATTTGGTTGGTTGCAGCCATGAGCTTTTTCTTCCTAATTCTCTTATTATTTTTTATAAATTTCGATAGAATAATGATGTAAATTTTGTTTTATGTGAATATCTTTCAAAATTGATTATCTGAGTATGATTCAGTAAACCTAGATTTATATACCTTTAACATTTTTCTCTTATTGTCACTTAATCGATTTTTCATTTTTATATATACAACAAATATTTTATTTAACTAATTTGGTTGATTAATCTTAGGCATTATTTATGACTTTTATACTATACAGTTAAAAAATTACCATAAAGTTTTCACTCGAAATGTGAAATTATCAATGTTAATCATTTCAAGTTTTCACTTTCCCGTGCAGTTACGTATGGGCCGATATCCTAGTTAATACAATAGCAATTATTGATTAAGGGTTAATATTTCTTGGTATGATTTAAGGCTTTAACACGCATTATTCTGTTTTTAGCCAAGAAAACAAATAGTTCTCTCTTGAAGTTATGAGTTTACTATAATAATGGGCTTACACATTTTCACCCTAAGCTTAAAATTGATAAAGTAGTATTTAAATCATTTCATCAGGCGGTTGATTACTTAAATAAATAATTTAGAAATAGATGGTCTGAGTCAACTCAATTCATATCGAGCATAGTCATCCCATGAATTGTATTTGATCTTAACTTCCAAAGAGTTGACCCGATCTTTGGTAAGGCTGTGGTGAAATTTTAGGTATCCATCTTTGTTTTGACCCATATATAATTCCAAATTTTTCAATCTTAACTGATGATCTAGTTTGGTTTCCTTCGTTGAATTTAGTATCCTTTGTCCACAACTCCACATCGTCATTCAATATAAAATTCAGATAAATTCGTTGTTGAAAGTCATCTCTTAAAACGTGTTGTCGCCTTATTTTTTTGCAAGTTGGACAAATTCAATTCAGATTAAATTAGTGAAATTCAGATTTAATCTATAAATAGATTATCAGAGATAATATTTCTGCAAGTTGGACGACAAATTTAAACAACAATAAATAATTTTCATTTCTTGTTACGTAATTGAAATTATATTTATGTAATACTACTATTCTATATTTAAGTAGCACCACTTGAACTTTCTATGATTTAGATAATGGCTTTTCTCGTTTGACCGGCAATGAAGTATCTTAATTTGAAGTAAACAAAAATAGAAATTTAAGTAGAGTTTCTTATTATAGGTTACGAAGTTATTAAAAAAAAATGATATTAAACGTGCTCAATATTGCCTTCAGATCCTAACTATGAAAATAACTGAAAAATATTTTTTTTTGCATTCAAAGCCAATTAGTATACGGAAATAGGAAAGATGAAACAATAATTCAACATTTACAAGGTTATCTGGTTATGTATGTTTTTCTCCCAAAATAAAAGTATCTGAAATTATATACCTGTCCATGAGAAAAAAAAACATATAAAAAGTACTCGTTTTGTCGTTAATTTTTGTTTAATGTAATTCAATTGTTTTTTCGCATTGTATATCAGTTTCAATATTTCCAAAATTCTCTAAAAAATCATACAGAAAAGTACTCGTTCTGCCGTTAATTTGTGTTTAATGTAATTCAATTGTTTTTTCGCATTGTATATCAGCTTCCATATTTCCAAAATTCTTTTATATTTTTTTTAATATCTTAATTTCTTTTAATATTACTTTTTAAGATTGATGTAAATAGTTACAACAAATCATGTTAGTTCTATATTTCAATTCATGACATGAAATAGCTTTTTAGGTGATTGCTTGTGATAACTATATCTTAAGCGGGTTCGCCCTAATTCTCTCTGACACGATAACCGAGGCGCCGCGCATCCCATCTTCTTCCGACGCCGGTAGAGCTCCGGCTCGCCGGCGTCGGGATCTCTCAGTGTCTCCGATCCTTTTCTACTTCTGTCTGCAAATCTCCTCTGTGTTTTTGGTTCTTTTCACCGGAGTCCTCTTGAGAATTCGAATCCCAGCTCCGGCTATGCATCAGCTTCATCCACCGTCTTTCGTCCCTCTACATCCGCTCTCCTCTCTCAGCGTAGCTACTCGACTGAGTACCCTACTGCCTGAACTCACCCCTCAACCCCCCGATTGGCCTGGTTCCCTTGGGGTTAATCTCTCGATCTGGTCTCTTCCACAGTCAACCTTCTCATCTCACCGATCCTCGGATTTATATCCTCTCTCCAAGTGGTTTACTTGGCTGCAGCTGGACGGGGGCTCTGTGTTGACGCCGGAGCCTTCAAAGATCTTGACGAAGAACCTCATAATTCCGGCTACTTCTGTCCCAATCTCGATATCTATTTGGCCCAGGTTTGCTCCCCAATCTTATTTTGGAACCCTGGTAGATAGTCTACTCTACTTAGGCTATGATACTTCCCTGCGCTGGAATCTCCCTCGATCCGCCTATACTTGCGTTATATCAAGTTCAAATTGCTTAGTACCGGTGCTATCTGCTTGGTCAAGACGAGGTCCCCTCGATAGCAGAACATTGGCTTCGTTTAATTTGCTTGAAAACCCCTTTTGTCGAGTTCAGTGTGAAGCCAGGGATTATCTCTTTGAGGAAGACTGCTTGATGAAGCTTGGCAATATGATCCCACCATTACAATGCTGGGGTTACCTTGCTTTCATCAGCATCTTCTATCTCCTCACCCGACTACTGAACCCAATCATGAACTATGTTGCATCTCTATGGAAGTACCGCTTATCTCTGCTTGGTCAGGACGAGTTCTTCTCGGTAGCAGAACATCGGTGACTCCAAAGGTGCTTCTTAAATTAATTTGTCGAGGTCAGCCTCTTACCCCTGTCTGGTTGCTTGTTTTATGTAGACATACCTTTGATCCGACAGCCTGCCTGAACCTTATCCTTGAATCCTGTGAACCCCTACTTCGTTTATCACCTTTAGATAGAAAACTTGGGTATGTTGATCTAGTCCAGGAACAAACTGAAGACAAACTTTGTGTGGATTGCATTTACCTCCATTGCCATGAGAGGGATGACCCACCTGTTGTGCTACGGCATGTTACCTTTCCAATGAGAGCCCCGTTTTCATCTTCTTCAACCGTCATGAACACTCTGCAACCCTCTCACCCTTTAGTCTCCTCCATGGAGCACACTTTTAAAAGCTCCAATGCGTCTACCGTAAGAGCGAAGTATGACCACCCTTTGGTCAGGGATTTCCTGAAGCTTGCCTTCAAATTTGAATCCCACAAGACACCAAAAGATCTTCCACCTTTTGCAAACTCCTCAAAGTTGTGCATCTATTTGGAAGACTCATATAGTCTTTATCTATATCTTTCTTGTAACCTTTTAACCCTAAGTTGTAAGAACATCCCTCCTTGGAGGTTTTAAGTTTTTAATGGAAGTTTGTTTTGTTAAAAAAAAAAAAAAAAAGGTGATTGCTTGTGAATATAAAAATTATTTAGATCAATGAGTTTAATTAATTAAATCCATTTAGGGGGGTGTATTCAACTTGACATTTTAATTGATTTGTTAAAATTTACAAATCCTATGTTATTCAATCATGGATTTTTAAAAATCTCCTGAAATCCACTGTTATTGAACTGATGATTTAAAAATCTACTTTAAAATCCACTGTTATTCAAAACAATTTGTGGATTTGGATTTTAATAAGTTTTAGGGATTCTGGAGGATTTGAGAGGATTTGTTTAGTTAAAAATATAGAAATCCAAATCTCATGGTTTTAGGTGAGATTTGAAAGAATTTCACCATAAATCATATCAACTTCCCTAAAATCTATCAAAATTCTAAATTTTCAAAATCTCATCAAATTCTCCAAAATCATAGTTCCAATACACTCCCCTTAGTTTGTATAAACTTTGGTGGGCTTCATTCGGCCAACAAAAAAAACAATTCATGGCCATAGATATAAATAAAGCCCACTCGCTCAAAGAGATTTGGGTATATTTTCTCCATTGAAGTCTTAATCAATCGAGGGCTACCACTAAACTGGACATATAAATAGAACTGGAGTCTTGCATCCCAACTCTGTTTATAATACTTATCTCTATCCCATAATATACAAATTTGGCAAAAGAATATTGGACCAATGTATTTGAAGATATAGTTCAGTCCGATGTATGTTGTAATTGGCCTACTCTTCGTACTTTCGACGTATGACTACTACTGTAAATTTATAGGATTTTAATTTCCCTTCGAACTTGGGAGTATAATTAATTATGCAAGCGTTTTTGTTCACCAAAAAAGAAAAAAATTGATTATGCAAGCGCTACACATAACTATAAGAAGATGCCAAACAAAATTCAATCTCGCACTTTGAATCCTGTGTTGTTTTATTATTATAAGAAGAAAGATTTGTGGCAGCTCTTTTTGTTTGTTTGTTTGTTTGTTTGTGTGGATAAAAATTAATTTGAATACGCATCGACATTTTTGCTTCTCCACATGTTATTCGAGCTGGAGTGTTTCGGCACGTTGGCCACTTCTCGAGTTATTAAAAATGGTATTTCGTGTACCTATAATGTTGTCCAAACTATAAAATACTTCGGCAATACGTGTACTTATATGTTTTTTCTTCGTTTTAATATATTTATTGACTTCACGTAATTTTTTAAACCTTGATTAGTTAGTTCGTCTAGATCCCACAAGTGTAATCTAAGTATATGAGAAATACAAGGTATAACTCTTATAGTATTTGCACCCCAAAAAAAAAAAACTCTTATAGCAATTTTGAAATTCCCAGTCTCCTAAAAGTTTTGTCTTGCAACCTTTTTCCAAAGTAACTAAAGTCATTTTGATGAAAATAAACAACATTTGGATGTTGAGTCGTGACGTTAAGTTTAAATTCAGTATTCTGCAGGCTCATCATCCATGTTCTTCACCATATTCGAATCTTTTGTGAGATATGAATATATGATGGGTTGAAAATGGCGTCATACATATTTTCTATTTTGTTTTCTTCTGACTATTAAAAGTTTGAAACCATACGTTTACATATGTGTGATCACTTCACTATTATTGGAAAACTAAACAAAAACTAAAATATATTATTGAACAACCGGTTGTTATAATATTCTTATGCCGAAATATGGACGCTACCGAGATTCTTGGACGATTGGCCCCGATAATGAATGTATGACGTCGCTGCATAATTAAATTTACTATTATGTGTTTGATTAAATATTCTATTATATATGAATTTTAATAAGTATTTTCTGTTGAAGATTAATAAGTGCTGGAACCTGTAAGATATATTAAATTTTCAAAAGTCTCAAATATTTGTTTGGAAAAGAATCCAAAACATGAACAAAAAAAACAAAAGATTGTGAGGGTTTCGAAATTTTGGATTGCTTTCATGATCCATATATCTACAACTTATAAACTTAGCAGATGATGATTTATCAAAATCGCTACTTGCAAAAGTATCTGGGGTGTGGCTTTGGACAAGCCTATCATATTCATATGGAGATGGAGGAAAGCCTAACATCCATCGTGAGAACTTTCAAACTTCTCATGGAAGCTCACAAGTTGCCTCACAACGACGGGTCGCCAGTGAGTGGATGGATTCTTCAGTTTCAAGGACTTATGCTTCGGTTGTGCAAAGTAAAGGAGGGCCACCAGTTCATCAAAGGGAGTCTTCGATTGATAAGGTCGAGACAACTTATCATAGAAACGTTGTTTCTGAGACTGAGGATTACACGGAGAATATCAATGTGGGTGAGTCATCTTCAACACATAGACGTGACGAAACGTCACATGGATGCACGTAAGTTTTCTATAGTTTGTGGTATTTTTTGAAGCAAGAAATAAATTATGATATTTTTGAGGATTGGCATATTCAAAAATATAGTGTTGTTTCATATATATATATATATCGGCATTGGAGGAAGAAGTGAAAGTAATTAAATTGTTTCTTTTATATTTTCATATTTAGATCTCTGTCGATATGTTTTTATTTAATTTAAATTCATGTACTCATATCGAGTCTCTTATAATTTGGACTACCGATCGATCAGCGGGGAACTTCAGTGTGGAAATATTTCTTGAGTCGTACGCTATCCTTTAACTGTTGAACCATCGTCTTGTTGTGAATTTCACTGATAATGACTTGTTTTAATTTGGTATATTTGTCACTGGTGCACTTCGATCTGGTCTAGTAAAGTTTGTGTATATGTGTTAGGTTAAAATTATCACTATTTCAGTATCTGTATTGCCGAACCATGACGGCACGATACTGCTATACCTCTAATCCAAGATTATTGGACGGCTGTATACATTAATTGGATAACAAGACATAAAAAGTGTTATTTTTTTAATTTTATTTTTGGAACAACAAACAAAAAGTGTTATTCTCATTTTATTATTATTCCTTAGAATTGTCATTTTTCTAAAAACACATCCTAAAATATTATTTGGGGTCGACTTTTCTACAAATTGTAGTCTACTGTTAAGTCTTTATCGATTCTCTTTGTCCACATAAGTGTAAAATATTCACGAGTGTATCTTTTCAAATCCAGTATCCACTAACTAAAGTTTGAGAATTTCTTTGGAATATATGTTTTCTAGAAATGTTGCACGTTTGAGATTTTTTTTAGACCTAAAACCCGTTAGCCGTTCATCTCCACATATCATGGTGACGCACCCGTTCCAGATTTACATTACGGAAGTGTATATCGACATTAAAGTCCATATCATACCAACAAACGACACATGACCTAAGTCCTCCCACTTGCAATAATTTGGTTCGTTATCTTTTTATTGATGTATATGTATTCAAAGGGTCCCCTGCGTTGTGGCTCACAAATCACATGTCCAACTCATAAGTTGACGCATGCATGAACTTTTACCTATCTCCAAATTTTACTTCTTCACTACTATCCAAACTCCTAGCACACATAACGATAAAGACATCAAATAAAGTATTGGTTCAAGAAAAAAGCTAAAACCAAAAAGGAACATGAGTGATGGACTAATGTGTTTTAATCTATTTTTGACAGTCATCTACTAAATACCATACCTTACCCTCCTTTGCCTAATACTTTGCCTTTCGCATCATCCTTATCTTTCTCCACCACTGGAGACGGCGCTGCCATCTCCATCTCGGCGGCAAAGGCTTTTTCTCTAAACTTTTTGTAGATATCACTCTTGTAAAACGTTTTGGTCCGGATCACCAAAATCGTCGACACAAATACACCGAACAAAGTTACCGCAGTAATTATTATAAAAGACAACTTAAAACAAGATGTGCCTATGCAACTCAAATCTTGCACACCCTTTCTCGTTATTCTTAATGTCTTGTTCTGCTTATCCGCCTCCACGTCGTACAAATAGCCAGCGACCCTAACGTTTAGCAAATAAGACCCGACCGGACTTGCTACCGACCCAAAGTTATACAATGTGGAGTAGTGCTTAAGCCCGAAAATTTCGGAGATGATAGCGAATATAAGCGGCCATTGTGCACCAAAGCAGAACCCTATGATGACTGATGCGACGTAGAGTCCACCAGGGACATTAAAAGCTATGAGGAGGTGCCCAGCGCATGACAAGAGGAGGACCATTGTGAGCATTAGAGGTCTTGGGAATTTGTATTTGACCAAGATGATCTCAGAGACCACACGACCAAAGTAATTCCATATGCTCACGAGTGACACAAACGTGCTTATGCCTCTCTTCGGATAACCCAATGAGCTTCCTATTTGACCCAAATTGTCTATCGCCGTCAAAGTCCCTCCCACACCACATATTGATGCTAAGAACAATATTAACATGTCTACGCTAAACAACGCTTGTAATATCGTATAGTCTTCTCCTCTCTTGGGTTGGTTAAACATAGTCGTCCAACACGACTTCATTTTCACCCTCTCCTCCTTTTCTGACCCTTCATTTTCATCTTTTAATGAGTCTATGTTGGACTTCTCGGGGACTATATTGATCTGCGCTAGATCGTTAAGGGCAACTTGTTTCTCCGTCCAAAGCTTCTTCTCTTCCAAGAAGACGACTATGATGGGCAAAAGAAGTAAGACGATCACCACCGCGGCACTGCCTCCAAACTCGCTCCGTGTAAAGCCAGAGAGTTTGTCAATGATGATGGCTAACATAAGAAACGTCGCGAGGCCGAGCGATATGTAGAAGAAGTTATAGAACACTTTAACCTCGTTGGTTTGTCTCTGCACTTCCATTATTCTTATCGTCCTCAAAAACGCAAACGATGTTGGATAATTCCTAACTTGAAAAGGAAGTTATCTCTAGGAAGAGAAGAGCCTAGAAGATAAAGAGAAAAGGAAAATACAATTAGGTCTAGTTAAGACAAGTTTTGTAAGTTTTCCATTATCAAAATAGAAATAGGAGAAGCCTAGTTCTATAAATAAGAGTCTATGGAGAGTTGTTCCATAAGACTCAAGAGAGAGATTTAGTTTTTGAGAAGTTTTCTAAATCAATAAAGAGAGATGTTCTTTAATATTTCTTGTTCTAATCGTGAGATACAGATTTGAATTGGTATCAGAGCTTAAGGAAGAAGACTTGAAGACTCTGTTGAAGACGGTGACAGAAGGTTCAGCTCGGAAGGATGTCCGACGCAACAGGAGGTCCACCACGTCTTAAAGAGATTGGATCAGCGTCGATCCAATGTCCGATGTTAACATCGACAAACTATACAGTTTGGGCGATAAGAATGAATGTTCTTTTGAATCTTTATGAAGTGTGGGATTCAATTGATCCAGGAACAGAAGATAGAAAGAAGAACTTTTCTGCAAAAGCTCTAATCTTTCAATCTATTCCAGAAAGTCTAATTCTGCAAATAGGAGATCTTAACACATCAAAAGAAGTTTGGGAGGCTGTCAAGTCGCGGCACCTGGGAGCATATCGTGTGAGAGAAGCCAGACTCCAAACTCTGATGGCAGACTTCGACAAGTTGAGCATGGAGGAGAGTGAATCTGTCGATGATTATGCGGGTAAGATCTCAGGAATTGCAGCGAAATCAGCTTCTCTAGGAAAGACCATAGAAGAAACCAAGATGGTGAAGAAGTTTCTGAAAGGACTTCCAATAAACAAGTACATTCATATTGTTGCTTCCCTAGAACAAATTCTTAACCTAGAAACCACGGGTTTTGAAGACATAATGGGAAGAATAAAAGCGTTTGAAGATCGAGTTGGTGCAGCAACGGTTAAATTGGAAGAACAGAGTAAGCTGATGTGGTCTAGCAATAATCAGAACAGCCGTGGAGGCTACGGAGGCAGAGGCAGAGGCCGAGGCAGAGGGAGAGAAGCTGGTGGCAGAGGCCGAGGTAGAGGCAGAGGAAGATCGAATGATCAAAACTTAGGAGGAGAGAAAGGAGAGAATAATCAAAAACCAAAAGATAAATCTCATGTGATATGTTGGAGATGTGATAAACCTGGACACTATGCGACAGTTTGCCCTGAAAAACTCATCAAGAACCAAGAATCAAACCTGAACGAGACACAAAAAGCAGATGAAGCGCTTTATGTTCATGAAGTGGTGTTCTTGAATGAAAACAGAGTGTTTCCAAGAGTCTATGATACAAATAATGGCGATGCAAGCATTTGGTACTTAGACAATGGAGCGAGTAATCACATGACGGGAAACAGAGGTTATTTCTCAAGCCTAGATGAGAACATCAAAGGTAAAGTGAAGTTCGGTGAAGGATCATATGTTGATATAGTTGGGAAGGGATCAATTGTATTTGTAGGGAAAGATGCAGAGAAGAGAACTCTCCAAGACATATACTACATCCCCAACCTGAAACACAATATCATCAGTCTTGGGCAAGCAACAGAACACGGGTGTGAAGTAAACATGAAGGATGATGTGTTGACTTTAAGAGACCCAAACGGAAGGTTACTTGTCAGAGTGATAAGATCACCAAATCGCCTCTACAAAACACCAATGGAGATAAGCTACCTTAAGTGCCTGCAGATTGAAGCTGACGATGCTACAAGAAAGTGGCACTCACGGCTGGGACATGTGAGTGTTGGTGTTACGAACAACATGGCTAAGAAGGAGATGACCTTAGGATTGCCAAAAGTTCAATATCAGAGAAGCACTTGTGATGCTTGCTTAGCCGGGAAACAAACGAGAGCTCCGTTTCCGACTACAGCAACGTTTCGCGCATCAAAGGCTCTAGAACTGGTTCATGGAGATTTGTGTGGACCAATTTCGCCACCAACGCCAGCCAACAATCGATACGTTTTTGTCCTCATTGATGATTTCTCAAGATACATGTGGATCATACTACTAAAGGAGAAATCTGAAGCATTCGATCGGTTCAAAAAGTTAAAAGGAGTCGTTGAGAAGGAAGCAGGCTCAGAGATAAAGACTTTTCGCACCGATAGAGGAGGAGAATTTACATCAACTGAGTTCAACCTATTCTGTGAAGAGAATGGGATCAAAAGACATCTAACTGCTCCTTATTCACCACAGCAGAATGGCATTGTGGAGAGAAGAAACAGGACGCTAATGGAGATGACTAGGAGCATGTTAAAAGCGATGAAAGTACCAAATTTCATGTGGGGAGAAGCTGTTCGACATTCGGCGTATGTCATTAACAGAGTTGCTACGAAAGCTTTAGAAGACAAGACCCCATATGAGGCTTTCAATCTCAAGAAACCAAACATAGAGCACTTGAGAGTGTTTGGTTGCATAGCTCACACCAAGCTCACCAAGCCGCATCTCAAGAAGTTAGATGAGAGATCAAAGAGAACGATAAATCTTGGAACTGAGCCGGGCTCTAAGGCTTATAGACTCTATGATCCAGTTGATAGAAGAGTTGTTGTCAGCAGGGACGTCGTATTCGAAGAAGAAAAATCATGGGACTGGTCTCTAGTAGTAGAAGAAAGAGAGACAGACACGGATTCTCTGATCATTCCTCACTATGCTCCATTAACAACAGAGAATGAAGCTGAATACGACAACAACAACCAAGAAAACGAGCAGATGGAGCAAGATATCGAACAAGAACAAGATGCAGACCACTATGAAGATCAAGCAGCAGAGCAACCGCAGCAAGTGGTGACAAGATATGGTCGAGTAATAAACAGGCCAGGGTATCTAAGTGATTATGTGCTTCTAGCAGACATCGAAAGTGTGAAATTGCTGCTCACAATAGATGGAGAACCACAAAATTACTTCGAAGCTGCAAAAGTAAAAGAGTGGATCGCTGCAGCAGAGAGTGAGTTGGATTCCATTGAGAGGAACAAGACATGGGATCTAGTTGACAAACCTGATGGAGTAAAAGTCATAGGACTAAAGTGGATCTTCAAGATAAAAAGAAAAGCAGATGGCTCAGTGAACAAATACAAGGCGAGGCTTGTGGCAAAAGGATATGTACAAGAACAGGGAATTGATTTCGAAGAAGCTTTTGCACCAGTGGCAAGACTCGAAACAATTAGGTTGCTCATAGCTTTTGCAGCTACAAGAGGCTGGGAAATTCATCACTTAGATGTCAAGACTGCATTCTTGAATGGAGATCTAAATGAAGAAGTCTATGTAAGTCAGCCAGAAGGTTTTGTCAAGAAAGGACAAGAGAATCGAGTATACAAGCTGTACAAGGCTTTGTACGGTTTGCGTCAAGCACCAAGAGCATGGAACACAAAGCTTGACAACGTCCTAAAGGCAATGAAGTTTCAGAGATGCCTAAAGGAGACTTCGGTATACTTAACTACAGATGGGAAGGAACTCTTGATAATAGCCATATATGTTGATGACTTGTTTGTCACAGGGTCATCAAAGAGGATCATTGATCGATTTAAGGAGAACATGTCAAGAAAGTTCGAGATGTCCGATCTAGGCAAGTTAACGTATTACCTTGGAATTGAAGTGATTCAAGGGACTGATGGCATAAGCATAAAACAAGAAGGTTATGCACAAGGAATCTTAGTAGACAACAAGATGGATGCCTGTAACCCAATGCATATACCAATGGAAGCTAATCTGAAGATATCAAAAGCAGAGCATGAAGCAGAGATAGACGCAACAGAGTATCGAAGATCGATTGGTTGCCTGAGATATCTTCTACACACGAGGCCAGACTTAGCTTTTGCAGTAGGAGTTCTAAGTCGGTATATGCAGAGTCCAAGAGAGTCACATGGACAAGCTATCAAACACATCCTGAGGTATGTTAGAGGAACTACTAATATGGGTTTGATTTACAAGAGAGACGGGTCAAGAAGAATTGTCGGCTATAGTGATAGCAGTGACAACATTGACATCGATGATGGGAGAAGCACATCAGGTCATGTTTTCTACTTGGGACCGTCACCAATAACATGGGCGTCGCAGAAGCAGCCCACGGTTGCGTTGTCTTCGTGCGAGGCTGAGTTCATGGCGGCCACCGAAGCAGCGAAGCAAGCTATTTGGCTCAAAGAGTTGTTAAAAGAAATTCAGAGTAAAGAAGAGAAGGTCACACTCAGAATTGACAACAAGTCAGCCATAGCTTTGACAAAGAATCCAGTTTTCCATGGGAGGAGCAAACACATTCTCAAGAAGTATCACTTCATACGTGAGTGCATAGAGAATGAACAAATCGAAGTGGAGCATGTACCAGGCAAGGAGCAGAAGGCAGACATACTCACAAAACCATTAGCAAGGATCAAGTTCAAGGAAATGAGAGACCTCATTGGAGTTCAAGCAATTGACACTTCCGAAGTTCAAGTTGGAACTAAGGGGGAAAATGTTGGATAATTCCTAACTTGAAAAGGAAGTTATCTCTAGGAAGAGAAGAGCCTAGAAGATAAAGAGAAAAGGAAAATACAATTAGGTCTATTTAAGACAAGTTTTGTAAGTTTTCCATTATCAAAATAAAAATAGGAGAAGCCTAGTTCTATAAATAAGAGCCTATGGAGAGTTGTTCCATAAGACTCAAGAGAGAGATTTAGTTTTTGAGAAGTTTTCTAAATCAATAAAGAGAGGTGTTCTTTAATCTTTCTTGTTCTAATCGTGAGATACAGATTTGAAACGAGACTGCTGCGGGCAACCAACCTGCAAGTTTAAACCACTCATACTAGGTTTCGATCCAAGTTTAACCTCTGTTTTGCTCTATTTTACTCTGTTTCGTGTCCTTTATATATTTAGTCTCATCGATATTATATATTGTTCATACCTATCATCAAGATAAGGGCTTTTGTATCTTCACCATAAAAGGCATGGTAGAGCTGTGTAATAATGGCGCCACTAAGACCAACATAGCCCTTGAGAATCCCCAAGATAACCCCACGTGACTCCGGGAAGTTCTTAACGCACGTGACGAGAGATCCAGTGTTAGCGAAAGCCTGAGAGTTGGCTCCGACGCAGATGTAGAGACACATGTGCCAAACTTGAGGTTTCGAGATTCGTTTTGTAACGGCGAGCCAAATCATGAAGTATCCAAAGAAGTTAAGGACTGCTCCGATTAAGAGAACGACCCAAGGCGGAGTCACCTCATTGAGTAAACCCGCGAGGACTCCGACGTTGGCTCCGAGGTCTTTGAAAAAACTGAGGGGATTCAGAGTTGTTTGGTCGTAGCCTAAAGTTTTCTTGATATCGCTTGAATAGAGACTGAACATGTAAGTGGCTCCAGCCATGGACATAACTAAGAGACTTGCGAAGAACATGAACCATCTTCCAGTTAGGATTTGGATGGCTAAGCTCTTCATCAAGCTACCGGGAGTTGAATCCACCATTTTTTAGGGTTTAGCAAGAGAAGTCTATGTGTCGTTAAAGAAGAGAGAGGGCGAGTGGGCGACAACCGTTATAATTGACGTTGATTTGGAGTGATCAGAGAGTGGAAGGTTTGACTTGGAAGCTCTGCTTCATTTGTATTATATTAAAAAAAGTGGCAACAATTTCCATGCAAGGGTGGATAGTTTCTCTAGAACGAATTTTAAATTTTTAATCCTTCTACAATAGGATTTAGATTTTTTTTTTACATTTTTGTAGAATCACATTTATGATATATAGCGTTTTAAAATAAAATTAAAAAAAAAAACAAGATAGATATAATTCAGAGTAACCGCCCATATGAAGTGTTTGGATAGTTTTACTCATATACGTGGTGTGCTTCTTAAAAACACCACAATTTCTCTGAACACAATATATGTATCTTTTCAAGTGCCATTTTTCTAAAAGAGTTTTGTTTCATCCTAAAATAATTAATATTTGAAACCGACTTTCCTACAATATACTGTTATGTCTTTTTCGATTCTCTTTACCCACGTGTGAAATAACTTCACGAGTGTATCTTTTCAAATTCGATATCCACTAACTAAAGTTTGAGATTTATAAATTTTCGACGTTTTCAAGAAATGTTGCACGTTTTCAATTTTTTTTCGATATTAAACCCGTTTATCGTTCAACTTTCCACATATTATGGTAACGCACTCGCTCCAGATTTACGATTACGCAAGTGTATACCGACATTAAAGTCCATGTTGCACCAACACACGTGAGCCAAGTCCTCCCACTTGCAATAATTGAGTTCTTTATCTTTTAATGATTTGTTCAAAGTAAGCTCTTGTGGCTCACAAGTCCAAGTCATGAGTTGACTCATGACCCTTGCCTAACGTCCAAATTTTACCCCTTCACTACTATCCAATTCCAAACTCCTAAAACGCAAAACGATAAACACATCAAATATAAAGTATTGCTTCAAAAACAAAAAGCTATTATAAAAACATTGATGGACTGATGGGTTTCACATTGGAGAGATATATAAAAGTGTTTACAAAAAATACTTGACCATATTTTTCTTATCTAGCATCTTTAACTTAACAATCATCTACCAAATTCTTTACCCCTTCCTTAGCCTACTACTTTGCCTTTCCATCATCCTTGTCTTCCTTCGGCACAGAGGATCTGGCCGTAGCTGTTGCTGCCATCTCCGTTTCGGCGGCCAAGGCTTTTTCTCTAAACTTTTTGTAGATATCACTCTTGTAAAACTTTTTGGTCCGGATCACCAAAACCAACGAGACCAATACACCGAAGAAAGTTACCGCAGTAATTATTATAAATGACAACTTAAAACAAGACGTGCCTATGCAATTCAAATCTTCCCCATCCCTTCTTTCGTTCCCTATTCCTAATGCCTTATTTTGCTTATGCGCCTCCACGTCGTACAAATACCCTGCGACCCGAACGTTTAGCAAGTAAGACCCGATCGGGCTTGCGACTGACCCGAAGTTATACAACGTCGCGTAGTACTTAAGCCCAAAAATCTCGGAAATGATAGCAAATAGAAGCGGCCACTGCGCACCGAAACAAAACCCTATGATGACTGATGCGACGTAGAGTCCACCGGGGACATTAAAAGCAATGAGTAGGTGACCGGCGCAGGACAAGAGGAGGACCAGTGTGAGCATTAGAGGTCTTGGGAATTTGTATTTGATCAAGAAGATCTCAGAGACCACTCCTGCAACAACACGACCATAGTAATTCCATATGCTCACGAGTGATACAAACGTGCTTACGCTTCTCTTTGGATAACCGAAGGAGCTTCCGATTTGACCCAAATTGTCTATCGCCGTCAAAGTCCCTCCTACACCACATATCGTTGCTAAGAACAGAATCAACATGTCTACGCTAAACAAGGCTTGCAAGATCGTATAGTCATCTCCTCTCTCCGGTGGGCTAAAGATAGTCTTCCAACACGACGCCGTTTTCACCGTCTCCCGCTCCTCCTCCTCCTTGTGTGACCCCTCATCTTGGTCTTTAACCTCTAAGGTGGGTTTCTCTGTGACGATATTGATCGGTGCTGGATTATTTAAGGCGACTTGTTTCTCCCTCCAAAGCTTCCTTTCTTCCAAGACGACAATAATGATAGGCAAAAGAAGCAAGACGATCACCACGGCGGCGCTACCTCCAAACTCACTCTGTGTGAAGCCGGAGACCTTGTTAATGATGATGACCACCATGAGAAACGTCGCGAGCCCGAGCGATATGTATAGGAAGTTATAGAACACCTTTAGCTCGTCTGTCTGTCTTTTCACTTTCATTATTCTTATCGTTCTCAAAAACGCAAACGATACTACTGCCGGCAACCAACCTACAAATACAATCATTCATACAGTTAGTACCGGTTTAGATCCCCGGTTAGTAGAAAAAAGTCATTAATCATTGTTTTTGAGATAATACATAGACTAATCATAACCATTGACCTCTGTTTTGTTCTGTTTTCCTCTGTTTTACTCTGTTTCGTGTCAATAAATATTATAAACTGAGCTTACCGATCATCAAGATGAGCTCTTTTGTGTCTTCACCATAGAAGGCGTGGTAGAGCTGTGTAATAATGGCGCCACTAAGACCAACGTAGCCCTTGAGAATCCCCAAGATAACCCCACGTGACTCCGGGAAGTTCTTAACGCACGTGACGAGAGATCCAGTGTTAGCGAACGACTGAGAGTTGGCTCCGACGCAGATATAGAGACACATGTGCCAAACTTGAGGTTTCGAGATCCGTTTCGTGACTGCGAGCCAAATCATGAAGTATCCGAAGAAGTTAAGGATGGCTCCGATCAAGAGGATGAACCAAGGCGGAGTCACCTCATTGAGTAGACCCGCGAGGACTCCAACGTTGGCTCCTAGATCTTTGAAGAAACTAAGGAGATTAAGAGTGGTTTGGTCGTAGCCTAAGGTTTTCTTGATATCGCTTGAGTAGATACCGAACATGTAAGTGGCTCCAGCCGTAGACATGATTAAGAGACTCCCGAAGAACATAAACCATCTCCCGGTTAGGATTTGGACGGCTAATCCCTTCATTGAACCACCGGGACTTGCAGCCACCATTTTTTGGGAGTTAGGAGAGAAGTGTTTATGTCGAGAGGGATGGTTTTGGGTGTGTTCTTGGTGGAATATATTGGCAACGAAGTGAGCGTGAGAGAAGAGAGAGAAGGTAGAGGGGGAAGACCGGAAGACCGTTGACTTGGAGAGTGATTAGGATAGGAGGGTTATAAATGGAAGCTAATATGCCTATATTTGTATATTAAAAGGAAACTAGGATAAGTTTTTTATAATTATATATATTAAAATGGATATTGATAGATTAAATTGGATAATGATGTATTTTAATGTAAAAAAAAATTAATGGAAAAAATTGTACATATGTAAAGTTCACATGTGACACATGGCAAATGATGGTTTTCATAGTAACAAATTTAATTCTTAGAAACAGGAAGTAGAAAAAAATAAAATGATTTTGACTATTATAGGATGAAGAAGGGAAGGAAGACATTTATGGTAGCTTTGATAGCTGGTCAAAAATAAAGATAAAATAGAAATATTCATTAAGACCGCCCATATTAAGCCGGGTGGGTGGTTCCTTAGTGTGATATGAATTTGTAATGTATTTAGACATATATAAGCATGTATATATCCTATAATATCATATGTATGATTTCTTCTCAAAGAAACAATTATAATAAACATTGTAATAAATAATATTATTAATTAGTATATTATTATATATAATAATTTTTAATAAGTGATAAACCATATAAACATCCTTAGTATTTGGAGTGCTTTAAAAAAATTTAGAGGGTTGACCAAAAATATAAATTTTAAGAGATATTCAAAACAATTTTAATTTCTAAGAAATCTACAATCATTAGTAAGAAACTCTTACACAGCAAATCTACGGTAATAGTGGAAGAATATATATAAACACATACAATCGGTTCAACTGCCGGTTTGAAAAGATTTAGTAAGTTTTAATTATTATTAAAAATAAAAATATAGTATTTGTGTAGGCTACATTATTTGCACACTCGAAGGCTTTTTGAATGGTGTATATAAATATAATTTAAACTTAATTCCTCATCTCCTAGCTTCTCGGAGTTGTAAAATTACACGCATACTACTTTTACAATACGTCAGAAATTGTGAATATCTTCTAAACGTACATAAAAGTTCAATTAGGTGTAGAAGTTCGAATCACATTCAATGCAAATTAAGTTATTGACAATGAGTTTTCGAGAACCCTATTTTTGATGAAATAAGATGTCACATTCTAATCGTTTGGTTTTTCCAAACTCCAATACGTTTAAATGTCAAAGTATTATGCCTATACATGAATTCATGCTAGCTTTGATTTTCTTAATCACAAAACATTTCTGTGTTAAAAGTTATATATATCGTATATGTTTTTCATTGCGTATAATTAATTTTTGTAAATAATGTTTGTTGAAACTAAAGTACTGTTGTACCTCTAACTCTAAATATAAATGTACTATTTAAATTTATAATTTTAAAAACGTAAATAGACAGATAATTATATACAAATTCTAATAACCTTCCATGATAATTTATGAGAATTGCCCTAATAACATTGTCCCAAAATTAAAAATTAAAAATAGTTGCTTTTGTCAACAACTTGATCAACGTGGAAAATGAATGAATCGTCGAAAAGATGATTTTCCAATATTATGTTTCTCTTAATTTGACTCTCTTTATTTCAACGTTCTTATTCGACTATATTAGTTCTCGTGACGTAGTTTGTTTCTACTTTCTATGCAATGTTCTTCTAGATGTAGAATAATAAGAATATGTTAATTTTTAATTATGGCGAAAGAATACAAGCAAAAAAAAAGCGATAAAGATAGAATCAAAGAATATATTGTCTAAGACATTTCTAATCTCTTTATTTCATTATATTCCGGTGCATTAGTCTTAATAAGTAGGTTGACAAAAGAACTCAAAAACAAATCTCAATAAGTGTACTGCTGAACGGGCAACTCTGCGTATAAGATCTTTCTCTTTCTGAACGGCAAATCAAACTAAATAAAATTAAAATATCTCAAAATCGAAATAATGATACACCAACTAAATCGAATAAGAGATCCTTTTGGAAATAAGAACGTACTGAGTCTAACTAGACTTATAAGTTATATAACATCACATTAGAAAAGAAGACTATTACTAGTCTTTAGTTATTTCTATTTTTATCAAACACGAAACTCGTTAGTTATATAATATTAAACGATCACGATCTAAACAACTAAGATTTAACGACTTGATCCCTAAACAATATAATCAGTCAGCAAGAATGCAGGAACATAACACCTTCTCCATGACCATGACTACATCTCATGTCATATGTATGACGAATTACTACTTAATTGGTCTGACTGATCACAGTTTCTTACTTGATGAAGATTTCGAGTATAATAAATTTAATTTGCTTTCGCTGAATAGTCGGTCAATGTTTAGTATTTTTCTTATTTGGTTCAGAGCCTTGCTGACCCGGATCAATTAATGAAAGTATTTGTCTATTTGATATACATTATTTAATTAGGCGTTTCTTGTTTGTATACCACGTATAAAAACTGAAGACGTGCAATATGTGAAAGCTCTAAAGAAAGACGTAGTAATGAGACGGGAAATTTATATATAAAAAAAAGACATATGAGGCCTCTCCATGATTATGTTGACTTTTGAAGATGAATATATTGACTTGTAAACCTGAACGTATGAACATTTTATTATTGTTAAAGAGGTTTTCTTATTTGTTGCTTCATAGACAACTCATTCTCCATTGATCTTAGTCATTGCATTGTCACCCTATCATCCTTATGTCGATAAACTTTTGTCCTTTTTGTATATTTATGAAGCTAGGCGTTAGATTTCTCTTTCGCCTTTGCTATGTATTCTTGATGTTTTGCATTTATTGTGAATATGTAACTATGTTGCATTCTTAAACATTTACAGCTGTGGTTTTTCGCATTTATGTCCAAGGGTATATATATTACCTTTTAGACAAAAAAAAAAAAGGTAATATATATTACCTTTAAGCTCTATATCACATATTTTTTTAGCTGGATCATAATGATCTAAATTCGTTAGAATATGGACCAACTATGAAATTACAGAGGATCGCGTGCAGTAGTTTTGACCCACACACCCGTGTGGTATCACATAATCATATAGTCGTTCGTATAGGAGTTGTGGGCACACGACAACATCTCTCCTAACACATGGACACCTTGACTTTTTAACTCAAATGTGTTGTTTCCTTTTTTTGTTTTTTTTTGGTGCTTCATAGAGAACTCATTCACCCTTAAAGGCTTGGGCTTTCGGCAGAACCCAGTTAAACCATTAGTATATTAACCTATGTCCATTGTATGTATCTTGTTTCACTTCAATATGTGGAGTTTACTAACAGTTTACATGATATTTTGCACATGCAACTGATTTCAGTTATTGTGTTTGGAAACTAGGTATGGAAATTATATATTAACCTCATCAACATCCACAAATATTTTGTATTTGTGAATATTAAAAATATGTATGTTCCAGTGATCTCTATCTCGGCTAAAATTTTGGTGTTTTCTTTTCTTTTTTTTCTTCTTCTACATACCATCTAGTTTCCCACTTACTTCCAGATTAAGACCCATGTAAATTTCAACTGTGAGAGGATTTAATGATTTTGTTGAAAATTATACTTAAATCTTTTTTAAAAATCATCTAATGTGTTTGGAATCATAATTTGACAATATGAATGAAGATACCATTTTGTCAACAAAGAAGGTACGTACATAGTTTTATTTTTCTTTCCCTATTACAACATCTTTCACTTCAAGAAAAACCTAACACTTTTGAAAACAACGATTTACTATTAAAGACCGACGAATTCAACTATCAACTATAGTTATATGCAATCGACGATCTAACATTCAACTATCAACTATAGTTCACAAATCTTTGGTATTTTCTTTACACCAAATGTTAGCTGTAAGATCTGTTAAAATCATTGTTCTCCTTATAGATTAAGATAAAATCTAAAACAAAATGTATGATGAATTGGTCATTTTGAGACTTAACCGACACATATAGACAATGTTCCCTGCACTGTGCATTTGTCCATGCACAAGCACACGCACAAGAACGACGACAACATTTGCTTCTTCTTTGTGTGTGTATGCGGACAAACCATTCCAATCTATATATATATATAAGAATTTGGTATAATATTAAGACATATTAGTGGATAGTGATAAATCATCGTTGTGTCACTACCCAAAATCAAACCGCATAATACATTGTGTTGAAAAAGAAAAACAAATTATAAATCAAGAAAGTGACTTTAAATTTTTTGGAGCCCCAGTGAATATGATTTCATAACAGCCTTCTTGATACGTTCTATTCATTACGGTCCCAAAGTTCACATCTTTGAACTTACGTTTAAATCAAATCATTACAAAGGGAGATTTGGGTCTCCCAATCAAATTAAAAATCTCCAAAGAGATTTGGTCTCACTACACGTCTTCTCCTTTTTAAGAAAATTCCAAATAAAGATTATACTTTTCAATATGGGAACACAGGTATCACCAAGTACAAAGATATGAAACTCATCATGGTGTTTACCAGAATCAATGATTAATTCTGTAACAAACAGTGAAGAGTAGATTAAGGATCCTAAAAGGTTAGCTGCAACTGTATCTGCTTGCTTTAGAAATATATTAATCTAGCTCTATGGAATAAGCCATAAGGTAATCAATTTTTTTGATCTTTTGATTATATACCAAAGTTTGTTATAAGTTATAACTAAGCTCTTTTTGAGTCGATGAAAAATAACATACAATCTTTAGGATTAATTAAAGCCTATTTCGAAGATAATGTTCACTTTCTTATCGGAACTTAAAAAACACAAATCTATACAATTTTAAAATCATCAAAACATACAATCAATATCCTTAAAAATGGTCTGTTGATCGGCTCTTCTGTCGCCGGATTGCTTGAACGCAACAGTGGGAGCGATTCTACAACTCCTCCTCTGGTGTTCAAGCACAAGTTCACCGGCTAACCAATCCAGCTTCTCATAATTGCTCTCTTCATTAATTTTTTTACCACCAAACAGAACCGACTCTGTGTTCTTCTGCTTTAGCATATCCTCTGCTACTCCCACAAGCATATTCACATTGCTTGGACTTGCGTCTGTGTCTATATTCGGTTTGCATGGACCGAAGCTTGAACCATTCGCCTATAACAACATCACCCAAAATTAATGAAATCTAATATTACTATCAAGATTCAGCTTTCCTAAATCTAATAAGTAATAACACATTTTTGCATCTAATGATCACATGAATGTACCAACCACATAAGCATTATACCTGAATACGAACGTAGTTAGAGCATGATTACTGAGAGTTACTCAGTTGGTTGCTTTCTTATTTATGTCCGAAAAAAAATTAAAAAATCTAATAATATTGTCTAAAATGCGAGAATCGCTTCTCCAGGAAGGAGCGGAAGCAACCCATAAGGAACGGTACGTGTCAAATTTTGGTTGGTTGTCGGATATATAAATTTTTTTTTTTTTTCATTTTCTTCTCTCTCTTTCGCGACCCTTTCTCATTTCTCTCTTGAGGTTAACGGTGAATCGGCGATAGATTCACTTCAAATCCGGAAAAATCGATTAAACTCGAGGGTTTTGGTGATTGACACCGATTTGTTTACGGATCGGCTTCCAATCACAATTGTTGTCATGTCTTATTCGCTTCTGTTCTCAAGATCCTGAATTTTCTCCAAGCTTTCATCGGTGTATCGATCATAATCTACTCGATTTGGATGCTCGATCAATATAACCATCATGTTCCCCCGTTAAACCTCCTCCGTCTTAGCCTCTGGCGGCTTCATCTCTAGAAAACGAAGGTATGTTGGGTATCTTTCTCTCCGATTCTATTTGTATGTCGTCGCCTCTCATAATTAAGTCTAACATCAAAACAGGGGCGTATAGACTTAATTAGATTCAATGTCGTCGCCTCTCATAATTACATTAAAAAAAGTACTTGGGTTGGGTGTCAATGATTTATGTGAATGTGTATGTTGTGAAGTAGCTTTTGATTTGGGAATCAAGAGGTTGCTGAGCAACCAACAGTTGATAAGGACAACTTAAAACAACAGCCCTAATTAGATATTTGGTTGCTCTTTTGATGTAAATGTCGGGTTAAAACAGTTTGGTTGCTGTCATTTGCTTTTGCTCTGGTTTGTTTCACTTCAAACTCCAAAGAATGTTGTTTTGATTTTGATGAAACTGATGAAGCAGGTAGCGAGAGTAATAGTGCAACGTTGACATTTGATGGTGTTGATAAAATGGGTGAAAGGCTTGCTAATGAGGTATTTAGCCAGCATTGTTGTTTTCACTTTGATCTGCAAAGTTTATGAAATTATATTTCTCTTTGATAAAAACTGCTGGTCTTTTATTTACTTTGTCGTCGTCCTCTACGAGAAAAGTAAGCAAGGGAGACAAGAATGTTACACACTACTAGTCTTTTATTTTCTTTGTCGTCGTCTCAACAGTGGTCATTCCGGTTATAACCAGTTTCTTCCAGGTTTGTGTCTGAAATTGCAATGTCCTTGAGATGAAGTTTGGACCTCAAAAGTAGCTTGCTTAATTGATTTTTGGTTGTGTCCCTGCAGCGGTTCCTGCTCCTGTGGTCCGAAGACCAGTTACTATTTAAACAGAGGCTTGACTCTGTTGTTTACTTGTTGTACAGCTTCTGGTCCAGTGGCTATAGTTCAGAAGGTAACTGGTTCATGTGTCTCAAAGGGAAGGACTTACTACAGATACTCAACAACTGTGATTAACAAATCTTCTAGACCTCTGAAAAGTCTCAACCTTTCGATCAAGAATCTATATGGACCAATCTGGGGGCTCTCGAGATCATGCAATTCGTTCGGTCTACCCTCTTGGATGCACTCATTGCCATCCGGGAAATCCCTAGAGTTTGTCTACATTCACTCAACATCACCGGCCAATGTGGCAGAATCAAGCTACACTTTGGCTTGACCAAACAACAACTACACTCAAAGGAATCAGTGTGTATAGGTCCAAATTTTAACCAATTAAACAAGTGTAAAACACTAATAAGGTAAAATATGCCTTGAGTAACTTTTTTGGGGTTCTCTAATAATAGGTTGATTTTGCTTAAGTTCTTTTAGGGTTGCTTTACTTAATTTATGATTATTTATATAATTAATTAATGTGAGAGTAACTATAGTGGGTTACTCCACTAATGATGGTCTTACTCCTACGGCACTGACCAAACGCCATAGAAACAGCCTGGTCCACAGTATCAGCCGCACCATCAGCAGAGATCCGAACCGCAGGTCGAGCCCAATGCTTAGACTTCCACTTCATAACCTTATCACAATCATACTTCACATCAACCAACTGTCCAGTACCAAGTGACAACACAAGCAAATCCTCAACACCTCTAACGAACGGAAACTCTTGTTTATTATGCAACACATGAGTGATCGCAGCAGCCGTAGGATTACTCATAGCTAAACCACCATCAACCGCCACGCACCGAGTCTTACCATCAACTGATCTCATCTCCACAGGCTCAAAAACTCCAGTCTCAGCCCACGTGGCTTTACAAACCTCCCACAGCTTGAAATCATAACCGTCCGTTTCCAACGCATCAGCACGTGAGAACAAAAACGGCGCAGAGCTAGTGAGGTCGTAGCAAGGAATCAAAACCGGTTTAAGCGTGTCCTTAAGCGTAAGCTCCTCGAACGACTCCTTCATAGCTTTCTCAAGAAGCTTCGAACCACCCGACCCACCCGACCCGGTTCTCATAACCCGGTTTAAAATCCCCTGCGACGATTTGCCGTAAAAGCTTTTACCTTTCTTAGCTAAAAACCTCCACGTGTCCTCCGCTTTGAAGATCGGACGGTTACCATCACTCGACGCGAAAAGCATCGCCGTGAAAATACCGCCGATACCGGAACCGGAAGCAACGTCGAAGTAATCGGCGATTCGTGCATTCGGGTCACCCGATTTAGATTTGAGAGCGTGTTCCAAATACGCCAAAGCTTTCCCGGGTATGATCCCTCTCATCCCACCACCACTGTCGATACTCAAAACACAAACTTTACCTCTCTGGTTCTTGATCGAACCAGGAACGACGCCGTTTAAAGCTTCCACTACCACCGTTTCTTGCTCAGGACTCGGGTCTCTGCTTCTTGATTCCATAAGCTTAGAGTCATCATCATCGTACCCGAAAAGAAACTTGCTTTCGAGAATAGAGAAAATCTCGTAGCTTAGCTTATCAGTCTCGATACTCGGTTCTTGCATATTCGCCGCCGTCACTCCACCACCGTCGCCGCCGTTGTTGCTCTGTTTGATCAAGTGTTTAACAGCTCCGATTGAATCAATCGGTTTGTTGTGTACTCTTTGCATCGTAGTATCGTTTACTCTTTTAAACCCAAACAAGAACAAAAGATCAAATCTTTTTTAAAAACCCTTTTCTCTAGGCATTATCGCCCACTCAGACAAGGACAAAAGCAAAGAAAGAAAGAAAAAAAAAACTAATTTTTTAATCGGTCATACGAACGAACACGAGAAAAGAGAGTACGAGAAGTCTTATTCTCTCTTAAACTTTAGTTCTTGTTTCTGTCCTTAAATCACTCGAAAATATTTCAAAGAGAAAAGAGAATTGAAACCAGTCTTGAGAAGACAAAAAAGAGTGAGTTTTTCTTATTATTATTATTATTCGGACAGGACAGTATCAAATATAAAGAGAGAGAGAGGTGAAGAAGAAGAAGGAGCAAGAACACAGAAACTGCAAAGGATCTTCTTTTATATCTCACGCGTGACCTCTTTTTATTTTGTTTTGTTACTTAGAAATATGGGATGAAGCAATAAATAAGTAACGGGAGCAGCAAAGTTATTACATTACAAAACATTTTTCTGACAATAATTTAAAGACATTTTTCTGTAACTCCCAAATATTCCGAGATATTTGATAACTTTGAGGTGTGTTTTGTTGATATAGTCATTCCATAATCATGTATTAAGGTGGGATAATGTGGTTGTTTCATATAGATACAAAGATTAATAATACAGATTTTTTTTTGTATTTGTATGAAATTATTTATTTGATTAGAAGAATGTGTTTCTTTAGTTTCTATTTTGCCAAAATTAATTAAGAGACCAATAATGTATGGCGTGTCCTCAGCATTTCTACAATTAGTCTCTTTAAAAAAATTGATTTGCCAACACATACTTTTTTTCTTTTCATTTAAGCAGTTAGTAATTTAAAAATTTTATATAGATTAATTTTCTGAGTTTATCCCAAATATCAAGAAACATTTGATGTTAAATTTTTAATTATTTACTGTACAAATAACACTATATTAAAAAAAATTTATTGATTCTATTCCATATTGTGAAGATTTTTTTGATAATAGATCAATCAAATGTAATATATTAATTATAATCTAGAAATCAATTTTTCTGTATAAAAATAAATCAATTTACAAAAAGCGAAAAATTATGAGTTATGTTATATTCGAAGTCGAGTCTGTATGTGTCTTGTCGATCGATTATGATATATATATAGTTCGTATTTGAACTTCAAGGTAGATTATCAATTTTCAAAGTCGAATTGTGATATTCATAGTTGGAGTAAGACGTTCATATTTGGCCTTCAGACTTTGGGGTTAATATAGTAAAATGGTAAACAAAAAACTAATGGAAAACAGAAAACAAAATTTGGTTGCATGAAAGATAAATAAATAAATAAAATTGCATTACTAATAATGATGTTAATAATGATATTAAGCTGTTAGCAAAAACTATACTACAATAAATCATACAATATTAAACCAAAACTCAAATTTGCTGCCATTAGTTACCCGAAGTTATCGGAAATTCAATGATTTACAAAATATGTTTGGTGGGGAAATTGAATCTTGTCCCAACAAGAATCTAAATCTAATGACGAAATGATTCACGTGTATTGATTATAGTTGACTATATGGAGTCCAAAGCAGATACAAGCGTTTAAGCATTTTGTAACCGATGAATTTGTTAGTATTTTCTTTCTATTTTGGGTTTTAGGAAAGTTATGATTTCCTCCAAACATATAATGAGTGTTTTTTTTTTTATCTTCTTATTCTCTAACATTAGTTCATTTAAGTATTATTAACTAAGTGAAGAATGAAAAGATAAAACAAAAACTATGTCAGAAAATAAATAAAAATCGAGGCAGGCTAGCTACACGATAAAAGCTCGTATACATATATTGAAGACTCTTACGTAAAACTGTGAACGCCTCCAGTATATTGTCTCACGCCAAGAAGGGAGTAATAAGGTACCAAACAAACAAGCCAAGTGAAGTGAGCAATGGCAAAAGAGGAGTGAAAGTAAAAGTTGGTGGATTGGGCACCGACGGGGGAGAGGGGCACGTCACTGTTGGTCCCCGTAATCTCCGCTTCTTTCTTTGTCTTACACAAATCCGAACAGTTGATGTTATATAAAGAAGGAGAAAGGTTTTTGAATCTTTTTTGATTAATCTCTTTTTTGTTCTTTTGTTCCGTTTTTGTCGCTGCGCGTGGAGCCCTTCCATTTATATACACACTTATGAATTATGATCCTTTATTTATTTCTAAAGCATAACATAAGGGTGGGTGTGTGTGTGCTTTGCTTTAACCTTGCCCGTGATTTTGGGTTCTTACTTACTTAACTCAGTTGAGTTTTTTTTTTGTATCCGTCGGGATCTAACTTGTTAGGAAAACGGCTATTCGAGACCCTTCTTTTATTTATCCATTCACAAAATTGTCTACTTGCAATGTTATTTGTCCAGTTCCGTTACTTGTTAGTTGTTATTTGTAGAATATTTATCGTATTTCGTGGATTTTATTTGCCTGTAGTTGTCTACTAGATCAATATTTATTGTACGTATAGAAGTGATAAAATAAAAAACAAAAAAAAGAAAGAAAACGGATAAGCCATGCTACTATTTAAGTAATTAAAAACCAAAAGATATCCAAATCAATATATTTTTGTTAATACTTGTTTCATGACGCAAAGTTGCAATGTATCTAGTTTATGTTACCTGTATTAACAACGACATATACTTATTTTTTCTTATTTTGAAGATTGATACGTGACAAGAAGGGAATACAAAGACAAATATTAAAAATATTTATTCCCATCCCCACTGTATACTGTTGGCTTTTTTTGTCATAAATATTATTGGCCTTATTCTTCTGTTTTTTTTTTCTTTTCTTTTATAACCCAAATTAAATTTTATTTTATATTTTCTCGCCAACTCTAATTGTAAAGTAAACGAACTTCATTTATTTTTCTTCACCAAATCTAATCTATAGAAAACATTGATTTTGCCATACTCCTTTTTTTAAATGTACTTCAGTAAAACAAGAACCATGCAAGAGTCAAGTTGGTATTATGATATAGATGACTCTATGTGAAAGTTAAACCGACCCCGACCAGAATTCGACAACTCTGAAACTGAAAAGAAGTAACATAGATTCATAGTGGAGAGATACAAGAAAAAATAAAATATGATGGAACATAAAAAACACCAACACAGTAGTAAGACATGTATACCACTATATATATTACCTTATAAAGCTTTTCGCCATTGACTCATTCATCTTTCACCGTACTCATGTAATGTTCAGTTTAAAGCATGAATGAAATACTATTCTTTTCGCCTTTTTATGTTTTTCTCGGCTTTTATGTTTTCAAACTATATGATTCGGTCTTCGAATTTATCATCTTCTTTTAACGGGGAGAAAAGTTGTGGTGTAATAGTAAGTTCGTAAAACACCCACTTGACTAAGATGACTATAAGAAAAAAGAAAGTCAGAAGCTCTATTTTACTTGCCCTATATTATTTTGATGGGACTGAGTATGCTAACATATTGTATTTTACAAGATCGAAAATACGTGTCGGCACAGCAGAAAACTTGTAATTAGTTAGATTGAGACGACTCACATAAACAAGAAAAAAAAAAAAAATACAGCATACGACGAAAACATTATTCAACTTTAGGATTTGCACTGTTCTGTCAATTTATGTTAGGTATTAGTCATTCCCGCTAGCTATTATACTGTTACAAAATACACCATTTAATAATAGTAACTGTGGGGACAAGTTAGAGAATGAACAGCAAAACAGAGGAATTCTTAATGAAAATTTTGAATCTAAAAGGTTTTCAAAACTTGCATACAAAACCAACTTCACTAACGTATTTTTAGTTTTTTTTTAAAGGCATGCAAAATTGCTTTCCCTCGACTAGAATCAGAGGGATTCACGAGGACTAGATGATGGTCTAATCCTCGAAGGCATCTTCAAGAGTCTCTCTGTTTCGCACATAAATGAGTGTTTAGGAGTTATAGACATCTTGTTCACCTCGTTGTTAAGAACAACGTCATCATCACAGTCCTCCTCACTGTCTGTATCTCCTTCATACACTGTGACTTCCGGCAAAAGTTCATCCTCATCCTCATCGTCATCGTCATCGTCATCATCATCGTCATCTCCGATTAAGTACGGATTTGCATTAACGATGCTTAAGTCGGGGCAAATCATCAAATGAGTACTCAAAGAAACTTCTATTAGTGTCTCATGTTGCTTCGTGCTTGCTTTGTAATTGAAAAAAAAACAAAAAAAAAAAACGCATGAGTTAAGATAGTGAACCTTTTAGATATTTTCAACAAGCACCGGTCGAACGGGAAGGACAAAATAAGCCTTTCACGAGAGAGCTCAGACTTGGGTAGGCCATTCAAAATGAAGGCTTCCGAGACAATGAACAGACCAGCAGCTTTGGCTTGTTTACGGAATTCAGAAACTACCAATGGATGGCACATCTGATAACACATACATAAGTTGGTGTAATCTTAATGCATTTGATACTTTGGTTCAGACCACTTGAGATATATACAAGTATATAACACATGAGTTATGGGGAAAAAAAAAGATAGTGTAAGTTACCTTCAATGGGTCTAGTTTGTGAGATAAAACTGACTCCAAATGGTGTAAGCTGCGATCGAAAGCCAGGAACGTCCAGGATTGATCTCATTAGGAAGCATAGCACGTACAAGATTACCTACAGTCACAGAAAAAGTAACAAATTTAAGTCATTACTTGACATAATTGTGTATAACTCCAGAAGAATATATTCTTAAAGGAATAAAAAAGCAATAAGATGGTTCTAAACTTGGACTATATATACCTGGCATCCTGAATAAAAAACTTGATGTGCTTCAGGGCCAGCATCATCATTGCATGTTCTGCAATAATCCGCAGACTCGTCCACCAATCTAAGATTTCAGACACATGAGAATTAAACAATGTTACTACAAAGTGAAACTTGAAACAGATCGAGACAATCATCTTTTGTCAGTTTTTTTTAGCAGTCTCTTTCTACCTTTTTAACATGCTAGCCACAAAAGAAGCAGGCAAAAACTTTGCACGATACAAGTAGCTAGCTAGATAATCCACTGCATTCATCCTGTTTAGTAAAGGGAGAAAACAAAATCATGTACAAGTGGTGAGTCTGGTGACTAGAGAACAGAGCTTGATCATATGATGCAGAGAAAGGATAATATGAAACTCACCTAGTAAGTTGGTATTTGTTGCTGGAGAGAAATATGTCCAACAGCTTACTGGCAAATTTCACACCACAATTTTCAGGATCTAGTGAGCACGCATAGAACATCAGGAACTGCAGACGAAAGCAAAATGAGTTTAAGCCAAGAACATCTTATGCCAACAATGAAGTAAAGTGTTAGGAGCCTAAAATGACAAATTATACACTCTATATGTTGTTATAGATACGGTGCATATATACCTGTGAAGGTTTTGTGTTTTGCGTGTTCAGAATGAAGATCTCAAACGAATCGAACAGATATTCAAACACCTGCGCCAAAAACATGAAAAAACCCAACCTCAAAAGATGAATGCATCTACCACAAGGGAAATAAAAGATAAAGTTATGTTGATGAAGCACCATTTGGTGACATACCTCATCCAGACGACCAGCATCTTGACAGGCTTCAAGATGGTTAGAAGATAATTCCATTAAGTCGTCCAACAATTTAGAGACTACATTTCTCTTTTGATCTAGAGACCGCACTGGAAACTGAAAAAGAAAACTCAAAATTCATGAATGATGATGGCAGATAGCTCTACAGACTACAGGAAACCACAGACATAAATCCAGAAACTTTCAACCAAGTTTTTGGATTCAGCATAAACAGCAGATAAACACACTAAATCCTACCTCCTCTCCTTCATTCATAGAGCCTTCAACTGCAACGTCAAGTTCCATATTAAACATGGCTATACTGGAATCATCTTGGAGAATATCATTATCATTCCACCCAATCATCAACTACAAAGATGATCAAGCATATTACTCACTTACCACATTACTTAAGTGGCTATACGATACTTGTATGCAACTTTATTCGTGAAGCAAAACTCTGTCCACATACATCGAGATCTCGCAACCTCTCCATGATCACTTTAAAAATCACGTTGCCAACAACTTTTCCGATTGAGCTGTTCTCTAACTCGAACAAGCTCTTCACATATGGCACTACAACCTGAAACTGCAAGACAAGAAAATAGTTTGTCATATGGCTCTGTTACATTATTTTTTTATAACAGAATTAAAAAAACATACATGGTCTTTGGCGCATATGCTAGGCATTCTCTGGGCGAGGATGGGCAGTAATTTTGAGGGAGCAAGGGGGACTAAATAAGAAATCTTGTCAAGAGCTGCGTGCACCTGGGAAACAACTTCCCGCATCTTATCGTTGAGTTCGCGGGGTTGCGAACGTAAATTAGATATAAGCATATCCAAACAATATATCAGATACTTTCCATTAGTAGTGGCCTAGAGATATATGGAACAGAACAAAAAACACAAACTGTTAAGCTCCTTAATCAATATGGTTAATGACATGAGGGATAGGTTGGTGAGCTGTGTACCAGTGATACGATTAGGTCCAGGAATGCATACATTACATTTACATTAGATTTTTAATCCCAAATTCTCGTTCCAAGAATCTAGAGACAATAAAAATGTGACGCAAGGCAGAGGAATTAAAGTCAGGTATGTGTTTAATAAATAAAATAAACTTACAAGTTCAAGAAGCCGTTTATGGTGAACTTCATCTAAGCAAGCAACAGAGCGTGATAGAATTTTCAAGAGTGTCTGCAAAAGTGAATGAGAGAGTGAACATGTCTTGGTTAGCAAGTAACAACCGAAATAATAAAAAAGTTTGGATTGTCATATGAGGAAAAAGACGACACACCTCTCGCTGTGCCACAACATCGACATCATCAGACACTTCGATACCATCAGATTCCTTTTTAATGTACATTAACTGAACAAGCTGATCATATTGATCCGTATCCCCCTGGATTTAACAAAAGAATTTACTTTTAAAACAACACACACAGAGAACCAAAAACATATGTATATACAAAAGTGAAAGAAGAAACATTAATTTGTGCAAACGACGCCGTATGGTGTGGAGGGTTTAAGCTTGGTACACAACGTCGTCGTTTAAGTACGAAGGGTTTTAGTGATTTTCTTCTTCTTCTCCGATTCTCTTCTCTAGTAACTGAAGCGAGCTAAAGAATAAAAATGACAACTTTCATGGCTTCAAGACGATTCCGTCCACCTCTTCTACTCCATCGTTTGATAAACCCTAAACCCATTTCTTCTTCAAAGTCTCGATTTCCCAATCCACCGGATAATCAAAGTCGAAACTTTTCCGATTCCACTAGTGAAGTCACCTCAGAACTACAATATCCTCATACAACCTCTGCAACGGTCCACTCACCTTCGATTCCAATCCTAAATACTAAGATTCAATGCGACGATGATGTGGACGACGCTCGTGTAATCGAAGTGCTTCTAGGTCGTAGGAACGACCCTGTCTCTGCTCTTCAGTATTGCAATTGGGTCAAGCCTTTACCTCATCTTTACGAGGAAGGTGGAGATTTTTTCTGGGTACTCCTTCATATTTTGTTTACTTCTCCTCACACGCACGATCGCGCTAGCAATTTGCTCGTTATGTTCGTTTCTAGCAGCAAACCAACGGTGACTCCAAGCGTAATGGTTAACAATTTGGTTGATTCGTCTAAAAGGTTTGGTTTTGAAGAACTAAGTTCACGAGCTTTCAATTACTTGTTGAACGCTTATGTTAGAACTAGGCGAATGGACTATGTTGTGGATTGCTTTGATTTGATGGTGGAACGAAATGTGGTTCCTTTTGTGCCTTATGTGAACAACGTTTTAAGCTCTTTAGTTCGGAGTAATTTGATTGATGAGGCTAAGGAGGTTTATAATAAGATGGTTTTGATTGGTGTTGGTGGTGATAATGTTACCACTCAGCTTTTGATGCGAGCTAGTTTGAGAGAGCGAAAGCCTAAAGAGGCTGTGAGGATTTTTAGGAGAGTGATGAGTAGAGGAGCAGAACCAGATGGTTTGTTGTATAGTTTTGCTGTTCAAGCTGCTTGTAAGATGTCTGATTTGGTTTTGGCGATGGATTTGTTGAGAGAAATGAGGGAGAAGTTAGGTGTCCCTGCCTCTCAGGAAACGTATACTAGTGTGATTGTGGCTTGTGTGAAGGAAGGTAAGATGGAGGAGGCGGTGAGGGTTGAGGATGAGATGGTTGGTTTTGGGATACCGATGAGTGTTATTGCTGCAACGAGTTTGATTACTAGATATTGCAAGGGGAATGAGTTAGGTAAGGCTTTGGAATTTTTTAATAGAGTGGAGGAGGGAGGGCTAGCTCCAGACAAAGTTATGTTTTCGGTTATGATTGAATGGTTTTGTAAGACTATGGATATGGAAAATTCTGTTGAGATTTACAAACGGATGAAATCTGTAGGGATTTCTCCTTCATCTGTTTTTGTCCACACAATGATCCAAGGGTTTTTGAAAGCCGAGTAACCAGAAGCAGCGCTAGAGATTTTCAGTGACAGTTTTGAAACCTGGATTGCGCACGGTTTCATGTGTAACAAGATTTTTCTATTGTTATGCAAGCAAGGTAAGGTTGATGCTGCGACGAGCTTCTTGAGGATGATGGAAGATAAAGGGATTGATCCGAATGTTGTTTTTTACGATAACTTGATGCTTGCTCATTGCAGAATGACAAACATGGATTTGGCTTCTTCAATATTTTCAGAGATGCTGGAAAAGGGTTTAAAGCCGAATAACTTCACTTACTCCATCTTGATTGATGGATTTTTCAAGAATCAAGATGAACAGAATGCTTGGGATGTCATCAGTCAGATGAATGCTTCCAATTTCGAAGCTAACGAAGTCGTATATAATACGTTGATCAATGGTTTGTGCAAAGTTGGTCAGACATCTAAAGCAAAAGAGATGTTGCAAAGTTTTATCAAAGAAGAGCGATGTTCAAGGAGTTGCACGAGTTACAATAGCATCATAGATGGATTTGTCAAAGAAGGTGAAACCGATTCTGCTGTTGAAACGTACAGAGAGATGAGTGGAAACGGTATATCCCCAAATGTTGTAACCTTCACCAGCTTGATCAATGGATTCTGCAAAAGTAATAGAATGGATCTGGCTCTTGAAATGATACACGAAATGAAAAGCAAGGATTTGAAACTTGATATTACAGCCTACGGTGCACTAATAGACGGGTTCTGTAAAAAGCATGACATGAAAACGGCTTATACTCTCTTCTCTGAACTCATGAGACTAGGATTGATACCAAATGTGTCTGTCTACAATAGTTTGATTTCAGGATTCCGTAATCTGGGAAAGATGGATGCAGCGATTGACCTGTACAAGAAAATGGTGAATGATGGGATCAGTTGTGATCTGTTTACATATACAACGCTGATTGATGGGTTGTTAAAAGGCGAAAATCTAATCGCGGCATCTGATTTGTACTCAGAGTTAGTTGCTTTGGGGATTGTCCCTGATGAAATCTTGCAAATGGTACTTGTCAATGGTCTTAGTAAGAAGGGACAGTTTGTGAGAGCAAGCAAGATGTTAGAGGAGATGAAGAATGAAGATGTGACTCCAAATGTGTTAATTTACAGCACTGTTATTGCAGGACATCATAGAGAAGGCAATCTCAATGAGGCTTTTAGACTTCATGAAGAGATGCTTGAGAAAGGTTTAGTACATGATGATACTGTATTGAATTTACTCGTGAGTGGAAAAGTTGAGAAACCTCTTGCTGCAGAAGATTAATAATATATTGGCTTCTCCCTGAGACGAGAGATCTAGCTACTAAAAATACTTTTGATCGTTGGAAGACATACAAGATCTTCATAACTCTTTTGGGTAAACTGCTGTAAGGGAGCAGGATTTTGTCGTGCTATTAAGTGAAGCGAATGCAGGAATATGCTTACAGGTGGCTTCAAGTTGATCAAGGTCTTCCAGTGTTAACAGTGTAGCAAGTCAAAGCAAAAGCGTTATTTAAATTGCTGTCGTGCATTTGATCAAGTTCTCCATTTAAATCTTCCTCAAGCAGTTAACCGACTGTAATTCACAAACATGTTTCTTTACAGTGTCTTGTGTAAATATATATAAAATCAGTTATGAAGATTTTGATACTATTTCACTATCCTTTGATCAACTACATACTTCAGGTGCATCATACACTGGGTTACTAACTGTTGATGTAAGCCTAGGGTGCAGCAGAGAGGACTACATGACAAACAAAATTTAACAAATCACAGAAAAGTCTATTATCTGTGAATAACAAAAGTCACCAATTTTCAGAAGTGGATGGGGACTATCATCCAGGAAGATGTTCAGAAGGTTGAGATTGCTACGGTTTACATTCTGCGACAAAAATGGAAACAAGGTAACCACATGATTGACAAACAAAACATGTAATGGATTAGTATTTCTCAGCCTTACCATATCGTGGCAATTGCTAACACATGACACAAGCTGCAGGAAGAAAAATCTCGCCTGAAGAAAAAAGGATTAAAAAGAATCTCAAATGCAGACCATAATTTGAAAGACAATTTGCGCTTACCAGACTCTCAGAATGTCAGCGTAAAAAGTTGAAGTTGGCAACGAGCAAGATATTATGTGGCAATGACAAGATGGGTAGGGGTTAACATCACCTGTGAAATCCATAAAACCCACGAGATAATTATATAATCAACTAGAAAGAATAAATTTCATCCAAGCAAGAACACCAACCTCCTTCAACCGGTTGATATTCATATGGCCGAGTAATTGGTGATTTATGATCTCTTTTGCCAAGTTGTCACCAATCTACATAAATAAATAAAAAGCATCAATTAACAATTTGCTAAACATCTCTGAAGTAAACTAATGCAACCAGCTAAAGTAAAATTCACACTTATCCGTTTTGTTTCTAATTTTGCTAATTGCAGACAACAAAGGAACTTGAAATATATCGAAACAATCATTACCTTGCGTCAGTTTTTCACAGCAGTGTCTTTCTATCTTTTTAACATGCTAACCACAAAAGGAGCAGACAAAGTAGCTAGCTTAGATAATCCACTGCACTCCTCCTGTTTAGTAAGGGAAAAAATAAAACCATGTAGGTAAGTCTGGTGACAACAGAGCTTGATATCATGCAGAGAAAATTTTACCATGAAAGGATAAGATGAAGCTCACCTAGTGTCTTGAGTTTTGTTGCTAGAATATATGTCCAATAGCTTCCTGAAAAATTTCACACCACAATTTTCAGGATCAAGTGAGCACGCATAGTATATCAGGAACTGCAGACGAAAGCGAAATGAATCTAAGCCAACAAATGAAGTAAAATAGTTAGGAGCATGAAGAATTATACAGTATGTATTAATTGTGATAGATACGGTGCATACCTGTAAAACTTTTGATTTGTGCGTGTTCAGATACTTTCCACTAGTATAGTAGTGGCCTAGAGATGGAAAAGAACAAAACCACAAACTGTTAAGCTCCTTAAAGCAGATCATATATATTGTGCTAGTTGCCTAGCAGTGTACCAGTGAAATGATTAGGTCCAGCAATGCATATATTACATTAGGTTTGTAATCTCAAATCTTCATTCCAAAAATCTGTAGACAATAAAAGTGATGAAAGTCAGAGGAAGGTATGTGTGAATTCAACAGTACGTAAGCTCGTGCAATATAAAAAAACACTTACATGAGGGAGAAGCTTTTCATGGTGAACTTAAGAAAGCAGCAGAGCATGATAGAATTTTGAAGAGTGTTTGCAAAAAGAATGAGAATGAAGATGTCTCAGCCACAACATGGTCATCAGATTACCTTCAAGAAGCATTTCAAACTTAAAAGCACATAAACAGTTACATACTTATTAAAGAAACAATGTTAAGACCATATGTAAACAAGACATTCCAAAATCAAACAAGTAGAAGTGAGAGATTGGGAATTACTTACAGCGCATAAGTGTTGTCCACAGTTCTAGGATAACTTCCCACAAGCTGGCATTGACTAGCTCAACATCTGAAAAAGGATGATTGGATGAGGATAAATCAATAACAGAAGAAGGAAATGAAAGGAAAGATATGTTGATGAAGCAAAATTTAGTGACATACCTCATCTAGACGCCCAACATTGTGAACAGGATTCATGATGCGCAAAACATAGGACCATTAAAGTGTCCAACAACTCAGAGACTACATTTTAGCTGAATCATTTTTGTTTAGATAACCGCAATGGAAACTGCAAAAGACAAATAAGATTTATGAATGATGGCGGGCAGTTAGGGAAATTAATTTGTGATTGTTTATATACTAGGATTTCATCCGCAGTACACGGCGGGACTAAATTATAAATTATTGTATTTTAAATAATAATTTTTAATTTATTTAATTTTCAATTAATTAAATTTTGTCTAATTAATTTAGAATTTTTGTCGTTCTTCTTACTTTTATAAAGTTTATAACCTAATTACATTAAATTTATTATTAGATATAATACAAAATTCTATATTTGTTTTGTTCTCTAGAATTAAACAATTAAATAGAAGCATATGCTTATATAGTAATGTTAGTATATATTTTTATATGTCTTTAATTTTTTTTTGAATATTAAGAATGTGTTATATTTTGTAGTACATATACTAAATAATTTATAAGTTAATTTTTAAAACTATGATTACAAATCTATAGTATATATGAGATAAACAAATAGTTTTAGTTTTGGAAATTTATTTAGGATGAGAAATCTTGTTTTCAAAAACAGAAACTTAATATTAATTAATTAAATGAAAACAAATTAATAATTAATGTCAATGACATGCTTGTAAATATGTATGAACTTCAGGATTTATTTCATAAATGTCTCCAAAAATGTATATATAGTTGAAAGCAAATTAGTTATTTTTTTGGTTCTTTGAAATGTTGAATAAATATTAAGAAAAAAATAAGCAAAACATATGTAAAATAAGCAAAACATATGAAAAAATAAGCAAAATATATGAACAAACCATAAGTAAAATATTTGTAAGTGTTTTTATAACACATAAAATAGACTTTTGTTGTCACATTAGCATTTTGTTACTTCATTAAAAATATATTTTCGTATAAAACTTTAATACAAGTTCTCAACTCTTAAGTGATTTTTCATTTTATTTTCAAACATCTAATATGTTATATAATACTCTATTAATACAAATAAAAGATTAAAAAATATGAAATAAGAAGAATTAATGACAAACTAAATATCATTGATTTTTAATATACGTGAAGACGAAGAAGGTGTTGATGAAAAACTCGGTAACCACAATTGAGAATGTTGCTGCTACGCATTCTATTGAAGACTAATCCTACGCATCGCTTGGAATTGCAATTGGTGTATGTTCGGTCCTCTTCTTCTGTCTCATTCTTTGGACAGTCAGAAGATCGTCTCCTGATGTAGATATTGAAGCTGGTGGTGCTTCTGCTGAGTTTGCTTCTGAAGACGACGACAATGCATCTACGGAGGCTATCTTCGGATCTTCACGGGAGCATTCTGAAGACGAAGAACTCCAAGTTCTTGAACTCCCACTTCCTATTGTCCCAATACTTCCCCAAGACTTCCCATTCCCATATAATAGGGAATGTGGGATTTGTTTTGGGGAATTCGACCCCGAGGATGATCCTCTAGCCAACATCGCTTGCCTGCATGCCTTTCACCTCGCGTGTCTGAGTTGGCTAGCGGATGCCCTTATTTAGACGTGTATTGTAGTTATAAATTAACTTTCTTAGGACCTTTATTGCATAGTCTTACAAGCTTTGGTTTTTCCATTGGAGTTACTAATTAGTTAAATTAATATATTTTATTTTGGCATATGAAATAATGAGTTAAACTAACACTTAATTAACTTAAAAATACTACTATTGAGTTAAATTTAGGAAGTGTTATTGGATTCTAACTTATATAAAATTTTGATGACTTCAATAAAATCATAAAAAGTAAATAAGTGAAAGATTTTGAAGAATTGCTAGAGAGTTTTCAATAATCTTGGAAAAATAATTTTCTACAATCTTGTAGCTAGAATCCAATAACACCAAATTTATTTAGATTTGAAATGAACTTTTAGAAATTACAAAACTAATAACACCAAATAGTTTAACAAATTCTATATAACATTTAAAATCATTAAAACTCTATAAATCACAAACTGATAATATCCCCTAAACAGTTCATTGGGCAAAGGATAAATTTGGAATAATGAAGGAAACTGTTAGAATTATAAAATACACTGACAAAAAAAAAAAAAAAAAAAAAAAATACGTAAGTCTACATAAAAAATAACGGAGTCTCTTTAGCATGAAATAATCTCGTCTTGATCCATCCTGAGCATCATATCAACCGTAAAAAAAAAAAAATTATATATTTCTGATGAATTTTTTTTGCTGGGAAAATAGTTTCGGTTAAACTAATCAATCACTTGGGGTTGTTCTTTTGGTTTTCTTCTTTCATGTTATAAAAATTGATACTTTTATGGTTTAAACTTAGCTTTATTCCTTGGCGAATTGATTCTTTCTCTTCTAATATTAGTTGTAAGAAGATTTGCTCAGCTTGAGAGAGAGAGAGAGAGAGAGATCGAGTACGGAGCTTGTTCTGATCGTGTGAGTTGTTCTCTGTCTCTCTTTGTCGTCCCTTTTTGATTGTTACGGAATTTGTTAAATTGAGAGTTTCAACTGATTGGGTATTTTGCTGTTTCTTTGTAGTGTAAGTAACCATCTTTTTAGAACATTGGGCTTTTGTTGACATGGTTTAAAGCAATTCCTCTGTTTGCCTTAGAATTCTGATCCGAAGCAAAAGGCAGGTAAACGATTTTCTTATTTGTGGAATGAGATTGATGTGCTTGTTTGATTTCGCGAAAATTTTCTCCATGTGGCTGTTGAATTGTGTGATACGAAGCTATACTTAAAAACGCAAATGATGCTTTTGATTTGGTTTCCTTGTTTGATTTTGATTTGCAATGTTCGTTGTAGCGTTTGATATGTTTGATGTGATGATTTAGAAGCTAAGCCTAACTTTTGATATGTTTGTTAGTGACTTGAGAAAGTAACACTAGTCTCTTGGATTAGTTTGTTAGTGACTTTGTTTTGAATCTGCGTTTGATCGGTTTTAGTATATTGTTTTGGACCTTTGGTGGTTTTATTTAGCATTCTTTTTATTCAGATCAACACTTTAATAGATTATATTATGCAACCGTCAGTGGTTGATGTGTTTATAGAATGAGAACCGTTCTGGGATCGCTCTCTGTAATGTTCATATTGTTAGCACCTGTTTGATTTATCTTTAGGATTCGTTCCTGACCATTGTTCCTAGAATTTGGATGCAGCATCCATTTTGAACCCAAATCTTTGCAATATATATACCTGATTTTACTTCTTCTTTGTGTAGTAGCCCCTTCAGTTTGGTCTTTCTTGATCTTTACATATTCTTTTTTTAGACGCTCCAAATCAATTTCTGGTTATAGCAGAAAGATAAAAGAAAAAACTAACCAACTCATTTACCTTGTTTCAATTCTCAGTGATTTTGCAGTGGTTTCTCTCAGTATGGAAGAAGCCCATTCAGTGAATAGTCCGAGACGAGTATTAAGCTTCTCCAAGAGAAAGAAGCAAAAGCCCGGTTTCAGGGATTCAGACAGCAGAAGGTCATTTCCCTTCAAAGCATCACAAGTTCATCATGGACCCAAACCCTCAGAGGTGTATGGTTTTGTAGGTTCCATTTCGACTGTTGTTGCCACTGTCATCTTCTTGATATGGGCTTATGTACCAGATAAACTCTTGGAGTCTATAGGTATCCATTACTACCCAAGCAGGTACTGGGTACTCGCTATGCCAACGTATTTGATGGTCACTCTGATGCTTACTTTGGCCTTCTACATTGGTCTCAACTTCATCGCTACTCCACCTCCAACCTCTCTCAATACCTTGTTTGGTGAGCTCCCCTCTTTTAGATTACTTTCATCTAATGTTGTCCTCTCTGTTCCAATAGCTAGCTAGAATGTTTCAAATGTTGTATGTGCAGGGGAGTGGTTTTTTTTTGGAGTTTTCTTGCTTTGATGATATTGTGTGTTTGGTATGGCAGATGAGTACAGTAGAGAACCTGGGGAACTCGATCCTAGGATGGAAGAAGGTGAAGACAGGCCTATAGATCCAATTTCTGACATTGATATTTCAAGAATCAATGATCTCATGTTCAATTCAAAGTGATGTCAAGTGATGGCTATGTAATCAGCAGCTGAGTAAAGCTGAGGCCTCAAGTTCTTGCGCCCGTGTTACATAAAAGTTGGAGAATAAACAATCCAAACAAAACAGAAGTTTCTTTGTCGAGTATTCTCCACGTAAAACTCTAGATCACAAAAGCTAAAGAAAAACGCAGATTACAAAGCTATTGTATTAATAATCCCAATAGCTAATAATACTGACCCCAGATGCAAGTCTTGAAGAACTGTAGTACACTAACCGACAATCATTAATTTCGTATATTACTAATCTCTTAACAATGGCTTAAACCTTTACTAAACCACAGCTACTCTAAGACAAGAGAGAGACACAGTGATGAACAAAGGGAAACACCATTGAGCACTAGAAGAGTCCATTTAATTTCAAAAGCAAAAAAAAAACAAAAAAAAGTCTTTTGAAATAACTTACTAATGATAATTCTAAAAATATTTTAGTGTATATAATCATAAGTATCCCGCTTATAACTCCAACAGACTTTAGGGGTACAATAAACAAGCCGAGCTGATGGTGAAATCCTAGGCATAGCTTCTAACTCCATTTGACACTCTTTGAGATCGCATGTTTCTAAGAAGGACATCTCCACTGTCTTTAAACATTTTGAGTTAGCGAGAATGTATTTCATTAGTTGTTTCTCATCTTCTTTTCCTTGATACTGTATCCACTGAACAATCTCTAGATGAGACGATAAGCATTGGGGAATAGTACTCGGCTGGTTCCAGGAACATGGGAGAGACTCCTGATACACCATTACAGTATTTACTTTTTTTTTTAATATACATTTATTAAAATTCATCAAAACTAGATGTGCATATATGTGAAGGGATGATGGCACTTACAATGGCCTGGACGGCAAGAGTTTTCAGTTTAGAAAATTTCTGAAGCAAACACAGAAGTGGTTCCAACCAATATAATGAAAATGCTGCATTGAAGACAAAATCTGTGACCCTAGGGAATTCAATGGTTTTCAAACACGCAACCTGCAATAAAACAAACAAACAAACAAAAAGATTGGTTGACCAAGCAAGCAACAAGGAACAGAGGAGGAGATCGAGCCTGAGGGTATATACCATTGATTCGGTAAAAAACAAGTTGAGACGTATGGCAGAAGAAAGACATCTCAGAAACTTTTCAGCATCATTGTTAACAATCAAGGTGGTGGCTGCGGTATCAAGGCAAATAAAATTATTCATCAAACTAAGAGAGTCTCTCCGCCTATCGTCAGAGACTTCTAAGAATTTTAATCCAGGGCAATCTATCACCAACGACCCAGTGAGATAGTCGTCCTCTTCCTCTTCCTCTTCCTCTTCCTCTTCCTCTTCGGTCAGATAAGTAAAACTTTTCAACGAAGGCACTTTCACGGTAAAGTTTTTCAAGTTGTCATCTTTACCAGGTCGTCTAACCACCAGTTGTTTGAGAACAGGGGAACTTGATAAAAGCCTAGCAAGAGATTCTTCGTCTTTGTAGACCACATAGGCAAGTTTCAGATATGAGAGAGATGGTAAGTTAGCCGGGAAAGAAACGTCCACTAGAATCTGGTTTGATAGAGTTAAAGAAACGAGGGAGTCGCATGTGTAAAGGCTCTGAGGTAAGCTTGTGGGCTCTCCTGTCGTCAAGAGGAGATTGAAATCTAACTTTTTCACACCGTGGTTAACAGCCTTGTCAACCCACTTTCTGACATCTACGTCGTCAACAGGAGGACATTGTGGACCCAGTTCGACAACAAGGCTAACTAGTTTCGGTGCCTTATGGTGTTGCAGTGACTTGTCAACAAACCACACAAAGCTCTCGCTCCCTTGGTCGTCGTGTTTGAAGGCGAGTTCAGGGAGCATCTTCCAAACGCAACGCCATCTTTTAGACAAGATACCAGTGGCCACTGCATCTTTCGTCGGGATGAGGAGTAAGATCCGCAACAGCAAATCGTCGGGCAAATCACAAATTCTCTCAATCCTCAACAAACCCATAGTTGTGCTGTGCCCAATTGAAACAAAAACCCTATTAATTCCCTCTCTGGAAACAAACAAAAACCCTAATCTGTTCCGGGATTAAACTAACTAAGAGGTAACTAGAAACAACTTACCGCAAGCTTGAAATTAGAGACGACTAAATGATGATGATGATGATGACAGAGGACGAATGATAAACCCTGAACCCCCCCCCCCCCAACAAGTCACACTCGGAGATTTTTGGATTGAAGAAGAAGAATATGTTTTTTTTTTTTAGGAATAATAAAGTCCCAAAATAAAATAATTTTTAGTAAAATAAACATTTTTGATTATTTACTTTTATTTGAATAACTTCTAAAAATCTAGACAAATCATATCATTACACGTAAGTGTGTGGAGTTTATTTTGATGACTCACGGACATAACCCTCTCTCTCACAGAGAGGCACTTGAGTTTCAATTTTGTTATTATACCAATCACATTACTAGTACTCTCATTCTCATTTTAAAAATGTGACTATCTTGATTTAGTGGTTTTTGAACCTAACTAGACTCTCTTCTTGATCTTCTTTCTGGCTTCATCCTGTGGTTTACCGCCTTCTCTATGCAGACACCGAACCCGTATCAGTATCCCATTGGCAAGAAACGGATGCAACCACTGGTTTGTATCATCATCCTCTTTAAGACTGACTATATATGCTCATTTATTTGTCTTCCATTAGTATATTTCTATTATATGTTATGTTTATTGAATCAGCTTAAGCAAGCTTGCCTAGTTGTTTTGTGCTATTGATTTCTCTATGCAACTGTTAAAAACTACGGCTAAGTCTACAAAGTTTTTCCTATTTCTTCAGTATGTGCATTCTTGCTTCAAATTCTCTCAGGGAATTCTAGTCTTTGCATCAGTGATGGCAACACTTGGGTTGCAGATTATCTTGGAATCTCTTCGCACAATGTTATCCAGCGTATGTCTGATACTTGATCACCTAGCTTTGGTCTATAGCTTTTAGAGTAAATACATTATTCATGAAAATCTCTTTCATACAGCACAAGGAGTTCAGCCTAACAAAAGAGCAAGAGAGTTGGGTGGTTGGGATCATGCTTTCTGTTACATTGGTCAAACTGCTTCTGGTCCTTTACTGCAGATCCTTCACTAACGAGATCGTCAAAGCTTATGCTCAAGATCACTTCTTCGACGTCATCACAAACATCATTGGACTCATTGCAGTAATCCTCGCCAGTTACATTGATGATTGGATCGATCCAGTGGGAGCTATCATTGTAAGTGTCCACATCTATAAAAACAGAATCAAGTCTTTTTATCATCCTTGCTGAAAATTGTCTCTTAATTCACCACGCAGCTTGCAATATACACGATACGAACATGGTCAATGACGGTATTGGAGAACGTGAACTCTCTTGTTGGGAAATCAGCAAGACCAGAGTATCTGCAGTGAGGGCTTACACATTTGGATCTCATTATTTTGTGGAGGTTGACATTGTTCTTCCTTCTGACATGCCTCTGCAAGTGGCTCACGACATTGGAGAATCGCTGCAAGAGAAGCTCGAGCTGCTAGAGGAGATCGAAAGGGCTTTTGTGCATCTTGATTATGAGTACACTCACAAACCTGAGCACGCTAGTAGATCCCACAGTTAGTTAGCTGTTTATCTTTTCAAGATGTCTACGTTTCCAAATCTTTTGACAACTTAAAAATCTCCAGTGTATTGTTTAGTAGACAATTGTGAGATAAAAAGGAATGATTTTTGTAACTAGCTACTTGCGTGTTTCATTTCATTTAGCAACAAGATGCTTTCCCCTACTCACGCACACATATGTTAAATGTACTAGTCTCAAGCAGATGACGTTACTGAAACCATCCATATTCACTACAACTTATAAAAAGTCTTAAATCCAAAGTCATATTGGTTTGACTTTGACGTAATAGAAAAAGTTGTTGTAGATTTTGTCCCACATCGGAAAGGTGAGGCGTGTGAGTGCTGTGAAGACTAGTATAAAGTATTGAGAGTGACCGACTAGTGAAAATTGCCTTAAACTAATGAGTAAGGAAAACAAAGCGAACGGTGAGAGCCGGTCGCAGCGCCTAATTAAATCGTTAAAAAATGGCGCAAGAATTTATGGAAGGGTAAATAGGCTGGTGCGAGTGTTGACGCTGCTTACTTTTGCAGAACTCACTTGTGCGGGCCTCCCCCATCCCTCAATACTCCCTTAGTTCTTAAACCTTTGTTTTAAACTAATTAATCATCTCATTAATATACACTAGGGATTTGTTAGTTTTGTTTTTATTTGTTGTTGATTGTTTTACATAGGGCTGGGCAAAATAACCGATAACCAAATAACCGACCGAAACCGAACCGAAAAAAACTAAACCGAACCGAACCGAAATTCTTCAAATACCCGAATGGTTAGTAAAAATCTATATCCAAACTAACCGAAACCGAACCGAACCGAACCGACAATTAAATGGTTAACCGAAATATCCGAAAACCTAGAAGATATCAAATATTATATACTTAATATTATGCAAAACTATAAAATAAACTTAAAATATAAATTATTTCTAGATTCAAAACAATTAAATATTTTAAATAATCAATATATGTAAATGTTATTATTTTGAATTTACAAAGTTAAATACTATTTTGTAAAATTGAATCAATATTTTTCCCTTTTTTGTATTTTTGTTATTGTATATTTGGTTAATTTTGGTTATATTCGGTTAGTTTTGGTTATATTTGGTTTATTTGGTTAATGTTAATATAATTTATGTTAGTTATGGTTATTTATTTAAATAACCAAACCGAAACCAAACCGAAAGAAACCGAACCGAACTAAACCGAAATTTCATAAATATCCAAATGGTTACTATATTACTATATCCAAAATAACCGAAACCGAATACAACCGAACCGAAACCGAATGGTTAACCGAATGCCCAGGCCTAGTTTTACATCTGAATATTTGTCTTCGTGAACGTATTACTTAAAACTGTCTATCATAATTTTATTGACTTCATAATATTTAATGACTGAAACGTATAATAATGATCTTGCACATCATATTCAAATTGTTATATGGTTCGGTGTGGTTAATTCTCTCAAACCAAAGGCATAATTTATTGTTTTATTGTGATGGCATCGAAAACATACATGCGTATGATAACTCATCGTTTCATATGTTTGCATAGCTTCTTTGGACTTTGGGTCTGGAAAATTATTTGTTTTCTCTTTGATTCATGATGCTTATTTACTGGATCATCATCGGTTATTGTTTTACCGAAAACATGTTTTTGATTATTTGGGTTTATTGGTTATTAAGTTTGGTTTAGTATATCATTGGTTTGACAAAGAGTGTGTCTTTTGTTTGAAGGAGTAATTTATATTTCATAGTGATGTAAACATCAATCGACGTTTTCGCCTCCGTCTCCAAAATCACGCGAGATAAGTATTATCAATTACCAAACCAAACTATGAAACTAATAATAATAACTATCGATTGTTGCCTATTAAAGTAGATCTCGTATCTTATAATACCGAGATATATAAGACTTTTACCTTATTTCTTACTCGGTTGTTTAGATACTGTACCATTGATCTCGTATCTTCTTTTACCCATCTCTTTCTCCGACGTCAATTCCCAATTCTTTGTCTGTATATAAAAATTTATTACGAATATAGAAAATTTAAAATGTTTAAAATATTATACAATATGGTTATATAGTAGATTAGTTATAAAAAACATGTTAAAATTAATAAAATATCATTAAATTTGCGTTAATACGGGTTAAATTCTTATTTTATTATTTTTTAACATTATTAATATTAGAATATCTAACATAGAAAATCAAGTTGATTTAATTAAGATTGTGTAAAATAATTAAATCATTAGGAATAATGTGACTTAATCATAGTGTGTGAATGACTTATTATGTATTTAGATTTTTTATTTTTTTTTTGTTATAATAATTAAAAATCAAAATAAAATCTCAACCTTAAACAAAACAAACTAAATATAACAAACAAATGGTCATAAAGTATATTGCGGGTTAAAAATTTAATATAAACATTTAGCTTTACAAACAGTCAAAAAATTTAGTTATTCCTCTATTTACAAAACATTCAATATTTAACAAACAAATACAACATAAAAAATAAATAATAATAAAAATATTTGCACGCGGTATACCGCATGTTAAAATCTAGTTCTATATAAATATAAATTGTAGGTGTGATTGTTTATATATGGAATCACATTAGTTATTTTTTTGGTTCTTTGAAATGTTGAATAAATATTAAGAAAAAAATAAGCAAAACATATGTAAAATAAGCAAAACATATGAAAAAATAAGCAAAATATATGAACAAACCATAAGTAAAATATTTGTAAGTGTTTTTATAACACATAAAATAGACTTTTGTTGTCACATTAGCATTTTGTTACTTCATTAAAAATATATTTTCGTATAAAACTTTAATACAAGTTCTCAACTCTTAAGTGATTTTTCATTTTATTTTCAAACATCTAATATGTTATATAATACTCTATTAATACAAATAAAAGATTAAAAAATATGAAATAAGAAGAATTAATAACAAACTACATATCACTGATTTTTAATATAAGTGAAGATGAAGAAGGTGTTGATGAAAATCTCGGTAACCACAATTGATAATGTTTCTGCTACGCATTCCGTTGAAGACTAATCCTACGCATCGTTTGGAATTGCAATCGGTGTATGTCCCGTTCTCTTCTTCTGTCTCATTCTTTGGACAGTCAGAAGATCGTCTCCTGATGTAGATATTGAAGCTGGTGGTGCTTCTGCTGAGTTTGCTTCTGAAGACGACGGAGATGACGATAATGCATCTACGGAGGCTCTCTTCGGATCTTCACGGGAGCATTCTGAAGACGAAGAACTCGAAGTTCCTGAACTCCCACTTCCTATTGTCCCAATACTTCCCCAAGACTTCCCATTCCCATACAATAGGGAATGTGGGATTTGTTTTGGGGAATTCGACCCCAAGGGTGATCCTCTAGCCAACATCGCTTGCTTGCATGTCTTTCTCCTCGCATGTCTGAGTTGGCTAGCAGATGTCCTTTATGTAGACGTGTATTTTAGTTATAAATTAACTTTCTTAGGACCTTTATTGCATAGTGTTACAAGCTTTGGTTTTTTCGTTGGAGTTAGTAAGTTAAATCAATATATTTTATTTTGGCATATGAAATAATGAGTTAAACTAACACTTAATTAAACTTTAAAATACTACTATTGAGTTAAATTTAGGAAGTGTTATTGGATTCTAACTTATATAAAATTTTGATGACTTCAATAAAATCATAGAAAGTAAATAAGTGAAAGATTTTGAAGAATTGCTAGAAAGTTTTCTATAATCTTGGAAAAATAATTTTTTACAATCTTGTAGAATCCAATAACACCAAATTTATTTAGATTTTAAATGAACTTTTAGAAATTACAAAACTAATAACACCAAATAGTTTAACAAATTTTACATAATATTTAAAATCATTAAAACTCTATAAATCACAGACCAATAACATCCCCTAAACAGTTCATTGGCCAAAGGATAAATTTGGAATAATAAGTCTACTAAGATTACCCATCTTGGGCCCAACAAGTACTGCCTTTCTTTCATTATGCACTCCAAGTGTTCGTCTTTTTGCCTAAGTCACGAGTACGGAACGGAGCTTTGTACTGATCGTGGTGAGTTTGTTCTATGTCTCTTTTGTCGTCTTTTGTCGTCCCTTTTTGATTGTTACGGAATTTGTTAAATTGAGAGTTTCAACTGATTGGGTATTTTGCTGTTTTTCTCTGTAAAGTAACCATCTTTTTAGAACATTGGGCTTTGGTTGACATGGTTTGAAGCAATTTTCCTCTGTTTGCAATTTCTTCTGCGATCGCTCTCTTGCCTTTTCAGTGATGCTCCTCCTCTGTTTGCAATTTTGCTTCTTCTTCTTCTTCTTCTTCTTCTTCTTCTTCTTCTTCTCCTTGTTGAATTTTGTATCTTTATCTGTTGAATACTACAATTACTTCTTCTGTATAACTTTTGTTTTCTTAATCATCATTTTTCAGATTATAGAAATCCGATTTGTTCATCACAGTCATCGTTGATTCGGGTACTAATTTCGTTTTTTTTTGTTTTTTGGGTACTGTTTTGTGATTGATTCGTATTTAGTTTCTGCTATGGAAGCTTAATTAAGATTTTAACTTGGGTGATGTTTTTTTTATTGGAATTAGTTGAACAATGAACATGAAGCAGAGTTGTTGAAAGGTATGAGATTAATCGTACTATGGAGTTGGAGTTGGAGTTGGAGTTTGAATCAAGGTATGAGATTAATCGTACTGCAGAGTTCATTATCAGCAAAAGCTTCACCAGAATTGCTTTACAGGTACGTAATGAATGAAGTCTAGTTTCTGAATGAACTTTGGTTTTTGTTTCTTTGCTAACATTGTTAAATTTAATGTATATGGGGATGATAAAAGCTTACTTTTTTAACTTTTTTTTTAATAGTTTCCGGATGAGTTGTTGAAGGATTCAACTAAGGTGGGGAGTGCTCTTAAGAGCAAAACTCGTTTGCTTACTGACAGAGAAGTCAGGTTCTTTGTTATGGCGGACACAACGTACGGTAGTTGCTGCATTGATGAAGTTGGAGCTTTGCATTTTGACGCAGACTGTGTTGTTCATTACGGTCAAACATGTCTAAGCCCGTGAGTCAAATTGACCCTGTTCTTGACTTCCCTTCCCTTCCCTTCCCTTCCCTTGTTGAAACAATGTCTTTACTGTGACTGTTTATGGTTTTTTTTTGCAGGACATCGGTTCTTCCAGCATTCTTCGTTTTCGGGAAAGCTTCGATAAACGTCTCAAGCTGCGTTAAGCATCTGATCGATTATTCGTCTAAGAGCGATAAGCCTATTATGGTATGTGAAGCTAGTTTATCTTTATTATTATGAAATAGTGATAAAGTGCTCTGTTTTCTCAATCTTTGAACTTTTTTTGTTTTCAGATTCTTTATGGACTAGAATACGCCCATATGATTCCGCATATCCGAGAAGAATTAGGATTAGTGTCAAAGACTGAATCTCTTCAGTTGAAGTTCTCTGTAGCCAATGTCTTGTGTTCATTTATTAGTCCATCCAAAGACCCTAGAGAATCCATGGAGCATCCGAGACCATATAGTGATAGCTCATCTAGAAACTATAGACTGGGAGGGCTAACTTGGGACTTGCCAGAAGGAAGCAAAATCGAGGACTATCTAGTTTTCTGGATCGGTTCTGACAGTTCAGCTTTCGCCAATGTAGTACTGACCTTCAATGGTTGTGACATAGGTATATAAATATATGGCTTTATCCATGAAAATTTCTTGATCTAGTTCTTGGTTATGTCAAACGTTTGAGTAGCTTATTTTCTTGGTTATGTTTTTTTTGTTTGTTAATCTTAGTCAGATATGATGCTGAAGAAGATTCTTTGGTGACGGAATTTTATCAACAAAGAAGGATACTTAAGCGACGGTATACTCACTTGTTTCAAGCAGACATCATAATACATCACAAAAATATCAAAATCCGTCAATTCTTATAATCTTTTCTTTATCATCTCTGTGGATTTGTATTTCTAGTCCTCACTCAAGAGTTATGTTTTCCAGATATTACTTGGTGGAAAAAGCCAAGGATGCGAATATTGTAGGTATTTTGGTAGGGACTCTTGGTGTTGGTAAGTTCCCATTCTTATGCATTTGTGATGTCAAGGTTGATAAGTTTTTCATTGAATGTCTAATAATATCACATGGCATTGGATGCAGCTGGTTACCTTCATATGATTCACCATATGCAAGCACTCATATCTGCAGCTGGCAAAAACTCTTACATTCTTGCCATGGGACGACCTAATCCGGCCAAACTCGCAAACTTCCCCGAGGTAAGTTAAACAACGGCCTGTCATTATTTTAGCTGTTAATTATTACAAGTGAGATATGTCAAATGAGTTAGTGTCTTTTCTTTTCTGTGTTTTATCTCTTAGTGCGATGTATTCATCTACGTCTCATGTGCCCAAACCGCTCTTTTAGATAGCAAAGAGTTCATGTCCCCTGTCATAACTCCGTTCGAAGCCAATCTTGCTTTTAGCAGGTACGTACATAGGGAAACTACTATATGCAGAAATCTTTATAGTTTTTGTATCCGATCCACGAGTTCCTGAATCGACGTCTTTGGAGTTTTTGTTTCCACAGAGGGAGTGAATGGACTGGTGCATACCTAATGCAATTCCAAGACGTGATCAACTCTGTAAAATTAGAATCAGAAGCACATAGCGAATCAGAGGAGCCACGGTTCTCCTTCTTTCAGGGTGGTTACGTAGAAGATCACAAGACAAACGGTACAATGGAAGCTCTCAGTACAGTAGTTTTCCAATCGACAAAAGCCATATAATTATCATTCCATGAGGTTGACAAACACTGTGCTACTTGTTGCAGATCAAGCTAAGAATGGAGAAGAAGACACAGGAGAGACAATGGCATTGGCGCGACGAACTGCAGAGAAAGCATTGCAATTGAAAGGCAATGATCATAACTTGCTCACTAAACAAACCACTGCAAAATCAGGACCCGAGTATTTCCTCAGCCGTGCTTATCGCGGTTTGGAGATAAATAGTGATAATACTTCGCCGGAGCCTTACATAGTCGGGAGAAGCGGGAAGGCGTCAGGATACAAGCACGAGTAGCTACATATCCTACAAGTTTGCACTAACTCATAGGGACACATACATTGTCTAGTTTTATTCCCTAATATATATAGTAGTCTAAATATTGGAAAAAGTAGTGATAAGAAATGAGTGACTGTGGTGAAGATAGCGGGATTCGTACTACGACATTATACTTAAATTTTTACAAATGGCGACGACGACGTGTACCATTCTCTATCTTCGCAAAAAAAAAAGGAAGAAAGATGGCTAGCTACATGAAGTATAGGTGAATACATGGTCACACATACCAACTATACTATTGTATATTCAACTACACAAAGTATATGTATTATATGGCCACATGCATGAGCTATATGACGTCATGTGTTCAACACCATAGACATACAATCTGGTACACTGATTGATTAATTCCGGTGAAAACCAGTGTTGACTCTGGCGTTGACCAAAAAAAAATTTCTAAAATTAAAAATAAAAAATAAAAAATAATAAGTTATTTTATTAAATCATTTATGGTTTTTATTAATTAAAAAATATTCTATTCAATATCTAAATATTTTTTATATATTTCCTAAATATATCTTAAATGTAAAATAGAGAACCCAAACCTTAAAAAAATTAATTTAACATATTGTAATTGTGTAAAAGAGGGTAAAAATGAAAATGTTCATATGTTAAAAATAGATATTGTGAATTTTTTGTTGTTGTTTATATGTTAATTCAATATCTAAAGATATTTTTAATATATTTTCTAAATATATCCTAAATGTAATATAGAGAACCCAAACTTGAAAAAAAATTTCTAAAAATTAATTTAACATATTGTAATTGTGTAAAAGAGAGTAAAAATAAAAATGTTCATATGTTAAAAGTAAATATTGTTAACTTTTTGTTGTTTATATGTTACTTTGAGTATGTAAATTTTAAAGAAAAGAGTGTCTAAATTTTTTTATAACAATTACCATGCAAAATTTAGAGTAAAGAGTCATATACTCAATATTTTGCATATTATTTTCTAATGAAAGTAGTTGAATTTGATTTTATTGATTTTGTAGTAATTAAATAATCTGATAATGAGATATATATATATATATATATATATATATCTTGAAAATAATTAGAAATTTTTATATCTTGAACATAATTATAAATGATTTTATATCTTGAAGATTATTATAAATGAATTTTTATATCTTGAAAATAATTATAAATGATTTTTATTTAACTATTTACTTTAGCTTGAAAAATAAAAAGTAATTAATTATAAGATGAATATATTAGAGATATATAAAAAAATATTTGGATATTGAATAGAAAATGTCTTTTAATCATGAAAACCCATAAATAATTTGCTATAATAATTTTTTTTTTAATTTAGAATTTTCTTTTTTAAGTGTTGGTCAACGCTGGAGTCAACGCCGGTCTTTGCCGGAATCAATTGACCGGTGTACTGGATTATATGTCTATGATGTTGACCGCATAACGTCATATAGTTCATGCATGTGGTCATGTAATACATATACTTTGTGTAGTTGAATATACAATAGTATACTTGGTATGTGTGACCATGTATTCACCAATACTTCGTGTAGCTAGCCATCTTTTTTCCAAAAAAAAAACAAAAATATACTCCCTCCATTTCAAAATATAAGATGTTTTAGTGAAAACACACATATTAAAAAATAGTTACTTTTAAAAAGTTTAACCAATCATAATCAAGTCTGCATAATATAAAATATAAATTTAATCTAAAAGTTACATAAAAAGTTGGAAACATTCTATATTATGAAACAAAAATACTTCTCTAAACATCCTATATTATGAAACGGAGGGAGTATTGTTCATCACAAATACAATACCCCTTCTTCAATAGTGCACTTACTATTTACAGTATTTATTCTTTTACACTTCGAAGTTATCATCGTTGACACCGAATTAATTAACAACAATATCGAATTTGAGTATAGATTTTTGTTATTTATAAAAAGAAATAAGTCACATAATCATTCCGTAAATTCAATAGACTAAAAAAAAAAAAAAAACGGGAGAATATTAAGTATATAGTAGTGTGACCATCATGGATCAAAACAAGTGGACAAAGATGAAGAATTGATCATGGCAATGAAAGGGAATCCTGATGATGCTACAACTGTCTTTAACGGTTTCGTTTCTGTGATCGGTAGAAATACGGGCAACGCCTTCCTATGCAAACTCGTCATAGATCGATTCAAACCCGTGTAATAATCTGCCGGTTTCAAAGTTATATTTTTGGACGTTGAAGATATTCCGAGACTTAGCTCAAGATCGTTGTGCTCATTTCCTGAAACATTAATGATTTTTCTGTAAATCATGTCGTAGTGTCAATAAATAATCGACAACTAAAGATATGAAGATAAAAACTGATATATAGTATAGTTTATTTTATTTTATTTTATTATCAAGTAAGATCTATATATACCAATATATTAAAATTTGAAAGAGAATGATTCTGAAAGGTAATGCTAGGTTTGGTTTTATCAAATGAAAGGTGTACATCATGTGTTAATGTCAACTTATGGTTAGGGTTTTTGGCTTCACCTAAATGACATAACAATGGTTTATTATGCATATTTATAATCGTTACCCTACGTTTATAAATTACCTTTATTATGGGCACCCAACTTAATATCCCCTTCTATCTTCCTTATCTCATTGCATTTTGCTGCTGCGGCATTCCATTCCCTATATGATTATTCATTCGTTCACTTTCATTAAATCAACTTACACATTATATGTGAATCATATATGCGATAAGAATCAAACTCGTTACTTTAAAATTTTTAATACTATATAGTTGATGAATTTGTACCCTGTAGAAGAATCAGAGCGTCATTATTAATAACGATGAAGTTCTTTAGTAATCGAACCTGTTATGGAAGAGATGGATGTGATCATTTTTCATGTAACTCTTTTTGTATTTAGAACCTCCTCTTGCTAAGCTTGCACTCGCTCGTCTAAGAGTTTGCACAAACTCTTCTTTACTTAAATTCTTCATCTATCATATATCATTCAAAACATCCAGATATAGTTTATTAATCGAAGGTCCAAATGTCTCTTTAATATATAAACACATACTTAAACCTAAAAATCAATTAGCTTAGCTATAATATTTGCAACAAATATAAGTTTATATGAAGACACACCTTCTCAAGGTCCTGTTTGTAATCATCCGCAATGAAGTTGATATCTGCTTGGAATCCCCGGAATTTGATAGCAGCTCGGTCGTACGCTCTGATATGTTTTTTAATAAGCCAACTAATATATATTTCTCTAAAAATGTGATTTTTTCAAAAAAAAAAAATCTCAAAAAACGAAGAAGAAAGAAAATAATATTTGAAAGGACTATTGCTATGCCATATGTAACATCTGTTATCATTTCTTACACCTTGCGGCTGTGTAGGCTGTGTCGAAACCACCTGTTTTAAACAAAACAAAAGACAAAACTGAAAATCTTGCAACATATGGTTTTCTCTTTTGAGACTTCTCTTAAACAGAAAAAGGTGTTTAACCTTAGTATAATATGAAAAGAAATAGAAAGTCTCATTGATATACTTACCTAAATAAACCTGTTTTCCACAGTCCCTACACATACATCGCAAAGTCAAGTGTTATTTAAAAAAAATAAAAAATAAAGATAAATATATTTTACTATAATTTAAGTCCATAAATGAATACCAAATATGAGATTCCCAACGACCGGTTCGACGGTAAAAAGTGACGCCACGATAATGGGAGCTTCTGGATCTAGGGCCACGTCGGCTCTTCTTCTTCACCACCAACATATCTTGTTTATTTCGTTGCATCGACGACAGGTTTAACCACTCACTCCCGGCGCCGGATAATTCACTCTCCTGAGGAGGAGGAGGCATAGGAAGGACTTGGACGTCTTCTTTTCTTTTAAGGATTCCAAATGTAATCAAAGACAAGCTGTTGTTTGAGGGATTATTGGAATCTTCTTCTTCTTCTTCTTGATTGAAGATGGAGGTTGGTACTTTGCAGTCTTCATCTCCGTTATGTGTCGACAAGATTCCGAGGTTGAGGTCCAACATGAATCTTTCTTGGAAGGAGTAAACTGGCGTCGTTTGTAGTGATTATTCCGGTGACTCTAGAGACAGAGAGAGAAGAGAGAGTCTACAAAAGAGGGAAGAAAGAAAGAACCAAAAAGAACTTGGGACGTGTTCAATGCGATTGTCTCTACACTTGCCTTTTATTGCCTACTTTTTCTCAATCATCCCTATTTTTGTTCATTAATTGATTGCTTTATGTACTTGTTTTTTCATATTCAAACATGTGTGAGATATCATTATCGATTTAAAAATATTAGAGATACTACTATATATCACCCAAAATATCTAACTCAAATTATTAATTGGTCGTTCTCAATTTCTCATATGTTTTCAGTTTCTATATATAGTGTATATAGTCATATAGGTCCGAATATTACAAAATGTTACGATGAATATTGAGTATATACTGATGAAGATTAATTTGATGTACGGAAATCTTGATCCGACACCAAAATAAACATGTGTATATATATATATATTATTTAACTATGTTGTCTATATATGATTTATTTTCATATGTTAAATTTATTTTTTGATATTAATATGAAACTAATTGATATAAACTTATGTGATGTCTATTTTCAGCGATATCCGTTGCATATTCTTTCCAGTGCTATCACAGTGCATATATTACTCTTTTCTAATATCATGCATCACGTTTTGAGAAATTATAAAACTTAATTATATCACGACGGACTGGGCAATGAGAACATAAATGCAATATGAGGAAGATTTTTATGGTTGTATACTTGTATTCTTTTGTACACCACAACCAAACCATAGAAAATCTTTTTTTGATAGATTTGTCAATGAATACAATAATAGAGTGTAAATGGGGACCTATAAAGCGTCGGTCCAATAAAGCCAACTACTACTTTTTCTGTGTGGACGAGAGATAGAGAGAGACAAAACCTTAATTGAAGAGAGAGTGTGACTTTAAACTACTTTATGTCATTCGGTCGTGACACGTAGACGATAAATAATTTGCAAAAGATTGATGATAAGTTTTTGTGCATATCTCAGCCCTTCATTTTCTCAAGATTTGCTGAAAGTACAAAAACTTGATTTGTTTTAAGGAATCTTTTTTTTTATCCGTCCTTTGCTCCTAAATCTGGCCTTTCCGTATATTCTAAGACTAAATCTTAATGTTTTCTTCTTCTCATCATCCTCTTTTCTTTAGATTGGTAAACTCTTTTTTTCTTTTTTTTTCTCGAAGAGAAGTATTAATACTATATATGGAAACTCATTGGAAAAACAATTGTAATACCAAATTTGGATTTTGTCACACAATGCAAGAAAGAAACAATTGGGTAGTAGATTGAAAATATCACTAAGATTTCCCAGTTAAACGTTTTAGATGTTCCACGACTTTTGTTGTAAAAAGGTAGTAGGACATCTCAACTCTCAAATTATCGTTGATGTCAACGGTTCAGGAGAGTAAAATTATTAACGATTTTTGTATTTCCATATATAGTATTGTATTGGAAACAGAGCGATACTTTTAGCAGCATGGCACGGTTCTACCGTGATAGTAACATGACTTTAACATAATAAACAACGATCTTAAAAGAGGTTATGTTAATAAATATTTACAGTAAAACCTTTATAAATTAATAATGTTGGGACCATGACATTTTATTAATTTATAGTGATATTAATTTATTTACAAAATAATAATTATTAATTTATAGATATATTTTTTAATTTTAAAATTATTTAAAATTATGATTTGAGATAATTTAAACAAAATAAGATTACATTTTTGAATGTTGTCGATTTTATAGTTTTGGAATTGAATTTTTATTATTTAAAAAATATTATTGACGATAAATTACATTTATAGATAAATTCACTTATACAAATACATAATTTCAAACTTATGAAATAATATCAATTGTCGTATTTTAATAGTCTATCAAACTATCAAAATGTAAATGATGTATATCTAGAAATTGAATATATATTTTTAAAAAATAGCTATTTTTTATGATATATTATAGAGTATTTTATATCATTATAGTTTGAAAATACAACATAACAATTGTTTTACATATATGAGATTTAGGAGAAGCATACATTATTATATATGTATATATATAAATAAATATATTATTTATATATATATATATATTATATATATATTTGTTCTTAGAATGAAATGAATGTATTTTTTATCAGTAAAATTCATATCTTTCAATTCATATTAAAAGGGGAAGGATTTTTTTTATGATAAAAAATACATTCATTTCATTCTAAGAACAAATATATATATAATATGAAATGAATAAAATATATATGTATATATATATATATATATATATATATATATATATTTGTTCTTAGAATGAAATGAATGTATTTTTTATCATAAAAAAAATCCTTCCCCTTTTAATATGAATTGAAAGATATGAATTTTACTGATCAATAGTAATAATGGTAGTTTTTTTGTACAAAAATCTGAATTTAATTATCAACTTCTATATTGAATTATCAATTTTTTTTGTACAAGGTCCCATATTGACTATCATAAGATCTTTTATTGTAACTGGTCTCTTTGTAAGTTTTTCCTTGATTCGTTCTGGCATGAATTAGATTGCTGAATAAAGTAGGTTATCAAAAAATTAATTATTAATTTATGATATTATTAGGACCATATTTTACATATGAATTTTAAAAAATATATTATCTTATTATTTTATCGAATTTTGTTATTTTTTTACAGCAAAATTTATTAATTTATATTGTTTATTAATTTATAGAGGTTTTATTGTATTTTATAGAGGATATGAAGGAGTTTACAAGATTCTCGTTAACTTTGATTCCTAGGAATGCGAATGTACTTGCGGATCGATTAGCACGACAAGTTCGTACTCAACCGCACGTGGTTACATCTGTTAGCTGTACTTTTCCTAATTGGCTTGTTTGAGTCAATTCTATTGTTGTAAAAAAAAGAAAAAATAGAGGTTTTATTGTATATATATTCATTATGTTTCTAAGAGCTTCGCATTTTCAAAATCCCAAGTTAAAAAGTTGGATCAAACAAGCTGGAACAAAAATGGTCACACACAAAGCTAATCCACATATCCCAGCACATAATTTACTTAACCATCAGTATAGAATTTGAAGCCGAATATATCAAATTTTGTCACAATAACTCGTCAGATTGATTTCTTGTGATATTTTCACTTTTGAGCTATAGCAAAAAGCTAACTATTACTGCTTCTGTCAAAGTCAAGATTTTGTTTTTTCGAATGTAATGTTAAAATTATATTCAAAAGAAAAATATATGATTTTACAACTTTTGCAACACTTAAAAAAAAACAATTTAAATCACATCCTAAGCACGAGATTGAAACCACATCCTCATCATATCTCTGACACAGGCAAGATTATCATATCCTAAACCGGATGAATTTACTTTCGCCGGGCATGATACGAACCACCACCTCCTTGATGATAATAAAACCGGTGACGAGACCCGCCGCGACTCCCACTGCCTTCCCCGGTACCTCGAGTGAATCCTCTGCCTCCTCCAGGAGTCCAATTCAATATCTGTGTCCCTAACCCATTCGCTTCCTCTTCATCCCTCTCATTGTACTCGAGTACTAACCTCTTTATGTCTTGTTTCTCTTCCAATTCCGCAGCTTCTTTCTGTTTTGTGCTCTGCACTAGCGAACAATCACTCGGGATTAGCATTTGCCTTGTTTGTTGTTTGTTCCCTCTCTTCACCAGGACCTTCACTTGAACCTCTCTTTGCTCTCCGTTCTCTTCATCCAACAATTCTTCTCCATTTTCACCTACTAACCGCCCAAAATGATGATCTTTTCCAGACCCTTCAAAAACACTCATCGGTATTGTCATGTTCAATGCCGGTCTACCACGTAATTCTAGCTTCCTTTGCTCCATGCTCTCCTGCAATCCACAAACCATATCAGTTCTTAACCATGTTCAAATTAGTACAAATTAGTTCCCTCCTGCATTAGTGTTAATTGGTTTCTCTATCCAGCTAAATTAGAGAATATACAAAAGACCGATCTGAAATTCTGAACTTACCTGAAGTAAAGCCTTCAGTTCTTGATCAAAGTCTGCTAGTTCCTCAGGATCTACAGTTACCACCTTTTGCCTAACACGAAATTTATTATCATCATCAGATCCAGGTCCATCTCCATCATCATAGTCATCCCCATCGTCACTCTCAGATCCCCGGTCATGATTTCCATCATCCAACTCTTCGTTCTGTCCATCTCGGACCACGGAGCCACTACCAGAATCACTGTCGCTTTCTTCTCCGTGAGCTTCTCCATTCACTCCAATACCTTCTACAACTGACGATGACCTACTTGGAGGCTTTGTGTCTGAGTGTCTTTCTACACTGACTTTGTCTCCTGAAGAATAATGCTCACGCTCTTCCAGCTGCAGTATAGCTGCATTGACTTCCTCAATTGTTGCATAACGGGTCATACTGGGTCTCAAATTGGCAAATAGATCCTGCATTGAGAGAGAAGTTAAGACACATTATTTGGTACAGATAGCCTGCACCTTTACATGGAAATTGGATAATTTCTACAAAAGAAACTAATCTCATGCCCCTATATGTGAGTGTACAATATTAATTAAGACTAACCTGCAAGTCAAATTCAATATCCAGGGGAAGGTGACCCTTGCTGAGTATGTATCTCTGGAAGTGTATCAAAAATTGATCAAGCCTTTTCTTTGATGAACCTCGATCAAAGTAGTGCCCACAGGTTTCCAGAAGAATGATAACCATCCTGATACGGAAAAAATCTTCTGGTGGATCCAGCACCTCTTGCTAACATCATAACAGTATACGCAACAATCAATCAGTGGAAGAGAAAGACTAAAATTAAGTGAGCGACACATAGCCTTTCCCTAAGATAAAACCAGCAGTTTAAATCAGTTTTACAGCATAGTATTCTACATTTGTATATCATGAGGAATACAAAAGAAAGTAAGCACGAGAAGAGCCATTTTTGTTTTGGATTAAGACGAGAAGAGACATAATTATAAAATTTTAAATGCCAAACCACACAAAGACATGTAAATTTTAATAGAGGGTTGAACTCTGGAAGAGTCTTAGGTTAACGTACCTCTGAAGTATCATGACCATATAAAAGAGTTAAATAAAGCGTCTCGAATATCACAGATGAATCTACGTGCTCATAATTGTACAGCTCCCCTAAAAATCTCATATGGGCTAGTCGCTTCTGTTGTGCCCCATATTCATTCAACTCAAGCCCAACCCTTATCTCCTCCAGGACCTTCAAGAGAAAACAATGTACCACGTAACTTCAGAAAATACACCAAAGATCAAATTAAATGATGCGAGAGTATCTTATACACTGTCCTGATTTCAAACAACACGGAATCCAAACCTATAGGCATGTTCCTCCTAGCAATTTTCACAACATGCTTATTTTAGGCTTTACTGACACGTCAAATTTCACATAAGAAGCAATTCCATTTCAACTTAGACTGCAATTTTCATTTCTCTTGACTAAAAGAAGGGAGTTTAGCATCGTAGACCTATAAATTGCTGCGGATTTAACGCCATATGTATTAGTCTATTAGATACATTAGAAAAAACATACCTCATCAACAACAGCCACTGCAAACTCATCATGATGGCGGCTCAAACCAGAAGTCAAGGAAGCAATTAAGTGAATCTGACCATACTTTCCCTTGTGAACTTTCATAAAGCACTTTAAGATGTATTGCTCACATTCACTCCAAGGCAGCTTCCGCAGTTGCTTCAGAACGTTCACAATGGATTCTTTATCAAGATCCGAGAATAGCAATTTTCGAATATACTGCAGAATTTTAATAAAAGTATAAGAAAAAAAAAATCGCCAATACAATTGAACAATGAAAATTATTCGAAAGATAAAAGACATGGAAGTCGGAGTACCTGATGCAATGGTGGACGAACTTTAGAAATTCTTGCTGATCTTTCGGGAGGTTTACAAAGGTAGTAGGCATTTTCTATAAGAGTGCTTTGGCGAGGATCTAAATTCTTGACATTTTTCAGGCGCATCAATATGTCCAGCATATTTGTCATCCTGAGTGAGGTCTCGGGAGATCGATAAAGGAAACGGCCACATGTCTCCAGAAGATTGCAAGCAACATCAATGTTATGATGAGTAAACTCATCTAAGCAAGCCTGCCAAAAAAAAAAGGAGAAGTGAAGATTTATAGAGTTGGATGGCTCACACCAACGAGGATAGAATCTGTCCCCATACAATTACATTTCGATATCCGGTAAGAGGATTCAAGTGACTCAATATATTAATTGAAACGTATTTACCATAAGTTCAGAGAATTCAGGAAAAAAACATCTCTATAGAACGCATATTGGGTTGTGCAGTTATACCTTTAAACAACTGAATACAAGTCCAGCAGGTGCAATTTTAAACTTGCAAAGTTCTCCAATAAATCTGATGTTTCGGATTTTTGTTTCGATATTCATTTGGTCCTGCACAAAATTAAATTTGCAACTACATCAGAAGGACATCACCACATTTGAACACTGTTTATAAGGGAATATTGGGAGTGAAGCTGAGAACAGAGGTATTCACATCAGCAGAGTAAATTCACTTCACTCATGCTTAAAGGTTAAAAGTGCAGTCATAGTCAAATGTATTGAAAGTAAAATTAATTACTTCTTATTGTCAACAATGCAATAGATTTAGCCAACCTTTTTATGGACCAGAGAATTAAACTCGTCCTCCAACATCTGCACAAGCATAGATGGGATATCCTTCATGCACGTTGCTAGTGTTGCAACCATACGCGAATAGTATCCTAGCAACTCCAGAGATGTCCTAGGGACATTAAATAACGCTTTGACAAGTTTTTTTCTGTTTGTCTTGGAATTCAAATAACAATATTCCACCTGGAAATAAAACCACAGATATAAACAACGGAGAAAAAGGTTCAGCAGAAACAACATCAACTAGAAAACCATTTCACGGACTCTTACCGTTAATTGGTCAATAAGATCACGGCTTACGCAACCAGGTAGTCGTTGTAACAATCTTTCGAAGTTTGCCACGTCAAGACTCTTACCTTTCTCCTTCTCATTTTCCAATTTTTTCTCAGTATCCTTTTCTTTCCCTTTTTCCTTCTTAGTATCTTTAGCCTTTTCCTTATCTACGTCTTCCTTCTCTTTTGGCTGCTCAGTATTTGATCCATCAGGCATACTACCAGAATCAGCAGGAACCTCTGTTATTGTGTCTTCAGTTGTTTGTTGACTTTCGACAATTTCAGAGCTAGACTCCTTCAATCAATCCCAATAAAGCATTAAATCAAACATGTAAGCTTTCTATAAAACGATAAGTTAGTTTTTCAGAATGAACAAATATGGAGCTCGAAATCTGTCAACAAGCAAATCATGTCATTCCAAGGTGACCAATTCAGTGATGATTACCGACCAAGTGTCCTTTTTAGTATATCAAAATGGAAAACCATGCACGATCTCACATAGCAACAACAATTGATTTCTTCCAATATCTTAAGAAATCAAGAGGGCAGAATACAATGTAGAATGTCACCCACTTACAGATGATTTATCTTTTGCTTTAGCAGATTGCTCGCTTGATTTAGATTCTGCTTCTCCCAATAATACTGCGGGAACAAATGCCCTAGAGAAACAATGCATCAGACATAAGCAATTGAAAACTAAAAGAAAAAGTAAACGCAATACAAAGCCAGATAGTCAAGACTCTTCTAAGAAAATTAAACGCTTTCTGAATGCCACTTGACAACTACACATTTTCCCATATCTTTGTTTGGTAGAAGTAGGAGCTGACCTCAGATCAGGCAAGCACTCGTAAAATGTCTTAGTGTCTTCGTCGTCCCAAATAGGTTCTGGGGCAGATGTATCTTTTACAGCACCAGAGGGTGAGGCTTCGTCCCCTGCTGTGAGCCTAGTTGTACCATCCTCTGGCATAAGAGGAGGCTGCATATCAAGTGATTCGGCCAAACTGCAACAGGACATAAAAAATTCATAACAAATTATGCAGGGTATATGGAATTAGATGAGAATGCTTAAGCAACTGAGTTTGTCTCCAACCCAATATTTAATAAGCTGTGAATGTTGAAACTGTAGATATTCATGTGCCAGATATCCATTCAAGTCAAAGATGTGGGAAGAGAGGATAAACACCATATATCTAAAATGACTTCCAAACTTCAATTCAGAAATATTATACGGTTCCCAGTGAATTGGTAAGCACATGTCACAATAAAAATAAAGAGTTTGGCAAATGAACTGATGCATGCCCAAGATCTAAACAATGAAACTATCTGTACATACTACAATGACAGCGAAAACATGCTATTTACACTTCAGGAAGATATTATGGAAGGACTGAGAGCTCAATAATAGCTTGTGTTATAGATAATTTTTATGCGAAGTGAGAAGATAGCTACAAAGCTACCAACATACATATCGATTAAATGATTATAATTATGATACATTTCCAAGGTTTTCTGCATGTAAGTCCATAACAGTTAGACCCAACAAGAACAAGAAAACCTAGTAGATTTATACGAATGGACTTACGATGAGATATTTCGATAGAGATGGTCATATGATTTCCTCAGCTTTTCATACGAAGATGCACTGTCTTCACTAAGCTCCCCTTTAGCATTTACCAGTTTTGCATTGTCCTTCTCCATTTGGTGAAGTAACTGTTAAAAGAAAACTGTTAGAAAGATACTACAGAAAAAGGGAAAACTAGCAAAATGAAAAAGAAAAAGAAAAAGAAAAGGAGGAAATATAGCATATTCAGGCAAGAAAAATATCGGTAAAAAGTTCCTGCACATAAGCACATGGCAAACAATTGGGGATCTAACCTTGTGTTCAGACTGAAGGAGATCTGCAAGAGCATCATAATATGTGTTGAAAGCTTTCTTAAAACTCTTTTTCTGATCAGCAGTTACGCCGAGACCCTTGAAAAACTATAGTAAACATTAGTCACATTTAGCCAAGTAACGGAAAATATGGAGGTACAAATTAAGTTGATCTCCAAATCTACATTACATCTTCGTCTTGTCCAGAAATAGGAAGCCCCAGAAAAACTCTTCCTTGTCGAGCAAAACTGGCAAGAAGTGTCAGATTTGTTTGGGTCGTATCTCTGTCTTTCAGTTGTTCAACACTGGTAAGATCCTTAATAATATTAATAAAGATGTTACTATCTTCTATTACTCCAACATAGTAAAGCTCCAGAAGTAGTTTTAGGGTACTCCGCTTTTTCATGGCCTTTGAGTTTTTATCCGCTTCTAAATCTTCGGTAGATTTTCCAGGAAAGAAGACTTTCAAGAGCCCTTGTGTTAGACTAGGAGAAAATTCTTTATACCTCTGATGAAGTAGCGAGCAAATCTGTCAAAATAAATAAATGGTTAGCTTTGAAAAGATATTCTGAGCAGAGAGCACTGTCGTATGCTACTTAATGTGCTCCATAAGAAATAACAAACTGAAAACGAGACCCAACTATCATCTAAACTAAGAGAACAAGATATCTTTCAACAGAAACCTAAAATGGGATAGGGGAACTGACATACCAAGTATTTGAAAGCTTTAGGAAACTATCTATAACAACTACTGAATATTTCAATGAAACATGTTGATGGCGAGAGTCGCATGAATAACATAAGAAAAGGTCACTGATCTACTCCAATCCATGACATCCTAACAGTAACAGTAGATAACTTTCTTATGAAGAAAAAACCAAGATACAACAAGAGAACTTCTGAGCAAAAGCAGACGTAAACAAAAAACAAAAGAACAAGATAGGAAAGAGCAAGGCAAAACCTGAACAGCAGCTTGAATATCAGAGCTTCTGAGCTTAGCCTCACAGATGGCAGTAACAGCTTCACTAACAAACTTGCTAAGATTAATACCTCGCAGATCATCCATCAAACCTTCTCGCAACTCCTCATTAATCTGCTTTAACTTTTTGATAACTGCTGTATTCCGCTTAATACTAGAATCAAGAGTCCTAAGATATGCCGTATCTGTAAACATGGAGGACTCAGTCTCAGTAACAACTCTATTCATAAATAGAATCATCCTAAGCATAACCACGAATAGTTCAATTCTTCCACCTCTATTATTAAGAAGCAGGAAACTAAAAACATTCAATGAAACTAACCAGGTCGTTCAGGATTGAGATTATTATGACGAAGAGTCATTTTAGCTTCAATTGACTTCTTAATCTCTTCAAGCCGAGCAAGAGCTTCCTGAAAATAAAGCATGAGGAATCAAATTTTCGATTTCATCGAGCAAAAAGGACCATCAGAAATCAGGAAAATCAAATCAAACCTCGTCGTCTTGTTTCTCGCTGTTGTGGATTTCATCTTCTGGATGATCCATTAGGGTTCAGATTGACGTAGCCGTCGGAAAATTTCGAAAGTAACTGATCACTTTTTTTTCTTCGATCGGACTTAGGTTTTAAGAGTGTTCCCGGAGAAAGAGGGATTGATAGAAAAAAATAGGAATTTTAACTAACAAAAGTAGAGAAAGCCCAAACGGGTCACAAAAAGACCCAATTTAAACGGGTTTTGCCCGGCGTTAACCAAAATTAATTAATCAAATATATTTCCTAAACCGAACCGGTAATTTTTCCATAACCGGAAAAGACATGACACGTGTTCGTCACGAGCCAAAAGCAAAACAGTTCTTCTTCTTCTTCGTCGTCTTTGGTCCATTGATGACACTGGGGGGGACGAATCACGAATCGTAAGCTTACGACAACAATCATGGCCGTATCTCACCGTCTATTTAGACCGGCGACGACGACGGTGAAGAATACGTTTTCTTCTTTCTTCATTAGGTCTCTTTCTTCTTCTTCTTCTTCTTCTTCTTCTTCTGGGCCTTCGCTGGACCCCAAAATCGATCTCGAGGAGGCTGCGGCACAGCTCGAGAAGTCTTCGTCTTCGTCTCCGTCTCCATCTCCGTCTCCATACAAAGGCAGAAATTTTCACTGGGTGTTTCTTGGATGTCCCGGTGTTGGTAAAGGAACGTATGCCTCTCGTCTCTCTTCTCTCCTCGGCGTTCCTCATATTGCCACTGGTGATCTCGTTCGCGATGAGCTTTCCTCTTCTGGATTACTCTCCTCTCAGGTTAGGTTTCCTTGTAGCTGTATGTTTCTCTCAATAGAGAGATTCTGAATCAAGGCATAGAGAGATCAATAGATTCTAATGGTCCTGTGGTTTTTTAGCTTTGATGTTCGATGATATTGTATAAGCCTAGCTACATAAATCTTGGGTTGTGTCTGTTGAGAGACAGTGTTCAATCTCCATCTCTGTTCTTACTCACTAATGGCCCTTATATATTTGTCAGTCTTACTTGATCTCACTGAGACCTCACTTGATGATTTTTTGCTAGTCTCCACATATGTCATCACCATGTTGTTCTAAGATCAGATTTGTTTCCTGTGAAATGAGAATTTTTTTTGGTATTAGAAGGATTTAACGAATTTTTGAGGTTGTATATATCTCTTGTGTAGAACTAGAACAAGTGTTGAATCATTGAGTTTATTATATATTATAAGAGACAATGTGTTCTTGTGAGGTGATTAGCATATTTATAATTGTGTGTTGCTGCATTGGTGTAGCTAAAGGAGCTTGTTAACCAAGGGAAATTGGTTCCTGACGAATTCATCATTAGTTTGTTATCAAAACGACTCGAAGCTGGCAAAGAGAAGGGTGAATCTGGTTACATTCTTGATGGTTTTCCACGAACTGTTACACAAGCGGTGAGACATTTTATTGCTAATTTGTAGATTTTGCGGCTAATAGAAATTTTGTTGGTTGGTTGACAAACTTTGACATCCTCTCTGTTTCTGTTTCTGTTTTTGTTTCTTGTCTTGTAGGAAATTCTGGAGGGAGTGACTAAGATCGATCTGGTGATAAATTTGAAGCTTCGAGAAGAGGCATTACTTGCGAAATGTCTAGGAAGAAGAATTTGCAGCGAGTGTGGTGCTAACTATAACGTTGCGTGCATTGATATCAAAGGTGATAATGAAGATAGTCCTAGAATGTATATGCCTCCGCTTCTTCCTCCGCCAAACTGTGAATCAAAGCTTATAACCCGAGCTGATGACACCGAAGAAGTCGTCAAGGAAAGACTCCGAATTTACAACACAATGGTATCTTTTTTCTTCTTCTTCTTTCTACGTTCATGAGTCATATACTCTTGACAGATTCAAACATTGTTTATAAGTTTTTCATCTTTTGCAGACCCAACCAGTGGAGGAATTCTACAGGAAGCGTGGGAAGCTGTTGGAATTTGAATTACCCGGTGGAATCCCGGAGTCATGGTCAAAGCTTCTTAGAGCGTTACACCTTGAAGACGATAAACAGTCTGCAATAGCCTAATCTCTCATTGATCTCTCTCTATATTTTATGATTGAATCAACAACTTGTACTACATTCTTTGCTCGAGCTATCCCCTCGTGCATATATATGCGTAGGATAGTCAATAAAAGAGATACATGTCCCATTATGGTTGATTGATACATATATTATATAGTTGAAGTTTCTTTGTGGATTCTGCTCCACTATAGATAGTTGAAAACTCTTTGTCATACAAACAGAGGTTGACTTGCAACAAATTGTTTCTATATGCGTACTAAAGAAATTGTGTAATTCAATATATCTACTTGTTATGTGGAGAATCTAATGGGCAATTTGTATAACTATATACCTTACGGAGTGTCGCAGTGTCTTAGAGCTTTGTGTCATTTTCTTCTGCTATGCAGTTTATGTTTTGTCCTGTTGAGAATGGCGTCTCGTCGTTAACTTGCTCCTTAGATTTTTCATGAGTAGTGTTCTGCAATCGAAGGTCAGAAAGGCCTTGTTAATGCCAGCACCAGATTCAGATGTAATAAGATCTATTAACAATTGGTTTTGAAGACCACAACAAAAAGACCAAAGAAACTCCATATGTGCAGTTACATATACTAAAACTCTTCTCTTGTAGCAGTCATATACAATGTATGAGAGAAAGAGGAAGAATACCTTGGTCCTTGGATAAGGTTCTAGGGACTGACCATGACTGGCAAATCTTGCTTCAGTTGCCTGAAAAGTTTCAGAAAATAAGTGGTGACGTAATGTATCTAATGGAAAATCTAGTGTTCTACACCAAGTTTACATGATATATGCCAGGGAAACAGACCGTGGTGAAGGATGTGCTTTAACTTGGCCAGATTGATACTGCAAAGTCGCCTCCAACATGGACTCTGCCATTACCGCCCTCTCCTCCATCTCAGCGAGCGCAGCAACAGCTTCCTCATACTTCTCCTACACCATTAGCATTATCATACTGAGAATAAACTTCTTTTCCCCTCAAATATGTGTATAGTGAGTCAAACAAACGATAGCAAGATATATCCTCATAAAGTAAACATGTCACAAGGTATCATGCTAAAGAAGAACCATCAAGCTCGAAATTTCTAGAAGGAATTATTAGGCGCAACTGTTTCTTGAGTAAGTAGAGAAGTCACTGGATAAATCAGACACTTACTTGACCACACACACACCAAAAATAGAGGGCAGCAATTAAAACTCTTTGAAACAGATAAGGCAACACACTGTCATCAATAGTTGTAGTTAATGCAAACTTTCTAACCTGAAGCGCTTCAGCAGCATTTCTCTGAGCTGCTGCATCCTGCTCAGCAAGTCTCCGTGTGTCTTCTGTTACTTTATGCTCTTGCTCCATTCGCATCAATACCTTCATAAATTTCTAAGTGGTCTTAGAATTACCATACACTGAATTGCAATAGAAGGGAGGAATTTGACAAGTTGCAAGTGCAAACCTGTATCATAGCAGCTTCTTGCTCCCTCTTATCAGAAACAATTCTTCGAAGCTCAGTCACCTCTTGCTCTAACTGCTCAATCTACCCAAAATTTATGTTCAATAGCATTAAACAAGTCAGACTATTTAATTTAGAATTAGCAAGCATCGTCCTTATCCATGGCAGCATAGATTTGAAACAACTGAATGTACACCAAATGCTCAATTAGGAAACAGAGTTTCAAATCACACATGGTAATACCTTAGCATTCAATTGACGCCGATTGTCTTGTTTGACCATCTCCATGAGAGCTACCTCCAACTCTTTTGCTCTATAATAACATAGGTAGGTAACGATCGAGGGATAATGAGGAGATATATAAAAGTTCACGAGTGACTTCAATATCCAGAGTCATATACAAAGCTAAAAGATTAACCTTAGTACAGCTGATCTTTTCTCCTGAAGCAACTTGTAGAGTTCACGCTTCAACCAAAAAACCTACAATAATGGTGGGCAACTGTAATTATTCTAAGTTGACATTGCAATTACTTGTGCTAACTCTAACAAAAAAGAAAGGATGACACAAATTACCTGTCCTTGAAGATCTTGAATACAATCTATCTCTCCATTCCCAGTTAGGTTAATAAAGACTTCGTCTGCATTACTGGATCCTGATTCGGAACGAGATAAACTCCTATTAGACAACGAGGCTTTGCTAGAATCCACTAAAACAGATTTTGGGTCTTGCTTAGAACTATGCAATTTGGTTGCAGGGTCTTTTGAATCCCTCCAAGCTTGAAGATCCTTTAATCTTTCCTCATATGCAGCTACCACAGCTGGTCTGTGTTTGCTTCTTAGTTCCTGCAATCTACTTTCATGTACATTTTGGTAACCCATGGAAGCAGTTAAAACGAGCTGGCTGCTATCAAATGTTGAACCAGTCATTGATTGTAGCAAAGTAACAGCATCTCCAGTGTCCTTGGTTGTAACCAATGCAGGACCTGATATGGCAAATATAAGAAATTAAGAGCAATTCCATTGATTATTACTGTATGTTCATTGTTCAGAGAGTCCACAAAAAACATATCACTTAAATTATATAGACACTTAGGTTCAACAACCGTACCATAAAACTCCATCAATGCGAGAGCTGTTCTGAAAAGCATAACACGATTTCCTTCAAATAGAAGCACATCCCACACTCTGAGAACTGTTATACCAATACCAAACAATATAATATTAGACTGACACACGGAATATTTAAAGATGGCAACTTTTTTACAGCAAAGAGAAACGTAAAGATAATATTAACAATCCGCTTAAAAATAAAGTTTTCCAATTTCTAAAACCTGACCACTTTCCCATGGAAGCATATTAATGAAGATGGAAAGAAACCATGGCCCTGTAACACAAGCCACCTGCACTCCAAGATAATCTAGGTGATGAACTGTGGAAAGACAGAAATCACAAAGAACATTAGCACCAACTGCAACTTTGGGTAAGATGAACAAGACAATGAAAAAAACTAACCCAATTTAGGGAATCTTTCTCGAATCAACTCCTCCAGAACTCGTTGGTCGACCTGGTTAAAGATTTCATATACAGGAACAAACAAATAATGATGCTATCACTAATCTGCTCAAAAAAGATAGAAATGCAGTACAAAATACAAAAAAACAAATACTAATATTTACCTGGGACTCGATCATCTCTTCTGAATAATAATCATTGAAGTAGTCATCAATGATGCCTATCAACGACCTTCAAATCCGAAATGATATTTAGTTAACTTACACATTTGTTAAAAAAGAAGACTTGAGGAGTGATCTAACAGTGGTTAATATACAACCAAAGAAAATTAAGTCATAGGTACATGAACTTCACACAGATCCAACGAAAATGGGTTTTCATTGATAAACAATATTAGGAGTTAGAGAGTAGTTTCCAAACATACCAAAAGGCATTCTCTTCTGGCATCAGAAGTAATAACAGTGCAGCGAAGAAATTCATGGCCTGCACATGATTTATTGATACAAGATAACAAATAACTGAGATGTTCATTTTTGTGAGCATGTCACCATACGAGAATACAAGAGTGACAGAATTTAATAACCGAATACCTGACAGTATCCAACGGAGGGATTGTGCCTAGCATATGCAGTTAGCAACCGCCGCAGAGCATCTCTAAAATCATCATCTAGGGCAGGATGACCTGGAAATGTCCGAGGTAAATCCTGTACTTAAAATAAGCAACCAGTTGAGAAAAATGACCAGGATCAACAGGAGTCCAGCACTGCATTACTAGATAGAAAATGCTTGATACCAAGTATTGGTGTATAAGACAGTTGCTAACCTTTTCTATCTGTCCTTTCCATTTTTCCACAACAGTGAGGGGGTCTGTACTTGAACCTTTCTCATCTGCATGTTGCATGTGCTCCTGCTCTATGTCGTTTACTAGACTATCAGCAGCTAGAAGATTTTGGTAATAATTCTTGACCCGACGTTTCTTAACGCCCACAAATGCTTGCCAGAGCTGAATATTTGTATATATATACTTTCAGATTGTTGAGCAGGAGAATGATGAACAAGATAGACAAGAGAAGGAAATAATCCAGAATGACAAAGGTTTATTACCTCACCCCTAAGAGCCATAGGTGTACCGCCACGAACAAGGACTTCAAGTTCTTCTTTCCAGGGGCAAGCAGATACTAGGGAAATTGCATCAGCAGCAGCCAACATACTGGAGACACTTGTATCATCTGAAGAACCATCCTGAATTGGATCTGATCTCTCCATATCATAGAACTCGTCTTCAGAATCATTCTCAGTTACTCCCTTTGAAGATTTGATCTCATCAGTTGAAAGTAAAGAATTAAATTTTCGAGCTTCTTGGTCACTATTTGAGGAATCCTCCTTCATTTTGATACGGACACTCATCAAGTCCTCAATTGCTTGAAGACATGGTCTGATCTCGGTCCATAACTGAACTTTCTTCTCTGCATTGGGAACTTCATCTTCCTCTCTCACATTGCCAGAAGTTAAATCAGAACCTGACTTTTCAGTATTCAAATCGCTTCTTTCGGTTCCCTTGTTTAATTCCTCTTGTTTTTTCTTGTCACTCTCACTTGGATGTACATGCTTATTTTCAGATAATGCATTCACAGGTGACACGCCAGATTCTGCATGATCTTTCAGGAAATTGCTCCACCTGGTCGACCTCTCCTCTTCTTCACCCTGCAGTTTATCAGCAACGAGCCCATCTATGGTTAAGATAAAAGATCAAGTAAACGAGTGACAGCGACACTGCATATTTCAAGCATTTGATCAGGACCAATAAGTGAAATTCTAAGTTTAGTTCACTTGAACCTTGTAGATGTTAACATATTCTCGGTATTGTTGCACATGCTGAGGCCTCACAGAAAAACCATATGCATCCCTGTTTCATAAAACCAACCACATTTAACTTCCTCAGTACTAAAACAGCAAAAAACAACTTTTAAAGGGACAATTAATGTATGTTCATTCTAGTAACAAAAAGAGCAAATCAAGATCAAGGATCATCAAATACTCAACTTGTGATCATAAAGACAACATTTTGATCAGCAAATCGAGAGCACAGAGACTCTAACTGAGAAACCGCAATTTCCAAAAAATCCCTCAAAAGTAATAAAGTAGAAACAGAAACACAAAGAGCTAGACAATGTCGGAACATAAAAGCTCTAAAGGCGATACCTTTTGTGGTCGGATGTGAATAGATGATTCACGGGCTTGGAAACGGCGTCGGTGATCATTATTCACTTAGTCGGACGCAGAATGAGATCTCTCCGAGTGAAGTTCGGTGAGAGAGTTGAAAAAAGGTTGCTGAGCGAAGAAGAAGAAGAAGAAGAAGAAGATCCGATAGAGCAAGCAACACTACTTAATTGATCATCATTACACGCGACTGAAGTTGAAAAAGAGGATGAAGGTACAGTGTAAAGACTAGAGAGAGAGAGAGACAGAGACGAAGAAAAGGTCCGAGATTGTAGTATGTGAGGACGTTATTACATACTTTAATTGTTTGCTTTACTTACCATCAATTCCCCGAAACTTTTGGCCTTCTTTGCAAATATACTTTTAACTTATTTAATTTGGGCTTAAATCAACTAAAGCCCACTTGTTTAGTGTTGGATTAAAAAAGTCACTTTTTACCCTTTTTGAGTCCACCTCGTCACACCATCTTCCCAATTTCTTCGAACTCCATAACCTCTAGTTTAAAGTTTTTAATCTGAAAAGTCAGTTTTGCCCTTTTAAATCAAAGTCAGAAGTCACTGTGTTCTGTCTCTTCTTCCCCAATTGCTTCGAATTTGCAAAGTACCCCTAAAACAAATCTCACTTTGATCTTTTTCTTCTTCGATTGATCCAATTAGAAAGAAAGCTCTTCCCCATGCTCAGATCAGGTCTCGCTTCGTTAATCGTCGATGTCAATTTACGCCGCACGTTACGTCCAAAACCAACCTTTTCTTTTCCGTCTCATATTCTTCTTAGCCGTTCCTCCTCACGCCGCTACATTATCTCCTCCTCCTCCCCTACAGCTCTGAGGTTTCCGATTCATAGATGTCGCCACCAACGCCTTTCCTGCTTTTCTTCTTCCTCTTCGTCGGAGCAAGGCAGACCAACAACTTCCTCTCCCAGAAACAGTTTCACTGGTCACGGTCAGCTTGATGATGGTGACGACGACGAGAATTCTCCGCATCAATCATCTTCCAAAGTTCTTACATTGCCCACCGTGTTGACACTTGGTCGCGTCGCCGCCGTTCCAATACTCGTCGCAAGTATGTTTTTGGATTCGAATGCTACAAGAAATTATGATCCTTTCTCTGGTTCTGTAGAATCATGTCTTGAGCTCAAACATTAGACACAGATACGTTTTTGTTTTGTAATTGACAAAATTGTTCATTTCTTTTGTTTGGATGTAGCGTTTTACTGTGATAGTTGGTGGGGAACAACTGCTACAACAAGCATTTTCATTGCAGCAGCCATTACAGACTGGCTTGACGGTTATCTTGCACGCAAGGTTCTTTCTTTATACCATTCTTCGATACGTTTTACATTGCAATCTTTAACGGTCAAATTGTGTACTTTTCAGATGAAGTTAGGTTCTGCTTTTGGTGCCTTTTTGGATCCAGTTGCTGATAAGGTGTGTGTAGATTTTTCTTTCTTTTTGATTGTAGTGGAAAAAGAGATATATGTAGACTAGATCTCTGATTTATGTATGTCTTGTTTTTTTCAGCTTATGGTCGCAGCTACATTGATCTTACTGTGTACAAAACCTATCGACGTTGCTGTATTAGGACCAGTTCCTTGGTTATTGACGGTACCTTCTATTGCAATCATTGGTAGAGAGGTAAGATATGTAGCAAAAATTGATTGTGATTTCTTAATACCATTCACTTGCAGAATATGTCATTAACTATATGATACATTTGTAGATTACTATGTCAGCTGTAAGAGAATGGGCTGCATCTCAAAATGGAAAGCTTTTAGAGGTAAGTTAAATCACCAACATCCATCTCTGAAGAGCCTTTTTTTAAGTTTTCGTTCTTACTGAATCATGACATGGCATTGATTACTGATGTTTGCAGGCCGTTGCTGTAAATAACTTGGGAAAGTGGAAAACCGCTACTCAGATGACAGCACTAACCATACTCCTTGCAAGCCGGGATAGCAATGTTGGATGGCTCGTAGCTTCAGGTGCTGGATTGCTTTACGTATCAGCAGGACTATCGGTTTTGTCTTTAGTAGTTTATATAAGAAAGATATGGAAAGTACTACTGAAGTAGTTGTAATTTGTCCATTCTCTTATCGCACTTGCTCATGGAAGTTGTTGTTATGAATTATGACAGTTCTTTTAGGTAATTAACAAGTGTTCGTTCATATATATATAACTCTACATTCGATATACAAGCCAAAGGTGAAACGATGGATCTAAACAAATCTAGAAAAAAGTTTCACAGCTGGCAAAGACAATGTTTCAAGTGCTCTTTTGCTTATTTCTATGAACATTGTGAACTTATATACGTAGAGAAGTTCTTCTTATAGACTATGTATGCGGCTGTATTATCAAAGTGGCTTCCAAATATTTGTTTACAAGGTACTGCATTTTCCTTTCCTTTTTGACCAGATACTATGTTAAAGTTTGAGCCACCACCATTAGTGAACTTGACAACATAAAAGTCATAAGCAATAAAAGTCATATATTTTTACTATACAAAAGCTTATCATACCACAATCCAAAGAGAAGCAAATCTCTGTTTCAACAGTACTCTATTGACATTCAATAATCTAAGACCTAGTAGCTAACAAAACTACAAAAGCTGCAACAGTTGAGGTAAACAAGATGTTTGGAATCTGCAAATCAATACGTCTCAACGTTTTGGAAATCCAAGACTCAGGAATTAGGTGCTGAAATCCAAACGTCCTCATCCCCGAAGCAGAATCCACATGTCGAAGCGGGAAAAAGTTCTCAGTAAAGGGAGAGATAACTCGAACACCGAAAGAGATGCAACGAACCAAACCAGTGTCAGGACAGTACTTGAACAAGCGGTTCACGTTGTCATGGAAGTAAAGAGTACCTCTCTTGGAAACCGCCAGAGGCCTGCACCACATCCTCCACATTCTAGGAGAAAGATCTCTAGAAAACAAACGAATACAGTACGTCTTGCTCCATGTTTCTTCTTCTGCAACATCCATGCTCCATATCGTTAGCTCCCAGTAATAAGGTGGAGCATTTGCTATAGCTATAGCTAGACGATCTTGAAGGTTCACTAGCTGGCCTGGCTCTGCAAGTGTAGGTGGTGGTGGAACATCTCGAAACTCTTCAGTGTGAAGATCCAAAGCTAGTATCTTGTAATCAGGATTGTTTCGTATCCAATAGGTAGCACTAAGATCGTAGTTTAACCAATAGATGGAACCGTTGACACACGCAGACTTCCTTCTAGCTTCCACATAGTAAGGTTGAGGACTCGGCAGTTTCCTCCATTCACCAATGTTGATATCAAGAATCTCAGATTGTTTAGTATCAAAGAACATTCTCACTACTTTATAGCTTCCATTAACTTCGTCTCTACCAAATCCCATAGCCCAATATCCAGGGAAAGTGTGCCACCATGAATCTGCGATTTGATTGATTTCGATTTCGATTTCAATCTCTCTCTCTCTTTCAATTAACAATTTATTCATAAGATTAGAGATAGATTTGTTACCGTCGAAGATGGGGCGATCATAGCGGTTGGTTTTAACAGGATCTGGACCGGAAGGGAAACTGAGTAATTCTCCGGTGGAAGGATTCAAGACGTTGATAGAACCTGGTACGGGGATGCAAACAAGACCGTCACAAGTCAGCGAGGGTAGTGTAGCGGCTGCGTCGCAGTGTAAGTAGAACATCTCGACCTCTTCTTCTTCTTCTTCCTCTTTGAATCGCCGCCGTAAGGTCTCGTGGTTTCCGGCCGTCGCCGCCGCGAGGATTTGCGGCTTCGTAGTATTCATAATGATTCGCCGCCTCCTCCGCGCGAAGCTCGTCGACTCCACTATAGATTTCCATGGTCTTGAGATGGTTTTGAATTTGAGGATCGATTTCACCGGAAGACGAACCAGGATCTCTTCCACTAGATCGGCGGGAACTACTAAGTCACTCATCGGATTAGTTTTTTTTTTTTTTCACGTGTTTTATGACAATTGCCCATTTATATTAGTATTTATTTTCGGTATTAATTATTTCGATATAGTTTAGTTAGTAATTAAAATTTTTGGTCCATAATTAATCCAATAAAAGTTATTTTTAAAAAGAAATTTCATCCAAATTTTCGGCCATATTTTCTCAAAACCTGTTTGGAGAAACGCCATTTCTTTTTCTTTTTAAAAATTGACATTAAATAGATAACTATTTTTTATGTATTTAATTATTTATATAATGTGCACGTTTTCAACTTCATCTCAATTCAATAGCATAACCATCTTAATCAAAAATAAATTGATGAATAAACTAGCATTTCAGTTGTAGAAAATAGTTTAACTATCCGAAAAATGATCAATATCCATTGTTGTTTGTTCACGTAATCTGATACTAGGAAAAATATTCATATAAATCTTCGAGATTATAGACAACATATAGATACGTTTTAGAATAAATAACTATATGTCTTTTACGTTTTAGAATAAATAACTGTCTTTATTTTTCAGTTAGAAGCTGCCTAGTAACCCATATAATTAACTATGTATATACATAGATGATCTATTTGTGTGTATATTAATACACAAATGCTAAATAAAACCCTTCGTGAAAAGTATTAGAAACCGACGTCTCTTTCTTCATCGAACTTCTCTCTCCCTGGTTAAATCCATAATTATCACGATAACCGGGTTCTGTAGCCTTAGTTTTGTTCCAAATTTCTTTGGTTCGCAAAAGTCGTTAGCCCCAGAGCATCTTACCGCCAAAGCAGCTTTTTGGCATATATACGTAGATGAATCTCATTGCTCATATATATCGATATGGTTACGTTCAACAACCTCAATGTGATTGTATGGTCTTAGGATTGCTTATGGTACACTCAAACTTGATAGGATCCCTTTAGGTTTTGGCATTTCTTTTGGTACGTACTTCTTTGTGACACTCAAATTACTTGATTTCATATCTTTAGAATTTTTGGGTTGCTTGCTAATTTTTTTTCTTCTTCTTATATAGCTTTTCAAGTTCTTCATCTGCCAAAAGTGTAGTTCATAAGAGGAGAAAGTCAATCATGTGTTATATCAATGGCTTTTTGCAAGACTAGTTTGGACTGCGCCCCTCTAGCATTTCTTTTAAATTCCTTCCCTTCATCCTTTAATTTCTACATAAAAATCTATCTAGGGCACTGCTTGTTTCCACAGTATGATGAGGAGGAGTTAAAGGAACGGGTCGGATTAAGCTTTTTGAATTCTCAGTTCGTTGTACCAGAAATTGAGGAGAACCGCCTCTAAGATGGTAAGGAAAGGATCAAGGCAAGCAAACACATGGGAACAACAAGCCAATCTCAAAATCCTACAAATCAAGTGGCAGCTACCACCTCCAAACAAGCTGAACTACAACATAGAAGGAAGGATCCAATCATCCAACATATGTTGCATGGGATGGATCGGATTCTATATAAGAAATGGGTCAAATGGCTTGGAGCTAAGGCTTTTCCAATATTAAGACCCATCATAAGGCAGAAGCAGCAGCCACCTTATGGGCATTGACGTCAACTTTGGTTCAAAGAGGCCTGTTTTGAAAGTGATAAGCTGTTTGGTTCAAGCTTATGGGTGGTTCCAATCATTGAGCTTGATAAGCAAAAAAAGTATACTTGGTAGTTCATAATGGACTAAGTTTGAGTTATTAAAAAACCAAAAAATCACATTTATATACATTATCATCCAACTTATAGAAGTTAAAATAAAGTTTAATGTTTGTGTTAAACATTTATGGTATTAAAGTGTTTTCTAAATTTTATTCATGTATTGGACTTGCATACGAGTGTGTAGCAAGAATCATGAATTTTATTCATTTTAATTTATTACTTTAAAAACTACAACAAATATTTTGATAAAATATTTTAATAACTCATATTTGAGCTTAATTTGATACTTATTTAAAATATTTAAGTTATCTAGAAAATTCATATAAAATAAGTAACTAATTTTAACTATATCTAGCTATATTCCACACAAATTTTACATCAATACTATCATAGACTATGCGTGGATTGACAATATAAAACTGACACTCAATGCAAAGAGGGAGGATTTCAGACTGTGACACAATTTGGCGAACATATCTATTAAAACAAGATTTGCATACTTGTTTGGTTAATAAACTGATGGAAGAACCACGAAGTTTAATGATTCCTTACAAGCCATTTGATATTGAAGAACTGATCAAAATTAAATTTTGACAATTGCAAAAAATCAAAAGAAAATTAAACAAGCATTTGAAATACATTATAGTATTTGATAAGATAACAATGGGAAAACGATAGGGATCATAGACTCATGAAGAATATAAAATAGATAAATGGGAATAGATAGTTCAAAGTGTGTGCGAAAACAAAAGGTCTGAAAAACTGAAAGTCCTAATTATTAAAAAAGTTGCTGACTCTAGCGAATAGATATTTCAACAGTCTTATCATGGAAGTGAGGTCATTGAGGAAATGAAAAAACAAAATTGGAGTGTTTGTTTTGTTGTTGTAAGTTGTAACAACAACAAAAAATTGTTCGAGACGAGACTGTAAATAAATGACTTTAATACTAGTAATATTTTTTTGGAACAAATACTAGTAGTATTCATTTATTAAAAATTCATGGCTATATCAAATAAATAAATTAAATGAACACCCCGGGAATCTTTTTTTACTATTTGTATTCTCGAGGATTATTTTGGAGTAGTACTTTATGGTAGAGTTTCTTTTTGAGGACCAGATCGACTAACCAATTACAATTACACTTTCCAAAACATATAGATACATACACAATTTAATTTCGTCTAATTTCAACTTGATCACCCAGTTAATAATGTGTTTGAGAAAAGTTTTTTTTCGCATAGCCGCTTTTTTTGTTTTTTTTCATCTTTGGAATGGTAAATCTAACTGAGATCATCGTGTAGTTAATAGTATATACTATATATATATGTGTATGTATATATTACCACTTATACAAAAAATTGTTAGAGAAATTGGTCAGATCGTCTTACCGACAATTTTAGATGCTCTTACCAATATAAATGTAAGATATTGACAGAAGACAAAACTAATGTATCTCCTACAACGTTAACAAAAGACCCTCACGGATTTTGACTTTTGAGTAGACGTGCTATTCGACCATGTACTATCATCATTCATACAACACTATTATTTTATTTGATGTCACACTCGCTAGATCGATTTTTTTGTTTGGTCGTCTTTTCTATCGATGAACCATATATAGTTTCACGGAGACCATTTTTTTTTGTTCACAACGGAGACCAATAATATCTTTTTTTCATACGGTTATACATGGGATCTTGAGATGTAAAACGTTCTTATATTACTCATTTTGTACTAAGAGATCAGAGATTCCCATTACTCGCTAGCTTAAAAAGCAAAACCTCTTTTCACCTCCAAATAGAAAAATCTTTTAGCCATGAACATATGAGTTTCACGAGTCCATCACACTTGTTCTATTTTTCTTTACGCTAGCTGATCTTGGCTCTCGGTATACGTTCCTTGAGATCCAAGACACCTAATGGTCAGCTTACTCCAAGTAGGCCTCCTCTCCACGAAACTTCTCGACTCCAGTATAATAGTATTGATATGATTTTGAAGGGCAGTCGAACAAGGATTTCTTCCACTAGATCAGGAACTAGGTCAATCATCGGACTAAGTTTTTTTTTTTCTTTTTCTTCTTCAGCAAGTCTGCAACTACAAGTTTTAACTCATCAACTCTCTTGAGTATATATACTTTTATGCGTTAATTAACAAGTATGGTAATCAATTAACTTTTTCGTAATATGGATATTTCTAAAAAGTTCGGCTTAGGATAGGTTGATTTCATTCATCCGGGCAATGATATAGTAGTACCTTTGCTTGCACGGCAGAGGGAGACTCTTTTTGGGAACATGTCATAATATCCTGTTCACCAACTTCATATTAAGTACGTATTATAGAGTATTTGAGTCTATGAGAATATACTGAAATTGCAAATTCTAAAATCTTAGAAGAAAATTTATAGAAAAGGTAAAATAATATATCTATAAAGTTGGATATTGTGATTTTTTTTTTTTTTTTTTTTTGCTTAACGTACATATCATAGAGTATTTGAGTATATAATGAGTATATGTTAATGGGATATGCTAATGATATCATCGTATCTAGCATATCTCTCTGTTTAATAAGCATATATTCGCCTATGTCTATAAAGGCAATGCATATATTCTTCTTAGGAAACTAGGTTATTTCCATAGCACTGTATAAATACTTTGGCTACTTTGGCCGTAAGACACAACAAGAAATACAGAAAACCTTAATACTTCTTGGTTTCTGACATATGTGTAGTTACTTTACTTATATAGAGCTATGAGATGATAAAATTAAATGGTAGAAGAAGAGTGTGATATTTACCTATGAATAGCAGTTGAATTTTGTGGTTTTCAGGTGATATGAGCAAAATAGTGACAAAAAAGTGGATTTCTGAAGTTTATGATGGTTGAGAAACATCACAAACACGACAAACATTATTGCTGATTAAATTAAGATAAATACATATATATCTTTGTTTAAATTACTTTATAGACCTACAAAACATTGTAACTCTATGTGATTTCACAAAAGAATTATATGTTAAAAAAAGATAAATCTATATTTTAGGTAACAATTAATTTAAGCAGAGTAATTAATTTTCCTTTTTTATTATTATTATGACAATTAATTACGAGTCATACTCAATCGATCTCGCAGACAGAGCTAAGTAAGACTCAATCGATCTCATAACCCATGGCTTCCCACTGTTGAGGGACGTGGAAGCCATCATAGTTACTAGTGATGTTCACGTTTTTAAATGTTACAAATAAAATAAATGGTTCCCCATCGCTTATGCATGTCAGCATGTGTATTATATAATAAAGATAGAAACAAGAATACGAGAAACAGACGCCTATATATACATTTTATCTATTGAGTTGTCTTATTGAACTAAGAAATCATTATATGAGAACTCAGGACTGGAGAGAAGAAGATCAAAATGCCTGCTTCCAATGGCTTTTTGCGAGACTAATTTGGACTGCCTCCCCTCTAGCATTTCTTTTAAATTACTTCCCTTCATCCTTTAATTTCTAGCTAGGGCACTGCTTGTTTCCATAGTATGATGAGGAGGAGTTAAAGGAAAGGATCGGATTAAGCTTTTTCTCTTGGTTCTTATGGAGAATATGAAAGTTTAGGTATGAATTATGCATGCTTTTTGAACTCTCAGTTGGTTGTACCAGAAAGAGAACCCCCCTCTAAGATGGTAATAAGGAAAGGATCAAGGCAAGCAAACACATGGGAACAACAAGCCAATCTTAAAATCCTACAAATCAAGTGGCAGCTACCACCTCCAAACAAGCTGAACTACAACATATGATCCAACATATGTTGCATGGGATGGAACGGATTCTATATAAGAAATGGGTGTGGTCAAATGGCTTGGAGCTAAGGCTTTTCCAAAACTAAGACCCATCTTAAAGGCAGAAGCAGCAGCCATCTTATGGGCATTGACGTCAACTTTGGTTCAAAGAGGCCTGTTTTGAAAGTGATTCAAGCTGTTTGGTTCAAGCTTATGGGTGGTTCATCATTGAGCTTGATAAGCAAAAAAGTATACTTGGTAGTTCATAATGGACTAAGTTTGAGTTATTAAAAAAAAAAAAAAATCACATTTATATACATTATTATCCAACTTATAGAAGTTAAAATAAAGTTTAATGTTTGCGTTAAACATTTAAGATATTAAAGTGTTTTCTAAATTTTATTCATGTATTGGACTCACATACGAATGTGTAGCAATAATGATGAATTTTATAATTTATGTATTGGACAGATCACATACGAAAGTGTAACAAGAATCATAGTACCCACACAATTTTAACGTCTAATTTTAATTTGTTACTTTAAAAAGTACAACAAATAGTTTATCAAAATATTATAATATATAACTCATATTTGAGCTTAAATTTTTACTTATTTAAAATTCATATATAAGTTGTCCAGAAAATTCATATACATATCTAATTTTAAATAAGTACCTAATTTTACAATATCTAGCTACATTCCACACAAATTTTACATCAAATATATTTTTTTTTTTTTTAAACATAAGAAAAAATGATCAACAATCCATTAAAATCTCTAGACTTCTTGAGGGAGTAGAAAAATAAAGGTTGCCGAAAGAGAAAAACCTTAAATATAAAAACACTAATCACCAAATATGGAAAAGAAAATATCAAACCAAATTTACAAATCCCCTTGCATTTGATAGAAATGGATGTGTTTGAAATCAACCAAACAAAGGTACTTACTTTATTGCATTTTTTCAAACATCCGTGTTATATTTTCTTTCATTTATAATTTGATCTCATTTTAATGTGCGGATTATGTCCATAAATCTCTAATTTCATATATCTATTTGGATTTCAGTACCTAGATCAATGCTCGACTCCCTAATTTATAATGTTTATAAAAGAATCAAATCTCAAATATTTTTCTATTCAAAAAAATATATCAAAGATTGATGCTTTATTTTATTAATATATCAAAAATTCTATATCAAAGTTTATAGACGAACCAAGCTATGGCTTTCGGTGCTATGGAAAAATGACATCTTTGAAAAGTAATGTAGAAAAATATAATTTTTAAAATTTCTTATAAAAATTAAGTCGACGGAAGAGAAAATTAAATCAACATGTAGAAATAATTAAGTTGACAGATTAAAAATTTGACCTTATGAATAAATGAACTTAGAATGAAATAAGTCTAACAAAAATATCAAAGAAAATTTTCTTTATTATGTTAATTTTAAATTACTTATTTATAACTATTTTTATATATTCAAAAATTTAGATAATATTAATTTAAACATAGTAATTAATTTTCCTATTTTATTATTATGACAATTATTGATCACAAGTTTTAGTTAATTTTTTAAATGATGCTTAAATAAATAATGGTATTTTGGTAAAATTTCAGCTAAAAATTTGTAATATGAGGGTAGTTTTCAAATTTCTTATACGATTTGGTGTAATCCACTAATCCTACTACTCGCTAGCTTAAAAGCAAAACCTCTTTTCACCTCCAAATAGAAAAATCATACACACTAAAGTACTAAACCTTTTAGCCAATGAACATATGAGTTTTACGAATCCACCCCAGTTTCACACTTGTTCTATTTCTTTACGGTAGCTGATATTGTCTCTCGGTATATGTTCCTTGAGATCCAAGCTTCCAAAAGGTCAGCTTCCTCCAGCCCCATGGGGATGGGATGGCCAATCATTGGGAACTCGTTTGATATGTTCATAAAACGGCCGACTCATCACCTGATGGATCCACCGCGTCATGGGAAACATGCAAACGGAGATAGCTTGCCTGAGAAGTGCTTAGAGAAAAAGACGAGCCTCTCGCAAACAGAGCTGATTCATACTCAATCAATCCCATCGCTTATGCATGTATCTTGTAACAAAGATAGAAACAAGAATACGAGAAACAGACAACTAATATATACATTACATTTTATTTATTGCGTTGTCTTATTGGACTAAGAAATCATTATAAGAGAACTCAGGACTGGAGAGAAGAAGATCAAAATGCCTGCTTCCAAGCGTGTCTTTTAGTATCGTGATCTGACCTTCCTTAAAGAGTGTGTCCTCTTCCAGTTTCTCTACCTTGCTCTTTAACATCTCCTTCTCTGACTCCAAATCCATGTTTTGCTTTCTGCGTTCCTTCACTTCCTTCCACATCTCTTCTCTTTCCTCCAACACTTTTGGTAATGTAGCCAAGTCTTTAGCAGCTTCATGGAGATTGCTTTCAAGCCGGTTTATGTTTTCGTCCTTCTTCACCATCTGATATGTCCAAATCAAAACCATCAGAACACAACACTCATGGAGCTTTCATTACTTATGACAAAACTCCTAGCCACAAAAAATGTAAAATTCTGAAATACCTGCAGCTTGAGGTCTTTTAGTTGATGATTGTTTACTGAAAGGTTGTCTAACGTTTTCTGGATTTCACGTTGAAGAACTTCATTACCCCGTACTCCTGCTGCTACTTCTGCTTGCAGCTGGTCGATCTCTTCTTCCTTGGAATACAGTTTCTCTCTTAATAAACTCGTGACTAGAGTTTCTGCTCTTAGTTCAGCTCTCAGGGATTTCTAAATCAGATTATAAAGAAAAAAGGCGAATCATTCAGAACAGAGATAAACATGTAAGCCTATGTTGAAATGATATTAGCACGTATTGAGGGATAACATATGAATCATGTATTGGCAAAACTCACCTCCACCGATTGGTTGTTTGGCTCACTACGCCTAGCAGCAGTTGAGCAAGATGATTCTGAATGATCATTGGATTTCTCAAGCAATAAACTTGATACTGTCTGCAAACTCCTCTTCAGGCTTTCAGTTCCACGCCTTATTCCATGAACTCTCATCTCAGATTCAATAAGAAACTGCTCACTCAATCCATTATTCACTGACGGATAGGACTCAGGGAACTGAGCTAGTTTCTCCTTAATGAACTTCAATAACTTGTAACACAGCTGAGTGCTCTCATTTAGCATTGATAGTCCTTGGTCTTGCAAGTGGCATACTCGCATCTTCATCTCATTATCTAGCTTGAAGTTCGTCGCGTCAGCTTCTTCTCCATTTCTTTTGACTCGATTCAGCAGACAGTTATTCTCACGAAGAAGAGATTTAGTTTCAAGCTTCATTGATTCTAGCTCCTTTCTAAGTGACAATTCAACTCCGGCCAACCTTATTTGCTCCATCTGAAGCTTCTTGTCCAGATGTTCTGACGGTTGCTTCTCAATTTCCTCAGAGAGACCATCTCTAAGACCCTCAATAGTCTTCTCTTGTTCCTTGCATGTTCTTAGAAATCTTGTAACAGATTTTCGTAACTCCTTGCATTCCAGATCTTTCTCCTCAAAGTTTCTTCTTACGCAATCAAGATCATCACTACTACCCGAGTAGCTCTCTTGTAACTTGGAGAGGTTTTGCGTAAGATACAAATTCTCTTCACGCAATTCCTCTGTTGTTGCTCCCAACTCCGTAACTGTTTCCTCCAAATGTCTTATCATATCGATGCGCTCAGTTTCCTTTTCATGAAAAGTCGATATCTCTCTCTGGAGTGAGACATTATGCTCAGCAAGCTCTCTGACACGCTCCCTTAGCCTCTTCTCTTCCACCTTGAAACTATCGAGCTTTGAAGCCCACTCACTTGACCTTCTATCAAACTCTTTCTCCAACTCAACCTGCAACTCACTCTTCTCTTTTTCTAGTCTCTTTATATGCAAGTCCCAATCTGTCTTTGCCCGTCTGATCTCTTCCCTCGTAGAAGCCCTCTCATCCATCTGTGACCGCAAGAGACTTAACACTTCAAAAGCCAAGCCTACCCTCTCTTCTTCCATTTGTCTAATATCCCCAACCAAAGATGAAACATCGAAATCACAGTCTGAAAGAAACTTCTTCTCTTCCAGTTCTTCAGAAAGCAACTTCACTCTCTTTTCAGCTTCTTTATATCTCCTTTCTAGCTCTGAACTAACATCTCCTTCCTTACAAACACCGTTAGTTCCCACACACATGTCCTTACCATGTAAGAAAAACTGTTGGTGCTGCTGTTCTGCTCGGTCATCCGCGTAATATTCATTCACCGCTTCATAATGTTCAGCAAGTGGAACAACAAGATTAGCCAAAACATCCGAGTTCGAGTCAAGAGTTTTACCATTGTATCCACCACAAACATCTTGTATTCTGATGGGCTCATAACTCAACGCCTTGGACTTGCCCTGAGTATTATGAGAGAGTCTCTCAATAACGCTTCTTGCAAGTGAACGAGCCGACGCATCCCTCAACCCTTTAGATTTCCGTTTTTCTTTGCCGCCACTATCTGATAACGGTGAAGGGGATTGAGCTCGCGGTGGAAGCCTCCTTCTACTCCCGGAGAGACTACTATGTGATGAACCACTCTTTTGCTTACTCCGTTCTAAATGCTCTTCACCATCAATGTAACGGTCCAAGACATTATTACTAGAACAAGTTGATAAACTTGCAGATTCTTTAACTTGTCTTTCCGGAGTAAAACATCTGATTCAAAACAATACAAATTAACAACTTGATTCAACTATTTGTTCAATTCAATATAACAAACAAGAAAGAAGAGTCTATATTACTACCGTGACGAATGATTTCGCAGTCGATGCTGGCTGCTTCTAGTAGTAGTAGTAGTAGTAGCATCATTTGAAGAAGCTCCATCAATGAGAAAAGCTGCACAAGACAATGAACGGCTTCGTCTAAAAGCCGCTGCAGCATCAGATACTTCACTACTCTGAGACTTGTTATTCAAATATTGTTGAAACTGATAATCATCTTTTTGCTTGTGAAGCTGTTTATGATCAGTTCCATTACCAGATGATGATTTGAAAAAGAAAAGCTTCTTCATTGGTAATAACAACAAGGTGGAAACTGGAAAGGGCTGTCCACTACAATACCGCAGCTGGAAATCAAAATTAATAGAGATAAGAGTAAGAAAAGGTTCCTCCTTTGTTTAAAAAACAAAAGGCAAAACAGCGCATAGAAAGGGACATTGATTAGAGACAGTAATCATGAAAACATTTTGCAACAAAACAGAGCAGAGAGTGTTGTTGTTATAAAGTTGAAGTCTTACTTAAACACTTAACACGATGAGAACAATTCAAAACCATCTTCTCTATTCTTAAGCTTTGACGAAACCAGATTATGGTTTTAAAAATAGAAAAAACAAACAAGATCAAGATCGCCACTAATTTCTCTATTAAAAAAAAATGAAAATGTCAGAACTTTACTGACAGATCCGTAATCATCGAAGTGAATCGTAAAGACTTAAATTAAAAAGGACTAAACTACCCTTTTAATCTTCCCACTAAAAACCCTAAAAAATCGATACTTTCAATGATTTCGACTAAGTCCACTAACCTGAGCAGAGTAACAATGTTTTTTTTTTGTTTTTGAAATTGAAAAGAGGGTAATGGAGTTTACCATAAACAGAGTCACAGAGGAGATACACTTCAAAACTCGGGAATCGAGGGAGGAGAGGTGGAGGGAAACTCAATCAAACCGAAACTGAAAAGCAGAGTTTTTGACGGCGTTTGTTAAACGTTGACGGAGAGACTTTAATTTAACAAGGAAGAAGCGTTACGGGACGGCGGCAGAGCAAAACAGAGAGGAGAAGTCGAAAGGACGAAAGAGACGGGGGTTTTGTCCGTAAATTAGAATAGCTATAAAGGGTAATTTGGGAAATTTTCCGTTCACTTTTTAAATCCTTTTGGAGGAGCGGGCCATTTTTGGTGTTTTTTTAATCGTGGGCCTAATTGTTTTTAGCTGTGTTTGGTAAGTAAGCATTACTCAATATTGTTTTTTGCCTTTTTCTGGATTTAAACAAAAAAAAAAAAAAAAAAAAAATTAATAGTGAAAAGGTAATGTGATCATAATTTTTTTTTTTTTGACATATCAATAAATTAAATGTGATTACCGGATAATGATATAATGTGGACTAAGAAATTTTAGTTATTTTTTTAATTAAATTATAGTTTTTTACTAACTATTGACCAGAGGATTTATTGAAATTAATAGGCATGTAGATTTTTTGGCTACTTTGGAAAAAAAATGATAAGAGATAAGACAACCAGATTAAAGAAATACTGTTTTAATTAATGTAATACTGGAAAAAAAAATTAGAATAACAAAAAGTTAAAGAAATATCATTCCTAATTGTAAAGAAAGAATAAATTATTTTTTACCAAATATTCTAAAGATGAGAATTTACAATCATTGATAAATACGATAAGGATTCATGCATAATCAAATGCTATAATACGACACCGTTTAAGATATGTTTTTTATTTTTTGGGTTGACATTTGTCTCTTTGTGTTCGAGATGTTTCATGTAGCAAGAAAAGACGGGAAAAGTTAATTTATTCATGAACTTACAGTACGTAAAATAACAATAAAACACACGCCAATCTTATTATTGGAATCATCATTAGCACAGGCAGAGTAAGTTACTTGAACTTACAAACACATTAAAAGAAGCATAGTAAAGACACACACCAAATCTTATTGGAAGGTTTCATTTGGTTTAAATAATAATATGATAGAGAAGGTTTTCACTCGGTGGTGGAGATGGGCACGATAGTGACTCCGATGCTGTGAACAACATCGCTAGCTTTTCCATGGATTCCAACGATCTTGTGTCCTTCTTCTCCGAGCGAGAACTTCTCACCAGAATCCATTCCGAACGGCATTGACTCCCTTTTGTTCGTCTTAAACTGGAGACAGACAATTATTGATGCCTCGACTCCGTAAATCTTATCGTAGTACCCATCTATGGTCATTAGGTATTCACCATCTTCAAGCACAAACTGAAAAGATTCAAAACTAACAAAGGATAAGTGTAAATAGTTTAAGAGAATGTATTGAAACAAAAATAAATCTTGTTGTTTATAAAAATGACCTCTTCAGCTCCAAGTAATGTCTTCTTCCCATGGTCATCTCCGGGTACAAGGTCTTTGCCCTTACTGTACTCAAACTTGACAAAGGATACACCATCGTTACCTTGTCCTACAAGTATCTTCCTTACACCGTCGTAGGCACCATCATCCCATGTAACTCCTTCGTTGCCGCCAACTGCTGGTAGTTTCTTGGTTGGAATCAAGGGAGTCGGAGTGGGAACAGGTGCAAAATATGCTCCAAGAGCATCAATAGCTGCATCTTCCTTTCCATGGAACCCAACAAGCCTATGACCCTTTTGTTCCAATACAAACTTCTTACCCACATTATACCCAAAGAATGATGTTCTCCCCTTTGATGTTTCAAACTTAAGTGACGTAATGACGGTACTGGTGAAAATGTTTGGCTTATGATAGGTTGCTTCCACCGATTTGATGTATTCGTCGGGGTAACCAAGCACAAACTGCAAGAAGAAGCAATATTTTAAGAATATTTATTGTCAATTACGAAATACAAGTACATGTATCTATCTACAAGAATTAATGGAATGGGATCATACCATTACAAATAATCCACAACAAAACAATATTATCATTTATATTTGGAACCTAATTAAATTTATGTTGTTTATTGGGCTGCGTATGTATATTGGGCCTCGTTGTATAGTTTGGCCGACTTGTGTGCCGTTACTTGGTTAGCACTCTTTGTTTAGGGTTTGTTGAGTTTATCGAGTCTGTATAAATAAGCCGTGAGGCAGCCGTAACTAACACACACATAATTCATTCAATCTTTACATGGTACCAGAGCATAGATCCTTCTAATTGATCTAAGCTTCTGAATTTCTTTTATCTCTCTTGCTAGTTCTTTTTCTTTTGTTAGTGTCGAAATTCCCTTGTTCGTGAGATGGGGGAGGATGATAAGAAGTTTGTTGAAGCCGGCGTGACCGGTGATAAAGGTGTTGTTGCATCTCCTTATTCGGTGTTTTCTTCTGACAATCCAGGGGCGTTGATCACGTCGGTGCAACTAAAAGGTGATAATTACAACGAGTGGGCTACAGAGATGTTGAATGCTCTGCAAGCAAAAAGAAAGACGGGTTTCATTGACAGGTCTCTAAAGAAGCCGTGTGAGGGACATGCAGATCTGGAGTCGTGGCTGAGTGTGAACTCAATGATTGTAGGATGGTTGAGGACGTCAACTGAACCCCGTGTAAGATCGACGGTGACGTTCATCAACGATGCTCATAAGTTGTGGGAAAACTTGAAGGAACGGTTCTCGGTTGGGAACAAGGTTCGCGTGCATCAACTGATGGCTAAGCTGGCGTCGTGTAAACAAGATGGACAAGCAGTCATTGACTACTATGGACGCCTTGCTAAGATGTGGGAAGAACTCCAAACATATAGACCCCTACCGGCGTGTACGTGTGCAGCAGCGGCGACATATGAAAAGGAGAGAGAAGAAGAAAGAGTTCATCAGTTTGTGATGGGGCTGGATGAGTCGAGGTTTGGGCATGTTGTGACTGCCATCATTGAAGCAGACGTGTTGCCGGATCTCGGAAAAGCTTATAGCAAAGTTATCCGAGAAGAAGATAGACTCAACTCAGCTAAAGCACGTGAATAACAACAAGAAGCTGTTGGTTTTGTGACTCGTCTAGAGCAAGGAAGTGGTGAAACTAGTGGAGGATGTCGTGAATCTCGTAACGGAGATATCTTTGGAGTACATGCCTCCGGTGGAAACAGAGGACGTGATCGACTCTGTTCTAATTGTGGTAGAGCTGGGCATGAAAAGAGTTCATGTTGGCAGATTGTGGGGTATCCCGAATGGTTTTCAGAGAGAGGAGGTCGAGGAGGACGTGGTTCATCACGAGGTGATGGCCGCGGTGGTTATTCCGGTGGACGAGGATGAGGACAAGTGAATGTTGCGTATGCAACAAGTCCTAATCCTACCGGAAATTCTATGGATTTTACTCCGGAGCAAATGATGCAAGCACTCTCGCAGCTGCTTAAGGAAAAATCAAGTGGTGGAAGTGACAAGCTAATGGGTAAGATACGTGGAGATGTGATCCTTGATACAGGAGCTTCACATCATATGACTGGAGACTTGTCGGTTCTTTCGAATCTTAAAAAAACTTTTCCATACACAGTTTGTTTTGCAGATGGAAGTACGACGTTGTCGACACAAACGGGCGTGTTCCGTTTATCAGATCGTATAAGCTTATACGATGTTTTATATGTCCCAGACTTGACTTGTTCATTAGTCTCGGTTTCAAAACTTTTGAAACATTCCAATTGTTTTGCCTTTTTGACCGATGCGGTGTGTGTTTTACAGGACCGGTTTTCGAGGACGCTGATTGGAGCCGGGAAAGAACGTGATGGAGTCTATTACTTTACGGATGTTCAGGCTGCTCGAGTAAACAAGACAGTCCGGAAAATTGATGCGGTTTTGTGGCATCAGCGGTTAGGACATCCCTCGTTTTCAGTACTATCTACTATGCCTTTGTTTTCTGGTGTTTCTGTTAGTCCAAGTTCATGTGAGACCAGTTTTCAGGCTAAGCAAACTAGAGAGATGTTTTCTGATAGTATTAATAAAACAAGCGAATGCTTTTCTTTGATTCATGTTGATGTTTGGGGTCCGTACCGTATCAAAGCTTCAAATGGTGCAGCTTATTTTTTGACAATTTTGGATGATTTTTCACGCACAGTGTGGACGTTTTTGTTGTTGGAAAAATCAGAAGTTAAGAATGTTCTACAAAATTTTTGTGCCTACTCAGAAAAACAGTTTGGAAAAGCAGTTAAAATGGTTAGGAGTGATAATGGAACAGAGTTTCTATGTTTGTCTTCTTTCTTTCGGGAAAAAGGTATTGTGCATCAAACGACTTGTGTGGGAACACCACAACAAAATGGTAGAGTGGAAAGAAAGCATCGGCATCTCCTCAATGTCGCAAGATCTTTGTTGTTTGGAGCACACTTACCTACAAAATTTTGGGGAGAAGCGGTCTTAACCGCAGCACATGTTATTAATTTGACACCAACGAAGCTGCTTCACAACAAATGTCCTCATGAGGTGTTGTTTGGACAACAGCCGGTGTATGACGATTTGCGAGTGTTTGGCTCATTGTGTTATGCACACAAGCAGATACGAGACAAAGACAAGTTTGTTCCTCGTAGTAGAAAGTGTGTGTTTGTGGGTTACCCCTACGGAAAGAAAGGTTAGAAGTTATACGACTTGGACACAAATGAATTCTTTGTCTCGCGTGACGTGATATTCAAGGAAGGTGAATTTCCTTTCTCTACTCAGACGGAAGTAGAGCCATCTCGTGGTGATCTAGTTGGCACAAGTGATACTGATTGGCTTATTCATGAGTCGGAACTCATTGGAAACAGGGGGAGTGTTAGTGACTCCGACGATAGGGGGAGTCCTGTGACGGGTGGTTTGGCTGGTGATGTTGCTGACCCAGAAGTACTAGAAGCTGGTCCGGCCGAGCTTGATGGTGCAATTATCGAAGTTGGTCCCATTGTCCCGACTAGTCTGTCGCCTGTTGTTGACGAGTCTAGTTCTAATAACCAGAATACTGTCGTGCCTCAGCCCGAACCTGAAATGGGACAAGGCAAACGTGTCAAGTTACCGTCTGTTCGTTTAAATGATTATGTATTAGCAAGTGACTCCTCTCATCACGTTCTTCCCGGTCTCTCCACCAGCTCGCCTCACGACACGGTCCAAGGTAATTCACTCTATCCTTTGACTGATTTTATTACTGATGCACGGTTTTCTCCTCGGCATCAAGCGTTTCTTGCAGCTGTAAGCGCAACAGTGGAGCCACGAAGTTATAAAGAGGCTATAAAAGATAAGCGTTGGACAAATGCTATGGGTCAAGAGGTAGGAGCTCTTGAGGAAACAAACACATTTAGTGCTGCAGATTTGCCTCCTGGAAAGGTTGCCCTTGATACAATGTGGGTTTATAAAATCAAGTATCATTCTAATGGGAGCATTGAGCGGTATAAGGCAAGACTCGTGGTGTTGGGAAATCGGCAAGTTGCTGGTCGGGATTTTGCTGAAACTTTTGCACCGGTGGTCAAAATGACTACAGTGCGAGCTTTGTTACGTATTGTAGCTGCAAATAATTGGGAAGTGCATCAAATGGACGTGCACAATGCTTTTCTCCATGGTGATCTCCGTGAAGAGGTGTATATCAAGCTTCCGCAAGGTTTTACGCATTCAGTTCCGAATAAAGTTCTTCGATTACACAAAGCTCTTTATGGCTTACGCCAAGCACCCCGATGTTGGTATGAAAAGCTCTCTACTGCTCTCGCCAAGGCTGGTTTTATTCAATCTTATTCAGACTACTCTTTGTTTACCTACACACGTGGACGTGTCGAGATTCGAGTCTTAGTTTATGTTGATGATCTTGTTGTTTGCGGCAATGATGGGGACGCCATTCGCAAATTTAAAACATATCTCGGAGAGTGTTTTCGTATGAAGGATTTGGGGAAGCTTAAATACTTCCTCGGCATTGAGATTGCCCGTAATGAAGAAGGTTTTATGTTGACACAACGGAAATATGCTTTGGATATTGTAAGTGAAACAGGGTTGCTTGGTTCTAGGCCCGCGGTTACACCAATGGAACAAAATCATCACTTAGCTTCCGATACTAGTCCTTTTCTCCCGGAGCCCGCATCGTATCGACGACTAGTGGGTCGTCTTATCTATCTCGCTAACACTCGACCTGATCTTTCATACTCTGTTCACATTTTGTCCCAATTTATGCAAAAGCCGCGGGAGAGGCACTTGGAGGCGGCGTTACGTGTAGTCAAGTATCTTAAAGGCACAGCGGGGCAAGGTATTTTACTTAGTTCACGTACAGACCTAGAACTCTCGGTTTATTGCGATGCCGACTGGGGTACATGTTCGTTGTCTCGTCGTTCTTTAACCGCCTATGTCGCTTTGTTTGGTGGCTCTCCGATCTCTTGGAAGACTAAGAAGCAAAAGGTGGTGTCACAGTCGTCTTGTGAGGCTGAGTATCGTGCCATGTCTATTGCTACGCGTGAGATAATGTGGTTGCGACAACTATTTAAAGATTTGGGTTTCCCACCAACTGCTCCTTCTCGTCTCTTTTGTGATAGTAAGTCTGCACTTTATATTGCTGCTAATCCTGTTTTTCACGAAAGGACGAAACACATAGAGATCGATTGTCATCGGGTACGTGATGCTATTAAAAGTGGAGTTCTTACAACTGCGCACATCGGTACTAAGGAGCAATTGGCGGATCTTTTAACAAAAGCTTTAGGCAAAGTTCAGTTTAGTATTTTAATGTCCAAGTTGGGCGTTTGTAATCTTCACGCTCCATCTTGAGGGGGAGTATTGGGCTGCGTATGTATATTGGGCCTCGTTGTATAGTTTGACCGACTTGTGTGCCGTTACTTGGTTAGCACTCTTTGTTTAGGGTTTGTTGAGTTTATCGAGTCTGTATAAATAAGCCGTGAGGCAGCCGTAAATAACACACACATAATTCATTCAATCTTTACATTGTTCTACTATGTCATTTTAGAGTTAACTTGACATAAATCATTTTGAGAATTATTGAACTAGTTGTGTATAAGAACTAGTAATTAAAATTACCTCGGATGGTGTTTTTCCTTTCACTCCGTGGTGACATGTCTTTGCTTCCCCGCCTTTCTCGTACTCAAGCTCTAAATAAGTGATACGAGAATTATCTTGACTAATGTGCACCGTTTTAATGCCATCGTAAAAACCATCATCCCAAACACGCCCGTCTGTACCACCTTGGGCTTCCAGCTTGTATAGAGGGAACGGCGTGGTTGCCAATTCAAAGTAAACTCCAAGAGCGTCGAGAGCATCACCGGCCCGTCCATGGAACCCTACGATCTTTCTTCCCTCATCCTCAAAAAGAAACTTTGTACCGCTCGTTATTCCAAATAAGTTTGGACCAAACGTTGGAGAGCTTCTACCCTTTGAGGTCTTGAAGACGAGGGATGTGATCACCTTTGTGGCAAGCAGAGCCACTGTGTGGTAGCTTCCCTCCACCGTTATGATGTGTTCGTCCGGATATTGAAGTGAAAACTGCATATGACTTAATATTAGGTTTAGAACATTCTCAAGATTTTATTAGTCCTATAATAATATCGAATTTTGGGTTTATAATAAAGGTGTCTTAGGGTTTGTATTAGAGACTAAAGGGTACGTTTCCGTCTTGTTTATGACTTACAGGTTTCATCCAAATTTATCCGAATTCACAAGAGCCATTCGTACTAGTATTGCAAAAAATGAAGGAGAAAAATGGAGAATAGTCTAGTGGAGAACCTCTTTAGGGTGTTGATCTGTTGTCCCATGTTCCCGTGCTACTACTTCGCCGTCTTCCTTCACGTACTCAAATTTGACGTAAGTGATACGGTTGAGATCTTGCCCTACATACACTTTTCTTACACCTTCATATACATCGTCGTCCCATTCCTGTCCTCCTTCACCACCGCAGAGTGCCAACTTCCGGTACATCCTCGCCATTTCGAATCTTCAAATATTGGAAAAAGAAATATTATTTCTTCTATATATAATCCAATAAAGTATATAGTGTTCTATAAGCTGGTCTGCGGTTAATTTTACACAACTACCATGATAACGTTGTAGCCTTATTCATTTACATAGCAAGAACACCAAAATGGTCAAAGAAACACAAATTAATAGAACACCAATGATTGGTAACTATTTACTGTGTGATTTGATAGCTCTATTATTGGTAATTTGGTGTAATATAAATTATTTACGATTAAAAGTGTTTCGTATATTATCACTGTTTGGATCCCTTACTACACTTATCGCTCACACTTTCCCTTCTCTTAAAGATTTTAATTGTGATACGATCTCTTTGATATATATTACATTTAGACCAAAATAAAACACATATATAGCACGATCTTTTCTCCACCAATATATAGCAGAATCTTTTGTGAAGTAGTAGCTAAGTTCAACAATTAAACGTAAAAGACCTCATATTAAATTACTTTTCTCTTTCTTAACCCAAATTGTAGAATGATTAAACACCTAGCTAGTTACTACTTCACAAAACATATTAATGTTACGGATAATCTTGGCTACGCTACAAAAAGAAACAACAACAAAAAAAAAATTACAAGAATGAAGAGCTATACTTCTTCGAAAACAAAACAACAATAAGAGAAGAGAGATACCAATAAATTCTTGAGCTCTGATTGATAGAAGATATGAACCTTATCGCCTTATGGATGTGTTGAAATATGTGTATACTAATTGACAATCTTTGAAACATTTTAATAATCAACTCGTGGTTCACGAGGGCCTCCGTCAGAAATGCGAATAAGAATACACTATAATAAACCAAAAATAATAGTATACAGATGAATTAATTATTTTTGATGAAAAGAGGTTTTAAATAAAATTGCAACAATTCTTTTTCAGAGAGCTAAAGGGAGGAGAGAAAAAACCATTTATCTCTTTAATTATAAATAGTAATTATACTAAAAATCCAATTAACTTTTAAAAATATACTATTTTGCAAAAATATCCAATTTATTTTGTATTTTTGGTGATCTTAACCCACAAAGTATTTTCTTTTCTTTCTCTTTCCCTCTCCAAAGAAATTGTTACAATTTCATTTGAATTTTTTTGTTTTTCATCAAAACCATAATTCATTCATCTCCACGCGTTAATGTATATTGCATAGTCAATGAAATTGAAATATATACATTTTTAGTTCATCTCCAAACCATAAACCTTTTTAATCAAGAAAGCATTGGATGAAATTGAAGTATACAGCTTTTCCGAACTTTGAAAAATCAACTATTGTTTTCAGATTAATTTTAAAATTTAAATTACTATACATTAATATGGACATTATCTAAGTTCTATAAAAGACTTGAGATTTTAGTATTTAAATTTAAACTACCACCTATAATCTCTATGCACAAGTTTACCACATATAATCTCTAACTTTAAATTTTAAAAGTATTGCAAAATCAAAACCAAAATTTATTTGTGTATGGTTAGATTATAGTTGGAGAGGAGCATCTCTAATTAATTAGTTGATGAAAATGTAGAACAGCCAAAAAAAATAAGTGAAGAGAGAAAATACATAAAAAGTACCTAAAATAAATGAAAGAAATTGGATAAGAATGATCAGAGTGATATTCATCCATATTAAAAAATTTTGATATCTAACTTAACATATTAATTTATTAGTTATCATTATACTTCACCTCTCATTTTTATATATGAGTCTATTTTGTGAAACAAATAAATTATCATATTATTTATTATAACTAAAAAATAATTTTATTTCTGGATATACCATAAGTTAAAAATTTTAAAAACAAATATAAATTGTTCAATCTATAAAATATTCAAGCTTTAGTAATATTATTGTTTTAAAATAATATCTATTGAATTAAAATTTTTACTGAGTAACAGGTCAAAATTTGAATATTTAAATTCAATTTCTTATTTTTTTGTTGAGTTTTATAACTTTATATAATATAATAAACTTTAAATAATTTCTTTTGCAATTTTGAAACTCGATATAAAAGTTAGAAACTATAAACACTCTAAATTGATTTGTTATAGCAATGTCAATAATATGTCACTATAATATGAAATAATTTCAAGAAACTAAGTATATTAAAACAAAAAGTATAATAATATATTAAATTACTGATAATATAATAACTCGCTTTTTAAAAACCAAATTTACAAAATTATGTCTCATGATGTAGAATATACATTGTTGAAATGACTTCACATACATAAACTAATACAATATATTAAAATTTTATTTTAAAATAAAAAAATATACAAAATTTTGTATAAAATAAAATTTAACCAGTGTTGTAGCACGTATACTTATATAGAATCATTAACAATATAAAACTTACAAAATAAATGTATTTTCTCAAGTCATCATATTTAGCATATGATTTTATTGCATAATGTTTTATCCAAAAATTTTTTAAAAAATCACATAAATTATATTTTATATAAAAATTAGAATAAAAATAAAATGAATTTTAACCCGTGCTATAACACTGATCTTAATTAGTTAATAATGCTAATTCATCAACCAAAATAAGGGTTTAATTAATTAATTAATTTTTTGTTTGGTTTTAGTTCTCAAGAGTTCTCTCTCCTGGTGAAGCTGATGTCGTCATAACAAACATGAATTATTTTCCCAAACTGATACCCTAACCCTTCCCCTTGAAGGGATGCAAATACAAATAGTAGGAAATTAACAGATTGGGATAAGAAGAGAAACCAAAACCATCATAATCTCTTAATAGATGAAAGGCCAATAATATCAAGCCTAAATGGGCCTGATGGATGAGATGATTGAATCAATTCCATTGATCCACGCCATCGGAGAAGTTCCATTTACCTTCCATCAAATCATCGAAATATCCGCATAAGACGAGGTATAGCTAGAGGAAGTACAAGCGATAACAGACTCTGTTTTTGAATCAATAACAGTCTCGGATTGTGACTCGGCTTCTGCTTGAATCAATAACAAGCTAATTTGATCTCTGTTTTCTGAATGACGATATTTTTTTACAAAAAAAAAATGCCTTTTAGAAACTTTCCCTTTTTGTTTTTTGTTTTTTTTCCTTTTTCTTTTGAACAATCTATTAACTCTCCTGTCTATAAAAGAACCCTATAAATCTCGACAGAACCCTATAAATTCCAATCAACCTTAAAAATCTAGCCCTAATCTTTTTGTGTGAGAGAGGATAGGTCGATCAAATCCCAGAAGATGCCTAACATGCAGACTAAATCGCTGTGTTTGGACGATCTTAGTGATCGGGAAATTCTTGAGTATAGGTATGAATCGATTCTTCTTGTAAACTTGTTCAACAAATTTTTACCCGATAATCTCTGAGTCTCGACTAATATGTTTAATCTTTTTCCTGGCTTTTCAGATTGGAGTGGGAAGGTTTCACCGAATACAAGATGCAAAGTGATGGAAATTGCCAGGTAATGAATGTTTCTAAATCAAATTATACTCAACGAACTTTATATATATTTGTTTGATCGTATTATTATGATTTATTAAGAATAACCCTTTTCTTGGTTTTTGTCAATTCTATTTCAGTTCCGTGCTTTAGCTGATCAACTTTATAAAAACTCGGCTCTTCATAAACTTGTTAGACAAGAAATCGTACAACAGGTAAATCAATCTTGAAACTTTTCCTAACTTTTGCATAAAGATTGTCATCTTTTTTTTTTTTTTTTACGTGTAGTAGCTAGTTTCATATATGATGATTGATTGATGATTCTGTTTTCCTCATCAGCTTAAAACTCATCCAAAGATGTACAAAGAATTTGTTAATAACATGACCTTCTCCGAGTATGTCAAGAACATGTCCAAGAACTCCGAATGGGGCGATGAAGTCACAATAAAAGCCGCTGCCGATTTGTATGTAGTCAAAATAGTACTCGTTACATCAATCAAACAGACTCCATTGATTGAGTTTTTGCCCAAGTCTCAAAAAGAACCCGACAGAGTCATTCATCTGAGCTATCTCTCAGGGATCCATTTCAACTCCATCCACCAAAAAAAAGGTTAGCCTTCTCTTCTTTCTTAATAGTATACCTCGTCTTTCCCTCTTTAGATAAATACTGTATCATTCTTACTCTTCGTCTTGTTGTTTACTTCAGATCCAGGTTTTGGTTCTGCCTCGATGAAGAAGCTACATAGGAAGAAGGAGAAGGAGCAGAAGAAAATTGAGGAGGAGCGGAAGAAAAAGGAGGAGGAGGAGGAGAGAGTAAGGAAGGAGAAGGAGCAGGAGGAGAAGAAAAGAGACAAGGAGGAGAAGAAAAGAGATAAGGAGGAGAGGAAGATGGCGAAGGTGAAGAAGGAGAAGAAGGAGAAGAAGAACAAGGATAAACATTTTCACTTTTCTGATATGATGTCAATACTTGAACAAGAAGATTATTCGTTTTTCTAAAATTAAGAGTATCATAACGTTTTAATAAGATTTTTCCATCTTCCCCTGTTTGGTGTTCTGTTTTATTATATTTTTACTCTGTTTTACAACATAAATTGGTGCTTACTTCTGTTCCAATTAGCGAGGGAGTATTGCATGGTTCAGGCGTTCAGCTAGATTGTTAATCACTCTTACCTCTATTCTCTCATAACTCTGGTTAATAGCAATATTTTCTGATGGACAAATCATCTGTACGTAGAAATTTTTCTACAAAACCAGTCAGTCATGCCGACTAATTAAATGAAACTTCCAATAAGAAATAGTGTGAATTCTCTTTAACTCTCCTACAGTGCTACTTCTAATGTGTTTGTAGTTAAGTTGAAGTCCTCACTGTTTCTGCCAAAAGTCCAATAAGAATGGTGTGTCTTCTCTTTTTACTTGTTGGTAAGAAAATCCTGGCCTACCATACAAGCTAAGCTCAAGTTACTCTTGTGTTATCCCCGCCAGCATTCAAAGAGATGGAAACTCTACATGACAATAATAAGATGTAACAAGGAAATAATAATTTTATTTTTAAATGTTATAGTGTCGCTATGCTAGGATTATAGAGTCACCGATCGATGAAGCACTAAAAACATTTATCAGCACTTTTTGAAATTATTCAATAGACTATATTCACATATCACAACAGTCAACTACCTGCCTTTCGCTTACAACACATTGCCCGAAAGGCCATAGATCCACGCCATGGAAGCGGTTCTAATTATCTTCCATCAAATTTTCCACATAAGACGAGGTAGAGGAAGTACAAGTGAGCGTCATGGAATCTTGATCCTCTCACCATTCAAGAAATTTACCCTGAGATGTGTCAGATCTAGAGTAGCCAACATGCACTGCCTACTGATGTGGACAAAGCTTTTCTCATCTATTATTCTTGCTCCTTGTAACATCTCGAAGACAAAGAGACACAAATGTTTTTTGTTTTTAAATGCTTTCTCATTGCTGTTCTCCGTACACTCACTTTGCTCATCTTAAAATTAATGCCATTTTTGAAATTAAAGTATAATAACCCTATATAAATACTACGATCAAACATTAGCGCTAACTTGACTAATATTAGAAGAATGCCACAAACATTCTAATGGATCATCAAAGTAGGAACAAAGATAAATATGATATTACACATTGCGTAAGATCAAATGAATGATAGATACATGTTATCTCATTAAACTTTGCTTCATACGTGTTATCTTGTAAAAATTGTTCACACTCGCTCTGCTTCTATATGTCATTTAACTTACGTGGACATATAGACATGTGTAGATGAATAATGGGCCCAATTAAAAGCCTTTGCATATAGACTGTAGATGAATAATAGCAACATTTTCTGATGTACAAAATTAATTATCATCACCAAAGATAGGAAATAATAGTTACTCTTTATTTTAAGGGGCAAAGAGATACGTGATCATCATATTCATTTACCTTTTGTAGTTGACGTGAATCATTTGGTTAATTGGAAACACACAAATTTAAAAAGGGCAAGAGAGAGGCATACAATTCGATTAATTTTTTGAAACTCCTAAAAGGATTTCAACGTTTTAGGGGTGGTAACTACCCCCGTGTCATGATGTAAACTAACATAGATCCACCCCTAGCTCTACACAGTAACTTAATGGAGCATGACAAATATATGAATAAATTTGTTTATATCTTCCACGGTTCCACCTTAAGAGAGAGATGCGAAAGTAGTTGGAGGTCTATATAAATGAAATGAAGATTGCATGGTAAGAGGAATAACATTGATCCACCCCTCTACAAAGCAACTTAATGGATGGAGCATGACAAATATATGAATAAATTTGTTTATATCATCCACCTAGAGAGAGATGCGAAAGTAGTTAGAGGTTTCTTTTTTATTAATGGTTTGGTCACATAGTTTTCTAATCATCGTTTAGGAAAGATTCCTTGACATTTAGAAAGAAAACATTGACATTTGGGAAGGATTTTTTAAAATTTAGGAAAACATAAAATATGCACAAGATCAAATCATTACCCCTCACTAAATAGAGTTATTTTTGATACATTGAAGCAAAACATAAATAAAGAGTTGTAGAAACTCATTTTTAAAATTTTTGGAAGGATTCCATAACTTTTAAAAATTTAGTAAAGATTTCATATTGTTTAGGAAATCGAATATGAAGTTTCTGAAGGTGTTCCTAAATTTATGGTTTAGGATTGAACTTAGAACTTGTGGCTACCGGGTATTTTTTGCACAAAATTAATCAAATCATTACCCCTCAGTAAATGAAGTAATTTGTGGTACATTGAGGCAATACATAAGTAAAGATTTAGGAACTCATTTTTGAAAACTCATTTTTAAAAAATTTATGAAGGATTTTACTATTTAGGAAAATGTATTTAAAACTTAGGAAGGTCTTCCTAAATTTATGGTTTTGAGGATTAAACTCAAGAACTTGTGGCGATTGGTTCTTATTAGTAGAAAGGTAACATTTCTAGCACTCATTCTAAATCTATAGTTTGTATCAATGATAATTGGTACCTGACTTCATTTTCTTCAAAGCCTGTGAAGTCTCTTAACTAATAACATTACTTATCCAACGTTTTGAATAACATGCAGGATTCTTGCCGCGCAGACACGAGGGACTGTGCAATTTCGGAAGTGTTAAGGTGCCATGATTATATTTTTTTGGTTCTGTTACCGCCTGTATATTAATGACACTTGAAGTTTGTAAACTTTAATTAGTAGAGAACTATTTCCTACTCAAATAGTCAAATAGTTTGCTATCTCTCACTGAGTTTGGGCCTGGCGTAGTAATAATTTAAACCGACTATTACGTACTCTACCGTATGTAGTGACACCTTTAATATTTGTTTCAGAAGAAAATAAGTTTAAGCAATTTTTTTCTTGGGGTAACCCCCTTTTATTCGTTTAAGCAATTTTTTTGGCCAGCCAGAAAGAAAACATTTTACTGTTCAAGGTTAGCCTAAAAGAAATGAGTGATTCCAAGAGCATGTTACACTTCTGGCTGGCCGGATAGGTCACGAGAGAATGCAATATACGCTTTCCGATAAGAGTCTAAATCGATTTGCATAGTAGCATTTTGTTTTTGTGTTTTTTATATATATATAATAAGATTAAATATTTACATTGTCGTCCCATCCACGTCCTCCTTCACCACCGCAGTGTATATTCCTATAATTAAACCATATAAAAAAGTATATTCCAATAACTTAATGAAATTAATGCAAAGAATACAAAGTTTAGGATGGGGAGTAATAAAAGAAAAAGAAAATGAAAATGACTTTACAAGTCCAAACATTTACTATATTTGTACGAGTCAATAAGTGTATTAGTACTATACAAAATTTAATGGGTAACGTTACTTTTTCTACCATACAAAAAATTAATGGGTAACGTGAAGAGTGAGGAGGCACGCATGCAGAGTGTTGAGTGCACCATATCCCTTTTCTTTCATGGTAAGGGCGACTTTGAGAGTGATGGGCCTTAACTGGTGCATAGAGATTTTAGATGGTAATTTAAACTTAAATTACTAAAATCTTAAGCCTTTTATAAAATTTAGTCCCTATTGTAGTAATTTAAAATTTATTTAAAATCATTAGTTAATTTGTTAAAGTTTGGAAAAGCTATATACTTCCATTTCATCCGATTGTTTTTTGATTAAAAACGTTTATGGTTTTGGTGACATAGTTTTTTAGTTTATAAGTATATATTTATTTATTACATGCATCTATGAAAAGCGATTTCTGTACGTTAATACTATGACATTAATTGCTATGACACTAATTGATGAGTATGTAAATAGCTATGACATTAACTGATGAGAGAGAGGAGAGAGTAAAACAAAAATATACGAAAGGTAAAATTGAGTATGCTGTATTACATTAATTGACGCCGGTGAGAGAGGAGATCGTAAAACAAAAACAAAAAAAAATACAAAAGAGTAAAAATGCATGTCCCTTTCTATATAAACACACTTCTCAAACTCTCTAGCTCACACCTCTCCTCTTCTCTCTAGCTCACACCTCTCCTCTTTTCATATTAAGTTCTTCCATTAGGTATATCATTATATAAAAAATTTCTCTCGTAGGTTGACATTATACGGTGGTTCCTCTTTTCCAGTCCGTTGTCGTTATATTTTCTTGAAAGAAAGGAAGAACCTAGTTGAAGAACAGAGTTTTACCACCAAAATAAATTCTGTTCTTCCACCAGTGTTCCTTCATTCTTTTCAAGAAAGGATTTCAAGTCTTCGATTGTGATGATCTGTTCGACAATGACATTGATTCTCATACAGTAACTCTCCCAAACATTTTCACTTTTAGTCTTAACTTTTTTCATAAACGATCTCTTAAAATAGTCAATGAATTGATGATAAAGTCGTGCGTGTTATCTCATTAACTTACGTGGACATGTGTAGATGAATAATAATGGGCCCAATTAAAAAGGCTTTACATAAAACCCACCCGGACAGACTCGACCCGACCCGTAGACGCAAGTAATACCGTACAAAAAAAAAAAAAATTGACAATCCTGTTCGTCTCCTCCGGCACAACAAAATTGTTTCTCCTCCTCTTCGGCCAGATTTTTCTCCCGTGTTCTGTAATCTCCGATAGATTTGTGACAACATCTCTTTTTGTTGTTTCCATATAGATTACATATATACATATTAAGATTTGCCTTCTTCTTTGTTTTGTTTCTTTTTTTCTATTTTGGTTCTGTTCTATTCGTTTCCTTTTTGTGTTACCTTGTTTTTGCTTTTTTTTTGTTGATCTCAAATCCTTGCTTTTACTATACTAATCTTCAATTCGATTCTTCATCGGTCTCTACACAAATTGGAGCGTCACTGGTACAAATTCTTTGCTGCTTTGTTTTGCTATTTAGGGCTTTTCGATGAGTTTTTTTCTATCTCTGTTTTTGCTATTTAGGGCTTTTCGATGAGGTTTTTTATTTATTTAATGTGTATTCGAAAGTGAGTTCAATCGTATGTGTTATGCTTTTGCAGGAAGTTGATGATATAGGATGAATCAAGGAGGGAACACTCAGGCCGTAGCACCAATGGACCCTAATTCCATTGAGGTAATTAACAATCTCTTGTTTCGTCTTGAACCAATTGATCTTGTTTTCTTTGATGGGAAGTTATGTTGATCTTTGTAGCAAGTTATATGTTTGTTAGTGCACCTTTGTAAATGTTTAGAGGAATTTTGCATATTCAGTATGTTTATGCAGTAGAAGAAGAAAGTGATTTTTGATTCTAGACAAATCATTCTCCTCATTAAGAATAGTCTTTTGTACCAATGCCTTGGAGCCTTATGGTTTTCTCGTGTAATCTACCTTTTTCAAAACTCAATGATGTAAACTGTTTTAAGTACTTTTTGCTACAACAAAGTCTATTAGTTCTTCGGTTTGGTTAAAACACTTAGCTGTTGATCACTTAATGCATGAACGTTTGAAGGTTTAATGTTTGAGGTTCTTTTTGATTGACTTGAGACTGTGGAAGGCTTTTAGCGTCTTAAGTTGTAGATGTAGCCTTAATCAGAGATGACAATTTCTGTTTGTTTGTTTGTTTGTCTATATTTCTTTTCACTCTTGGACTTTTTTAGTTATATCATTTATGTAATAAAGATGAGGATTCCCTGACCATTTGCCACTACTAATGGTTTTTTTCTCTGATGCAGAATCGATATGGTGTTGATGGAAGCCAAGTACATAAATATTCATATCAATACTCAACTGGGTCTGACAGTGCCCCATGGACAGGGCATTCTGCTGAACATCAGGCTGTGGATAATGGGAACTATTCAAATTCAAACTATTACCATCCGCAGCCAACAGGGCCTGCTACAAGCAATGTGCAAGAGATACCGACTACTGCATCCTTTACTAGCTCGTCGACGTCTGGAACTGCAAATGTGGCACAAGATTATAGTGGATATACGCCATACCAGACCCCTTCTGACCCACACAACTATTCAAACACGGGATATTCCAATTACTACAGCGCCTATCAACCGCAACCTAGCCAGTCATATCCTCAGCCTGTAGGGGCGTATCAAAACACAGGTGCTCCTCAGCCTCTTTCCTCATTTCAGAATCCAGGATCTTATGCTGGGACTGCAAGTTATTCAGGAACTTACTACAATCCTGCTGATTATCAGACTGCTGGAGGTTACCAAAGTACAAATTATAACAACCAGACGGCTGGAAGTTACCCAAGTACAAATTACAGCAATCAGACTCCTGCTTCAAATTACAGCAATCAGACTCCTGCTTCAAACTATAGCAATCAGACTCCTGCTTCAAATTACAGCAATCAGACTCCTGCTTCAAACTATAGCAATCAGACTCCTGCTTCAAATTACAGCAATCAGACTCCTGCTTCAAACTATAGCAATCAGACTCCTGCTTCAAGTTACAGCAACCAGACTCCTGTTTCAAACTATAGCAATCAGACTCCTGCTTCAAATTACAGCAACCCGACTCCTGCTTCAAACTATAGCAATCAGACTCCTGCTTCAAATTACAGCAACCCGACTCCTGCTTCGAATCAGGGAAACTATACCTCAAACCCTTATCAAAATTATACTCCTGATGCTGCTAACACACATAGCTCTACTATTGCAACCGCAACACCTGTACATCATCAACAAAACTACCAACAATGGTCAGAATATTACAGCCAAACAGAAGTCCCCTGTGCCCCGGGCACAGAAAACTTGTCTGCCACAAGTGCATATAGTCAGAGCTTTCCAGTTCCAGGTGTTACTAGTGAAATGCCTGCTTCAAATAGTCAGCCTGCTCCGTCTTATGTCCAACACTGGGGGCCGGAAACTGGTCCATCCCAACCACCTTCTCAGCAGGTTCAGATTTTACTTTCATAAGGGAGTAGACCAAATATACGTCATTTGCATTCATAATGCTTTTCTGCTTGCAGCTTATTGATAACTGTGTGTTATCTCCTTATGAATTTTTGAAGTTGGTAAAAGAGTGATAGTAACTGACCTGTTAGCCATCAAGCAATACTGCATAGAATTAATTCTTGAATTTTGTTTGCAAACAGTTTAGACGTAAACTCTTATTGCTTTCTTTTATCCTTCTTGCAGCATGGTGCAGCTGTTAGTACCTCTAATGATCCTTACTGGGTGCATCAAACACAAAGTCTGCAAGCTCATCATCATGTTCCTCCTCAAAATCATTACCAGAGTCCTCTGGAGATGAAACCCTTATATGAGACCCCCTTTCAGGGTCATCAGAGAGCTACATATCCTCAAGAACTGAACTCCCAGTCTTCCTTTCACCAGCCACCGTTAGGCTATCGCCAGCCTACTCAGACAACACCGTCAGTAGATACACAAAGGGTAAGCAAAGTATAGATTCCAACTAACCCTAGAATTGCTTCAAACTTGCCATCAGGTTTTACCAAAATGGATAAAGATAGTTCAGCGGCAGATGCAGCCCAAACACCTGCATATGTTAGTGTTTCAATGCCAAAGTCGAAAGACCATGCCACTGCTATGCCTGAGGTAAGATTCCTTTTTTCAATTGTTGATTACCTAGCAAGTGAAGTAGATATAATTGTTGGCCACTATAAATTGGTGTGTTGGCTAATTGTTCTTTTTTTTACAATTGACATTGGAAATAAATAATCTCCTTGCTTGTAGCCTAGACAATTCCCGAAATCGCTTCGTGGGTATGTTGAGAGGGCACTTGCTCGCTGCAAAGATGATAAAGAAAAGGCATCTTGTCAGGCTGCCCTGGCGGAGGTAAATGTTTGTAGGAATTGTGAACGTTCAGTTGTTAGAATTTTGTAGCATGATAAATGTTTCTTTTTTAGACACTCTCTGTGCTCATCTTAATATTATTGCATATTTGAATTAACTTCCAACTTGATCTTCCGTGTAGATGTGTAGTATATTTAAGATGTTTTCATGCCTTTTGTCGAAGAATTTGTTTTGCAGTCAGTAGAATACCATGTTAATTTTGGTTGCTTTGCATGTTGATGCTTATTTTTGTATTTCTAGATCATCAAGAATGCGAAGGCTGATGAGACTCTTTATACTCGGGATTGGGATACTGAGCCTCTTTCAACTGTCCTGAACACAAATGTGACTAACACTGAGTATGGCCCTTCTTTCCTCCCTCATCTCGTGTCTGCTTGATCTATAACTTTCGTTCTTCCCTAGTAGATGGTTGGAGCATTACTTTCTATTTTCCTGCTAAGTTTTACACTGCAATGAAGGTCGAGCTCCACTCTTATATCTTCCTTCCAAAATAAGAGCCCAACAAGACGACCCAAAAGTAGATGGGAGCCGTTACTGGAAGAAAAACCGTTTGTCAAGCCAGCTTCAACTTTCAGTAGTGCTGTTAAATTTGGAGCTTGGAATCACCAAAATGAAAATAACAAAAAGGTTAACCTTTCTCTTCTTAGATTATATGATGCTACTGGCGAATGTGTATTTAGCTGTTAGAATTTGGTTCTTGCAGTCACTGGTTCTGATAAGAAATTTTGCAGAACTCTGAGATTTTTCAAAAGGTGGATGCTGCCATTGGCTTCAAGCCCACTTATTCTGGGCAAAATTCTGCAAAAAAGAGTTTCCAGCGGCCTGTCAAGCGGCAGCGGTTTTCTGGTGGTGCAGCTACGGCCATTGATGATGAGGCATCTAGTGATAGTGACAAGGATTTGACACCTTACTATTCCAGTGCAGTGGCCCTTGCTAGTTCTGCCGAGGAAAAGAAGCGACGTGATAGTCGTTCCAAGCGTTTTGAAAGAGTTCAAGGGCACAACCGAGGGACTGATCTTCCGAAACCCAAGAATGCAAATGTTGGAAATTTGCATTCTAGAAGAGCCACTGCCTTGCGGCTTAGCAAAACTTTTGATGAAAGTGGCAGCAGAGCTGTGGAAGACATTGACTGGGATGCACTGACAGTTAAAGGAACTTGCCAGGAAATTGAGAAACGTTATCTCCGCCTTACCTCTGCACCGGATCCTGCCACTGTAAATATCACTATCTTAAACCTCGTAATCTTTTCGACACCCTGGCTGATTTTTTTCTATTTGACTTATTTTCAGGTAAGACCAGAGGATGTGCTGGAAAAAGCTCTGTTAATGGTTCAGGATTCTCAAAAAAATTATCTTTATAAATGCGATCAGCTAAAGTCTATTCGCCAAGATCTCACAGTACAACGAATACACAATCATTTAACAGCTAAGGTATATTATTGAGTTCAGAATGATATTTGAGTGTTCTTGCTTGTAGGATCCATTTCCTGGTGGAGGGTTTTATCCTAGTTACAGAACCTGTCACCCAATTAGCACGTTTATAATGTTTACATGTTCAATGTCTATTTCAGGTTTATGAGACACATGCTAGATTGGCTTTGGAGGCTGGGGATTTACCCGAGTATAATCAGGTTGGTACACCAGCACGGACTCCTCATATTTTAGAATAGTAATCATTCAGTGTCTAGATCAAATCGATATTGAAAAACTTGTCCTGTTTTTCCTAATTTAAAAAATATCAACATCTGCTAGAATTTCACCGGTGTCTCATTTTCAAATAATAAATAAGCAACATGTCATGCAAGACCTCAGAGTGAAGTGAGTTTGGAAACAGCTGGCAACTATAGTTTAGCAAGTAGAAAAATTTAGGTTTCGAGTTATGCCTTTAGGTTCTAAAATCAATATAGTAAACATTGATAAAATTGTGGAAGATGCTATCGACATAATGTTTGGCAAGTTGACGCATATTTCTGATGACTTGTTACTATGGACTATGACTTTGGTTTGCATAAATTCTGCAATATAATGATACTGATCCACCAAGTCTCGTAGAATACACTGTTGCATATTCCTGAGGAGTCTATTTTAATCTCAGGTATTTTTAGTGTTGCTGAATTGGTTTATATTTTATGTTACAGTGCCTGTCGCAGTTAAAAACTCTTTATGCGGAAGGTATAGAAGGATGCTCTCTGGAGTTTGCTGCGTATAGTCTACTCTATATTACCCTACACTCTAACAACAACCGAGAATTGCTATCATCTATGTCCAGGTTAGTACGTATAAATATCCATCTCTGGGCTCCGTTTTGCATGATGCGTGATGAGAAACTTTGATAAATTAAAGTTTCGTGGAAAGATCAAAATATGGTTTTGAGTGACCAACTGGGAATAGTATTGATATTATATATGTTCACGCTACCTATCTGATAGTTTAGGTTTTGTAACATCTCTTTCTACCAGTGCAAAGAGGTTACTCCTTTGAATTGGGTTTGTGTGCATTGGGTTTGTGTGCATCTATGTGCAAAGAGTAATTTTGTGATCTCTGTTCCGTAGATTATCCGAAGAAGCTAAGAAGGATGAAGCAGTTAGACATGCTCTTTCAGTTCGTGCAGCTGTAACATCAGGAAATTATGTTATGTTCTTCAGACTCTACAAGACTGCACCAAACATGAATAGTTGCCTCATGGGTAGGAGACATATTACATAGGAAAACTCTTTTGATATGTTTAAACAATTGAATGGCTAGATATGTAAGGATATGATGAAATTGTTATGTTTGCAGATCTCTATGTGGAGAAGATGCGTTACAAGGCTGTGACTTTTATGTCTCGGAGTTGTCGGCCTACAATCCCGGTTTCATACATAGTTCAAGTGTTGGGCTTTACTGGTGCTGCAAGCGAAGGTACTGATGAAAAGGAGACCAATGGTTTGGAGGAGTGTTTAGAATGGCTAAAAACCCATGGTGCTAACCTCATTACTGAGAGTAACGGAGATATACTGCTTGATACCAAGGTAAGTCTTCTTTTGGATTTGCCATATCCTTACTATATAAGACTTCAAGTTCACAATGATTCTCAAGATATGGATTGAGGAGTGGTTTTTTGTTATTCCTTGTGCAGGCGTCATCAACGAGTCTCTTCATGCCAGAACCTGAAGACGCAGTTGCTCACGGAGATCGAAATCTAGATGTCAATGATTTTTTTACACGTACATGATAAAAAAATTAATGTTTGTTGTAGTCTGTCTGATGGAAAAAAAGAAGAAGCAATATTGCTAAAATGAAGTTCATCATAACTTTTGATCTGAAAGGAGAACAATGACGATAATTCCAAGGCTCTCTGGCTTCATCAACATCCTCTCCCCCACACACAAGTTCAGGTATGACATTTTTAGGTTTATAATACTTCATAGTTGTAGTAGGAAACGTTTGGAAGAGAAGCTAAATGTGTTTGTAATTCGTTTTTGTGAATATGGAAGTCCTTATTCTTTCTATATACTTTTAAGGGTATCCACTATCCAGGAAACATACCTTTATATATATATATGAAAAAAACAATTTTCATTAAAACAATTCAAGGAATTACAAACAGAAAATATAAGTATGTTTTTGATTTGGGTCTTTTCGCATTTTTTTACTTGCCTTTTCTACTCTTTTCACCTCCTCTTGTTCTTGCTACCAAGTAACAAAGTGAAGTAGAACAAAATCCTAAAAAAAAACCCGAAAGCAACTGTGACGAACAAGCAATTCCACTTACTCAGCTGAACAACACCTTGATTCTTCAGTATATCAGCACCAGTGGTCAAACAAGTCGTGCTCGATATCGTCACCCCAAGCGACTTGCTCACTGATCCAAGCAGATTCAGCTTCATCACTTCTGGTAATTCCCCTAATGGCGTATTGTCGAAAATCTGAACTCCTCTCACGAAACACTTGGTCGCATCAGAGAACTCGTTCTGTAAAACAGCTTCGTAGGGGTATTTCACCAAAGACAGGTAATGAAACCAAATCCAGTAATCAGGGATACGGTTTCTGTTGATGAAGAATCCACTGAACAACAAGAAGTAAGCTAAAATAGCGACGACGATTATGTAACCCAACATCACACTCGGAACCACACCTGACAGAAACGTGACAAAGGAGCTTCCTGACCAGAACGACGCTAAAATGATCAAACAGTAGAACAAAAGGCCCATTGGGCCTCCACCCAACCCAACAGCCCAATACGTTGTCGCCGCGAAAGCAAGGGAGAGGAAGATGAGTGACGGGATAGAGACGATGGCGTGAGAGAGAACGTAGGAGGATCTCCGGTAAGCGTTGTAAGCAGTTTCTCTCATGAAGATGTAACGTTCCTGGAGAAAAACTGGTAACGCATCGGCGCAAGTGTAGAACATTGTTGACATCGCGAAGGCGAAGAAACCTAACCGCTCTTGAACTCCTTTCGGCGAATTGTCTAACCGCCAAAACACGGTGGCGAGGATGAATCCGGTGATAACGACCGAGGCGACTCTGATTCCGAATAGCTCAGGTTGTCTCCTAGAATTGAGCATTGATCGTTTCGAGAGAGTTTTGATTTCGATCCACATCGGATTCGCGAATTCAGGAACAGCTAGGGTTGTTGTGGAAGTAGCGGTTGCTCCGCCGTTAGCGACGGATTCGCCGCCGGAAACTAGCTTTCCTCTGCTTATACTAGCGGCGATTGCTTCCTTCAGCGTTAGATTTGGGTACGGTGACGAAGGCGGAGTTAACGGCGGTTGACGATTGTTCTGTTTCTTCATCTCTTGCCATTTTTTGTTGAATTCGACTAATCCTCTTGTTCCTCCGGCTGATACTTCAAGCTCACGGATGAGATCTAACGCGAACTCGGTTCGATTCTCGTTTTCCGGTATCGGACTCCCGAACTCGGAGAAAAAACGCGCAAGACTCGCCGGAGATCCGCTGTACACGGTGTGACCACGGGATAAGAAGATTAACCGGTCAAGCAAACTGAGAACTCGATGACTCGGTTGGTGAATCGACATAATCACGATACTGCCACTCTGAGCAATCCTCTTCAACACTTTAACAACCATGAACGCACTCGTTGAGTCCAAACCAGAGGTTGGTTCATCGAGGAAGAGAAGTATTGGATCATGGATTATATCAATTCCGATTGAGACTCGTCTCCTTTCACCACCGGAGATTCCACGGTGACCTTCGTCTCCTATAATGGTTTTAGCTGCGTTTCTGATACCTAACTGATCAATCAAAGCTTGCACACGAAGCTTCTTCTTTGATTTAGGTAAACTCCTCGGGAGACGAAACTCAGCTGCGAACATTAGTGTTTCTTCTACGGTTAACATAGGGAAGAGGAGATCATCTTGCATTACGTAAGCTGAGATGACTTTGAGCATTCGTGATTGAAGTGTTTCTCCGTTTAGCTTCACTGTTCCTTTTAAGCTTCCTTTAGCTATACGGTTAGCTAATGCATCGATCAGTGTTGATTTCCCTGATCCGCTAGCTCCAAGAACGGCCATGATCTCTCCATCTCGTGACTCGCCGGAGATGTTGTTGAGAAGGGTTTTGGTATTTGGCATCACCGTTTGAGCTATCTCTGGATCCTCTGTATTCCCCCGTGGAAAGAGGTTACGGAACTCTAGTTTTCGACGAACGGAGACATTGTAAGTGAGATTGTCGAAAGAGAGAACGAATGGAACAGTACGCATGTAACCATCGTCGTAGTCTTGGTTTAAGGACTCATGAACTGGAGTCTCGTCTCCGATGTCCATTTTCCTAACGTCACTGACGTTCTTCAGAAGTTGTCCTAAAGTTGAATCGTGCACAGAGGAGATGGTGTTGAGCTCCATGGAATCATCATCGTCAGCTGCTACGATACGAGCCATAGTAACAAAAAAAGGAGTTAAAAGTGTTTAAGAATTGATCAACAAATAAACTGACTTAAACACACACTCATAACTTTCTCTCTCACTCTCAAAGAAAAAGAAGAAGAGACAGAAGTAGTGTGTTTGCTTTTTTAGTTTATGGGACTTTGGTTGGATATGTATGCCTCAGTCTGTTATCTTACTATAGAGTTATATAGAGGAGAGAGAGCGCATGAAGAGACGTGTTTGTATGTGTGAAGACACCGAAGGCTATGTTAAAATTAAATAAGAAAGTCTCGGAGAGTTGCATGGGAAAGGTATGTTAGGTATATATTTTGACTGTTTGGATGTAAATGCGTTTTTGATTTATTGTTTATTTATCAAGGGGAAGGTGAAGAGTCGACCCATTAAAACTAAGTAGTGGAAATTACCAAATACGTTCTTCTTTCTTTTCTTTTTTTTTGGTAACGAAGACAACAAAAAAACGGTGGGCACAGGCCCCGTGGCGAAATGGGTTTTATTGACTTGTGAATTAGCCAATTAAGTAAAGGGTGTTCGTTCATCTAAGATAGGCATGGGACGAGGACTTTCGTGTGTGTTTCCCATAGTTCCCTTTCATTAATGGTTATTTATTCTAGTTTTTTCATACTTCAATATTTTGACTGAATGTTCAAGTTCTTTTTATTATGTAAAATTGATCAACTTAAATTTGAGTTACGTCTTCCTCTGTAAAGAAGAGCTTTCAAGTTCATTATTATGAGATAACCATATGGTCCATACCTAGTTAGAAGAATCTAAGATGTGCCTTTTTGTGTGTAAAATAGTATTTTCCGATTGCATTAGGTTAAAAGCAATTTAAAAAAAGCGAAAACGACAAATTTTCTACTATGGTAGTCAAAGCTTGATTTAGATGATTGATGAGGTAGTTAGAAAGCGAAAATGTTATCTAACAAAAAAAAAAAAAAAAGTCATGCAATATTGATGCCTACTTGTAAATGGGTTGTACTACATGTGAAATAGTATTAGTATATACTCAAGGATCTAGGGATGTAGACTGATGTTTTATATTGGTCTATTTCAAAGTCGGTCCACAATAAATGGCTACAGGGGCTAGCTAGCTTCACTTGCCAAACTTAATTAAAAACCCTAAAACTTAATTAAATACCTAACACAATGCCGGGAAAATCTTTAACACGCACATGCAATGTTCGATTCAAGTTATCTAAAATAAGATACTGTATACTAAGGTTCGAGTCAATGCTTTGTAACAAAAAAATTTGGGACTTTAAGCCCTTATTATGTTAAATTAAGTCTTCGAATTCTAAAAACTTACTATTTTCAGATGGTTAACTATACTAAGGAAATGAACTTAATTCAGAAGGTATTTGTTAATATTTTTTCTTAGCCGAGTCGGTTTATGAGTCTTTGTTATATGACAAGGGATTAGGCATCCAAAACAACTTATAGATTAAGTCATAGCTTATAATATGGACACGCTTGACGCATATGTCTACATTACGTATGTGTGCACACTTATGTTGATAGGCAACTGCAAGCATAACAATATTGTAGCAATCATTTATTGCAACACCCTAGCTCCGGACGAACTAGTTAGTTAAAATATAAGCCTATTCGAAGGAAAATTTTGTCTGAGCTTTAAATATCGAGTGGTTATGCCATGTTCTAGCCTTCTAGGTTCTTTCTTTTGTATATAGGACTATTCTATACCGGTTTAATTACTGGATGTTTCGGTATATGATGTGATATTTATTTTTAAATGCTATTTTGAAGATCATTTTTTAATTGATAATCTATTTTGAAATTCATTTTTATGTGCTTTCTACTTTCTAACTATACCACAGTAGGTTATGCAATTATGGGCGAAGTTGTCATGTGGTTTCTATTAAATATATATGTAACCACTGAAAAACTATCTGATAGGCGATATGATAGCCCATTTTAACATTTTATGAATAAATATTTTGAAAGTTTAAAATAGTTGCTAGTAAAATTGTTTAAGGTTATATATAATTTGTACGTATTATAAAATATTTATCCATTCGCAATGATTTTTAATTTGTTAGCTTTTTCTTTTGACAGGCTTTTTGGTAGCTAATGTAGATATCTTTAAGCGACATTATATAGATCTTTTGTGATTTCAACCCAAAATTCTTTCTAAAAAAAAAGAAAAAAAAACATGAAGCATAAAGAATATTGAGATGGGTCAAAAAAATAAAAATAAATATATTGAGATGGTTCGATAAGATGACTTCGTTTATTTTTATTGTAAAAGAAGATGGCTTCATATTTATTGCGATGCATGTGGTGACTGGTGATGAAAGTCAAAATATGTCACCAATATATTAGGTAATTTATATATGTGAAGATATTATCGGGAAAGCTCTTGTTGAGTTAATGCTCTCAAGTAGCTTGTCCATGCACGACGAAACTTGGGAGAAGATCCTATGTATTCGATTTGGGATGTGTACGTGACTCTTTGATCTCAATGCCATCTCTTTCTCCCGTGGCCCGTATATGATCTTCCTTTCTATGGAATACACATACTCTCTCCATACTACAAAACAAACAAAAATCTGACAGACGACATACATATATACATTAATTTGTCTCTAAGAATAAAAGGACAAAGTTTGTATTAGCGTTGGAATTTTGGAAACATCAAATATCATCTAGCCAAAAATTTTGAAAGATTAATTTTAAGAGATTTTAAACAAAGCATTATATAAAAATATAGTAAAGCTTTTAAGAATAAAATATAACGTGCGGGCGACTTTTCTTCTATAAGAGAATGTGGCCATTCATTATTATTATTACTTTAGTTTATTAGCCACAACAAAATCAACTTCATATATCCGACAAAGTTTTTGGGAAAAGAATGGACATTTTTCAAAACTTGCTACCAAATTGATATTGTTGGGCTATCAATTGATACACATACTAATCAGTAATCACAAACTCATCATCATTCAAATCAAAAGCAATTTTATTCGAAACTCACTTTCATATACCCACCTTCTAGATAATCTAATCCTAAGCGGACGGTGTTAGTGGTTAACATGTGTAAGCATTAAATGTGATGTAGGGAATGCTTACATTTCCAATTTCATTTTGACTTAAATTTTTTGTTGACTTTTTTGCTTACTAACTTCTAACTACATTTCCCTTCTTGCCGCCACGATCAAAGGACGGGAAAGTTCATTTCTATTATTGTTTCAACAAAACTTGGAAGAGCGTAGCCAACTTTAAATTGATTTTGGTCCACACTAGCCACCTTTAAAAAAATTTATAAGTTTTTTTTTTTTTTTTTTACTGTAGTACCTTATTAAATTTGGATCATATCAACTTCCAACTAATAAGAATGTTTTAGTTGAAAGAAAAATATACTTCCAACTAATTTGGGCCACGTGAAAATCATGGGCTTGTTGATTAGAGTTCCCCAAAAATAAATAAAACAAATATAATTTGTTCTCTTTTTGTTGACTTTTATTTTTTTGTTTGAAACGGCAAAACTTATAACAATACATAACCCTAATTTTACTTTATTTTTCAATCAGCAGCAGTCGCACTTATTGGCTTCCTTTGAGAAATCAGAAGAGAAAACGAACAATGGCTATGACAGATCTTCCACGTGATCTGTTGGAGAGTATACTCTCTAGGATTCCGTATGAGTCTCTAAGAGAGTTGCGATTTACTTGCAAACTGTGGAACGCTTTATTCAAAGATCGAGGATTCATAAAACAACGTTTCCACAAAGCAACAAGGCAAGTGGTCGTGATGGCGTTTTCATGTGTTAATTTATTCAACTTTTATTTGGATGGAGATAACAACTTTGACGGACTTGGATTCATAACATTACATTGTGGTATCAGCTATCCTAACGTTATATCTGATATGTTTTACTGCGACGGTTTATTGTTGTTACGAACCATGGAAAATAACAAGCTTGGGGTTTGGAACCCGTGTTCGGGGAAATCCAGGTGGATCGAACTTATGTATCATATTCAATACACGAGAGGCATCTTTTCCCTTGGATACCATAAAGACTTGTGCGATAGCTACAAAATCGTGAGTATTTTGGATAATCCAAAACCAGAGTTATATATCTATGAGTTCAACTCTGATTCATGGAGGTCTCTTGATGACGCCATTGTCGGCTGCGTGATAAAATCTCGTGGGGTGTCTTTACAGGGGAATACTTATTGGATTGCTTCACAAGTCAAAGACTTTTTCCTACTAAGTTTTGATTTCACAACAGAGACATTTGGACGTCTAAATCTTCCACTTCAGCGTCTTGGCTATGAAACTTTGGCTCTATCAGTTGTTAGGGACGAGCAGCTTTCGACTTTGCAACAAAGTTTGGATACAACAAAGGTGGAAATTTGGATGACTACCAATGATAAGATTGATCAGACCAAAGTTTTGTCGTGGACCAAGTTTTTGGCAGTGGATTTGAACACTTATGATAAGCGTAAGTTTACGTGTGATGTAAGTTTCTTCATCGATGAAGAGCGGAAAGTCGCCGTATGTTGGGACAGAGGAATAGTGCACACTTTAGGAGAGGATCATCGCTACCAACATATCCCTTCTAATGGATTTGGAGAAGCTATGTTCCAAGGTTGGTTCAAATTCAACCTAAAAGGAGAGAATTAGTTAAGTAAAAACATAATGTAATTTATTGCGCATTTTATTTATCTTTTTTTTTCTCTTTAATTCTCTTCTGTTGTCACTTTTCATCTCCTATGATTTTTTTTTTAACAATTAAATGAATTTAAATTTATCTGATTCTCTTTGTTCATATAGTATATAGTAGTTGGTGTTAGAATCATATATTAATATATTTATCAGAACCCCATTGTCGATTTGATCATCAATGGTAATGATTTGAGTGACGACCAATGATAAGATTGATCAGACCAAGATCTTGTCATGGAGCAAGTTGTTGGCAGTGGAATTAAACACTTATTATGACCATAGGTTTACGTGTGATGTAAGTTTCTTTATCGACAAAGAGAATAAAGTCGCCGTTTGTTGGGATAAAAGAACAAGTATACATTTTTGGAGAGGATCATCACTATAGAAATCTCAATTTTGGAGGATATGGATGCGAACCTCTTTTTCCAGCAGTTATGTTCCAAGGTTGGTTCAAATTTAACCTGCAGGTAGTATCTATAAGAAAGCATGTCAATAGATCTGAGATCTTCAATCTAGGTTTTCAATCCCAGTCATGGAAGAAGCTTATTACCGTGATGTTTTTGAGGTGCTAATCACAACCGTAATACCGATTCTTCTACGTATGGCAAAGCGTCGTATTCGTCGTTGCAGATCAGGTACGTTTGATCCTTCTCTCGAATTAGAATTTGGAGTAATCTAGGAACTCATCGGCTCTGCTTCTTCTAGGACATCTTTCTGAGCGGGTAACTCAAACGGCAAAAGCTCTTGGAACTGACTGAAAACACTGCGACATTACCCCTCCTTCATTATCGTTGGGATGCGAAGCTCCTTATCTCTCATCGACCATGCTATGAGAGACTCAGTCTTGCCACTCATCATGTGGCTCATCCTTTGCCGTTGAATCTCAATGCTGCCGTTCATGTAAGTCTATATTTCTTGTCTTTAATGTATGTAATTTTGTGTGACAACCAAATCATTTTTTGGTTGGTACTGGTAGAATCAAAGCTGAGCATTACTCACACTCTCTTTTTTGAAGCAATTTCTGACTTGGTGTGAGAATTGCTTTGCCATTCAGCCTCTTGTTACCACAGACTGCGGACACCAAGTGTACAAGTCCTGTTTTAACAGATACGTGCTCCAAATGGTGTCACAGTCTATTACTTTGCCACTCTGTGTGGTGTCACAACCATTTTCATCACAACATCCATCAAAACCTCTAAAACACAAAATCTAACCTATATGTTCATAAAGAATTGTGAATTTCAATTTAACTTGAGGGCTAGGTAAGTATATAAGTGGTATGGTATGTACATTTTGTGTACTACATCAATATTTTTAACCATTTAAATGCAATTATTTCTTTAATTTATGTGTTTATGAGAGATGCATCTCTAAGTTTTTTAAACGTATATGATTTTGGGAAATCGCATGGACTTATATAATATTTTGTAGGTTTATAAAGTAACATAAAAAAAAATTACAATTATGAGTTTATCTTAAAAAAAGATATATAGTATGTATATATACTAAATTAATTTTATAATTTATATATCTTTAAAGCATATAGTTTTAGTATCTTTTAAAAACAGATAATATATATATATATATATATATATATATATCTTAATTTAATCAGCAATAAGCTTGAAGCTTCTATGTGTGTGATGTATCTCAACAATCGTAAATTTCATAAATCTACGTTTTGTCACTATTAGCTTTTATCACCTGAAAATCACAAAGTTCTCAACTTCTCATGCTATTCAAAGGTAAATATCACAAATATAAGCTTCTTTCACCATTTAACTTTTATAATCTCACTAGGGATTGGACCCGCACGTACGTGCGGGGTTTTTCTAAAAAAATATTTTCCAAGGTTTTAGAATTGATATTTCAGAGTTCTGATTTTTGAAAAGTCATTTTTGAAGATTTTGAAGTTTATATCTTGAATGACTTGTATAATATTGAACTGTTATATTATTTTTAAAAGTTAAGAATACCAACTTATATGTGCTGATTGTTTTCAATTGATATAGATCGCAGTGTTATTGTTTTTGTTTGTATTGGTCCGATGGAAGGAAAAAAAAACAAAAACCAAAAACCGAAAAGAAATGTAACATAAAAATATCTAGATTTGGATCGGTGGATACATGCAGAGTTATATTTAAAAGACAAACTTAAGATTATTTACATAAAAATGTCAAATGATGTTACATGTATATTTTATAAAGAGAACTAATCCAAATAATTTTAACAGTTTGATCAGGGGTGTTAAATCGAATTTGGATTCGGCGTTAATTTGAATTATTTTATCTATTTTGGAACGGGAAGTCTCTAAAATGAAATGACAATGTTTGACGATGAGTTTTTATTTTTGGTAAAGTAGAAATCTTCGACCTCAACAAAGAGACTCCGGCAAATCCGACGAAGCTCCGGCGAGTCCTGGTTCCTGAAGGATTTTGGTCAGCCACTTGCTTAACCGATCTCAGTCTCCTTAATCGATAAGTTCATTACAGCAATATATATATAGCAGTACGCCTACAGTAGTACTTTAGACTTTAGTATTAACCAATTTAAAGTAAAAACTCTTACTACTTAGACATTGACTTTGTTTTTGCCTTAACTAACGAAACCCAATAATAATTGGGTCTTGACTTGCTTCTGGCCCATCTGGCCTCTTCCTTTCTTCGTTGACAAAGTGTGGGTTGTTCTTCTCTTCGTGTTCCTCCTCTTCGCTTCTTCTTCTTTCAATGATTGATCAAAGATTGATTATTCTTACTAACTCTCTTGCTTGATTCTCTTGCACAAGATTGATCAAAGATGATAATCCAACAGTTCCTACTCCGAGCCTTTACCGGCACCTCTTATGCGGACTGGATCTGGTGCTTCTCAAGATAAGTCTCAGGCTCCCACCATTGTCGCCACCACTCAAAGGTACTGCTTGTAATCTGAGCATACACAACCCTTTTTTCGATTTTTCTTTGTAATTGATCCTTCAACTTCAACTCTATTTCCCATTAATTTCTTCCGTTCAAAGATTCAAGTTTTGCCTTTTCGTTTTGTACAAATTTGGGTATTTCTATTTACGTTTTCTTTGTTATTGATCCTTCAAAGTTTTATCATTGAGTTATTTATCTTCAAAGTTAAGAGTAGCAGCCTTAAAACCAAATTCCTCTTCAGATTTCTCCAAGCTATTGGTTGAACATACAACTTCTGAGAGGTGAATGATTGTTCGGTTGCCTCACCATTAGAAGCGTAGACACATTAGTCTCTTGTAAATAAGTCAAGGCGAGTGAAACCTGATATTAGACAAAATTCAGTTATACATAAACCACAGTAGCTTCTACCACAATGATCATATCACCAGAGAATATAAGATTGTATTAGAACCTGATCACCATGGTATTGGATTCATTAATTTCAGCTGAATCATCAATGACTTTAATAGTATTCCAAATTTGTCCATACTTTAATAGTAATCCAAGTTAATTTCAGCTGGTAGAAGGCCATACTTTAATAGTATCTTGGAAACCTTGTAGGAGTCCTTCCCATCCCACAAAATTTATCTTTCCACACACACCAAGTAAAGATAGGTCTTGCCAATCATATTATTGATTGGTTATGGTAAATTTTCATGGTCAGTAACCTGTTAAGAATATAAGATGTGATTAGGAACTTATTTCGATTATATAAGAAGATAAAGCTTTAAATATAATAGGACCTCATCAAGTGATTCACACTTGGTCTCTTTGATCATCACATCATCTGAAACATGCTGAGTTGTTGTTTTTAACAGTGCCATGAATCATGGTTCCTGCAAAGTGCATATAAACATACTAATAAACTAATGAAAACAAATATCGTAAATAAAACAAACTATTAATATAAGCTTACCGAAACATCAAAAAAATCATTTCTATGGTTTCTCTAGAGTATGAATGACATATTTTGTTCACGGTTTAAATTGCAGGAAGTGCAGCCATTTCCGTTTGAAACCGTAAACAAAGTGAAGAAAGTATGAAGGTACTATGATCCAGCCTTCATGAATAGCATGTATTTATAGCATTTAATGATTAAGTAGGTAATTAAATCTTTACCATATATATATTTTGATTTGAATCAGTTAAGGATAAAATTTTTGTAGAATTCCTAATTGTTTGCAATGAATTGAGGAACAATACATTTTGTATGATATTAAGAATATTTTCAAATGACTGTTATCTTTTCATTTGGGAAATCAATTATTGATATATTTGGTATGATATTTTTTGGTAAATGTTTGCGCAAGATTTAATATTGATCGGTTTAGTTTTATTGTTAAGGTTTTAGACTTGTTATTGTTAATATTTCATATATATCAATTTTTTTTTCCGACGACCGTTTTTAATATAATTATGATTGTATTTCAAGACTGGTTAGTTGCTACAAATGGTATATTTTGAATATTAAGATTTTAGGGGGTTTTAATGTCAAAGAGTGTTGATATGGTTGGTTCCTAATTCTCTGTAAATACTAATTTACAGTAGTATAATAAATTAGCATAATTATCTCCCTAATTTATTATTGTGTCCCATCACAGATATTAATTATTAATTATTGTATTTCAAGATTGGTTTGTTGCCATAAATGGCATTTTGCGAATATTCAGATTTATGGAAGATTTTAATGGCAAGTATATCAATTAATTTGTTACAGTCAATTTATTTATGTCGCATGATATACTCGTAGATTTGATCTCACATGATTGATTTGTATTTGTTAACGTGAATTACGTCCTAATCATAACATTAGAATTTGTTATCTTACTCTTTCTTTTTTTAGTATCTACATATAAAGGGTAGCCCAACACGTTTTGATACATTTCATATAATATTGAATTGGGCCTGTGTAAAGGGTAGCCCAACACGTTTGGATACATTTCATATAATTGTTTTATCGTACAGAATAGAAAACATAAAGAGATCGTAGTGCATTAAATGCTTCCCAACCCAAGAACTTCCGGATCGGGTATATATTGGATCCGCGTGCTTTTCAATTTTTTTTAATACAAAGCTACCCTTTATGATGTTTTTTGTTTTTTCTATTTGTAATGGCATTTCATGTAATAATTTCCAACTTTATATTTACTTAGTGAGAAATGCTTCCCTTTTAATAGTATAGATAGATACAATGTGGTCTACGGAACTAACTACACATATTAAATATATACTCAAATACTCTATAATACGTATGTTAAGCAAAAAAAAAAAATTACAATATCCAACTTTATAAATTTATTACACTTTACTTTTTCCATCGATTTTCTTCTAAGATTTTAGAATTTGCAATTTCAGTATTCTCAAATACTATATAATACGTATTTAATAGGAAGTTAGTGAACATGTAACATGTTCCCAAAAAGAGTCTCCGTCTATTGTGCCGTGCAAGCAAAGGCACTACTATATCATTGCCCGGATGAATGAAATCAACCTATGCTAAGCCAAACTCTTTACCGAAATATCCTTATTACGAAAAAGTTAATTGATTACCATACTTGTTAATCAGGTCGAAAAATGGGAATAACGCATAAAAGTATATAATATAACAAAAAGAGTAGATGAGTTAAATTAAACTAATCCAAAAAAACAAAAAAAAAACTAATCCAATGATTGACCTAGTTCCTGATCTAGTGGAAGAAATCTTTGTTCGACTGCCCTTCAAATCCATCATCAAATTCAAAACCGTATCAAAACAATGGAGATCAATACTGGAGTCGAGGAGTTTCGCGGAAAGGAGGCCAACGTTTATGTATAAAGTTCAAAAGAAGCCGCAAATACTTTTTTATTATTTTTTTAACTTTCTTTTTCTTTTAACATTAATAAGTGCATGTATTTATAATTTTTATTTTATTTTCTGCTATATTTGGAACTTCTGGTGTTTTGGATTTTTTTTTTTTTGATTTTTCAAAATTGAAATTTAATTTATGATTTTTTTTTTTTCGTCAATTTAATTTATGATTTTAATATGAATATATTTACTAACTAGATTATAATGCACAATCTTATTTTACAAATATATACACTACACTTTTATAATAATTTATTTTATTAATATAATATATCAATTTTTGTTTTTGTTTTTTGTTTTTTTTAATAACACAAATCATAAAATTGTTTTAAAATACTATGATTTCGGGCTGCCCACAATGCAAGTATACAAACCTAGCTAGCCACATACTCGTATATAAGAATCGGACACATACTCGTATGCATCATCATGTATAAATGGCGTTCGTAGAGAAACAAATTTAAAATTCAATTTAAAGAAAATAAAAAGCACTAATTAAACCACCAGCTTCCCGATGAAAGAGTGTTCATGAGCGATGATCAGTGTATATATTAAGTCGAATTCCCCGGTGAAAGATTGTTCATGAGCGATGTGGTAAATCTTTCAAGCTTCTTAGTGGTGGCTATTACAAAATTGTATGTAGATGTCGTGATAGGAATAAAATACTGGTCTGATTTGCAATGTGAAACATTAAGAATCATGAGGTTTGGAAGGCCGATGATTAGCCAGTAAACTGCTGGCATACTAACCAAAAAGCATCGCAAACTAAACCTCTTGAGGCTCTGGTCCAGAGCCTCTGGAGGTATTGCGGGATTTGACTAGCCTTTTATTCTTCCAAATTAACGACCCAAATATTTTAAGTTGGTTAGGTTACGACAGCTCTTTCCCACAGCTTCAAAGTCGAATTCCCCGGTGAAAGAGCGTTCATGAGCGATGATCAGTGTATTAAGAAGATTCCTCCATTGACTGAACGCAAATCGCAATGACTCGTTGGTTCGATAACACCAGATTGGTAAAGCAAGTTTCTCTATGTTTGGCATCCTAAGAAACACAACCAAAACAAATACAAAAAAAAACGTATATGAGAGGGAGGCACGGGGTGCAAGAAAATATGATTAGATGATTCATTACGACGTAAAATGAGATTTACTTCTCTGCAGCGAACTTGAGACCCTCTTCGTGTATATAGGAATTGAAGTTAAAGAACAAATTTTTCGGGGGGTGGGGGGCATGCGGCTCAACCTGGTGATACCAATCAGTAGATTCATGAGAGCGTAGCCAACTTGTGATATCAAAATCAAACTAGTTCATTTCTATTATTGTTTCAACAAAACTTGGAAGAGCGTAGCCAACTTTAAATTGATTTTGGACCACACTAGCTACCTTTTAAAATATTTGTTAAGATTTTTATTAAAAGAAAAATATATTTCCAACTAATTTGGGCCACGTTAAAATCATGGGGCCTGTTGATTAGAGTTACCATAAATAAATAAAACAAATATAATTTTTCCTCTTTATAGTTGACTTTTATTTCTTGTTTGAAACGGCGAACTTATAACAAAACATAACCCTAATTTTACTTTATTTTGTAATCAGCAGCAGCATTGTTGCACTAGCTTCCTTTGATTTTCAGAAGAGAAAACGAACAATGGCTATGACAGATCTTCCACGTGATTTGCTGGAGGATATACTCTCTAGGATTCCGTACGAGTCTCTAAGAGAGTTGCGATTTACTTGCAAACTGTGGAACGCTTTATTCAAAGATCGAGGATTTATAAAACAACGCTTCCACAAACCAGCAAGGGAAGTGGTCGTAATGGTGTTTTCATGGATTTATTTATTGAACCCTGATTTGGATGGAGATACTATCGTACATGCATTCAGAAGATTACATGGTGATGGTGGTATCAGCTATCTTAACTTAAATCAAAGCGTTATATCTGATATGTTTTACTGCGACGGTTTACTGTTATTACGAACCATGGAAAATAACAAGCTTGGGGTTTGGAACCCGTGTTCGGGAAAATCCAGGTGGATCGAACTTATGTATCATATTCATTACACGAGTGGCATATTTTCCCTTGGATACCATCAAGACTTGTGCGATAGCTACAAAGTCTTGAGTATTTTGGATAATCCAAAACCAGAGTTATATATCTATGAGTTCAACTCTGATTCATGGAGGTCTCTTGATGACGTCATTCTCGGCTGCATGATAAAATCTCGTGGGGTGTCTTTACAGGGGAATACTTATTGGATTGCTTCACAAGTCAAAGACTTTTTCCTACTAAGTTTTGATTTCGCAACAGAGACATTTGGACGTCTAAATCTTCCACTTCAGCGTTGTGGCTATGAAACTTTGGCTCTATCAGTTGTTAGGGACGAGAAGCTTTCGAGTTTGCAACAAAGTTTGGATACAACAAAGGTGAAAATTTGGGTGACTACCAATGATAAGATTGATCAGACCAAAGTCTTGTCGTGGACCAAGTTTTTGGCAGTGGATTTGAACACTTATTATGATAAGCGTAAGTTTACGTGTGATGTAAGTTTCTTCATCGATGAAGAGAGGAAAGTCGCCGTATGTTGGGACAGAGGAATAGTGCACACTTTAGGAGAGGATCATCGCTACCAACATATCTTTTCTAATGGATTCGGAGAAGCTATGTTCCAAGGTTGGTTCAAATTCAACCTAAAAGGAGAGAATTAATTAAGTAAAAACAGAACGTAATTACTTGCGCATCTCATTTTTTTTTTTTTTTTTTTCTCTCTTTAATTTTCTTCTGTTGTCACTTTTCATCTCCTTTGATTTTTTTTTAACAATTAAATGAAATTAAATTTATCTGATTCTCTTTGTTCATATAGTATATAGTAGTTGGTGTTAGAATCATATATTAATATATTTATCAGAACCCCATTGTCGATTTGATCATCAATGGTAATGATTTGAGTGACGACCAATGATAAGATTGATCAGACCAAGATCTTGTCATGGAGCAAGTTGTTGGCAGTGGAATTAAACACTTATTATGACCATAGGTTTACGTGTGATGTAAGTTTCTTTATCGACAAAGAGAATAAAGTCGCCGTTTGTTGGGATAAAAGAACAAGTATACATTTTTGGAGAGGATCATCACTATCGAAATCTCAATTTTGGAGGATATGGATGCGAACCTCTTTTTCCAGCAGTTATGTTCCAAGGTTGGTTCAAATTTAACCTGCTGGTAGTATCTATAATAAAGCATGTCAAATTCGGTTTACAAGAAAAAGAAAAAAGCATGTAAAATTCCGGGTAGATGAAAGATCGGAAATATGTGACAAATTCTCGAAAATCTTTATTTCACTCGGAAATAAGTGACAAATTCTGGTTACTAGTATAACATGAGTGATGAGTGTATGACGGCCAAGGAAAAAACTTTACAAAGATGAGGATAGAAAATAGAGAAAATAAATTTGTAAGCAATGAGTCTGAATCATTTCCTTCGATACAAATCCTACACCATTATCCCATGTTTCCGGAGGCTAATCATTGTCACAGAAGATAAACCAAACCACCAAGAGCAAAAGGTATCGAGTATTCTTTATGTAATTACATAAGATGAACGCAAATACATTTGCATTTCTGTGCTAACCTGGTTCAACACATAGTAGATTTTGAATTGATCTGGGTATTGTCGGTAAGACCCTCCAGTTCTTTCTGAAAACAGAAAAGTATTAATTCACATGACATTAAGTGTTTGAAATAAAATATGAAAACGCGAAACTTGTTCTCCAAGCATAAGAATCAACTGGTGAGAAGCGTTATACCTTTAAGAGAATGTCTTCATATGTGATATTGGCGTAAATGAGGTGCACCTTTGTCTTGTCTGTTGGGTTTTCTAGAATTGCTCTATCGACCTTCACAAATACGAAATAAAATGCGTTTTCAAACAGATACATTGGTTTCGAAAACAACATTAAACGCAAATGTAATCAGACATACTTGGAACATAGGGGTGATGCCTGAACCTCCAGCAAGCATTCCAAGTTCCCTAAACTGACCAGGTCGATACTTGAACCTACCTGACAAATAAATGGTAATATAACAACAAAAGTTTGAGATTCAAGAAAAGTAAATACTAACATGTTTGATCAGCTAATTAAGCACAAACATCTGAATTGAAGGTACCTTAGACCATCTCCATTGGGTTTTTTTTTTTTTTTTTGTGAGTGTATACTTACTTTTTTATAATTAATTTTAATATTATTTAATCCAAAGTGTTTTTAGATTGTTTAAGAGTGTCCAAAAATGAATAAAAATGTCTTTAAGTAGAGATTTAAGACATATTTTGATACTCTTTAAGACACTTACAATTAAACAATATTAGAATTAATTATAGAAAATTTTGTAGACACTCCTCAAATATAACTGATGGATGTGCTCTTAGGTCCCTTTACGGCAAGATGGTCTCTAACACGCATCTCCCCGAAATGATGAGACATCTTTCTTTGTGGATACATCTAGTTGACAGCATTTTTCGATTAAGTTAAAGAGAGAGAACAAACAAATCAAAAACCAAGTGAAGTTGAGAAGTGTTTTGAAGCATATACCTAATTAACGACAAGTTCATAATGCCCTAGGTCTGAATCTAGTGTTGTTGGGGTGTATGGCTTAATTCATATCAAACCGCCAAAACATATAAACGGTTCCTCCTTCCACCAGAGCCCTGGATTTGCGATTTCAATAGATCTGAGATCTTCAATCAAAGGGTTTCAATCCCAATCATGGAAGAAGCTTATTGTCGTGATGTTTTTGAGGTGCTAATCAGAACCGTAATACCGATTCTTCTGAGTATGGCAAAGCGTCGTCTTCGTTGTCGCAGATCAGGTACGTTTGATGCTTCTCTCGAATTAGAATTTGGAATTGGAGTAATCTAGGAACTCATCGGCTCTGCTTCTTCTAGGACATCTTTCTGAGCGGGTAACTCAAACGGCAAAAGCTCTTGGAACTGACGAAAACACTGCGACATTACTCCTCCTTCATTATCGTTGGGATGCGAAGCTCCTTATCTCTCACCGACCATGCTACAAGAGACTCAGTCTTGCCACTCATCATGTGGCTTGTCTTTTGCCGTTGAATCTCAATGCTGCCGTTCATGTAAGTCTATCTTTCTTGTCTTTAATGTATGTAGTTTTGTGTGACCAAATCATTTTTTGGTGGTACTGGTAGAATCAGAGCTGAGTATTACTCTCTCTCTCTCTCTTTTGTAGCAATTTCTGACTTGGTGTGAGAATTGCTTTGCCATTCACCCTCTTGTTACCACCCACTGGGGCACACATTTTTTAGTATGGGGCACACATCACACTATAACAAAAAAAAATTTAAAAATTATGTAAACATAAAAATAAGTTCTGTAATAATTTTTAAAATTGTAAATGAAAGAAATATATTTTTCATCACTATTTCATTTTTTATTTTATTAAATATTTTTCTCTCAGAAAAAGACTATTGTTTAAAAACTGTTAATTATAGGTTACATTAAAAATTGGTATCTGAACAAATTATCTATTAAATGATAAGATAGCATGATTTATAAGTTTTATGAATAACAAATCATTTTATAAAACTAAAGAAAATTAGTTCATCTAATCAGATAATTTTTCACATTATAAATTAATCACAAAATAGTTGCTTATTATAAATAGTATGTATGCTGTATTTAGAACTAGGAAAAAAAGTTCAAAAAGTTGTGATAATTAAAGTTTTAGTTGAGGGAGAAAAAAATCCAGATCAATTATGCTCTAATTCGCAGACTTTTGTTAACAACATTATATGGGTAATTCATATCAATTATTTTGAACTGAAATACTTTTCTTTACATTTTAATAGGACTGATTGGGTTAAGGCACATATTTGATTTGTAATTAGAGTGTGGCACCTTTTTAAAATATTCAATTAGACATATAATTAAATACATAAATACATGTTATATAAAGGTTAAAAAAAAAAGTGTAGGGCACGTGCCACACCCCTCTTAGCCCTGCGTCCGCCTCTGGTTACCACAGACTGTGGACACCAAGTGTGCAAGTCCTGTTTTAACAGGTATTTGCTCCAAATGGTGTCACAGTCTATTACTCTGCCACTCTGCATGGTGTCACAACCATATTCATCACAACATCCATCAAAACCCTCTAAAACACAAAATCTAAACCTACAGTCTATAAATGAGCATGTTCATAAAGAAATGTGAATTTCAATTTACCTTGAGGGCTAGGTAAATAGCGTCATAGTAAATACAAGTGGTATGGTATGTACATTTTGTGTACTACATAAATATTTTTTAACCATTTTAATGCAATTATTTCTTTAATTTATGTGTTTATGAGAGATGCATCTCTAAGTTTTAAAAACATATATGATTTTGTGAAATCGCATGGACTTATATAATGTTTTGTAGGTTTATAAAGTAACTTAAAAAAATTACAATTATTAGTTTATCTTATAAAAAAGATATATATATATATGTATGTATATACTAAATTAATTTTATAGTTTATATATCTTTATAGCATATAGTTTTAGTATCTTTTAAAAACAGATAATATATATATATATATATATATATATATGTATTTATCTTAATTTGATCAGCAATAAGCTTCTATGTGTGATGTATCACAACAATCGTAAATTTCAGAAATCCACTTTTTGCCACCACAAAGTTCTCAACCTCTCATGCTATTCAAAGGTAAATATCACAAATATAAGCTTCTTTCACCATTTAATTTTATAATCTCATAGCTCTATTATATATAAGTTCAAAAGAAGCCGCAAATACTTTTTTAATATTTTTTTTTAATTTTCTTTTTCTTTTAACATTAATAAGTGCATGCATTTATAATTTTTATTTTAGTTTCTGCTTTATAGATTGTAGTATATTTGGAACTTTGGTATTTTGGAATTTTCAAAATCGAAATTTAATTTATGATTTTAATATGAATATATTTACTAACTAGATTATAATGCACAATCTTATTTTACAAATATATACACTACACTTTTATAATAATTTATTTTATTAATACAATATATCAATTTTTTTTGTTTTTTTTTTTAATAACACCAATCAGAAATATGATTTCGGGCTGCCCACAATGCAAGTATACAAACCTAGCTAGTATACATGTATATAAGAATCGGACACATACTCGTATGCATCATCATGTATAAATGGCGTTCGTAGAGAAACAAATTTAAGATTCAATTAAAGAAAATAAAAAGCACTAATTAAACCACCAGCTTCCCGATGAAAGAGTGTTCATGAGCGATGATCAGTGTATTAAGTCGAATTCCCCGGTGAAAGAGTGTTCATGAGCGATGTGATAAATCTAAGATGGCTATTACAAAATTGTATGTAGATGTCGTGATAGGAATAAAATACTGGTCTGATTTGCAATGTGAAACATTAAGAATCATGAGGTTTGGAAGGCCGATGATTAGCCAGTAAACTGCTGGCATACTAACCAAAAAGCATCGCAAACTAAACCTCTTGAGGCTCTGGAGGTATTGCGGGATATGACTAGCCTTGTATTCTTCCAAATTAACGACCCAAATATTTTAAGTTGGTTAGGTTACGACAGCTCTTTCCCACAGCTTCAAAGTTGAATTCCCCGGTGAAAGATTGTTCATGAGCGATGATCAGTGTATTAAGATTCCTCCATTGACAGAACGCAAATCGCAATGACTCGTTGGTTTGATAGCACCAGATTGGTAAAGCAAGTTTCTCTATGTTTGGCATCCTAAGAAACACAACCAAAACAAATACAAAAAAACGTATGTGCATGAGAGGGGGGCACGGGGTGCAAGAAAATATGATTAGATGATTCATTACGACGTAAAGTTGAGATTTACTTCTCTGCAGCGAACTTGAGACCCTCTTCGTGTATATAGCCCTAAAATAACCTAGCAAATAAGCCCGATCGAATAGGTCAATAGAAACAAAACAGTGTGGTGTCTTACAAAATAATGCTACAGCAATGCCATGATTTGATATTTACAACAACAAAACAGCAATGCCATAAGCGGTTCGAATAGTCTCGTGATTTGAGATTCAATTATGTATAAGCAACGTCCAAACTTAATTAGAAAAGGTATTTAAATTCCTTTCTCTAACAACAATAAACAAACGAAAATAATCCAAGCTAAAGCATCAAAAAGGGCAAATATTATCAAACGAAAATAATAAGTTAATAGTAATAATTCGTAATCTGTGGCAAGGCGGTAGAATTAGAAGAACTACCTTGCTTAGCTATAATTTGGTTAAGTTTACAGTCCAGAGCCAAAGAAACTTGGTCTTGTCGTAGACTAAAGTTCTTGTTCTTGGTAGTGGATTTGAACCGTAAGTTTTTTTTTTTTTTAATGAATGTTAAATTTATTACCAAAAAACCATATTACATGTGAACGAATGAACCATACGTTTACGTGTGATGTAAGTTTCTTCATCCACAAAGAGAAGAAATTCGCCGTCTATTGGAATAAAGGATTATATATATATACACATTTTTGGAGAGGATCATGACTACGGATATCTCAAAGTAGGTGCATTTGAATGCAAGCCTTTTATTCGAGCAGCTATGTTCCAAGGTTAGTTCAAATTCAATCCAGGGGCAATGGACACAAATTGGTACCAAATTTCGTCAGGTCCACAGTCCAAAGCAAATATAGTAAGTATATTACTTTGTTAAACAAAATAGAACGTAATTTCTTGCATCTCAGTTCTGTTTATAATTAGTGAATTAAATTGATCTTATTTTTTTGTTCTTATAGTGAATTTTAAATTATAGAAAGTATAACAAAGATGCTCAATATATCACAACACTTCAAATTTTCTAGAATGTATAATACAGTATTATAGTGAATTTTAAATTATAGAAAGTATAACAAAGATGCTCAATATATCACAACACTTCAAATTTTCTACAATGTATAAAACAGTATTGTGTGTAGAGCCGGCCCTAAGCACAGCATGATGAAGTATGTGTTTGCGGGCCGATAATAATATGTAAATTTTCGGCCCTCATTTGTTGTGTCTCCTTAGTGCAGTGGTAAAGGTGAATACTAATGTTGCTGAGATCGGGTGTTCGAGCCTTTGCAGCAACAATTCTTACAATTCTTATAGAGTTTTTAGGGCTTAATTGATTGGGGTCGGGCTGACCCAAAAAATCCTTAAATAAATATAATTATATTATTTTGCTAACATTTTTGTTTGATTGCACTATTTGATTAATGATTTATCGTAAATAAGTTTAAAACTCTTTTTTTTAGGAAGTTTAAAACTCTAATCTTAGTTCTCATATTTACATAATAATCTTATTAATACTTTTAAAATATTTATCTGTGATATTTTATATAATTTTTTATTGTTAAAGTATGAAAAAGTTTTTAGTTAAATATTTTTTTTATTTTAGATTAAATTGGTTTTAGTGAATATAGATGAGTTATTTAAATTTTGATTGATTTGTTTTATATTGCACCTTTAAACATTGATTTTTAAGATATGTTATAAACTTTTAAAAATTTGATCCGTAAGATAAGCTCGGAAAAACCCGAAAAATACTGTAACCCTGTCAGGGCCCGGCCAGGCTTTAAAACATAGGCTCAGAAATACTCAGATATATGCGGACTTTACGGGTTTCAGACCGGACCAGCCCGATTGACACCCACACCCCTATCCACATTACACAATATTGATTTCTGCCTTTTCCTGATTATTTTTAAAAAGGATAATTAACAATTAACGTATAATAGTAATGTAAACTCCTATATACGATCGACCAAGAAAGAAGAAAAGGTGAGAGATTAGGGTAGAAGAAGTGTGCACACACACAAAAAAACCAATGATCGACCTAGTTCCCGATCTAGTGGAAGAAATCCTTGTTCGGCTGCCCTTCAAATCCATACTTAAATTCAAAACTGTATCGAAGCAATGGAGATCAATACTGGAGTCGAGGAGTTTCGCGGAGAGCAGGCCTACGTTTATGAATAAAGTTCAAAAGAAGCCGCAAATACTGGCGGCGGCCGTAAACCACTGTACGTTTACAATGCTAGGGGACGAAGAAGGGGTCGAGTTGGTATATTTACACTGCCATGTCGCCACACGACCTTCGTTGGCATGTGACGGTCTTGTTTGCATCCCTGAACCAGGTTGGATCAACGTTTTCAACCCTTCCACCGGAGAATTCATCAGATTCCCTTCCGGCCCTGATCCCGTAAAAACCCAACGCTATAATAACCTATTTATGAATGGTAAGCATCTATGTTGATAACAAGAATAAATCCATACAGAACTTTTTTTGATAAATATATATTCATTGATGGGTTTGAAATATTGTAAACCTCTGCAGATAACTATTATGATAATTTCTTTATCAAAAAAAAAAAAAAAAACTATTATGATAACAGTGATATATTCCCTGGACACTGGAGGATGGGATTCGGTAGAGACAAAGTTAACGGAAGCTATAAAGTAGTGAGGATGTTCTTTGAGCCAAACCACTACGGTGAGATTCTTGATTTAAACATTGGGGAATGGCGGAAACTGCCGAGGCCGCCTCCTCACCATGTGGGAGAGACATCGAACTCAGCGTGTGTGAATGGCTCCATCTACTGGTTATGTGAAGCTGCTTATCACAAGTATCGGATTCTAGCTTTGGATCTTCACACACAAGAGTTCTGTGATGTCCCAACACCGCCTTTATTACGTCAAACAGTGATGCAAACAGAGAGGCTAGCAAACCTTGAAGACCGTCTAGTCTTATCCATATTCAGTCCTCAACGCATGATAGAGATATGGTGCATGGATACACAAGAAGAAACATGGATCATCACTTACTCCTTTTACTTTTATCGTGCCTCACTCTACCGAAATCCCTGGAATTACACGCATATGTGGTTCATGCCTATGGCTGTTTCTAAGGGAGGGAATCTTTTCCTCCATGAAGATAGAAAACAGTTGATTAAATACTATCCAAAGACAGGGTTTCACATCTCTACAAACATTTGTGTTATATCTCCTTTCGTTGAAAATTTGCTCCCACTCCAACGTCCCGCTTCTGCTCCAGAAATCAGGACGTATCTGTACCGAAAACAGGTGCAGGAATCACGGATTTCCAAACGGTTTAGGCATATCGAATGGTGGATCCCAAATATATTGATTACAATCACTGTTGCAGCTACTATATTGCATCGTATCGTTCATTATTGATATACCTATTTATTATGATACTTTTAAAAAAAATTTTTTTTTTCTTTTAACATTAATAAGTGCATGCATTTATAATATTTTTTTTCTGCTTTATAGATTGTAGTATATATGGAACTTTTGGTATTTTGGATTTTTTTTTTTCGATTCTTCTAAATCAAAATTTAATTTATGATTTTAATATGATTATAAATTTATAATTCACAATCTTATTTTACAAATATATACACTATACTTTTATAATAAGTTATTTTATCAGATTTTTTTTTTTTTAATAACACCAATCATAAAATTGTTTTTTTAAAACTATGATTTCGGGCTGCCCACAATGCAAGTATACAAACCTAGCTAGTATACATGTATATATAAGAATCGGGCACATACTCGTATGCATCATCATGTATAAATGGCGTTCGTAGTGAAACAAATTTAAAATTCAATTAAAGAAAATAAAAAGCACTAATTAAACCACCAGCTTCCCGATTCAGTAGTGAGGACAACATAATTGTTCCGCTATCTCCGATGTTACCATCAGCATCAAAACACTTCTTCTCAAACATTTCAGAATTCAAGTTCCTTTATCTCATCGTTCCGCCAATCCTCAGCGAGATACGACCAGGAGTAGCGATCGACATCGATCTTTGCAAATCCTACACTCTTGAGGACATGTGATAAATCTTTCAACCTTCTTATTTGAACCGTTAGTTTTTCTTTTTCTTTTTCAAAATAAATGTAAAATTTATTCAACCAAAAAACCATGTTACATGTGAACGAATGAACCATATGTTTACGTGTGATGTAAGTTTCTTCATCGACAAAGAGAAGACAGTTGGAACAAAGTATTATATATACATTTTTGGAGAGGATCATGACTATGGATATATATCAATGGCGGTGCATTTCAATGCAAGCCTTTTATTAGAGCAGCTATGTTCCAAGGTTAGTTCAAATTCAATGTAGGGGCAAGGGACACACATTGGTACCAATTTCGTGAGTTCCACAGTCCAAAGGCTAAAGTAAGGAGATTACTTGGTTAAAAATAGAACGTAAGTTCTTGCAACTCAGTTCTCTTTATAATTAGAATTTTTTTAAACTGATCTTATTTTTTGTTCTTATAGCGAATTTTAAATTATAGAAAGTATAACAAAGATGCTCAATATATCTCGATTAGAAAAAACAACAACACTTGAAATTTTCTACAATGTATAAAACAGTATTGTCTATTGTGTGTTCTCTCCTTCTCCCTTCTGTACAAATAACACTATAATGATGAAGATACTCTTCTTTTAATCAAATCTTTTATCGTGTTTCTTCTCTAACCATTTGCGCAAAGACTTTGCTCATTGAGATCCCTGCAATATCTCCCACTCCATTTACACTGAACTGCACAGTTGAGCCCACAACACTCGCCTCTGGCTTATCATCCACCACCATTGCCGCTTTCTCATCTTTTGCTTGGACCTGAAGCATGAACTCTAGGTTCCACAACAAATCTCCCATTGTTGGCCTCTCAATCCCGTTTTGTGCCAAACACTTCTCTGTTAAATCACAGTACTTTTTCACCTCTTCAAGCTTCACTTTCCCATCAAGGAAAGGGTCTATGATCTCTTCCACTTTCCCTTTCTTCACCAACTTCATCGCCCACTCTATCAAGTTCACTTTCTCTCTTGGAAGTGATGGATCAATGACTGGTCTCCCGCATAGTACTTCAAGCATCACCACACCAAAAGAGTAAACATCAGATTTCTCAGTCAATTGTTGTCTGGTTAAGTACTCTGGATCTAGATAACCAAAGCTTCCTTTGACCGCGGTACTCACATATGTCTGATGATCAAGATCAGGACCTGTCTTAGACAATCCAAAATCCGCAACTTTGGCCATGAAATTCTCATCCAAGAGAATATTAGCTGATTTCACATCACGGTGTATGATTGCTCTTGTGGAACCTGTATGGAGATAATGAAGTCCTCTAGCTGCACCAACACATATCTCAAGCCTCTGTCTCCAACTCAATCTAGGGTTATCATTTGAGTCATACAGATGATCTTTAAGCGTTCCCTTCTCCATATACTCATAGACAATGATCATTTCACTGTTCTCATCGCAATACCCGATTAAAGAAACCAAATGTCTATGTCTGAACTGAGTAAGCATTTCAACTTCTGTCTTAAATTCAGCTAAACCTTGTCTAGACTGAGGAGCTCCACGTTTCACAGCTATCTCAGTCTTGTCCTTCAAGACTCCTTTGTAAACTTTACCAAACCCACCTACCCCAACCACTAAGCTTTCATTGAAATCATCAGTTGCTTCCTTGATTAGAGCCAAAGGGTATCTATAACCGATCTTTGAACTCGAAAAGATCAAGCTCTCACCTGTTTCATTCTTCTTAACCTGCTCATCTCCTCTAGAATGAACAGTCTGCATTTCTCTATTCCTTCTTCTTCTTCTCCTGATGCACCACCAAGATATAACCACACCAAACAATAAAGCAACACAGAGAGCTGCAGCTAATCCAGCTATCAGTGCCATACTCGGATTCGAACTCTTGTTACGTGAAGAGCCATCAGGAGAAACAGCATCAAAAGCATCAAGACTCCGCTTATCATTGCTTAGCTTCATAATCTCAAATCCGTTAATAAAAGAAACAGGGTACAAAGAAACATCCATAACTCCACCAATAGATAGATTCATGACTCCTTCTCGACTTCTAGCTTTACGCATCACCGCATCAACGAAATAAGGAGCTCCAAAAGTGCCATTTGCAACCTCTGTCATATCAACAGATCCAGCTTTGTCTGAATTCACAAAAATGTCAAAACGTATCTGACGCTCGAATCCAAAAGGATCCACTATAATGTTACAAAAGTGAAACCTGACAAAGTAATCGAAACCAGGCTCGATGTTGAACGTCCAAGTAAGATTGGCGTTAGTATTCGGATCGAGATCAGAGTTCAACCTCGTAGCGGTTCCATAGACGTAAACTGGTGCAATGTCATCTGTTATCCCACCAGCACTGAAGTTAACTGCTTTCAGGTTCATCACAGGCGTACCGTAGTGAGCTTTATACGCAGAATCCGAATCCCATAGTCTCCAAAGCTTATCTTGATCACGAGTCACAGTCAGATTCCCCATGTTTACACGTGAAACAGTCTCCATCGCATGACTCCCGAGCTTGAGATTCTTTTTGCTCTGTGAACCTATAAGTCTTGCTTCTTCAGGAAGCAAAATCTCTGGAAGTCTGAAAACTTCTAAAGCATTGATGAAAGCTACAGAACCTGTTTGAGGACGAAACTCAATGACAAGATGATCTGAAGAGATGTTTAAACTGTATTCTTTAACAAGAGAAGTCGTCGTCGAGGGTTTGTAATCTCTGATCAGAGTGAAGTTTTGAGACGAAACAGAGAATCTAGCTGTGGTTAGATCTTGAGAAGAGGAGACAAAGGGTAAGAAGTAAAGACGAATCAAGAACCAACCGTGTTGTTCGATCGGGAACCTGTAACTCGATGATTCATCATCGGAGAATACTCTCGCAGTCTGAAACAGAGTCGTCGTTGATTCATCCCTTGAATTCGAATCGGTGGTTCCGACTACAGAAGTTCCTCGACTAGAATCAAAGATTACCTGACCAAGACTGTTGTCGGATACAAAGGTTCGGTTGTTGACTGTTGTTACATTCGTCGGAGATCCACAGTTGATGAAGAAAGTATCAGTAGAAGCAGAGGAGATGTGTGAAGAACAGAGAACAAATATTATTAAAAAACCTAACTTTAGCCCTAAGAAAGGCTTTAGGTTTATCATAGCCAAAAGAAAGAACAGAGAAATCACCAAGAAAATAAGTGAATCTGTAATAATGGAGAAAGGAAACAGAGTCTATTTCGGAGAAGATTATGAGCTGGAGAAATAAAAAAGTGAGAGAGATGTTTCTCAAAAGATCCGTGAACAGAAGAGAGAAACGTTCACATCACCAACTCAATAACTACGCGTTTTTACACTTAACTAAATTGACCAAAAAAACGAATTATTCGAGAAAATTAAAAAAGTCTTGAATTTATTGTGATTTTTAGGGTTTAAATCCAAAAAAGAAGACGAGAAGAAGAGGCAAGTTGATGAACAAATCTGTTGACAAATCCACAAAAGTTGTTTGATTAACCAATCTGTAGAAGAAAAATATACTAATCATCAATAAGGCCAAAAAAATACAAAGAGGATAGAAGAAAGTTATTATTTTAATTTATGTAAATTTCGTTTTCAACGTTTTTGTTCATTGAGCTGGAAATACATCAATTTTAATAAAAATAAAAATCAACAAGGCCAAAAAAATACAAAGAGGATAGAAGAAAGAGGCGGAGATAGCATATAATAATGAGTGATTGGAGAGGCATAATAAAATAGATAAACAACTGGAGTATATTGTATTTTCCCACCGGCTACAAACGTGCCGTTAGGTTTGTATTGTTCAAGATGGCGACAGAATCATTGTCTTTTTTTTCCGAGTCTTTATTTTTTATTTTTATAGCACAGCAATTCTGAATTTTTTTATAAAATTAGCTGTAAAGAAAATATTGATTTTAATGCAAATAAAAAAATAATACTACTTCAATTTAATCAGATCCTGGAAAGAATTCAAAATTTTAGTTATTAAATTATATAAAATCTATTATACTATCTTATACGAGAATGCAATTAGCTCACAATATTAATGCAAAAAAGTTCGCCCTAGAGTTTTTCTCTCAGGCACGAAAACCAAGGAGCCGCTACTTCCACAAGATGAGCTTCTTCCACCAGCGACGTTTCTCCGGCAATCTCCTTTTCTGATCTGTTTCGCTTTGCTAAGGTGAGATCTCTCGGGTGGTTCTCTTATCTGGTGACGTAACTGTTTTCCGGCGAGATTCTTCACACGACGAGATAACTTCTTCCTTGATTCTGTCGATTTCGAGCCACTCTCGCTGCTTACCGATATCTTCGGTCGATTTCCTCCGCTTGAGGCCCCCTCGTGCACCACCGCCGGAGCCTCTTTCTCCGCCAACTCCACCGGAACCACCGGATCCACCGGACCCTCAGATCTGCTTCTCCTTTGGTGAATCTCTTGTCCAGCCGCTGAATCTCTCCTCCTTCAGAGCGTGTGACTTGTTCATCGTCCCTCTCTCCTCCACACCGGGCTTTCCGTCGCCGACTGATGCCCTCACCTTACTTCACCAGATGTTCCCTCAGGTATGCTCTTACTCGCCCTCTAAACCTTCTTCTAAGTCGGGAAGGTCATGGATGTTGGTTGAGTTTGCGGCTCTGTTTTTGTGGTATTTGGATGAAGTTATGGACTTAGATACTGTTGTGTCTACTTTAATGCTCTCTTGCATTAACCTTATTGCTTTGATGCGATCATTTACCGCAGTATGCGGATCCTATCTCGATTTGGCTTTGTTAAAACTTGTCTTGTGGCAGCTTGGACAAAGTTCTTTGAATCTATACAACCGACCAGTTCACCTGGTTCATCGAGGCTTTTGTAGCTCTCATCTCTCCTTTATGGAGCCTTTATTCCTTCCATATACTTCACTTGTGTTTAGTGGTAGTGTTACAGGGAGCATTGTGTTAACTGTTCTGCTTGAAGTAGAAGCGGGGATTGTTGTTCAAGACTGTTCTCGTTCAGCATTTGTTGACTGTTTAACGTTTGTGTCTTTGAAGTTTCCTTTCCCAAAATTCCCTCTTGTTTGGAGGGGTTTGGATGATCAAGACTTGTCGGTATTGCAAGGTTCTTCCTCCCGACTGATGGTTATTATGGATGCGATCTATCAAGAAACTGCTGAGATTGTACTTGTTTGTTGGTCTCTTATGTTCTCTTCCTATGATTTGTATCTTATCTATCCTTTGCTTAGCCATCTTTTGATGGTTTTCTTTGGCTTTTGTTGCCTTTATTTCTTTTGTTTTGGATGTATTTCCTCTCTTGTTAGAGGTTGAAACTCTTTTTATCTTAATGAAAGTGAAGTGTTTGACCAAAAAAAAAAGACGAGAATGCAATAAGAGTTAATATGTGAAGTAGAAGTGGAACATGGTCAAATTGAACAATTTTCTTGTTCATATCTGAGCACTTTTTTTTAATCTTTGATTTGCTGAATTATATTTTATAATTTAAGCATAACAGAGCCATTTTTTATCAGTCTTAACCGCCGACAACACATATATTTTCTATTTGAAATTTCCATATCCAAACAAGATCAGATTTGATACTACATACAAAAAAAACTCATTTGATCGCTTAATTAATTACATGTCTGATTGGCTTTGTTTAGTAGTATCATTGAGATATATTATAATTGGGAGAACATTTAGACTATTTCTAGGTACAAGTGTTGCTTGTATAAAACATAAACAATATACTTACGTTTTGTAGGAAAAAAAAAACCATTGGTCAGGCTTATAATGAAACATATCTTATTAAAATGTATTAATACAAGATATACGCATCTATAATTTATTCATCAATTAAAATGTATATACAACAAATTTGCAACGCAAGTCTGATAGGTCTAACAAAGAAAAAATAATTGTAACAAAATTCATCAATGCATCAATAAAAATAATATTTTTAATACCAATTTACGTGAATATATATATATACAAATTACAAAACATGCCAGGACAGTGATCAAGGGACGTGTTTAATTTCATGTCCTTTGATAATATAACTGAACTTAGACCAATTTTGATTCAAATTAAATTAGTTTGGTGCAATATTCAATTTTTATGCACACAATCATTAATTCATTTCCTTTAACCATAAAAAATTTACTATTACGTTGATATCATTTGATTTAAAATTTTCAAAGTTAGAATGTACCAGCAGTTATGAATTTTTGTTTACAAAATACTCTTAGTTTTTAATCTTGATGAAATTACGAGTTTGTATAGATATTTGCATAAATTATATATTAATAGACCAATATTGATTCAAATTGATTTAGTTTGGTCAAATATTCAGTTTTTATGCACACAATCATTAATTCATTTCCTTTTTTTTTTTTTTTTTTTTTTGATCAAACAAGTGCTTCTATTAATCAAACAGAAACATTACAAAGATAAGGATGGAATATCCCAAAGTTTAAGAGGTAGCAAGCCAAGGCTTTCCCCAAAGCCATAAGCCTGAAATAAAGGTAAAAAGTACATCAAGCAAGGGTCCAAGATAGCTATGAAATAAGTGCTATAGAGCAAATGGAAACAAGCGGAATCAAGGTTGCAAGAGTGGACATCTTCGATAGACTCGAGAGATGACAAGTAGGTCACTGTCAAAAGACATTGTGCCGTTGATATGAGCAGCAGAGCCAAGGAGCTCGCCGGAGTGAGTAACAATAACCAAGTCAAAACCATGGTCAGAGTTTCGGGACCAAAGGCCCGTATGGTGGCGGAGGTATTGGTATCGGTTTGCTCGAGGCATTGGTACTTGAAGTATGTGACTGGAGATGGCGAGTGGTGATTGTTGGTGTAGAAAACTCTTAGACCATAATCACACCCTCGGTAGTTTGCGAGCAGAACTGAGATGCCATGAGACTTCAAGGGTTTCTGAACATAAAGGTTCACCAATGGGACTAAAACCAGGTTTCGCGAGCAGCAGGTGTAAGACCGTATCATAGTAGGTGGATCCTCTCTGCCATGGAGATGGTGATCAAGAATTCCACACAGCGTATGAAGTCGGTGAGATACTAAACAATGAAAATCAGACCTGAGCTTCGGGCGAGAGGTTGGTTGTGAGGTTTTATGGGCAGTAGAGCGTACAAATGGAGTTACTAACAGGTGCGAAGAGCAAGTGTGATACCGTGACACTCTAGGTGGATCCTCTCTGCCATAGAGATGGTGATCAAGAATTCCACACAAAGAGTGTGATCGGCAATACACGGACCAGGGAGCAGCAGACCTGAGTTTCATAAGGGAGGGTGATTGTTGAGGGTTGAGAGCAGTTTGATAACTCCAGTTTCGGGAACCAGTAGACAATGACACATCCTGAGAAATAACCATAGTTCTACCACACCCTATATACATCCGTGACAACCTAGCTAAGTGGTTTCTCTGATGCAGTCTTCGAACACCGAGGATGACCAAATAATCTAGATAAAGTCGAAGGAATGATAAAGGGTTAAAGAGAGAGAACCTGGGCTTTTGTAATTTGGGCGAGTCCTCATGTACAGCTAACATGCCGATATCAGATCTGGAGTTCAGATTTGAGAATTGAAATGCACAGCGGCTAGCCCGGGAGGTTGAGATAGACTTCGTCTCCGGTGAAAGCAAATACAGAGCTGCCACGCGCAGGGGATGGTCTGTTTTCAAGACGGTAGTCCAGCAGCGGAGAAAAATCACTTCGTTGGAGGTTTTTTCACCCACCGTCGTCTCCGTCTCCGCCTGCCAAAGCTCGGGTGACGTTGGGGAAAAGAGATATGCAGAAGCGGTAATCATTCCGGATCGATAGCTAAAGAGACAAGGGGACTTGATTTCCGTCGGCAGTGAGGCTGAATCGGAGTTGAATTCAGTTTTTTGCAAGCCTGTGCCTGAGACTGGTTGAAAGGGAAGGGTCTTTGTAGTTTGCAAAACGGGAACGAAAAGGGGGAAAAAGGGGAAAAGAGAAAGAAAAAAGAAACTAAGAGAGCAGAGGAAGCAGAAAACGAAGGCTAAGGTCGGTGTATCCCGACGCCGGCGAGCAGAGGCTCCACCGGCGTCGGAGAGATTTGGTTGTAGTGGCTCCTCGATATTCGGGCTTGGGAGAGAAAGTTTTAGGGCGAACAGAGAGAAAGTATGTTATTTTTACGATTTTGACTTTCATTAATTCATTTCCTTTAACCTTAATAAATTTACTATTAAGTTGATATCATTTGATTTAAAATTTTCAAAGTTAGAATGTACCAATAGTTTAATTTTTTGTTTGCAAAATGCTATTAGTTTTTAATCTTGATGAAATTGGGAGTTTGTATAGATATTTGCATAAATTATATATGAATAGACCAATTTTGATTCAAATCGACTTAGTTTGGTCCAATATTCAGGTTTTATGCACACAATCATTAATTCATTCCCTTTAACCTTAATAAATTTACTATTAAGTTGATATCATTTGATTTAAAATTTTCAAAGTTAGAATGTACCAACAATTTTGAATTTTTGTTTGCAAAATACTCTAAGTTTATAATCTTGATGAAATTGGGATTTTGTATAGATATTTGCATAAATTAGATATGAATAGTTCAATTTTGATTTAAATCAACTTAGTTTGGTCCAATATTCAGTTTTTATTCACACAATCATTCATTCATTTCCTTATACCTTAATAAATTTACTATTAAGTTGATATCATTTGATTTACAATTTTCAAAGTTAGAATGTACCAACAATTTTGATTTTTTGTTTGCAAAATACTCTTAGTTTCAAATCTTGATGAAATTAGGATTTGTATAGATATTTGCATAAATTAGATATGAATAGACCAATTTTGATTCAAATCGACTTAGTTTGGTCAAATATTTAGTTTTTATGCACACAATCATTAATTCATTTCCATTAACCTTAATAAATTTACTATTAAGTTGATGTCATTTGATTTAAAATTTTCAAAGTTAGAATGTACCAACAGTTTTGAATTTTTGTTTGCAAAATACTCTTAGTTTTTAATCTTGATGAAATTGGGAGTTTGCATAGATATTTGCATAAATTAGATATGAATAGACCAATTTTAATTCAAATCGACTTAGTTTGGTCAAACATTCAGTTTTTATTCACACAATTATTAATTCATTTCTTTATACCTTAATAAATTTACTATTAAGATGATATCATTTGATTTAAAATTTTAAAAGTTAGAATGTACCAACAGTTTTGAAATTTTGTTTGCAAAATACTCTTAGTTTTTAATCTTGATGAACTTGGGAGTTTGTATAGATATTTGCATAAATTAGATATGAATAAACCAATTTTGATTCAAATCGACTTAGTTTGGTCCAATATTCAGTTTTTATGCACACAATTATTAATTCATTTTCTTTAACTTTAATAAATTTACTATTAAGTTGATATCACTTGATTTAAAATTTTCAAAGTTAGAATGTACCAACATATTTGAATTTTTTTTTTTGCAAAATACTCTTAGTTTTTAATCTTGTTGAAATTGGGAGTTTGTATAGATATTTGAATAAATTATATGAATAGACCAATTTTGATTCAAATCGACTTAGTTTGGTCCAATATTCAGATTTATGCACGCAATCATTAATCCATTTCTTTTAACCTTAATAAATTTACTATAAAGTTGATATCATTTGATTTACAATTTTCAAAGTTAGAATGTACCAACAGTTTTGAATTTTTGTTTGCAAAATACTCTAAGTTTTTAATCTTGATGAAACTGGGAGTTTGTATAGATATATGCATAAATTAGATATGAATAGACCAATTTTGATTCAAATCGACTTAGTTTGGTCTAATATTCAGTTTTTATGCACGCAATCATTAATTCATTTCTTTTAACCTTAATAAATTTACTATTAAGTTGATATCATCTGATTTACAATTTTCAAAGTTAGAATGTACCAACAGTTTTGAATTTTTGTTTGCAAAATACTCTTAGTTTTTAATCTTGATGAAATTGGGAGTTTGTATAGATATTTGCATAAATTAGATATGAATAGACCAATTTTGATTCAAATCGACTTAGTTTGGTCAAATATTCAGTGTTTATGCACACAATTATTAATTCATTTCTTTATACCTTAATAAATTTACTATTAAGTTGATATCATTTGATTTAAAATTTTCAAAGTTAGAATGTACCAACAGTTTTGAATTTTTGTTTGCAAAATACTCTTAGTTTTTAATCTTTATGAAATTGGGAGTTTGTATAGATATTTGCATAAATTTGATATGAATAGACCAATTTTGATTCAAATCGACTTAGTTTGGTCCAATATTCAGTTTTATTCACACAATCATTAATTCATTTCCTTAATAATTTTGCTATTAAGTTGATATCATTTGATTTACAATTTTCAAAGTTAGAATGTACCAACAGTTTTGATTTTTTGTTTGCAAAATACTCTTAGTTTTTAATCTTTATGAAATTGGGAGTTTGTATAGATATTTGCATAAATTAGATATGAATAGACCAATTTTGATTCAAATCGGCTTAGTTTGGTCAAATATTCAGTTTTTATGTACACAATCATTAATTCATTTCTTTATACCTTAATAAATTTACTATTAAGTTGATATCATTTGATTTAAAATTTTCAAAATTATAATGTACCAACAGTTTTGAATTTTTTTTTTTTTGAACAAACAAATGATTCCATTCAATCAAATAGAGCCATTACAAGGAGAGGGATAAAGAATCCCCAAGTTTAAGACATTACAAGCATAGACTTTCCCCAAAGTCATAAACATAACTAAAGAAATATAGAACATCAGGCAAAGGTCCATGAGAACTATGAAACAAATGCAATTAAGCAGTTGGAGACATGTGGGATCATGGTTGCAAGATTGGACATCATCGATGAAATCGAGAGATGACAGGTAGGTCACGGTCAAAAGACACTGTGCCGTTTGAAGGAGAAACAGAGCCAAGGAACTCACCGGGGTGAGGAACAATATCAGGGTCGAAATAGTGGCAATGATTCGGGGGCTAAGGGCCCGGGTGATGGTTGATAAGCTGATGGTGGTTTGAACTGCAGCTAGCATCAGGATTCGACAAGAATAAGTGCAAAGCCATACCATACCAGGTGGTCCCTCTCTGCCATGGAAATGGTGATCAAGAATACCACACAAGGTTAGTAAAAGGTGAGACACTGACGAGTAATACATAGACCTGAGCTTCGGACAAGAGGATGGTTGCAGGGTATTGGGTTTAGAGACATTCACCGAAGAAGCTAAGAACAGGTGCAGAGGATAAGTGGGAAGCCAAGACAAAACCGGTGGATCCTCTCTGCCATGATAATGGTGATCAAGAATTCCACACAAGGTTTGTAGTTGGCAAAACACTGACAAGAGAATAACAGACCTGAGCTTCAGAACCGGGAGAGGTTTCTGGGGTTGAAAGACACCTTGGTAGGTCTGAGATCCAATCAATAAAAACACAAGTGGAGCAATAACCATGGTTCCAACATAACCTTTGTACAACCAAGACAACCTAGCTACATGGGTTCTCTGATGCAGTCTTCGGACACCGAGAATAGCCAAGTAAAATAAGATCAGTCGAAAGTATAACAGGAGGTTAGACATAGGGAACCTGGGCTTTTGGAGGTTGGGCAAGATCGTTTGTAAGGCTGAGAAGTCGACATAGTTCATCCACCAAAAAGATGTTGTGGATGAGTGAATACATTCATGTGCGCAGCGACTGACCAAGGAGAGTGGGAGAGGCTTCCTCGTCTCCGGTAAAAGCCGATACAGATCTACCAAGCTCATGGGTTGACTTGTGATTAAGGCGGTGGTCCTGTAACGGAGAAAAATCATGTCTCTGGAGATTTCTTCGCCATATGTCGTCTCCGTCTCTCCCTGCCAAGGCTCGGGTGACATTGGGGTAGATAGTGCTACAGAGGTGATTGCCATTCCGGATCTAGAAATAAGAGGATAAAGGAACTTGGTTACCGCCGGCAGTGAGGCTGAGTCGTGGTTGCAGCAAGGAGAGTTTAACAGTCTCCTCCGCCTTCTGAAGATGTTGTTGTGTAAGCCTTTGCCTGGATTTGAGTGATTATTAGGGGATTGAGTAGATTGCAAAAGGAGACTCAAAAGGGGAAAAAAGAATTGGAGAGAAGAACTACAAGGAGAACTACAGAAACAAAGGAACAAGAGACGGGATCTGGGGTCGAGGTGCCCCGACGCCGGCGAGTAGGAACCCCACCGGCGTCGGAGGAAATTGGAGATAGCGGCGCCGCGATACTCAAGTTTTGGGAGAGAAACTAGGGTTTTGTCGAGAGGTACAGTTTTGAATTTTTGTTGGCAAAATACTCTTAGTTTTTAATCTAGATGAAATTGGGAGTTTGTATAGATATTTGCATAAATTAGATATGAATAGACCAATTTCGATTCAAATCGACTTAGTTTTGTCCAATATTCAGTTTTTATGCACACAATCATTAATTCATTTCCTTTAACCTTAATAAATTTACTATTAAGTTGATATCATTTGATTTACATTTTTCAAAATTAGAATATATCAACAGTTTTGAATTTTTGTTTGCAAAATACTCTTAGTTTTTAATCTTGTCGAAATTGGGAGTTTGTATAGATATTTGCATAAATTAGATATGAATAGACCAATTTTGATTCAAATCGACTTAGTTTGGTAAAATATTCAGTTTTTATGCACACAATCATTAATTCATTTCTTTATACCTTAATAAATTTACTATTAAGTTGATATCATTTGATTTAAAGTTTTCAAAGTTAGAATGTACCAACAGTTTTGAATTTTTGTTTGCAAAATACTCTTAGTTTTTAATCTTTATGAAATTGGGAGTTTGTATAGATATTTGCATAAAAAGATATGAATAGACCAATTTTGATTCAAATCGACTTAGTTTGGTATAATATTCAGTTTTTATGCACACAATCATTAATTCATTTCCTTTAACCTTAATAAATTTACTATTAAGTTGATATCATTTAATATACAATTTTCAAAGTTAGAATGTACCAACAGTTTTGAATTTTTGTTTGCAAAATACTTTTTTTTTTGTTTTTTTGGACAAACAGATGTTATCAAAACTGTTGGTACATTCTAAAATAACATACAAAGGGAAAATGCTAGTTTAAGAGTTAACAAAGGGGAGTTCCCAGAAAATAATACATCAAAGCAGTAAAGATAGATAGGGGCAACAGATATTATGAGTTTGAGAGCTATGGACCAAAGGCTTGACAGCATTCTCGAACCTGTGAGATCAAAGCATATAGATGCATCTTCCAAGAGCAGGTCTAGGGAAGAGAGGGTGGCCATTGTCTTGAAACAAAGACTAAGTGGCAAGGAATCAACCAAAGCTAGGACTCTCGTGAGAGTTTTGCCAAGGAACGGAGCAGGGTTGGTGTTGCTCTGCAAATCGACCATCACAAAGGTGGATGTGATTCTGCGTTTAGGTGAGGGAAGCTTGAGGAGGATGCGGTAACTACTATCTCTATGAGCAGGAGTCATAATGTCGCTATTCTTCAGGCTTGGCTGAGGGGACTTCAAGAAGTTGATGCAAAACCAATTGGATCTCATAATCGTTAGTCGAGGGAAAAGGGAGAGTTTGATGAAGCAGAGGTAACCCCCCCCCTCCGTAGAGGTGGTGTCATAATGCCAATCTTCAGCAATCTATCTCCTTCTAGGGGTTCATCCTTAAGCGATTCAAGTAACAGGTTTCTTAACAGACTCTTGGGCCAAACTAGCAGCAGTTGATGGTTAAGGTTCACTAGCAGTCTTCGGACTAGAGGTATCCTTAAGCTAACCAACCATTGACTAGACAGGGGAAGAGTGGGATTCAGACTAGACCTGGTTACAAGTAGACACTGACGCAGTGGAGCTATTGGTAAAATGTGTGTTAGGGGATCAGGGAGAGCAAGCAATATGGGTAAACCGATTGGCAGTTCAGAAACATTATCAATGAGCAGCATTACAAGACTCCAAAACAAGCTCTTTAATTGGCCTTGACGCGAGGAGGAAACAAACACAATCGAGCTATCTAGGGATCTGCTATCGAGTGAGACTCGTCTTGACCAAGCAGGATACAAAGACAGTACACGATATGGGCTTGCTAAGGGATTAAAACTAGCGAGTCTAAGGCTTTTCCAGGTCAGGGATGACTTATAGTTTATCCAACCTAAACTATCTTCCAGGTTTTGAAAATAAGAGTAGAGAAATAACCTGGGACAGGGAGTTCTCGAGAGAGAAGCTGAGGTCACCAAGGAGGAGGTTTTCTTTGTCAAACGTTTCCCAGCGACGCCGATCAGGCTCGACGCCGCCGGGGGAGCAGATCTCGGTGGTTGTGCCAGAGAGAAAAGGGAGGCTAGGGCGAACTCCACACTTGCAAAATACTCTTAGTTTTTAATCTTTATGAAATTGGGAGTTTGTATAGATAATTGCATAAATTAGATATGAATAGACCAATTTTGATTCAAATCGACTTAGTTTGGTCCAATATTCAGTTTTATTCACAAAATAATTAATTCTTTTAACCTTAATAAATTTACTATTAAGTTGATATCATATGATTTACAATTTTCAAAGTTAGAATGTACCAACAGTTTTGAATTTTTGTTTGCAAAATACTCTTAGTTTTTAATCTTTATGAAATTGGGAGTTTGTATAGATATTTGCATAAATTAGATATGAATAGACCAATTTTGATTCAAATCGACTTAGTTTGGTCAAATATTCAGTTTTTATGCGCACAATCATTAATTCATTTCTTTATACCTTAATAAATTTACTATTAAGTTGATATCATTTGATTTAAAATTTTCAAAATTATAATGTACCAACAGTTTTGAATTTTTGTTGGCAAAATACTCTTAGTTTTTAATCTTGATGAAATTGGGAGTTTATATAGATATTTGCATAAATTAGATATGAATAGACCAATTTTGATTCAAATCGACTTAGTTTTGTCCAATATTCAGTTTTTATGCACACAATCATTAATTCATTTCCTTTAACCTTAATAAATTTACTATTAAGTTGATATCATTTGATTTACAATTTTCAAAATTAGAATGTATCAACAGTTTTGAATTTTTGTTTGCAAAATACTCTTAGTTTTTAATCTTGTTGAAATTGGGAGTTTGTATAGATATTTGCATAAATTAGATATGAATAGACCAATTTTGATTCAAATCGACTTAGATTGGTCAAATATTCAGTTTTTATGCACATAATCATTAATTCATTTCTTTATACCTTAATAAATTTACTATTAAGTTGATATCATTTGATTTAAAGTTTTCAAAGTTAGAATGTACCAACAGTTTTGAATTTTTGTTTGCAAAATACTTTTAGTTTTTAATCTTTATGAAATTGGGAGTTTGTATAGATATTTGCATAAAAAGATATGAATAGACCAATTTTGATTCAAATCGACTTAGTTTGGTATAATATTCAGTTTTTATGCACACAATCATTAATTCATTTCCTTTAACCTTAATAAATTTACTATTAAGTTGATATCATTTAATATACAATTTTCAAAGTTAGAATGTACCAACAGTTTTGAATTTTTGTTTGCAAAATACTCTTAGTTTTTAATCTTTATGAAATTGGGAGTTTGTATAGATATTTGTATAAATTAGATATGAATAGACCAATTTTGATTCAAATCGACTTAGTTTGGTCCAATATTCAGTTTTTATGCACACAATCATTAATTCATTTCCTTTAACCTTAATAAATTTACTATTAAGTTCATATCATTTGATTTACAATTTTCAAAATTATAATGTACCAAGAGTTTTGAATTTTTGTTGGAAAATACTCTTAGTTTTTAATCTTGATGAAATTGGGAGTTTGTATAGATATTTGCATAAATTAGATATGAATATACCAATTTTGATTCAAATCGACTTAGTTTTGTCCAATATTCAGTTTTTATGCACACAATTATTAATTTATTTCCTTTAACTTTAGTAAATTTACTATTAAGTTGATATCATTTGATTTACAATTTTCAAAATTAGAATGTACCAACAGTTTTGAATTTTTGTTTGCAAAATACTCTTAGTTTTTAATCTTGTTGAAATTGAGAGTTTGTATAGATATTTGCATAAATTAGATATGAATAGACCAATTTTGATTCAAATCGACTTAGTTTGGTCCAATATTCAATTTTACTCACACAATCATTAATTCATTTCTTTATACTTTAATAAATTTACTATTAAGTTGATATCATTTGATTTAAAGTTTACTATTACCTTGTTACAGCAGCAAATCATCTGCTTGACAACTGATTGGCTCTGTTTAGTAGTATCATTGAGATATATTATATTTGGGAGAACATTTAGACTATTTCTAGGTACAGGTGTTGCTTGTATAAAACATAAACAATACACTTACGTTTTGTAGGAAAAAAAAAACCATTGGTTAGGCTTATAATGAAATGTATCATATTAATATGTATTAATACAAGATATACGCATCTATAATTTATTCATCAATTAAAATGTATATACAACAAATTTGCAACGCAAGTCTGATAGGTCTAACAAAGAAAAAATAATTGTAACAAAATTCATCAATGCATCAATAAAAATAATATTTTTTATACCAATTTACGTGAATATATATATACAAATTACAAAACATGCCAGGACAGTGATCAAGGGACGTGTTTAATTTCCTGTCCTTTGATTAGTATAACTGAACTTAGACCAATTTTGATTCAAATCGACTTAGTTTGGTGCAATATTCAGTTTTTATGCACACAATCATTAATTCATTTCCTTTAACCATAAAATAGTTACTATTACGTTGATATCATTTGATTTACAATTTTCAAAGTTAGAATGTACCAACAGTTATGAATTTTTGTTTACAAAATACTCTTAGTTTTTAATTTTGATGAAATTAGGAGTTTGTATAGATATTTGAATAAATTATATATTAATAGACCAATTTTGATTCAAATCGATTTAGTTTGGTCAAATATTCAGTTTTTATGCATACAATCATTAATTCATTTCCTTTAACCTTTATAAATTTACTATTAAGTTGATATAATTTGATTTAAAATTTTCAAAGTTAGAATGTACCAATAGTTTGATTTTTTGTTTGCAAAATATTATTAGTTTTTAATCTTGATGAAATTGGGAGTTTGTATAGATATTTGCATAAATTATATATGAATAGACCAATTTTGATTTAAATCGACTTAGTTTGGTCCAATACTCAGGTTTTATGTTGATATCATTTGATTTAAATTTTTCAAAGTTAGAATGTACCAACAATTTTGTTTTTTTGTTTGCAAAATACTCTTAGGGGGGTGTATTCAACTTGATATTTTAAGTGATTTGTGTAAAAGTTACAAATCCTATGTTATTCAATCATGGATTTTAAAAACTCTCCTGAAATCCACTGTTATTGAACTGATGATTAAAAAATCTACTTTAAAATCCACTGTTATTCAAAACAGTTTGTGGATTTGGATTTTAATAAGTTTTAGGGATTCTGGAGGATTTGAGAGGATTTGTTTAGTTAAAAATACAGAAATCCAAATCTCATGGTTTTAGGTGGGATTTGAAAGAATTTTCCTATAAATCATATCAACTTCCCTAAAATCTACAGAAATTCCAAATTTACTAAATCGCATCAAATCCTCCAAAATCATTGTTTCAATACACCCCCCTTAGTTTCAAATCTTGATGTAATTGGAATTTGTATAGATATTTGCATAAGTTAGATATGAATAGACCAATTTTGATTCAAATCGATTTACTTTGGTCAAATATTCAGTTTTTATGCACACAATCATTAATTCATTTCCTTTAACCTTAATAAATTTACTATTAAGTTGATATAATTTGATTTAAAATTTTCAAAGTTAGAATGTACCAATAGTTTGATTTTTTGTTTGCAAAATATTATTAGTTTTTAATCTTGATGAAATTGGGAGTTTGTATAGATATTTGCATAAATTATATATAAATAGACCAATATACCACAAACGTTTCATAATAAATAAACGAAGTTTCGTTCGCCCTAGTTCTCTCCCGGGCACGTTTCTCGAGGAGCCGCAAGAGGAGTTTTCAAATAGCGTTTCTCTACCGGCAAAGCTTCCCCGGCGTTCCCCTCTCCTAATCGGCGTTGCTCTCGTTCTGCGGGTGTCTCTTCGTAGTTATCGCAGTCATTTCCGGCGTGTTTTTTCGGCTTCCTCTCCGGCTTCTTCCGCTTCTAATAGCGTTTCTCTGCTTCTCGGGTTCAATGGCTCGTTCTTCTTCGATGATGTCGCTGCGACATGGGCCTTCGTCTTTGACGGACCTGCTTGCTTCTTTCGGCCTGAAGCTTCCATCGGCGCCGGCTTCATTGTCGTATCCTCTTTCTCCACCAGATCCGCCTGATCCTCCAGACCCTCCAGATCCCTCTCCGACTCAGATCCACGTAGCTCACGTCGTCAAGTCACACCGGCTTCTCAGCCTCGTTGGCAGCAGAGCTGACTGCTCGCTCTCCACCTCCATCTCAATCAACACGCCTTCTTTCCTGTTCCCCCAGGTATGCTCCTATTCTACGGTCTCTGGTTCTTCAACTTTGGAAAGTTCTCAGATGATCGTTGAAAGTGTGGCTCTGGCTTTGTGGAATTCGGATCTCGCTTTTACTTCTTTGATGTTTTTGGATACCCTTGGATCCACATTTGTGCTTTCTTGTAGCACTTGTATCGCCTTAGTGCGAACCTTTACTGCAATATGCAGATTCTACTTCAAATTGGCTGTGTTAGTAGCCGCTTTGTTGCAGATTGGAAAGAGCTCTCTCCTCTCCTTCATCGTTCCAGATTTTCTGGTTCACCGGGGCTTTTATAGCCCTCATCTCTCCTTTAAGGAGCTTATTATCCTCCCAAATACTTCACTTGGTTTTAGTGGTATTGTCATAGGGAGCATTGTTGTGAAGACTGTTCTACTTGTAGTAGAAGCGAGGTTTGTTGCTCAAGACGTTTCCCGTTCAGCTTTTGCTAACTGTTTGTCGTTGGTGTCTCTAGAGGCTTTATTTCCTCCATTCAAGAACCAATCTACTTTGGTTGAGCTTGTTAGCTCCCATCTATCCCATTATCCATGGTTTGAGCTTGCTAGCTCCCATCTATCCCTTTATCTATGGTTTGAGCTTGTTAGCTCCCATTTATCCTTTCATCTATGGTTAGTTTATGCTTTAGTTATTGCTGTTGTGTTACCATTTGCTCATATGGCTTGGCTTGTTTGGGCTTCTGATAGCCTTTTGTATCTTCTCTTTGAGGAGGAATGACTCTTTTAATTTGAATGAAATCCGAGTTTGACCAAAAAAAAATATATATATATATAAATAGACCAATTTTGATTTAAATCAACTTAGTTTGGTCCAATATTCAGTTTTTATTCACACAATCATTCATTCATTCATTTCCTTATACCTTAATAAATTTACTATTAAGTTGATCTCATTTGATTTACAATTTTCAAAGTTAGAATGTACCAACAATTTTGATTTTTTGTTTGCAAAATACTCTTAGTTTCAAATCTTCATGAAAGTGGAATTTGAATAGATATTTGCATAAATTAGATATGAATAAACCAAATTTGATTCAAATCGACTTAGTTTTGTCAAATATTTAGTTTTTATGCACATAATCATTAATTCATTTCCTTTAACCTTAAAAAATTTACTATTAAGTTGATATCATTTGATTTAAAATTTTCAAAGTTAGAATGTACCAATAGTTTTGAATTTTTGTTTGCAAAATACTCTTAGTTTTTAATCTTTATGAAATTGGGAGTTTGTATAGATATTTGCATAAATTAGATATGAATAGACCAATTTTAATTCAAATCGACTTAGTTTGGTCAAACATTCAGTTTTTATTCACACAATCATTAATTAATTTCTTTATACCTTAATAAATTTACTATATAGATGATATCATTTGATTTAAAATTTCAAAAGTTAGAATGTACCAACAATTTTGAAATTTTGTTGGCAAAATACTCTTAGTTTTTAATCTTGATGAACTTGGGAGTTTGTATAGATATTTGCATAAATTAGATATGAATAGACCAATTTTGATTCAAATCGACTTACTTTTGTCCAATATTCAGTTTTTATGCACACAATCATTAATTTATTTCCTTTAACCTTAATAAATTTACTATTTAGTTGATATCATTTGATTTACAATTTTCCAAGTTAGAATGTACCAACAGTTGAAATATATATTGACAAAACCCTAGTTTCTCTCCCATAACCTGAGTATCGCGGCGCCGCTATCTCCGATTTCCTCCGACGCCGGTGGGGTTCCTACTCGCCGGCGTCGGGGCACCTCGACCCCAGATCCCGTCTCTTGTTCCCTTTGTTTCTGTAGTTCTCCTTGTAGTTCTTCTCTCCAATTCTTTTTTCCCCTTTTGAATCTCCTTTTGCAATCTACTCAATCCCCTAATAATCACTCAGATCCAGGCAAAGGCTTACACAACAACAACTTCAGAAGGCGGAGGAGACTATTAAACTCTCCTTGCTGCAACCACGACTCAGCCTCACTGCCGGCGGTAACCAAGTTCCTTTATCCTCTTATTTCTAGATCCGGAATGGCAATCACCTCTGTAGCACTATCTACCCCAATGTCACCCGAGCCTTGGCAGGCAGAGACGGAGACGACATATGGCGAAGAAATCTCCAGAGACATGATTTTTCTCCGTTACAGGACCACCGCCTTAATCACAAGTCAACCCATGAGCTTGGTAGATCTGTATCGGCTTTTACCGGAGACGAGGAAGCCTCTCCCACTCTCCTTGGTCAGTCGCTGCGCGCATGAATGTATTCACTCATCCACAACATCTTTTTGGTGGATGAACTATGTCGACTTCTCAGCCTTACAAACGATCTTGCCCAACCTCCAAAAGCTCAGGTTCCCTCTGTCTAACCTCCTGTTATACTTTCGACTGATCTTAGTTTACTTGGCTATTCTCGGTGTCCGAAGACTGCATCAGAGAACCCATGTAGCTAGGTTGTCTTGGTTGTACAAAGGTTGTAACAAAGGTTGTACAAAGGTTATGTTGGAACCATGGTTATTGCTCCACTTGTGTTTTTATTGATTGGATCTCAGACCTACCAAGGTTTCTTTCAACCCCAGAAACCTCTCCCGGTTCTGAAGCTCAGGTCTGTTATTCTCTTGTCAGTGTTTTGCCAACTACAAACCTTGTGTGGAATTCTTGATCACCATTATCATGGCAGAGAGGATCCACCGGTTTTGTCTTGGCTTCCCACTTATCCTCTGCACCTGTTCTTAGCTTCTTCGGTGAATGTCTCTAAACCCAATACCCTGCAACCATCCTCTTGTCTGAAGCTCAGGTCTATGTATTACTCGTCAGTGTCTCACCTTTTACTAACCTTGTGTGGTATTCTTGATCACCATTTCCATGGCAGAGAGGGACCACCTGGTATGGTATGGCTTTGCACTTATTCTTGTCGAATCCTGATGCTAGCTGCAGTTCAAACCACCATCAGCTTATCAACCATCACCCGGGCCCTTAGCCCCCGAATCATTGCCACTATTTCGACCCTGATATTGTTCCTCACCCCGGTGAGTTCCTTGGCTCTGTTTCTCCTTCAAACGGCACAGTGTCTTTTGACCGTGACCTACCTGTCATCTCTCGATCTCATCGATGATGTCCAATCTTGCAACCATGATCCCACATGTCTCCAACTGCTTAATTGCATTTGTTTCATAGTTCTCATGGACCCTTGCCTGATGTTCTATATTTCTTTAGTTATGTTTATGACTTTGGGGAAAGTCTATGCTTGTAATGTCTTAAACTTGGGGATTCTTTATCCCTCTCCTTGTAATGGCTCTATTTGATTGAATGGAATCATTTGTTTTTTCAAAAAAAAAAAAGAATGTACCAACAGTTTTGAATTTTTGTTTGCAAAATACTCTTAGTTTTTAATCTTGATGAAACTGGGAGTTTGTATAGATATATGCATAAATTAGATATGAATAGACCAATTTTGATTCAAATCGACTTAGTTTGGTCTAATATTCAGTTTTTATGCACGCAATCATTAATTCATTTCTTTTAACCTTAATAAATTTACTATTAAGTTGATATCATCTGATTTACAATTTTCAAAGTTAGAATGTACCAACAGTTTTGAATTTTTGTTTGCAAAATACTCTTAGTTTTTAATCTTGATGAAATTGGGAGTTTGTATAGATATTTGCATAAATTAGATATGAATAGACCAATTTTGATTCAAATCGACTTAGTTTGGTCAAATATTCAGTGTTTATGCACACAATTTTTAATTCATTTCTTTATACCTTAATAAATTTACTATTAAGTTGATATCATTTGATTTAAAATTTTCAAAGTTAGAATGTACCAACAGTTTTGAATCTTTGTTTGCAAAATACTCTTAGTTTTTAATTTTTATGAAATTGGGAGTTTGTATAGATATTTGCATAAATTAGATATGAATAGACCAATTTTGATTCAAATCGACTTAGTTTGGTCCAATATTCAGTTTTATTCACACAATCATTAATTCATTTCCTTAATAAATTTGCTATTAAGTTGATATCATTTGATTTACAATTTTCAAAGTTAGAATGTACCAACAGTTTTGAATTTTTGTTTGCAAAATACTCTTAGTTTTTAATCTTTATGAAATTGGGAGTTTGTATAGATATTTGCATAAATTAGATATGAATAGACCAATTTTGATTCAAATCGACTTAGTTTGGTCAAATATTCAGTTTTTATGCACACAATCATTAATTCATTTCTTTATACCTTAATAAATTTACTATTAAGTTGATATCATTTGATTTAAAATTTTCAAAGTTAGAATGTACCAACAGTTTTGAATTTTTGTTTGCAAAATACTCTTAGGTTTTAATCTTGTTGAAATTGGGAGTTTGTATTTTTTTTTTATCAAACAGATGTTATCATTCCATTAAGATAGAAGGTAACATACAAAGTAGAAAGTGTTTTTAGGATACAACATAAAGGGAACAACAAAGAGACATAAGTAGATAGGAACAATCAATAGTAAAAGCTTGAGAGCTATGAACCGCATGCTAGGGAGCAAACTAGGACTTGTGAGATCAAGGGAAATCGATTTGAACTTCATGAGCAGGTCAATGGAGGAAGAGGTGGCCATTGTCTTGGGTAAAAGACTAAGTGGCGATGAAATGTTCAAAGTTGACTGTCTCACCGGAATGAGGGGGGCTACGCTAGGTAAAACTTTAAGAAGAGGTCGAGCATGGATATAACTCGGAGGACCGAAAGCTACTGAAGTAGATGCAGGTCCAAGGTTGAGTGAGAAGAACTTAAAGAGGTTGTGGTAACCACTACTCTTTGAAGTAGAGGTCATAATGCCACTAATCTTCAAGTTTTTGTGAGGGGGCTTCATAAAGCAGATGATTTGCAGTTTAAGGAGCTTTGCAATCAGGCGAGGTGGATAAAGGAGGCTGGTGAAAATAAGGTAACCCCAACATTGTAAATGTGGGATCATAATGCCAAGCTTCACCAAGCAGTCTCCCTCAAAGATAGCATCCCTAGGAGATCCGACAAGAGCGGTTTTCAAATACCTCTCATACCGTTCTAAAAATGATGGTGGCTTAAGGATCATAAGCAGTCTTCGAACTAGTGATACCACTGAGCAAAACCAAGCATTGATTAAGGAGGGAGAGAGTGGAGTTTAGACCAAACTTGGATTCACACTGAACTCGACACAAAGAGTTTTCAAGCAAATTATAAGAATCCAAAATTCTGCTATCGAGGGAGCCTCGTCTTGACCAAGCAGATAACATCGGGACTAAACAATTTGAACTTGATATTAAGCGATTATAGACGGGTCAGGGAAGGTGCCAGTGTAGGGATAAATCATAGTCTAAGCAGAGTAGACTATCTGCCAGGGTTCCAAAGTAAGATTGGGGAGCAAACCTGGACCAAATCTACTATCTGCCAAGGTTCCAAAGTAAGATTGGGGAGCAAACCTGGGCCAAAGAGATAGCGAGGTTGGGACAGAACAAGCCGAGGTTATGGTGTTCTTTTCCAAGATCTTCAAAGGCTCTAGTGTCAACACAGTGCTCCCGTCCCGCTGCCGCCAAGTAAAATACTTGGAGAGAGGATATAACTCCGAGGATCGGTGAGATGTTATGGTTGACCGTGGAAAAAACCAAATTGAAAGATAATCACCAAGAGAACCAGGGTATTCGGGAGGGTTGAGGGGTGAACTCAGAGGTTTATCAATGTTTTTGACTCTATACAAATCTATAATATATTAACCATTGTATTTGTGTTTAAAAAAAAAGTAAAATCATATTTGAGTTCGGATCGATATAGTAGAAGTGGAACATGGTCCTTGTTCATATTTGAGCGCTTTTTAAAAAAAAATCTTTGATTTGCTGAATTATATTTTATAATTTAAGCATAAAAGAGCCATTTTTTATCAGTCTTAACCGCCGACAACACATATATTTTCTATTTGAAATTTCCATATCCGAACAAGATCAGATTTAATATTATACATTAGTAGTAGCACTACATACAAAAACTCATTTGATCGCTTAACTAATTACATGTCTGATTGGATTCGTTTAGTAGTATCATTGAGATATATTATAATTGGGAGAACATTTAGACTATTTCTAGCTACAGGTGTTGCGTGTATAAAACATAAACAATACACTTATGTTTTGTTAAAAAAGAAAACATTGGTCAGTCTTATAATGAAATGTATCGTATTAAAATGTATTAATACAAGATATACGCATCTATAATTTATTCATCAATTAAAATGTATATACGACAAATTTGCAATGCAAGTCTGATAGGTCTAACAAAGAAAAATTATTTGTAACAAAATTCATCAAAGCATCAATAAAAATAATATATTTTTTTAATACCAATTTACGTGAATATACAAATTACAAAACATGTCAGGACAGTGATCAAGGGACGGTGTTTAATTTGTCGTAAAAGATATACGTCCAAACACAATAACACATAGTATACATAGCCAAGAGATACAATACAAGATATACGCATAAAGAAGATACAATACGTACAAAAGTGTTCAGAATAAAACGGTAACAGCACGCACATTGATCCATCGAGATGAAGCCATGTGCTTTGATTTTCTCCACACATATATGTAAAATTGTAAATGATCAAACACAGATTTTTTTTTTGTGTATTAGAATTTTGCTATCCGATCCTTATAGTTTTTAGAATTTGTAACCCAAGCACGATTAGTTCAACTTCAAACAATTACAAAGATAAGTGTTTTAACTTTTAATGTTGACAGATCCAATTAATTTCAAGGTGAATTTGTTTAATTTGGGAAGCATGCAACCATGTATGCTTTTATGCTTGTATCAATCCAGCATAAATACTTTAAGAGGTCCGTTTTAGACCAAATAGAAATTATAGGCTAAATACTCATAGAGCCCGTATCTTTACTTTCCTTTGCTAATCTTGAATTATGTTGTATGAACTCACCACTTTTCAGGTTTTATAGTTGTAATGGAAGTTCTTGTGTGTCCCAAAAAAAGAAGGCTAACTTCTTGGTTTACATAAACACAGTTTAACAAAAAAATCAAATGGGCCTAGAAAGGTATCGAAAACAGTTTAATGTGGACGTAAGAAACTTGGACAATCTTCCATAGTAAAGTTGTCATTTACTATTTTAATAAACAATCCACTATATCGTCACAAAATAAAGCAAAATTGGTTGGTGTAATACATATATAAATTTATTTTGTTAGTGGCGTTTTACATCGAATAGTAGCAGAATGTTCGAGTACTTTATGATTATTGTTCCCTATTGTTTGATAGGATAGTCTTGTTTGCAGGCCGGATCAGATTTCAAACATAGCCGTTAAGAAAATAAACAAACCATACAATGAAAGAGCTAAGTACCACATGAAGAAGGCCACTCATATCTCGTCGGTACATCTCAAGAAACCAATCCCATGATTTTCGGCCAGGAAAACTGTGTGAAGTTTCATCAGTTCTATGACTCCATTAGTTTGAGATCCGAATACACAACTTAAATGGGATGTTTAGCTTGTTATTAAATAATTTACATTCATAAATCTTTTGGAGTGGTAAAAACATTGTCAAATTATATGCTGCAATGCTAAATTTCATATGCATAGTTGCAATTTAAGGACGGGGAAAATGAGTTTAAAGATGATAAACATGGAGATGGAGAAATCCGACAAAGATAAGAGAATAAAATCCGCAGGAATGTCACAATAATCCATAAAAGGTTAAATTGGAAACACAATTTAAAGGAAAAAAAACAAAAAGCTCGGATGCGCTAAGTAGCTCCGCCACCTCCGATCAAGAACCCAGTTCCGGGAACAACGCTCTGACGGAGAAGTAACGAAGCTGTAACACAAACAAGCGACCAAATACCAAACTAAAGGAAACAAACTAACAACATTCTTTGATTCATCTGCGGATAGAGTTTTGATAATGGGAGTTCACTTCGCACCCTTCTTGACTGCAGCCTTGGTAACCTTGGCTCCAGTTGGGTCCTTCTTGTCAACACTCTTGATGACACCGACTGCAACAGTCTGCCTCATGTCCCTCACGGCAAAACGTCCCAACGGTGGGTACTCGGAGAAAGTCTCAACAACCATGGGCTTGGTAGGAGTCATCTTCACCATACCGGCATCACCATTCTTCAAAAACTTGGGCTCCTTCTCAATCTCCTTACCAGAACGCCTGTCAATCTTGGTCAAGATCTCAGAGAACTTGACTGCAATGTGAGAGGTGTGGCAATCGAGGACTGGGGCGTAACCGTTACCAATCTGACCAGGGTGGTTCATGATGATAACCTGGGAGGTGAAGTTGGCAGCTCCCTTGGCAGGGTCATCCTTGGAGTTGGAGGCGACATACCCTCTCTTAAGATCCTTCACAGCAACATTCTTAACGTTGAACCCAACATTGTCACCAGGAAGCGCCTCAAGAAGAGACTCGTGGTGCATCTCAACAGACTTGACCTCAGTGGTCAACCCTGTGGGGGCAAAGGTCACAACCATACCGGGCTTGATCAAACCAGTCTCAACACGTCCAACTGGCACCGTTCCAATACCACCAATCTTGTAGACATCCTGAAGTGGGAGACGAAGGGGCTTGTCAGATGGCCTCTTGGGCTCGTTGATCTGGTCGAGAGCCTCAAGGAGAGTTGGTCCCTTGTACCAGTCAAGGTTGGTGGACCTCTCAATCATGTTGTCACCCTCGAATCCAGAGATGGGGACAAACGGGATTTTGTCAGGGTTGTACCCAACCTTCTTCAGGTAGGAAGACACCTCCTTGATGATTTCATCGTACCTAGCCTTGGAGTACTTGGGGGTTGTGGCATCCATCTACAAACAAACATGAAGAGATATAACAACAGTTAGTGAGACAGAACACAACCAGAGAAACAAGAAATTACCACACTAGAGATATTAAAAGAAGATTTTGATTACCTTGTTACAACAGCAGATCATCTGCTTGACACCAAGGGTGAAAGCAAGGAGAGCGTGCTCACGGGTCTGACCATCCTTGGAGATACCAGCCTCAAAACCACCAGTGGTGGAGTCAATGATAAGGACAGCACAATCAGCCTGGGAGGTACCAGTAATCATGTTCTTGATGAAATCACGATGACCAGGAGCATCAATGACTGTGCAGTAGTACTTGGTGGTCTCAAACTTCCACAGGGCAATGTCGATAGTGATACCACGCTCTCTCTCGGCCTTAAGTTTGTCCAAGACCCATGCGTACTTGAAGGAACGCTTGTTCATCTCAGCAGCCTCCTTCTCGAACCTCTCAATGACACGCTTGTCAATACCACCCAACTTGTAGATCAAGTGACCAGTAGTGGTGGATTTACCAGAATCGACGTGGCCAATAACCACAATGTTGATGTGAAACTTCTCTTTACCCATGGCTGCTCGTCAAAAAAAAAAGAATCTGCAGAAAGATCAAATCATATTATTATTGAGTCAATCAACACAGTAGACATTATAAAATAATGAATATGGAAATACAAACAATCACAGTAAGTAAGAAGCTGCTATCGGAGTCGAACCGATCTCTACCACACCAAAAAATATGATGTGGTGCTCTAACCGCTGAGCTAAGCGAGCTTAAATTCATTCAAGGAACTCTACATAAACAAATCCGAGAGTTCTCACAACTTTGATTATCAACAAGGAACAATACAATTGTTAAGCCAATCACAAGACAAATCGATAATCACATACATCCTAACTATATAGTTTCACTCAGATCCAATTCGAATAATATTAAAAATCTCAGAACCAGATCAATCCGATGATCAAGAAATCGATAAACTATATATCAAAGACGAGATACTCAAAAAACGATCTACAAACGAACAAAAAAGCATCGAACCATAAGAGAGATACAGGTAAAGAAGAAGAATCAAACTGAGAGAAGAGGGTAACAACATGGAAAACGAACGACAAGGATCGAAAACGTCTCAGCAAAGGTAAGCAAAAGAGAAAGAAACAGATCGTTGGAAGACGCTTACCTCAAAGATGTCGAAAGGATTGGAGTGTGCAGCGGCTAGGGTTGAATAAGAATGATCTCTGGATTCCATTGAAACTTTAGGGTTTAACATAAATAATAATTTTATCATTATTTTGCAATTACGATTATGCCCCTCATCCGCCGACTATTCTCTTGGGCCTTGCTTTGAAAATTTAAATTGATGCACTCTACAAGCAGCCCACAACTTTGGGTTCTCTTGCCCCTTCCCTCCCTCTTAAATCGCCTTTTATGTTTGATTATTAATTTTTTAACTTAAGTTATATTTATCAATTTTGTTTATTTTGTTTAGTATTTAAGATTATATAACTGTATTTTGATTGTTAATTTTAAGATTATTGACTTTCTTTTGTAAATTTATGTAAACCCATATATAAATACTTAATAGATGTAAAAATATGTTTATAATAAAACTTAAGTAATAAGCATCAATTTCTTTTAATTTTTAAATAATAAGGTACATTGATTTAATGAAACATATATTTTAAAGGAAATAAAAATGCTTTTTTATTTTACAATATTAACTCGGATTATTAATTTGAATTAAGAAGTATGATTAAAATTTATAGCAAAACCAACATTACTTTTGGATGTTAAATAACAATACATGAGAATATATATATAGCATTATGAAATACATAAAAACATATGATATCATGAAATCAAATACTGGAATTGGTAACATAGATAAAAAAAATAATTAAAGAGTATTTAGCAAAGATGACAAAATATACATAAAAATTATTATCATTATTGTGATAGTAGTGATGTTGCTACTCGATGGTGAAATCTAGCTTCCAATAACCATAAACACATTTTGGAGACAATACATAAAACAAATCAAATGCATAGAGATAATTTAGTAAATAATTAACTTTTTCGATATTTTAGGTATATTATTAGTGTAATTGAATTTGATTTTCCACATTTAAAGTTTGATTTTGTGCAAATATGTAGAGATCAATTTTATAAATAAAAATTTAAATAAGCAAAACTAAATAAGTAGAACCCAAAATGTACTTCAAAAATGTATATATAAATAACACTATGTTTTAAGACTAATGAATAATTTACGTGGTATTATTCCGGTCATTTGGTTTTGTTTAGATATTTTATTCACAGAAGCCCTTTAGTTTTTTGATCAAAAAAAAAAAAAGAAGCCCTTTAGTTCTTGTAAGAGACATATATGGAGAACCTTTTTTCTATACTAGAGATTTTTATATTTTAACACGCTTCTTCGAAACTGTTATTTTACGCCAGTGATCAACACTATATCCGACTTAGACCATCATACTTGGATCAATAACAAAAAACTACGTTAAGATTCATTGATCATTTTGAATTCAAAATTAGTTAGTACGTATTCTTATGTAATTATTAAACCCCTCTTGTTACAAATGCCGGACACGTAAGTTCATGTAATATATGCATCAAAACATATATACTATGGTTTTGGTGAAAAGGGAACTTGACCTTGTATGTATAGTTTGAGTATATGTATGTAAAAAAGTTAATAGAAATTGACATAAAAAGAGACGCATTAATTTCATGTGGTCTACGGAAACGTAGCGCCGACTCTGAGCCGAACCTACAAGGGTTCAGCCCTCTTCATATTGCTTCAGCCTCAGGGAAATTAGAACTTGTGAGAGTTCTCCTAAGTGTTGGCCAGAAACGTGATGTCTGCTTCTTGAAGGACAAAGACGGTTTGATTCCTCTTCACAGCGCAGCGCAGAGAGGAAGAATAAAGAGCTGGTTTCCTCTTTCCCTGAATCTCTCGACGAACAAAGGGCTTTTCTTGAGACCCCTCTTCATGTTTCAAGTGGAAGTTACAGAGTTGTTGTTGCAAGAGATCAATAACCGTAACACATCGTGGGGGATCGTTAACCAGGAAAATCGAGAAGGCAATACAATCTTGCATCTTCAACACTTGGGAAACAGCTTCAGGCAAGTAGTTTCTTCTTCTTTACTCATCACTTACAAACCTAACCAAACTTTTATCTAGCTAGTAGTATATGTATATAAAACGAATATATACCATAGTTAAAAATTGTGAGATGTAAGTTTGTTAACTTTGACATGAATATGCATAAACGTACGTCACTCGACTCACTGCTAAGTATTTCAATATTATTGTTGTCTACAGATTGTGGAGATGTTGATAGGTGATGAAGCAATAATATACGGATCGGTAGATGTAAACAAACAAAACAGAAGCTGGTTAACACCAAAGGATGTCCTCGACGTGCTTATTGAAACTGAAGGAGGAAGTGTTTCTGAAATGCACAGGATTGTTCAAATCTTTCAGACAGCTGAAGCAAGGAACGCAATTGAAAAACGTAAAAACCTTAAACCAATTGACCCTAGTAGAAACCCTTTACGAATGATAAAGAGGTATCTAGCTAGACTACGAGATTACTAACTCCACACCTCTAACTCCACACTTGAAAAGCGCGAGACTCTATTGGTTGTTGTTGTGGCGATGAGTGACAACGTTTGCAGTGATTGGGACTGGAGTAGCAGCAGCCATGGCAAAGAGTTTACCTTCGTGATTAAGAAGCCTTTCATGAACCTCCGTAAGTGAAGGCGTTGTGTCTTTGGCCTCAATTTGGTTAATCAAAGGACCGGTCCATATTTGATTATTCAGATGCATTAACACTGTTATAAATAATCACATACAAATAATGAAATACATATCTCAAAAAGGATAGTTTTACTAGTAGTAAAATATCACAATAATTTTAGTCTTTGGAGTAGTTTAGAAAGAATCTTAATTACGACGTGACAAACAATTAATAAAACATCATATGCTCCTTAGTGACAAAATGTAAACTTACCAAATGTTACCGATGTGTTTGGAAAAATGTAAAGCTAATGGGTTTGCAAAAATGTAAAACTAATGTCACACATGCATATATATATATATAAGTACTATATGAAAAAAACATAACATAGTTTTTAGAGAAGTAGAACATAACATAGTTTTTAGTTTTGGTGTAGTGCTGTCTTCCTGCTCACTTGTGGTAGTTGGCGAAGGCCTTCATATGCATGCGTGAAGCCTTAAAGGTTAATATTTAATATACAGTAAAACATCTATACATTAATAATGGTCGGACCAAAAGGTTTTATTAATTTATAGTCATATTAATTTATCTATAAATTAATAATTATTATTTTATAATGTAAATTAATAATTATTAATTTAGAAATATATTTTTAACTGTTTAAATTTTTTAAAATTATGAATTGAGACAATTTTAACAAAATAAGATTAGAATATTGGATATTGTAATTTTTATAGTATTTGAATTGAAATTGAAATATTTAGAAATATTAATGAAACTAAATTACAAATACTATAGACAAATTCACTTATAAAAATGACATACTTAAATTCAAATTTATTTTAAGAATATCAATTGTTGTATTTTAATAGCCTATCAAACTATCAAAATGTAAATGATGAATATTTAGAAATTGAAAACTTTAAAACGTTTTAGCTATTTTTATGAAATGTTATAGAATATTTTATATTATTATAGTTTGAAAATACAACATAATAATTATAATATAAATATGAGGTTTAAAATAAACATACTTTATTATATCAGTATATATATATATATATGTAAATTTACATGATTATTAATTTATGATATTATTGAGACCATATTTTACCTAAGGATTTCAAAAAAAATATTATCTTAATATCTTATCGAATATTGCTGTTTTTTACATTGGCCCGACTTGGGACTAGCAAAATTTATTAATTTATATTGTTTATTAATTTAAAGAATCTTAAATTATAGAGTTTTTACTGTACCAAGTTTCTACGTCCATATTAAGCTTTGGATATTTCTGACGAATGAACTTGGGCAATCACGTCCATGGAATTTTGAATTTGGTTTTTGACTTTTAGTTACTATAGTACACTTGGTATCTATTTATAATTATTGCAATCAAGATTATAGATCTTTCTGTCATAAATATGTACTATTTTACATGACTATAATATACCTCAAAATTTCACACATCAACAAAATTTTAGCAAGGGGACAAAAAAAAAAAATTAGCAAGGTAAACCAAACTAAACCAATTTATTAATGTATAAGGAAATGAATTAAGGATTGTACGCATAAAAAACTTGAATTGAACCAAACTAAACCGATTTGAATTGAAAATTGGTCAACCCATATCTATTTTATGCAAATACAAACTTCCAATTTCAACAAGATTAAAAACTAAAAGTATTTTGCAAACAAAAATTCAAAACTGTTAGTACATTCTAACTTTGAAATTTGTAAATTAAATGATATCAACTTAATAGTAAATTTAATAAGGTAATAGGAAAGGAATTAATGATTGTGTGTATAAAAACTGAATATTAGACCAAACTAAATCGATTTGAATCAAAATTGGTCAATTCATATCTAATTTATGCAAATATATATATACAAACTCTCAATTTCATCAAGATTAAAAATTAAGAGTATTTTGCAAACAAAAATTTAAAAATGTTGGTACATTCTAACTTAAAAAATTGTAAATCAAATGATATCAACTTAATAGTAAATTTATTAAGGTATAAGGAAAGGAATTAATGATTGTATGCATAAAAACTGAATATTGACCAAACTAAGTTGAATTGAATCAAAATTGGTCAATTCATATCTTTTTTTTTGTTTTTGGTCAAAGGTCAATTCATATCTAATTTATGCAAATATCTATACAAACTCCCAATTTCAACAAGATTAAAAACTAAGAATATTTTGCAAACAAAAATTCAAAACAATAGGTACATTCTAACTTTGAAAATTGTAAATCAAATGATATCAACTTAATAGTAAATTTATTAATGTATAAATAAATGAATTAATGATTGTGTGCATAAAAACTGAATATTGGACCAAACTAAGTCGATTTGAATCAAAATTGGTCAATTCATATCTAATTTATGCAAATATCTATACAAACTCCCAATTTCAACAAGATTAAAAACTAAGAGTATTTTGCAAACAAATATTCAAAACTTTTGGTACATTCTAACTTTGAAAATTGTAAATCAAATGATATCAACTTAATAGTAAATTTATTAAGGTATGAGAAATGAATTAATTATTGTGCAAAAAAAAAAAAAAAAAAAAAACTTTTTTCATCGCTCCCAGACACGACTATCGAGGAGACTTTCCCATCTAAGTTTTGCAGCGCCGGTGAGGCTTCTGCTCGCCGGCGTCAGGATCTGCTCGTCCTCTCTCCTGCTCGATAATTTCTTGTTCTCTTTAGTCCGATCTTTTTTAAGCTTCTTCCCCATTTGTTTCCCCTTTTTAACCCTTTTCAAAACCCAATAAAATTTATCCCCGATCTACACCAAGACCACCGTATCCTCCCACTGATCTATCACTTACAGAAGAGTATCTCTTCGCAAATCTCAGGGAACATAGTTAACCACCTCTTACTTTGGCAATCTCTTATGAAACTAGGATTTTCCCCAGTGGACCTAGATTTCTTCGTCAACTCAAACCGAGACCACCGGCTGCTTCTACCGACCTCTCACTCACCGGAGTTGCTTTCTCCGCCATCTTTGGACAGCCGTCTTTGCTTCTTTCTATCTCAACAATCGGTTCAACAACTAGGATTTTCCCCAGTGGACCTAGTCACCAATGACGAATCTTGCCACGGCCATTGCAGATTCCCGCTGATCTATCACTCTTTGGAGATTTCCCCTGCATCGCAGACCTCTCCACAAACCACGGTCGGCCGTCAGTACCACCATCCTTTGCGGCTTCTTCTTGGGAACCTAGGGTTTTCCCTAGTGGACCTAGGTCCCAAATTAGGCACATTAGTGCAAAAACGATCCAAGCCCACTTATTCTTCTCAAGTTGGTGTAATTAGCAAGCCCAAGTCCACCTCTTCATCGTCCATGTCTAACCATCGCCAAGCCCTGTGCCGCGTACCTCTGCTCAATGGTCGAAGACTCCATTGGAGTAAGGTAACAATAGTGCTGCTTTGGTTAGACATATATCTTACTTGGAATCTGGCTTTAGCTATCTTTAGGTTTTTGAGGTTTGGTTATCAAGATATACGGATCTTTGGTCTCTGTTCTTTGATCTGCTCTAGCAAAAGCGGTATTATTGATCTTGAACGCCTTATGTTCAATGACGAATACCAGTTAAGCTGGTCACCTGATGATTCCAAGCATCTTCTCCTAGCAACCCCCTTCATAAGGATCCCATACCAAATAGTATCTATTGCGTTTTCCCGAAGTGATCCAACCCTTATGCTTTGGGAATCAAAGCAACCCTTAACCGACTACATAACCATAGTTCTCGGAATCTTCGCTGACCTATTACTGCGGGTTATCACCCTGGTGGATATCGATGCTTTGACTCCTTTTTCAACGTCACAGAGTCAGATGACCGTGACCACTCAACTGTCCTTTGAAGCTCTCGAGGATGGCCTGTCATTGTACCTTGATCTCACATGTGCCATTAGACTTCCAAGCTCTTGGTTCATAGCTCTCTTGGATCCTACAATTGATGTTTTCTTCTTTTCATCTCTTGGCATTGGGGAATGCCTCTTGTATTGTTCTTGTTTTGTTTCAAACTTTGGCTCTTGCTCATTCTCTGCACTTGTAACGACTTTAAATTTTGATTGAATGAAGCAAAGGGTTTTGACAAAAAAAAAAAAAAAGACCAAACTAAGTCGATTTGAATCAAAATTGGTCAATTCATATCTAATTTATGCAAATATCTATACAAACTTCCAATTTCAACAAGATTAAAAACTAAAAGTATTTTTGCAAACAAAAATTCAAAACTGTTGGTACATTATAACTTTAAAAATTATCAATCAAATGATATCAACTTAGTAGTAAATATATTAAGGTATAAGGAAAGGAATTAATGATTGTGTGCATAAAAACTGAATATTGGACCAAACTAAGTCGATTTGAATCAAAATTGGTCAATTCATATCTAATTTATGCAAATATCTATACAAACTCCCAAATTAAGCAAGATTAAAAACTAAGAGTATTTTGTAAACAGAAAAAAAAAAAAAAAAAAAATCAAAATTGTTGATATATTATAACTCCGAAAACTACAAATCAATGTTATCAACAAAACTTCAAAATTGTTGTACATTCTAACCTTGAAAATTGTAAATCAATGCTATCAAATTAATAGTAAAAATTTATAAATGTATAATGAAAGGAATTAATGATTGTGTGCATAAAAACTGAATATTGGACCAAACTAAGTCGATTTAAATCAAAATTGGTTACTTCATATCTTAATTTATGCAAATATCTATAAAACTCCCAATTTCATCAAGATTAAAAAACTAAGAGTATTTTGTAAACAAAAAAAAATCAAAATTGTCGATATATTATAACTCTGAAAATTACAAATCAATGTTATCAACAATAATTCAAAATTGTTGGTACATTATAACCTTGAAAATTGTAAATCAATGTTATCAACTTAATAGTAAATTTGTTAAGGTATAAGGAAATGAATTAATGATTGTATGCATAAAAACTGAATATTTGACCAAACTAAGTCGATTTGAATCAAAATTGGTCAATTCATATCAAATTTATGTAAATATCTATACAAACTCCAGAGTATATCCTCTTTCTCCCAGGCACGACTATCGAGAGACTTTTCTTCACCACGTTTTCCGGCGCCGGCAAGGCCTTTTTCCGCCGGCGTCGGGATCTATTTGACCAAGCTCTAACTCATCTCTTCTCTACCTTTCTTAGTGTAATCTTTTTTAAGCATTTTCCCCAAATTTTTCCCCTTTTTATCTCTTTGAAAACCCTAATAAACTCTGACGCAGATCCCACCAACGACCGCCGGTTGTCCCTGCCGCTACTCCATTCACCGGAGAGGTTCTCTTTGCAAATCTCGGGCTCCAACCTTACTCACCCCTCACTGTGGAATTTTCAAGTGGAACTAGGATTTTCCCCAGTGGACCTAGTTCCCATCACCGATCCAAACAAAGGCCACAGGATGTTCCCGCCGTTATGTCACGCACCGGAGTTGCTCTGTGTAGCACAGACATCTCCATTACTCTCGGGAAGCCGCCACACCTTTGCTTCAGCTTGGCAAACGTTTGTAAAGTTAGGATTTTCCCCAGTGGACCTAACTATTAATGGCGACACTTACCACGACTACCCCTTGGCGCTGCCGATCTCTCACTCGCCGGAGAAGGTTCACGCAATGCAGATCTTCTCGCAATCCTCTGGCGGCGACCAGCCAAGACATCCTTTGCCTCTGAATCTAGGGTTTTTCCCAGTGGACCTAGATTTCAGATTAGGCCCATTAAGTCACAAAAGCCCTAAGTCCTTTAGTCCATCCCAATTATGCAATATTAGCAGGTTCAAGCTCACTTCCTCATCGTCTATGACTCGCCTCAACCAAGCTCTGTTCTGTCTCTCAGTAATCAATGGTCGAAGACTCCATTGGCGAAAGGTAACACCAGTTCCATTTTGGCCACTCATATATCTTGTTCAGAACCTCGCTTTAGTTGTTGTTAGGAGCTTGTGGTTTGAGTATAAATCTTTGCGGTTATATAGCCTATGTTCCTCGATCTGCTCTAGCATAAGTGATATGTTTGGCCTTGAACTCATGTTCAATGACGAGTATCATTTAAGCTGGTCATCTGATGTTTCCAAGCATCCTTCTATCACCAAACCCATCATCTGGATCCTGTTTCAATTGACCTGTTATGCGTCTTATCGAAGTGATCAAATCCTTAGGCACTGGATGGTAAAACAACCTTGCCTCGACTTCAAAACCATAGTCGTCCGGATCTTTGCTGGTTTGTTATGATCGGTAGTGCTTCTTGCCCCGATGGATTTCAAAGCATCGATTCTTTTCTCAACGACTCAGCGTCTTAGTATTATGACCGAGACAAAATAACTGTCCTCTGAGTTTCTCGAGGATGGGCTTTCGACCTACCAGGATCTCACATGTACCAAGGGGCTCTCATGCTCATGGTTCACAGCTCTCTTGGATTTACAGTCGATGAATTATCTTTCTAACCTTGTGGCATTGGGGAATGCCTTCCTTTGTATTACTTTAAGCTCTGAAACTTTTGCTTCTTGTACTTGTATCTGTTACTATCCTGAATGAATGAAAGCAACTGGTTTGACAAAAAAAAAATCTATACAAACTCCCAATTTCATCAAGATTAAAAACTAAGAGTGTTTTGTAAACAAAAAAATAAAAATTGTTGATATATTATAACTCTGAAGTTTACAAATCAATGTTATCAACAAAAATTCAAAACTGTTGTTACATTTTAACCTTGAAAATTATAAATCAATGCTACCAACTTAATAGTAAAATTATAAAGGTATAATTAAAGGAATTAATGATTGTGTGCATAAAAACTGAATATTGGACCAAACTAAGTCGATTAAAATCAAAATTGATTACTTCATGTCTAATTTATGTAAATATCTATAAAAACTCTCAATTTCATCAAGATTAAAAACTAAGAGTATTTTGCAAACAAAAATTCAAAACTATTGGTACATTCTAACTTTAAAAATTGTGATTCAAATGATATCAACTTAATAGTAAATTTATTAAGGTATAAAGAAATATATTAATGATTATGTGCATAAAAAACTGAATATTAGACCAAACTAAGTCGATTTGAATCAAAATTGGTCAATCCATATCTAATTTATGTAAATATCTATACAAACTTCCAATTTTATCAAGATTACAAACAAAAAAAAAAACAAAATTGTCGATATATTATAACTCTAAAAATTACAAATCAATGTTATCAACTCAATAGTAAATTTATCAGTTTACAAGGAAATGAATTAAGGATTGTGTGAATAGAAAAACTGAATTGAACCAAAATTAAACCATTTGAATCAAAAATTGGTTAATCCATATCTATTTTATGCAAATATCTATACAAATTCACACTTTCATCTTAAACATCTTCTAATTGGTGGCATAAACATTGAACAAGCCAAACTTAACCGAATATGAACAAAATTGAGCTACTAAAAGTCTAAAACTGAATTTCTTATGAGTAAAAAAGAATAATTTGTACCGAACAAACCAAACCAAATCCAGTTTTGTGCAATTAGATCAAATCAACTTAAATCTATTACAATATATATATATATATATATATATATATAATCAAGAGATTTTTGCAAATAAAAATTAAAAATAGTCGGTACATTCTATCTCGTGATAAATGCAAACCAATGTTATCAACTCAAATAGTAAATTAATCAATCAATGTATAAGGATTGTGTGCACAGAAAAACTAAATTGAACCAAACTAAACCGATTTTAATTAACAATTGGTCGAGCTAAAAAATTGAATGGTAAAACAATTCTTATACCAGTATAAACCAACTTAACCGGGACAATGAACCGTTATGCGATTCAGTGACCAAATGTTGAAATGGATGGGTGGTGATGGTTGCATCCACGACGGGTCTGTGATTAACCCAATGGCTAACCCAGCTCTTCTCTTCACCAATCCATGGCTTCATTCAACCACTCTTGGCTCTCTTCTCCATTAGCCGATACTCCCTCTTTCTTCTTGCCTCCATCTCAACACCAAAATCCTTGAAACTCTCAGCAACTCGTCCTCGCCGGATCCCATCAAGCTAGCTTTGAAGAAAGCCGAAGCTTATAAGAAATCGAAATCAGAGGTAGAAGAGCGAGAAAAAAATGCCGGTGATGAAGAATTGCCGGTCTCTGTTAAGGCTGCTATGCAAAAACCTAATGATTATAAGAAAAGGAAAGAGCTTGGAACTGATGTTGTCGAGGAACCTAAACCCAGTTCAGTAAATACTAAAAACCATATCTTTTTTGTTCAAAAGTATTTGCTTGAGTTTGTAGTTCAATGCATTTTCCCAAAAGGCTTTAGTATCATTCATATGGGTTGATTTTATTGCAAAGGTTGGTTTTTTTTATTGAATTTAGAAGTTTAAGTCCTTGACTATTAGCTGCATTGACGGAGAATTGTTGTTTATGTTAGATATTGAAGTGCTTATTCATGGTGTCAATATCTGCAAAGTTAATATTTATTTGATTTACATATGTTAATATGTAATCAAAACATGATCCGGAGAGTTTGGTTTAATTCAGTTTCTTTATCAACCAAAATAATAGAAAAACAAAAACAAGAAAAGAAAAGAAAAAAAAAAGAATAGTTTGGAGACAAATTAATCTTATTTTAAGGCTTTGATTTGAAAGTTTAAATTGATGCACACGCACTCATCAAACACACAAAAGATAGGCTAAAAGCAGCCCACAGCTTTGGGTTCTCTTGTCCCTTCCCTCCCTCCTAAATCGCCTTTTACGTTTGATTATTAATTTAACACTATGTTTTAGGATTAACGAATAATTTATGCCGTATTATTCTGGTCATTTGGTCTTGTTTTGATATTTAATTCCCAGAAGTGTCCTTTAGCTCTTGTAAGAGACATATGGAGAACTTTTTTTTTCTATCCTAGAGATTTTTATATTTTAACACGCTTCTTTAAAATGATTATTTTACGCCACTGATCAACAATATATCCGACTTAGACCATCGTACTTGGATCAATAACCAAAACTATGTTAAGATTCATCGATTTTGAATTCTAAACTAATTGGTACATATTCTTATTTGTAATTATGAAACCCCTCTTGTTACAAATGCCGGACACCTAAGTTCATGTAATATATGCATCAAAACATACTATGGTTTTGGTGAAAAGGGGACTTGACCTTGTATGTATAGTTTGAGTATATGTATGTATAAAAGTTAATAGAACTTGACATAAAAAGAGAACTTTACAAGGAAACTGAACATCAAGAAAGGTGTAATTAGCTAGACTTCGGAACTCGACCTAACTCTAACGTTGCTGTGTACGTCTACGTCATCATGTCTTGTAATGATGCTTTACACTATATATACTATGAGTTTCTCCATTGATATATAAAGTATTTGTTTAAAACCAATTTACACTTGTTTATATGAGTTTATGGAGCGAAGTTGCAATCAGCTTTCTGAAAGCATGGATCCATGTTTCCCGATATATCCTCCTTTTCAACTTTAAGATATGAACCTTTCTATGGTGATAGCGACGGTCTGACTCTGAACACTCGTGTTTAGGGAATCATCATTTCAGACAGTCTCTCAATCACTCTCCATTAAATTATACAATATATTCTCTTTTTGTCAATTAATTATTTTTCTGTAATATATCATCACTACTTCAGGTGATTTTAACATGCAACATTAAAATGAAAATATATGTTTAAAACTAGAGGTATTATTGCACCATTTTCACAGGCATGGAAATGAATTATTTGATGTTGTAAACTTTTAAAACATATACAATACAACAAAGTGATTTTTGATAACTTCTTTATAAACTGTTTGTGCCTTTGTGGTGTAATGTACTTTTAGATTAGTATTTATATATTTAGATTGTGGAAGAATTAGAAAAATTACATGGAAACAAGCTGGACAAACGTCATAAATATGTATTATTAAAAACCAAATGATTTTATATTGTAGAAGATTAACATATACACCATTTAAAAAAAAAAAATCTTTGATATAATAAAGTTTACCACATCAGAATTTTACAGGAGACATTTGCATTGATTTACAATCCAAACGTATTTAGTCGGATCTTAAAAAACCTCAAATCAACAAATTACATGAGTTGTATCTAAAAATCGCTTCTATTCATATTCAATTTATTGGACATGAAAGGAGCATTGGCAATTTATGAGATCTCACAGTAAAACAAAGAAGAAGCAAAATACAAAAGAAAACAAAGAATTTATTCTCTAGCTCTCTCAGTCTCACTCTAACTCTTATTTAATCATGTTCAATATCCTTACTTAGCCCCTAAACATCTGAGCCCGTTCTTGATCATCCCTCGCTGCGATTCTTGAAGCTGACAACGTACAGAATCCGACCTCATTAACACTATACTGTTTCTGCTTCTGCTGCTGTGATTGCTTGCAATGCAAGATAGCTCCTTGTATAGAATTCTCAATCTCAGAACTAGAACTCGTACTTCTCTTCAAAAACTGCAATGGACGAAACCCTAAACTATTCGATGACTTGTTGTTCGGACTCTTTGCAGGTTGTCGTCTCATAGAAACCGAAAACGATCTTCTATGGCTCCCGGAAACAGAACCATTACTCTGTTTTTTAGGTCTCTCGGTTTTGGTTTGTCCAAATGGCTTTACTCGTGTATACCTCAAAACCGAATCTTCGTCTGCGACTCTCGCAGCGGAAGAAGCGCATGATGACTCATCAGAACAGCTAGTTTTACCAAAGAAAGATCTTAGATAAGCTCTCGAAGCTTTAATCTTCGTTCCAAGACTTGATTGTTTGATCAATCTCAGTTTCTTGGTCAAGGATTTCTTCTCCTCCTCCTCCTCCTCCTCCACTGAATTTGAATAGTTAAGGAAATATACTTCAGGGTTAAGCTCTTTACTCACTTGACAAGACTCTGCCGGAGAGACAGTGCAGGACTCGAACGGAGTGTTGCTTGTCACCGGAGTTGGAACCGTCCCCGTTGCTAAAGGTGTGCTGTAGAATTCGTCGTCGAAAGTGTAATCTTCTAGAAGCTTCTGAACCATTTGGAGACGAGGAGGAAGGTGAAGAGGAAGAAGCTTGCCTTTGTAGAAGAGTTCGTCAGCGGGAGAAGTGGTTGTGTCTATCTCAAGAGCACAAAGATGAGACATTTGGAACTCGAACTCTCGAGGGTCGTTGTTGTTGTTCAAAGTTTTGCGTACTAGGTTTGTGAAAGAAGTTACTTCCATATCTATGTAATCCTCTTCTACATCACTGTCGTATCGATCTAGATTAGCCGCCATTTGTTTTTATGTTTCTTTTGTGGTATGTTTGAGTGATTAGAGAGATAAGTTGAGTTATATTAGTCGAAGAGGTTTGCTTTTATATATGTAAGAGAGAGAGACAGAGAGAGTTAGGTGTTGACTGGTTCTCCCGCTACCTTCCGCAAACGCTGCGTTTGTGGCTGGTAGCGGTTGCTAGCGATTGGAACCAATCACACAAAACGCTCCCAATCGCTCCTAATCGCTCCCAATCGCTTCAAACCACTGAATTCCAAAAGCTGCTTCCCGCAAGCGTTTGCATTTGCGGGCGATTGCGGTTTGAATTTTTTATTTTTTATTTTTGTAAAAAACTTAAAAGAAATCAATGATAATGAATTTTTTTTTGTTATATCTTCTATCTAACTATTTTACTCATTAAAGATGGAAGAAAATGAAGTACGGATACGATTGCAGAGATTATAAAATAAACAATTAGAAGAAAATAATATTCCAATTAACAATAATCCGAAAAACTTGATGTAAATTTAATGGCACATCGCACATAAGTTCAAAAAAATCTAAATAAATATAATATTTCATCAAAAATTTAAGAAAATAAGATTATTTGTGAAAAGTATTAAAACAAATCACCAGTGACTCTTCTCAACTTTCACTTGACCATTCCTACCTATGCAACTACTGACCCACGATCTAAGAGAAAAGAGAAAAGATCTACGATCTAAAGCATATGTTTTGTCATTTATCAAATTACTTGATTAAATTTTTGGTGAAAGCCAAATGCATAAAGGAATAAGTATTTCAATATGAAATTTATTTGTTTTTGAATAATTATTTTAGTCTTTTTTAATAAATTTTAATTATAAATTAAGTTTAATAAAAATTTTGGTTTTTTAAAACATTTATATATTATATATCACATTTATTATGTTCCAACCGCTATTGCATCCGCTGGTCAACCAGTCGTAAACCTTCCGCAAACGCACCAATTTTAAACCGCTAAACCAGTCGTTTAAAACGCTTAATAACGCTTGAAACCGCAATCGCCCGCTTCCGCAATCTCCCGCAACCGCAACCACAACCGCAGCGTTTGAACCAGTCAGGCCCTTAGTGTTAGGTTTTTGATTTGGTAAAGAGGGTACAACTATGGACCGTATTGTTTTATTTCACTTGCTTATATGATAAGAAACTACCAATTAAATAAAACAGGATGTAATAAAGTTCGAATGAGTACCATGTATTCCGAAATGGTTTCTTGGATGGACCATAAAACATGTACTTAAAATATTTTCTAGAAAAGATTAGCAAAGTATCCGGGGTTTTTCGAAATATCCTACTAATTTGTTGTACTCAATATAAGATGATGGGTCAACTAAACAAAGTATTTAATGTTTGAAGAATGAATTGATTGGCTCTAGAAAGTTAATGGGTTCAACATCGTCAGCAATGGTGATTAGTACTTAAATTTATGAAAGAACGAATAGAGAGACAAAGTTTTAGAATAAAAACAAAAGTATCCAATACATACAATACTAAAGTATTGGTTTAATAATCTATCTTATAATTATGTTACTTATTGTGTTTCCCACAGATGTGTGTTGGTTTTTGAATTTGTTTTAAATCAGCACAAGGACGACGATGAGAGACAGTTTAATTTATCTTGGTAGAAGCCCACATGTAAGCTATTTTCTTCTGTCTCATTGGTTTACTCGAGCGATGAAGAAATGTATAAACACTAAGTGTGATTCAACAATATGATTATGTCGTGACCCATATGATACATTGATAAATACGAAGAAACTTAAATATAAAGACACTGTAATTGTTTTATGGTTTTTATAAATCCTACTTTAGAGTTTTGGGCAGGAGTCACATCTCATTGTCCTTTACGATGTTCAAGACATGTTACTAGATTCCAGGGGTTTAGTTTCTCTACCTTTTTTTGAGTTATCCATCTCCATGATTATAAAGTTTTTTTTTATCTTATGATCCATTAATTGAAATTTGAAGGAAATTATGTACATACCCTGTGATGACATAAATACACTAGAACTAAAAGCAAATTATACCGTGCCACTAATTTAATTACGTTTTTATTTAAGGAATAAACCGGAAATTCAATTAAACCAGAAACGATCAACCCGGTCTGACCGGTTTCTGCGACATTTGTTGGAATTACCGGTTGAACGATTTGTGAGTAAAATTGGTTATCTCTATCTCGCTTACCGGCTTACCGGCTTACGCTTAGACAGAGACGACGACGATGTCGCTTTGGGCATGGCCGTTGGGAGTGTCCATGCCGACTACTTACGTTTTCCGGTACTATTCATTCGTGTTTTGACAATGCTGTATCTTTGATTTGTGTTTGCGCATTCTTGTTGTTGATGCAAACTTAGGATTTAGTAGAGAAATCAAACGAAATCGATAATAGCAATTATTTGAGCTTTGATTCTGAGTTCTAACACGTCTAAATTGTTAGTTTGGAGTTGTTGATCTCGATTTTGGTTAAAAGTTTCGATTTTTTTTTGTAATAGAGAATTGCAGGTTTTGTTCTGTTATTGGATATTAGATTTTGAGTTTCTGGAGATTTTATACTTGATTCTAGACTCAAATACTCAGATCAAGAAGTAGATTCTATATAAGTAGGCTTACACATAATTTCATATTTCACATCCTTTTTTTAAGTGATCAAGATACTTAAGCAAATGCTCTAACTGTGACCTTTTAGTTTCTTACACATCCTAGTGAGATACAAGATGAAGAAGACAAAGAAGTAGAAGAGCCACTAAGTATTGGTCTCCCATGGAACAAGTCTGAGAGATAATTCTCCAAGTTATCTGGCTTTAACCTCACCAGCATCTCTATGTTTCTCTCCTGGCTCAACGTTGGCAAGTACTTACCGTAAAACTCTCTGTATTCCGGTACTATTTTCTTTGCTATGGATACCTTAAGCTCGTCCCTTAGCTTTGCATCTGTTATCACACATGATGATTGTTTTGTGTAAGCTTCTTCGAATACCGCGTGAAATCTCTTGAAATGTGTTTTGGCTTCCTCTGGTGATAATACTGTTGTGTTGGATCTCTCTGGTAAAGATATGTATACACTGGACCACGCTGCGATCTCGTAGTTTGCAGCGTAGCTTCTGAGTTTTGTTTCGTGCTTTGTGAGCCAATCGTCTCCGAGAAGGTTCCTGAGGTGAGTTGAACGAACGGTGTCAACCACGAACTGAATGTTGTTCACGAGGAAGAGGTAAGAGAGTGAAACGTCCTTGTAACTCTCTGCTTTGATGTCTAGTTTGCATAGGAAAACAAGGATGAGCCATGCTAGTTGGACCGAGACTGCGTGGTTGTTGTTGTCCTCATCTTCTAAGATTGGAGCTGTGAAATAAGATTCTAGCATACGTGTGTTTCTCTTAAGTGGATACTCTTCTAGGATCTCAGACAACACACGGCTGTATTCAGAAAGTGATGATATGAAACTCATGGTTGATCGAGTCAGCTTGTGAACCCCTCCTCCTGCAGTTAGTGCTTTTGAAGAATCCTTTTGTATTGTTGACTCAAACTCCGTGAGACTTGTGTGGATTGAGTCCTTGAGTTTCTTTAGCGATGAGAGCACCAGAGTTTTAACAGCAGCTACTGAATCAAAGTGAAAAATCAGTTCTATGTCTGGCCTAAGTTCAGAGATTGCTGCATAGAGATCCATCAGCCTGAAGATCCTCTCCGGCGATGACTTCTTCTCCTTATTGGCAACGAGTTCAGGGAACTTGAAAAGATTGATTCCTGCTTCATTCGCTATCTCGTAAAAGCAAGACTCTCTTATTGTACTCGAAGCAGAGAAGACGTAATCACAGAGAAGTTTTTCTCCTCGGAGAAGTGTTATGACTCCAATCTTTGCAGCTTTGATCCAGTTCTTGATCATAGGCTCGAGCACGCCCCAGTCCATTCTGTTAAACCGTGAGATCTTATACTTTTCGATCCCAAGTAAGTGTAGCCCTTCATCTACAATTGACTTTCTGATCAACTTATATCTCTTTATGCATTCTTTACCATATCCACAGCTGATCATGGTCTCTGCTATGATCTTGAGGTCTGACATCACAAGTGCTGCAGCTTTTTCAACCTTACTGATTGATTCACCAGCTTTCTTCAGCTCATCATCATCATCATCATCATCATCAGATTGCATAACATCTTCGAATTCTGAATTGCTTGAAACTGAGGATTGACTAGAGACAGATTCAGGATGAAGTTGGTCACGGTTCGAAGACAGTATCTGGAAGAACTCTTGTTCAAGCCTGGCCATACCGATCTGCATCAGGTGCTGTGCCTGTACTAGCTTGGCAGATTGAGAGTGCTGAGAGATGAGAAAGTGCATGGCTCTGCGTAAGTCACGGATGCATCTGATGAATTCTTTGGCCTCTTTTCTGCTGTGACAAAACAAAGAGATGATCTTTGTGTAGGATGGTGAGTTCGGATCCCACTTCTTGATGATTGATTCTGCGGCCTCCACGGTTTCCTCCATCATCGACTGAGAAAAAGTCTGATTGAGAGGAGAAGCTGGGAGAGAAGTGAATGGAGAAAGAGAAGAAAGGATAGATTTAGGAGAAGAGGAAGAGAAGATAACAGACTTTGCTTTTTTCGCCATTGATGAGGTTTTTACTACTCACTACTCTTCTTTCTGATTATGTTAGAAGAGATGATTTATTGTTCAGTGGAGTTGCTGGTGACTTGTACTGTCTTGATTATCTCTGTAAGGTACACATGTAACATTATATAGAGAGATGGTTCCTCAAATGTGTGAGTTAAACCAATGACCAATACAAAACCTTTGACTGGCTTTCTCTATTCTTGCAAGTTTTAAAAACTCAATATTAACTAATGTTTCATGTAGTTTCATACTTGTGTAATAGTTGACCGAATATATTATCTTTTATTTTTGTTTCTTAATCATTCGATTATCAATACTTTGAAATGTAAGAAAGTCTTGAGATACAAGAATATTATAGTGGCTTTGAGTCTTTTGACTTGGCAAAACTTTCGAAATTTCGATGTTTTATAAAGATATATAGGATGATGTAGATTGATTGACGGTTAATTAATATTCCCTCTGTTTCATATTAAGTGTCATTTTAGACTGATTATTTTGTTACAAAATAAGTGTCATTTTGTATTTCCAATGTATATGTTTGGTAAATTTTCCAATTTTATCCTTACTAATTTAATGTATTGACCAATAGAAAAATTAAATAATTTATTAATAAAGAATAAAATAGAAAATTTAATGATTTTCTTAATATGTGTGAAAACTTCTAAAATGACACTTAATATAAAACAGAGGGAGTATCTTATTACGATAATATTATGAGTTTGGTGACAAAGTCCACTTTAATGTTAAGGTTAACACGACGAAACGTTTAAAGATCTTTATTTTTGTTCTTCACGAAAAAAAATTATTCCACAGATTCTTCTTATACAGTCTATGTATGTTAAAAATTTCACTAAAATTGATTTTTAGGTTAAAGATTTTCAGTTTGTGATTTTATTCTCTTTTTTTTTGGCAAAAAAATTGAAATTATGAAACCAAATACTACCCATATTTTGTGTGTGTGTGTGTGTGTGTTAAATATGTCAAGGAAAATTTGAGAACCTAGAATGAATATGAAACTACAACTTGAATTTGATAAATATTGAAACCAAAGGTAATGACATATATTTATCACTTTCAGGTAATTGTTTATGCAATCACTATATAAGACTAATTAACCTATTGTGTTTGACCAACAGATCACAAGATACGCACTATCTCTGATATTTTGTAATTTACACTTATTGTTATATATAATGACATGGTGGTTTGAAAAATGATATATACACATGCATAATAATACTATAGAAATAGTATGCAGCCACGAGTTCGTTGAGAGAAAATGATATGTGCTTACCAAAGTCAATTGTGTATAGATGGATGTAAGCAAGTTCTGCATCAACGCTGACTTGGCAAATCAAGACCAGCAATAAGCTATTCTACGTATAGCAACGACCACACTTCATAACCAAAACCAAGTGCAAGGGAAATGTTGTAACATTCAGAAAAGGCTAATTAAGGAATGAGTTCGTATATATAACGTAAGAACTCCTAGTACTACTCGATTTGGTTTTATCTGAATTGAATTGAGTCATTTGTTTTCAACAGTTACGAAATCAAAAGAAACTAATAGGAAAACTCAAATGAATTAGAGGAAGCGTGCAGTGCCGTACTTAGGTTTATATAAGCTTAGGGCTAAAAAATTGGTTTTGTTTTGTGTTAAAAAAAAGTTAATGATATATATATATATATATTAGATGGTTACCCATCAGAAACGTAAATGATATGTATTTTTAATTGTTCATATATTTATATTATTTTGTGACTATGAAAAAATCATCTACATTATATATAAATTATCTGATTGTTTGATACATTGTGTATAGTTTACATTAAATTTTATATAAATATAAATTGTAGGTGTGTTTGTTTATATATGGCAGCAAATTAGTCATTTTTTGGTTCTTTGAAATATTGAATAAGTATTAACAAAAACTAAGCAAAACATATGCAAAATATAAACAAAACATAAGTAAAATATTTTTACGTGTGTGCTTTATAATGTTTAAATGTTTGAAAGTAAAATTGAAAAACCACATGAAAGTTAAAAATTCGCAACCACACTAACAAAATGCTAATGTGACAATAAAAAGTAGATGCCATGATATTTAAGAGTCTATTTTATTTGTTATTACACATTAGCATTTTATTAGTTAATTAATAATATCTTTTCGTATAAATTTTTAATATAAGTTCTCAACTTTTATGTAGTTTTTCATTTTCCTTCAAACATTTAATAAATTATATAATACTTTAATAATGCAAATAAAAGATTATGAAATATGAAATAAGAAAAATTAATAACAAACAAAATATTTAAATTTTTATAATAAAAAGTTTAAACATATTTTCAAACTAAATACATAAGCTAACTTTAAAAAAATATATGTGGCCTTACAATTTTTTTTATATTATGTGGTCTTGGGCAAATGCCCTTTTCAATATACACCAGGCACGGCACTGGAAGTGTGAAAACAACTGGCAGAAGAGATTCTACAAAAGTCAATTCTTTCCTATAAGACAAAGTAATCACAAAGTCAAAGTTCAAACTTATATTTCTTTTTTTCCAACTTACTAAAGCAAAACTACGAGTCTACGATAGTGTTTGATATTTGTGCATGTTATTATGGCCAGCCCCAACCTCTTCATCTTGGTTGGTCTAACAAATTCTAGTGAGAACAAAGGATTCACACATGAGAACACATTTTGGTGCATCAATTCTTCAAAGCTCAGCATTTCATACCTATTGATTGTCTAATGGTGTTTTTAGACTTCATATGAGTCAACTAATCTTGCAAATCACCACACCACTTTTTTTTGTTTTTCAACGTATAATTTGTTCAACTCGGATGTGTACTCATAATCAATTTTCCTTGCGTTATATTTTCTCGAGTCACCAAATTTATCAAATTACTGATTGTTGAATTCAACATTTGTGTAGCGGCATAACTCTCTCTTTCTCGCACATACCTCAACCACTGAAAAAAAATTAGCAAAGGTGTATTTTCTTTCTAGAAAATTTCAAATTTAGAAACAGAAAATGCTTTGTTTCTTTCTGAATAGGGGTGTAAGCAGAGCATCAGAGAGAAAGAGAGAGACCCTTATGGTAAGTTGATAGACGTAATTAACAGCACAAGACAAAAGATCGAGTTGACTAGTCTGAATGATTAGTGATGCTAGAGTTTAACGAGCTAATTCTCAACCGAGTAATATAAAAGATGAAGTGATCCGATCATATAACGATAATACTCTGCTTATGTGAATCAAATCTTTCATTAAGATGAGCTTTCAAAATCTTTAACAACAGGGAAAGAAAATAAGCCAAACTCACACAAGAGAGCTAAATAAAATTCAAACACACAAAAATTGATGTGATTAAGATAACGCTTACACCTTAATAGCATACTTCCTAATTGGAAAGTACATTTCTTTCTTCTTCTCCCTTTCAGTCTTCAGTGATGCCTGTTACAAATCATCAGCCAGAGAAGCAATTCATTCAGTACAATAAACCAAACACACCATTTGCTCAATTCTCTAATATCACTTTGAAAAACTACTAAACACAAAACGATACCTGATGCTTGGTGAGTCTTCTCCTGATCGCTCTAGTCTTCTTGGGACGAAGATCAAGAGGCAAAAGCTTCTTGTTCTTGTACGCCTCTCTCAAAGCAGACTTTTGTTTCTGTGAGATCACTGTCAATACCTGAGCAATGGACTTCCTCACCACCTTACTGAATCAACACAAAACAGAACCCATTTGAGATCATTGTGATTAAAAAAATCTGTGTTGGTAACAATCCAAGAGTGAGAAACTAAAACCAAGTAAGCTACTTTTTCTTTACATAGACTGAACAGTGGCTTTATATATCAATAGAGGACAATGATATGAACTAGGATACAACTAATACGTAACAGAACAAAACTATACAATTTGCAAAACATAAGCAGAAGCAAGTGTTATATGTCTAAACTTATCAAAAAGGCTATGATACTCATAAACCTGATTACCACATATGATTAGTAACCACTACCACTAGCTAAAACCATAAACAAAGCTATACAATTTAGATTCAAATCATAATAGATAAAAAATGCAACATTTGATCACACAAGAAGAGTATAAAAAAGTAAGAGAAGTGGAAACACATACATCTTGGAGAGCTTGTTGGGAGCACCTCCAGTGACCTTAGCCACGCGAAGAAGAGCAAGCTCAGCCTTAAACTCCTTCAGCTGAGTAGAAAGATCAGCTTTTGATTTCTCCCTCAGCTCATGAACCTTGATTCTTGCTGTTCAGATTCCATTTCACAATACACAAAAAAAAAAATCAAATCTCATATCCATAAACGTAAGATATTATACGTTAAAGTGGGAAAAGTTTCAGAATTTGGCTTACCCATTGATGCGTCTTGGTGTGGTGTTCTTCTGGCCTTGCCCCCTACTCTGTTGGCTGTGGTATAAAAGATTAAAAACCCTAGAAAACACACAAATGAAGAAGATGACGGCTATCACTTAAACTCGGAATTTTTAGGTTATATTTAGTGGGCCGAGTTTGATATCACATGTCGGCCCATAAATAGAATCCATATAAAATTTCCAAAACGAGTTTTGATCGAAGACGTAATCGTTATTAACAAACGTGATAAATAAGTGTAATTATGAGTAGCGTGATTGACAATTACCTCTAATAAATACGACGATGCATACATTAGTCGACCAGTTGGCACAAAGACATAAATGCATGTTTATCCATGACCCCAAGTTGAAGATTCTATAGTAACAAACGAAAAAAAACTAAGCGCCGGTCAAGCACCACCGGCTGAAGCATTCTCATTGATTAATTTACAAAATAATGAAAAAAGTGAAATATTGGACTCGTTCAAAGCTTCTGGTAACGTTGTTATCTACAACGAAAAAAATATCCAACCAAAGACGCAGCGTTTTAAACATGGATTCCCCTGTTTTTTTGGGGGGTCGCTTTGTTTCTTTTGACTCTTCTCTTTTCAGCTCCTATAAATCAGACAACAACTAACTCTTTCTCTCTCTCACATCACAAGTCCTTTTGAAAAAACAAGAAAATATCTTATTTTTTGCATAAAACACAGAACAAAAACAGAGGATCATCAACCAATCATGGTTCTGTATGAAGAGGTTAGTGTCTTTTATATACGTTTCCAAGCTCATGTAGAGCTCTGTTACTATAGAAAAGTGATGATACCAAAAAAACAAAAAAATGTACTTACTAGTTCTGTTCCTGTCGATCCAGCAAGAATCATTCAGCTATTAGGTTTAATGTAAGTATTATCTGCTTTTTTATAATTTATATGCAGGATTTTGTTTTGAACTCACGAGGCATGAAGCTGTTCACTTGTGTATGGAAACCAGAGAAGGAAGAACCAAAGGCCTTGCTCTTTCTCTGTCATGGCTACGCTATGGAGTCCAGCATCACCATGAACAGTTCAGCCACGAGGCTAGCCAAGGCCGGTTTTGCGGTCTATGGAATGGACTATGAAGGACATGGGAAATCCGAGGGACTAAATGGTTACATCAGTGACTTTGATCATCTCGTTGATGATGTCTCTAATCACTACTCTACAATTTGTGGTAATTTTTTTTTACTGAAAACCTTTAATATGGTTTTAGATTTTCATTAATTTAGTAAAAGAAATGGTGAAAATATGTTGTAGAGAAGGAAGAGAACAAGGGGAAGATGAGGTTTCTACTTGGAGAATCCATGGGAGGAGCACTTGTGTTGCTCTTAGCGAGAAAGAAGCCTGACTTTTGGGACGGTGCGGTTTTGGTCGCACCCATGTGTAAGGTTTAGTGATCTCTCTTTCTTTTTTGTACTTTATTGTTTTTTTAGTTATCCTTAGTCTTGCATTATTAACGTATAAAGAAATCAATATACATTGAATGATTAATTAGTGTTCTAGATGATTTTTATAGTTGAGATATATTTTCAAATGATTTTTTAAGAATTAGATCAAAGGTCGCAATCGAAAACGGAGAAATATGGGTGTAAAGTGAGAATAAACCAAAAAATTTCAATTATTTTTCTCTACTTTTTAATTAGTAATAAGTGTCCTTAGATAATACTACAAAAAAATGGTTCAATCACTCTTCATTCGTCTTTTGTCTCATACTGGTTTCTATTTAGACACCATTACTATTGTTACAATCAAATATTAGTGTTGTACTGATTAGAAAAAGTAATCAAATAACGAATAGTCTACACATTTTTTTTGTTGTCTTCCATCTAATATGGCAAATGTCCTTATGTATAGTTAGCAGACGAGATAAAGCCACATCCAGTAGTGATCTCAATTCTTATCAAGCTTGCCAAGTTTATTCCGACGTGGAAGATAGTTCCAGGAAATGATATTATTGACATTGCAGTTAAAGAACCCCACATCAGAAAACAGGTGATTGATAATTGTAATCTAATTAAGACAGCCAAACTCTACTTATTTCATCACTTTTTTTGTTATTAACCATAGTATATGAATTTAACAGGTGAGGGAGAACAAGTACTGCTATAAAGGCCGGCCTCGCCTCAATACCGCCTACCAACTCTTGTTGGTTAGCTTGGATCTCGAAAAGAATCTTCATCAGGTTTCTAATGTTAAGATACATATATAGTTATTTTGGATATGTATATTTGATATTGTAATGGACGATAACATGTTACACGTAAAACTTGATAACTAATTAGCAATGGCTTTTGAACGTATATAGGTATCTATTCCTTTCATTGTTCTTCACGGAGAAGATGATAAAGTGACGGACAAAAGCGTGAGCAAATTGCTATACGAAGTGGCTTCAAGCTCGGACAAGACGTTCAAGTTGTATCCCAACATGTGGCACGCTTTGCTATATGGAGAAACTCCTGAAAATTCAGAAATTGTGTTTGGTGATATCATAAATTGGCTGGAGGATAGAGCCATCAATTCGAACGGAGGGTTGGAGACTCAGCTAAAACATAAGCATGATGGATTCTTGACGCATAAATAAGTGAACGATATCCTTGACAAAAAAAATAATAAAAAAAATAAGTGAACGATATATGTAGCAATGTGGTTTCTGTACTTACGTAGTCTTTTATACATACGAAGTTACTAGTTGAATTTTATCCACAAAAAGAAGAATGTGACATGTTGAATACGTTGTGAAGTATTTTTATAATTTACGGAATTTATATATATCAAAACAAGTCGTTAACAACCCTCAAAAACCACATGAATTTGTAGATAGCATCAGATTGAAGAATTGAAGATAAGTTAGGTCTTATTTATAATACGCAAAATTGACCGGTTTCATCAATGGTCGAAAAGAATCAATTACTGAATCAATTGACGCCGTAAAGAAAGTATAGAGAAAGTCGACGCCGTAGTTCTGAAACTATATACAAATTTTGAAAAATTAAAAATATAACAACTACATATTATACGTCACATGTTTTTTTTCTGAGATAAATTGGCCTAATTATTATTCACTATATTAATTTGCAATTTAGAAATTTTAAAGAACCAGTAACCAATTAAAAATTTTACCAGGCTAATAAAAAAAGATAGTAAATTTTGCTGTCAAAAAAAAAAAAATTAATCCACAAATTAATATTCTACAAAACTATGTCAGTTTATTCCTAAATGTAATTTTTCCATGACTTATGGATGAGTAAGCACGCAAATTGACGACTTTTCGTCCAATGGAATGATAATTAATTATCCATATACGTATGGAGCGACTATTCTCTAATTTATAACTCAAAAGGTAAAAATTTCTAGTTATAACTCAAAAGCTAAGTCACTAACTACATACAGATATACACTTATTCTATAGTATTAATTTTCAAGTAAAGATTGTTAATTGCTCTTTCAGAAAAGTCTAAGAAGAGTTGGGAATAATTTATAAGAGTTTGCGAAAGCTGAGGTATATTCTGTATTATATAGGAAGTTTAAGGAGTGAAAGGGAATAACAAAAAGAAAACCAAATTCACGACGTTGTCAACTTTGTCAGGGTCAGACGACTAAGCAGAGCTCTACATTGTCTTTCCATTTACTTTCTAAACTCTCCAAGAAAACAAGAAAACGAAATAAAAGGTGATTCAAATTAATCTCTTTTGACGTAATGGTTAGTTGATTAACAATCTCTTCAATCTTTGATTAGTTTGAATCTAAAACTGCATATTTGTTCTTACGTATTTCTTAAATATTAATTGGTTTTGGTGTGCAGGCGAGTGAAACAGAGGACTTCAAGTATGAAGAGGTGTGCATGTGTATATATATATATATATGCATTGAGATAATCACATAGATATATATATATATATATATATATATATATATAGAAAGGTTTGGTGACTGATTGATGATTGTATACATATGTGCAGAGTTTCATAAAAAACACTCGAGGATTGAAGTTGTTCACGTGCAGATGGGTACCAACAAACAAAGACCCAGGGGCTTTAGTTTTCCTTTGCCACGGATACGGCATGGAATGTAGCATCACCATGAATAGTTAAGATCAACCCACTCCACAAAATTCTATGAATTTATATTTTAATTATGTATATGCTTTCATCTAGATTGTATTATAGAATGACTAATATCATCTGATCTAAAATCCAAATGTTCCAGGTTAACATCAAACAAAAAAACCAAAAAATTATTAACGTTTGAAATTAAATGAATATGATCGGATTAGGTACTGCGAGGAGGCTTGTGAAGGCAGGATATGCGGTTTATGGAATGGATTATGAAGGACATGGCAAATCTGATGGGCTGAGCGCTTATATCTCAAACTTTGACAACCTCGTTGATGATGTCTCAACTCACTACACAACTATTTGCGGTAATGTTGACTTTTGGATTATAAAAGTCAACTTATAATTGATTGAAATTTTTGTGTGACAGTAAATGTCCGAATTAAAAAAGGTAAACTACATAATTGCGGAATCAATATGATCGATATGAAGTTTTTTTGGTCGAACGTGAGAAGATGGAAGCAACTGATACATGAATAGCTTGATTTTTTTTCTTTATTTGTTTTGACATTATCAAATAAATTGCCTTTGGAATGTAAAATTGAAATAGAGAGGGAAGAGAACAAACGGAAGATGAGGTTTATGTTAGGAGAGTCCATGGGAGGAGCAGTGGTTGTGTTGCTATGCAGGAAGAAACCTGACTTTTGGGATGGAGCTCTCTTGGTCGCTCCAATGTGTAAGGTATTTCACTATTTCTCATCTCTTTATTTAGTTTTTTTTTTAGTTGCCTAATATTATTGTTAATCTTATACAACTGAAATTTGTGGTTCAAAAATATTAAACAGAACACCTATAAACATTTTTATATTCTATGAGTGAAATAATCATACAATAACCAAATTACTAGATTCAGTTACGCAACTAAAGAAAACTTGTATTTTTCTTATACGGCATATATAGAATTGTTGATTAATATAAATTAAATGCATATAAACGAAACATTTTTTTTGTGAGTACAAGCAAATTAAATAGTACTATATGAATGTGGAATATATATATTTGTCACAGATCGCAGAAGAAATGAAGCCAAGTCCTTTTGTTATTTCGATATTAACAAAGCTCATCTCGGTTATACCTAAATGGAAAATAATTCCTAGTCAAGATATCATCGAGATTTCATATAAAGAGCCAAAAATAAGAAAACAGGTATATGTTTCTATATAACACAGTAATCAAAAAAATTAGTATATACAAAAGCTAAGTAAGAAACTAATCGGCATATATGCTTGATTTAAATTTTGTATGAGTAAAGGTTAGAGAAAATCCTTTATGTTACAATGGAAGACCACGCTTGAAAACTGCGTATGAGCTCTTAAGGATCAGCAACGACCTCGAGAAGAGACTTCAAGAGGTATTTATGTATATAAATTATACATATACTCGAGATTCCCTTAATGCATGCATTGATATTCAGATCGGACTTAAGGAATAATATATATATTTACTGGTAAAAGTTTACCGTCAGATTTTTTTTTTTATTTTACTTTGGTTTCTAACCATCCGAGAAATTGTTAGTACAGTATATAAATTATAGGTGTAACTTTACAACTAAATAATGCATATAATGATTATAGGTTTCATTGCCGTTTATGGTTTTACACGGAGATGATGATAAAGTAACAGATAAAGCAGTGAGCCAAGAACTATACAAGGTTGCGTTGAGCTCTGACAAAACCTTAAAGTTGTATCCTGGGATGTGGCACGGTTTGCTCAATGGTGAAACACAAGAGAACATCGAAATTGTCTTCGCTGACGTCATTGGATGGTTGGAAAAAAGAAGTGATTATGGAAATGAAAGGTTTGAGTCGGGGCTTAAACATAATAGCGATGTTTGAATGTCAAGGAATAGTCGTTTTGCACACTTTTACTTACTACCTACATTGTTTAACACATACAAATTGTTGTACTGAAATTATAGTGTTTTGCATTCTGATTTTAACGCTGCTATTGTGAATTATATATTAAAAAAAAAACGGTTTCATGTTTAATCTCCATCAGTATTATGAATAAGATCAAGATAGATATTTTTATATTATTCTTACATTACATTAGATATATACACACAACAAGGGTATCTACAAAGTTGAGCTTTTCTTTAGTGTAAATGAAAGTTGTGGTTTATGCCGTTCTTTGTTTAACTATTTAAAGAAAACACGTTTTTAACGATTTTTAAATATTGAAAACAAGGATTAAAATATTTAAAATAGTGTCACTCATTAATTTTTAATTTTTATTTTTTTATAGAAAAAATAGTAATATTTAAAAAAATTATAATCAATAAATGTCATGATTATTTCCTAGATAATCCTACAAAATAAAGAAAAGTTTTCATCTAAAATATGATATTTAAATTGAAATATGTAACATATTTAAATAAAGAAAAGTTTTCATCTCAAAACGAATTGACATGTTTACAGGATTATTCAAACTCGCCCAATAGCTTGAATGGTCAAGGAAAAAAAAACGCGGTTCAAGGTGAACATACCGGTATCAGGCCACGTTTCGAACTATTTAGTAGGGTTAGCTTCTTTAGTTGAGGTGAGTTTTGTAGCACCCTTACTATCCCATGAATTACATACTGGGAGATAGTTGTCCTAAGCGTCAAAACCTGAGCCTTGAATATCGGTAAAGAAACACCTCGAAGTTCCACAAGGGATAAAATCTACAAAAAGCACAATCGCCAATGGTAAATACCGAAACATCTACAGCAATACTAACATAGAGTTACTGAAAATCAAAGCTTAATGGAAACTAATCAATCGGCTAAAAGGTATAAGTGTGTGCAAACCAGCTGGTTCTACAGGAGTAACAATGGTCATATATATCACACTGGAGTAGACAAAAAAAATTAAACATACCTTAAGAAAGTTTTCCCCAAAAGTAAGCTTCTGTACATTCTTCAATTTCTCTAGTATTTCTAGCACCATGACTTGAAGAAAATCAGCTTTGAGTTCCTGCTTAACTCTACTGAAAAAAATGTCTAGTTTAGCTTCAGTTAAAGACGAGACATCAACTAAAGTGCAAGGTAACCGAGAGTTTGCCAATCTGAGGTAACGTATATGTGGTGCAACAATATGTGTTGCCCCTGTAACCCAAACGTACTTACGCTCGATTTTTAAAACTCTCAGACGCGGTGACTTGCTTAGATCAAGAACCCTTGGTTGAGTAGGGCAATACAATTTTAATATTTTGAGGATCGGACAACCACATAAAATCTTGGCAAAGGATTCTTCAGAGATATTGCAATAATGCAATGAAAGTTTCTTCAATGATGTCCAAGACACCGAGCATCTTGTAACCAGATAGTTACATGATCTTAGCTTGAGTTGCTTGAGAGAAGAATTGGCGTAGAAAGAATGAGGAATGCACCCATGGGAATTGGTGTAAGATAAATATAACGACAGATTCTCAGCGTTTCGGGACATGGCGAACTCGATCCACTGGTTCATGTCGTGAGGAGGACAGTCCCTCACGTGGTAGGAATCGAGGTGAAATCTCATCATCTTACGAGCCGTGTAGCGAGATAGGGTTTCGTTTATGAAATCAGCCGGATTCCGTATATTACGAAGTCCTATAAAATCAAAGGACAAGGAAGGTGTATTGGGCCATACATGCCTCCATCGTCTGGACAAGACCGAAGTGCGCATGGCTATTTTAGTCGGGAGAAAGGAGAGGATTTGTTGGATAAGCACATCGGGCAAAGAGCTGATTGAGTCTAGATTTTCACTTGAGTCTCTTGCTCGTTTGAGATTGCGGCGGTGCTGATGGGCGTCGCAGTCAGTGGCGGTGACGCCGTCTCCGTGTCTGCCGTCGTAGGCCATTATATTACGTTATCAACGACCGATAACAAAACCTACTTGTATGTGTTGGTGTTTTGTGATTAAGAAACAAACCAAGTAAATAAAAATGTTGTTTATTGATTTGCTCTTCTATATATGAGCGTTTAATTATATATAGCAAAACACTTAACGTTAATTATAAGATAAGTAAATTCCCTATTCTCATTAATTAGTACTATTTAACTAAAATGTTAATAATTAAAATAAATCCGAAACTAAAACTTATTTCCTTTTCTCTTTTTTGTCACGTGACTTCTTTGCTGCAGATGTTGTGAGAACTCATTTTCAATCCCTAAATATGAATCTTCTTCTTCACGCTTTGTTTTTCTTTGGTTGAATCAAATCTTTTGGTGAAAATCCATGTTTGCTGCAGTGACATTAAGATGAAACCAAATTAGCTTTTTGAGTTAAAAAGGAAAAGATATATTTATTATTAGGCTTTTAAAAAGCCCATTACATACTATATACAATTATCTCCTGGAGGTTTCGAACGTATATTTCTGAAATAGTTTTACAAAAATAGAGTATATATATATGTAGATGAACTAATTAATATAATAGTGTTTGTTCCAAAAAAAAAACAAAAGAACTAGCAATGAAACTTGTGACTCTCTGATCATTTAAACGAATTTGGTTTCTTCTAAACGCACACACAACATTGAGCCATATTAAATAACAAAACTTAGCCATATATGCTCTGATCATCTTCTTCTTGGTTTGATCTTACTAGTTGCAGACAGTGACAATTTGGTATTTATTAGAAAATAAATGCTTACACTACACATTTGTTTTCTTTCGTAACAGATTATTCATTACTCATTAGTGGGTGGGATCTTTAAGAAAATATCGACAGGACATACATAAGCATTTGATATTCAGGATATAAAAAAAATCTGTATTTATATTATTGACTACATGTCTTCTGCTCCGTAACAGATTAGTGGGATCTTTAAGAAAATATCGACAAGACATTACATAAGCATTTGATATTCAGGATATAAAACAAATCTGATATTTATATTATTGCTTACATGTTCTGCTAAAAAGCCGGCGTGTTGAACGTTTTGAGAGTATCTGAATAATAAAAAACCGACCCCAATTTTTGTAAACTTTTTTAATTTTATCTTACAGTCGTCGCTTGAATCTTGATCACCAATATTTTACAAAATCATACTAATATATTTTAAAAAGTCAAACGACTCATTCGTCAAAGGCTGCAGGTTGGTTTATTGCCCAATGAGCAAAGATATGCACACGCGGATACGTGGGATCCAAAAAGTTAAAATAATTTTATTGGCCTAACTTTGAAAGCATTGAACTAAAATAAATATAGTGGTGGATCATGAAATTAAACACTTAATGATGTGAAAGTGGATACGTGATCACAATTTAACAAAAACAAATAGTGAAAAGTATATCTCTGATCTGTAAACCAAATTTATAAATGGTTTAAGTCAACGGAGTCGAACTTTTTACAACTAAGGTTATACTTAGTAGACATTGTATAATTACGCAAAACTAATAGAATTTGTAGTTTTTGACTTTTCTTCATTTGATGGTACTTACTTATGATCCTTCATTTATATACTTTTATGATAATCTAACATTATTGAATATGAGAAATATAAACCCTACTTGGCATCTACTGTTACTCGCTAGAAATATTGATTATATATTATTTTTTTTAAATAGACGTGAGTTTGATTTTGCAATTTGAAATAACAAAACCCATTGTCAAAGAATTTTAGAAGGGGTGTTTATGAACAATTTAAGACTTAAGGGTGTACTATTTGTGTTTCTTTGGAAAATGAGGGGGTGCTTTTGAATCGTCGCGAAACATGAATTTGCCACTTGTCTTTTCTACGGAAATATTTTTATATTTTTGCGAAGAAGCAATTGATTTAAAAAACATAAAAAAAAACGTGTTGCCGTGTGTTGGTGTTGGAGGGGTGCGAAGAGAAGAAACGAATCCGTTCAAATACTTAAAAAACGTCGTCGTATTACCGTATCGTCGTCCTCTTCCCCTCAATACTCATATAAAACAGAGCCTTGCAACAAAACACGAGACATCTCTTATCACAAAACTCGCGTCTCCATCCAACAAATACCAAAGAGAGAGAGAGAGTTTCAGACTTAATCTCTTCTTCTTAAGAATGGTTAGTTTAGTTACGTTCTGATTTGAAACACTCTCTTGTTTTTCTATCTCTTGAGGACCACATCTGAAACTCTTTTAGTTTGTTTTCTTCTTGTAATGAATTGTACCTTTTTTTTTCTTTTTGGTTATGCAGGCGAGTCAAACTGATGACACCGTTTACGAAGAGGTTTGTGTTCTGTTTACTTATTCATAAATGAATATATACTTATAGATATTAAAATCTAGAGTTTTTATTGATGATTTATGATTTATATATATAGAGTTTCATCAACAATTCTCGAGGAATGAAACTGTTCACGTGCAAATGGGTACCAGCAAAGCAAGAACCTAAGGCTTTAGTCTTTATCTGCCATGGATATGCAATGGAATGCAGCATCACCATGAACAGTTGAGATTGTTTAGTCTAATTTATGTTTTCTTATCAAATATTCAAGAGGTGTTGTTTAATGTTTGAAATGAATATGATTGGATTAGGTACTGCGAGGAGACTTGTGAAAGCAGGATTTGCGGTTTATGGTATAGACTATGAAGGTCATGGCAAATCTGATGGGCTTAGTGCCTACGTCCCAAACTTTGACCAACTTGTTGATGATGTCTCAACGCACTACACAAGCATTTGCGGTAATATTGACTTTTATTACCTATCTTTTTGAAAATACCTTCATAACCACTAATTTTAATCACCACTACTCTCAAATTATTGAACCAAATAAGGAATTATTCAATAAAATCTTATCAAGACTTTTTTTTTATTTTTCTTTTGTTGGTACTTGATCTATCGTCATGATGTTTTTGGATGGAAACAACCCATTACTCTGACATTATTAAATTTCTTTTGTACGACTTTATCAAAAAGTTTCGTTGTCTCTGATGTTTTTTTTTTATGGTTTTGTGTGGTTGAAATAATTAGAGAGAGAAGAGAACAAAGGGAAGATGAGGTTCTTGTTAGGAGAATCAATGGGTGGAGCAGTGCTTTTGTTGTTACATAGAAAGAAGCCTGAGTTTTGGGATGGGGCCATCTTGGCTGCTCCAATGTGTAAGGTATATTATTCATTCCATCTTGCTTCTATCTTTGTATTTGCCTAATTATGTTTTATTATGGGGCTATCGATATTATTGTTTGGTACGTCTTTTTCATTTGAAACGGTGGTTTTGTTTAAAAAGAAGTAATTAGCCAGCCTGGTGTTAATAGTGATTAGTTTTGAGTATAATAACAAAAACAGTAATGTTGAGGTGTGATGTAACTTTTTACCCACCCAATGTAGGAGGAAGAAATATGTATTTTATATGCCAAAATGTTGGGTTGTCTGTTTTCAAACGAGGTGACGATGATGTGAAAGATGCTGAATTATTAGTATTGTAAATGGTTAGATCATTATTGAGGGAATCGAGATTTTTATTTGATTAGACCAAGTCATAATGTTAAAGGGGAAGATGGAAATAACAATGAAAAAAATATAATTTACTGTTAATAATGAAAGCTTTTAAAGCTACAGTGTGACAAATTTTTTCCTATATTACAGATTGCTGAAGAAATGAAACCAAATCCTTTGGTAATTTCGATATTGTCCAAACTTAGCGGAGTGATACCGTCGTGGAAGATCATTCCTGGTCAAGATATTATTGAGATTGCTTTTAAACAGCCAGAAATCCGAAAGCAGGTTAAAGAGAATCCTTACTGTTACAAAGGACGTCCACGTTTGAAGACTGCTTATGAACTACTGAGGGTTAGCACCGACCTCGAGAAGAGATTGAACGAGGTAATATATTTTTACTTTCAGTTTGGTCAAAGAGTTAATATGATTGGATGAGGTGTACATGAGGTGTTTTATGTATTGGGAACAGGTTTCTTTACCGTTTATGGTCTTGCACGGAGAAGACGATAAAGTCACAGACAAAGCGGTGAGTGGAGAGCTGTATGAGGTTGCGTCTAGTTGGGACAAGACTCTCAAACTGTACCCTGGAATGTGGCACGGCTTACTCTATGGAGAGACACCAGAGAATATTGATCTTGTGTTTGCTGACATCATTGGTTGGTTGGACAAAAGAGCCTCTGATGGAAAGGGCGGGGCTGAATCGGAGAGGAAACGTAGAACCGATGGTATATCTTTGAAAGGGTAGTTAGAAGAAAGTAAAGACAGATTCTGTTTGTTTGTTCATTTCTTTCTTTTCTTGAATAGTATTTCTGTTAATTAGTGGGAAAATATTGTAAACATTAACTTAATATTAATAAGAATGAAAAAAAGTTGAAATATTTGGTTATATATGTGAGTATACAAAACGGCCAAAGTGAAGCAGAACACTGTTTTAAATGATGTAAACCCCCTCTTATAGTTTCAAACTTTCGGACAAAATAGTACCTGCAAAATAGATAAATGCAACTATTACACTATGACTCTGACCAAACCAATTTTATAAAGAGAATAAAGAAAAAAGCACCAAATCATTAGTAGCTAACTTATTAAGAGGTTCAGTTGAATAGATCGCAAACTCAACTAAATCAAAACAACAACAACAACAACTCCACACCATTCTCATCGCATTAACCATATGCTCCAATGCTTCTTTATATAAACTCATCATTCATCGAATAATATCAAACACAAACAACATCGCAAGCCAAAGATAACTTGAGAATCCAAACCAAAGAGTAAAATGGCCAAAGCTCTTCACATAATCATCCTTCTGTTCCTCACATCCTTCAATCTCCTCGCAGTCATCAACTCGGTTAGAATTCTTGACGAGATCCAACCTCAGCCTCAGTTAATCCCTACAGGCCAAATCCCCACGGTGGCTCCAACTGAAGCCGAGGAGGATGATGGCACCGATGACAACCCAGTACCAGCAACCACAACAAGTACTGCATCAGCAGTAACTGTCTCAGCCGGTCCAGCTGGTGCCACAGCGGGTGAACACGAGCCTTTACTAGAGTTCTTCATGCACGATGTGCTAGGCGGGTCTCACCCATCGGCTCGTGTGGTTACCGGAATAGTAGCTCAAACTGAAGTGAACGGAATACCATTCTCAAAGGCCAGCAACAGCATTTTCCCAGTTGACAATGGAGTCCCACTGGTCAACTCAAACAACATCAACAGTGTTATTAACCCAAACACAGCTCCACTTCTCACAGGACTTGGCGGTGCTCAAACCTCCACCGTAATCCAAAACACTAATGGGAATTCCAACGATGCTCTTAGCGCCAACAATCTCCCTTTTGTAACCGCTGGAAACCTCCCTCCTGGTGCTGCCCTCCAGCATCTCATGTTCGGAACCATAACTGTTGTGGACGATGAGCTAACTGAAAGCCACGAGCTTGGCTCAGCTGTTATAGGGAGAGCTCAAGGCTTTTACTTGGCCAGTTCCTTGGACGGCACAAGCCAAACTCTTTCTCTGACCGTATTGCTACATGGAGAGCACGACCATCATGACACTTTAGATGATGCCATTAGTTTCTTTGGAGTTCACCGGACCGCCTCTCATGCCTCCCAGATTGCAGTTATTGGCGGGACTGGGAAGTTCGAGCACGCTAAAGGGTATGCCATAGTGGAAACTCTGCATAACCAGGACAACCAGCATATCACTGATGGTCAAGACACCATCCTCCATTTCAGTGTATACCTCACCTACAAAGCTTGAAGACAAAATGAGACTTAAACAAGAAATGATTGCTTTTGTATATGTTCTTGCTCACTAGCTTCTGCTTGTGGCCTTTTTCCATTGTTGTGTAAATCTAAATTCCAAAGAAATTTATTTCAATGAGACTGTTTCAATCAAATTCCTGTTTCATTCACACAAAAAAACTTGTTGAAATACTTTGACAAATGGGTACAAGTCACAATAGGCTTTTGAAGCAATGTGACTGACTTGCTAAGAGGCCGATCCTAGACCTGACAAAGAAACTATTTGTATACACAACTCTTCTCAAATGCTATACATCTCCCTTTGATAATGCAAGCCAAATGCAACTACTACTCTGTTTTCTATATCTCAAATAAAATGCAGAGAATGCAATCTGAAATGAAAAAGAATGAAAAGAATCACTCTACACCCTACATGAAGCTGACAACCTCAGCCAACAACTCATCCACTATCATACTTTCTAATTCACAAACCACTGACTCATCATCAGCTTCAAGTTCTAACCACTCATCAATGTCTATGACTGGCACTTTGGCCAATGGTTTTTTCTTGGCTCGCTTCTCTTGCTTAGCAAGTACTTTCCAGAGTTCTTGTTTCAGTGCATATGTGCTTAGTGCAGTGCCAAGTCTCCTAGAAACGGGTTTCTTCCATGTTGGTGTAGCTGAAAACGATTCTAGAATCTCGACCAGGCTTGACTTGACTCTATCAAATAATATCCTTCTTTCAGAACTCTTCCAATATGTTTCTGTGTAATACTTCTTCTCCAGTTTCTCGAAGATTTTGGGGCTGATGGCTAAATCTTGTTTGTCAGGAACCCAATTCTTGTCCCCTTGTACAGCTTCAGCCAAGATATCATCAATGTAGGAAGAGTCCCTGCTTTGTTGAGTATCCAAGAACCCAATTTGTTCAACATCCTTGCTTTCTTTGACTTCAGAACCGACCACAGACTCCTCATCGCTCGATACTTCCATCCCACTCCCATCTGAATAACTCTCAGATTCAGATTTCAGGGTCTCAAGCTCTTCCTCTAGACCTAATGAGATATAAGAAGAAGTACAGAGTTATTACAGTTTAGCACATTCTAACAACAGATATTTACAGTTACTAAAACTCTTCCTTACTTTGAAAATCGAGATCTTCACTGTCGTCTAAGATATCTTCGTAAAACATTGGCTCTAGAACAGAAACAGGACTAGGTTGATGAGCTTCTTCTGAGTTCGTCTGACATTCAGGAGATGCATTGGAACAATCATCGTTTTTATCCTGCAGTTCAGTGTAACATCAACATAAGCTTCAAGTACTCAGATCATTACACGAAAAAAGGACTTTGACGACTTAAGGTAAAGAAAACTATTAGAAATGGTCTGATTCCTTGGGAATTTTGGCATAGTTATAATGAGATAAATAAAGTTACCTTGGTAATGAAAGCTGAAGAAGATGAATCCCTCAACTTCACATCTGCTGCAACTGTGTCCCTAGATGTACTAACCATCAAATTGGATTTAACTTCTCTCACAACTCTCTCCTTCTTCTGACCAAATGAAGTAGTACCATGACAAAGTTTATTATTCATTGCCATAGAACTCTTCTCAACTAAAAAGTCTTTTCCTTTCTTCCTATATCCCAAATGAGAACCACTACTGAAACCAAGAGGAGTAAAATATCTCTGAGAAATCTCTTTCTTCTCCTCCTCCATTTTGGGTTTCAGAGGATCATCAACACTTGTATGAAGATGATGATGATGTCTCAGCCTCGTCGACTTCAAGTTTTGCTGATCATAACTCCTACCAAATCTCCTGTGAGGAGGCTTGGCTTGTGCATCAATTACACCTTTAGAAGCCAACAAATTAGGTTTCTGGAGATAAACTCGACAGAGCTCCTTCGTTGGAACCACTCTGAAACCAGAATCGGACTTTTGGATAAAACTCTTAACAACACTCATCTTTTCTTGACGCAGAGGTTGTTGAAACAGTTCATTATAACGCATAGATCTCTCAATCACGGATCTAATCTCCTTAAACTCCATTGTCTCTCTTTTTGAGTCCCTCACCTCACACCACAACAACGAAATTGCAATCTCTTTTCAGTGAATCATCAACATAAAAACCCAAGAATAGAAAACGAAGTTCATCTGCAACACAAAGATGAAACCTTTTCAAAGCTCCAATCGAACAAATAACAGAATCCAGAACAACCCAGAATAAAGAAACCAATATAAATAACAGAGGAAAAAAATAAAAATCGAACCTTTTTGTCAGTAAAAGATGTTCTCAAAAAAAAAAAGATTCGTTCTTCGATCCCAAATCTGTGAAAAGAAGCTTTTAAAAGATGATTAGATTTTGAGAATTGAGACATACAACATGAAACTTTTTGTAGGTGAAAAAGAAGATTTGAGGATTGAAGAGAGAAAACAAAACCAACCTTCAAGAGTCACAATCACGATTCACTTGTTCAAATTTGTTGAAAGATGAGAAACGAAATCGAAATCGACGTCAAAAAATATGGTCAGTTTGTTTCACACACGAAATATTTTGGGGAATTTAATAAGTTAAAGTTTTCTCATTCTGTTTATTTAATTTGAAAGACTCCAATAATTTTGGCATGGGGCCGTTATTACAATACGATACACAAATTTACAAAAATACATGCAAAAAGAAAATGAAAACGACGTTCTCCGTTACTTTACTTTATTAAATTTCCCTCGTCAAACAAAAACTTGAAAGTTCAAAACAATAACAATCTCTCTTCAAAGTCAAAATGCCAAAAATAATACTCAAATATACACATTTGAGTGTGTATTAAATATCTATCTAGATTTAATTAATATGTTTATATTACACAATGAATGACTTTCTAAAATCATTTATATATAGTTATATAGATACATAGTATAAAGGCAATGTTATAACACTTGTAATCTAGAGGTATTATTTTTATAATTATATGGAAACTGAATAATAGAAACACACAAATTATTAATTAAAGATGCTACTAGACAACACATAGAAAACCTACCAAAACAGCACACAAAAAACACTAAAAATAAACAACTTCTAGTATATCATTACTTTTTTTAATTTAGGGAGATTATTTGATTAAGATTACAATTACTTTTTTTAAGTTAACTATCTATGATATAGTACAGATCATATACTATTGTTGATTAGATGATTCATGAAGATTCAAAATTAACTCTGTGCTGACAAAAATTGCAATATTAAAGGGGAATAATATAACCCCCAAGAAATTACAAAATTTTGTTTATGTAAACAGATAGGCAAATAAATTCATTTTTTAAAAAACAATTCAAAATCATAGAATTTAAATATTACACAGAAAATAACACAACTTATCATCAAATGGAATCCAAACAAGCCTTGAGAATTATATGTCAACAAAACAAACGTTCTTAAGTGACCTTCTTACTTGGTTTTATGTTTTGTTCAACGTTCTAATGCCACTTTCATAGTTGATCCTTTCCACCATGTGAAACTGCTGCAACCAAGTCTTCAACTTTCACTGGCTTGTGCAGCTGCAGAGTCTCAGCCATTGTTCACAATCAAGTTAGGAACCAGATAAAAGACCAACAACTTATGAAACCAGTCAACGAGAGACGAATGAATGGAAACTGTAATATAAACTCACCGCTTCTGCAATGTTAAACCAATGAAAAGACCGCACAAAAGTATCGTCTTTTGAAGGGAGATTATCGTGATTCCAGTATGTCAGGTTATCGAATTTGGCCTTAGCTTCCCAACACGGGTTCTCATCCGTGATACTAGAAGCTTTTCTCTTTCCATTAGCATTCAGGTCACTCGCTTGTCCAAGCACAAAACCTGAAGGGGGATAACATATGAACAAGCTAAATGAGTAAGTGAGTAACCAAAAACATAATAATATCTCGAGTAGCAGATTCATCAAGACATCTCAGATATTTATTGTCAAAACTCTCTAACTAAGATCTCCATCATCAGGAATTGGTACATTAGTTCCATCATTCTTAAGATATATCCATAAGAAATTCCAAAAGTTTCCACCTTTACATCAGTTAAGAAAAAAAGAGTACCAGAATAGCCACTAGGGAGTGAGATAGTTGCTCCTTGCAACTTCCTTCCTCTGAAATGAGCTTCTTCCGTTTTTACTCCATCAATTTCAACCTCTACGGTTGATGAAAAAAAAGAAACTTCCCACATTAATCTCGCTATATATATATAAAAAAAGAGTGAAAACAGAATCACAAAAACATAGTACTATTGTTCTGTTACCACTGGATTTAGGCTTGAAATAGTGGGAAACTTCAGAAGGACCATCGAATCTAATACAGCAAGGGAGCTGGTGAACTTGACTACTAAGATCCGCAAACAAGTTTCCATCTGCAGCAGCTCTAAGGTCTATGGTTCCCATTAATCCCCACCACTTTGGATCAATTCCTAAAGATTTCTGTAACACAATTCACCAAAAGTAGTCCAGTAAGTGATGAAGACAAAGAATATGGACTTCAGCTTTTGTAAAGAGACTCTAATGCAATATACAGTACTAGAAACAAAAACCAGTTATATAAAATACTAAACACTTGATAGTCAAATTTGATTAACCAATGAGCAATAAAAAATCTTCTAACAACTAATATCAGAAGAGAAAGAATCAATGCGCCAAGGATTAAACCATAAAAGTATCAATTTTTATAACAAGAAAGAAGAAAACGAAAAGAACCCAAGTCATTGATTAAGTTTAAACGAGACTATTCTCAGCAAAATTCATCAGAAATATAACTTTCTAGTCTCACGAGTTTACCTTTTTTTTTTAATCTTGTTTCGTCTCAAAGAGATCTATAAAACTCTATACGATGAAGCCAATCGAGTCATTCAAAACAGTAGAGAGATGGAAAAGAGAAAGCTATTTGGGTTCCAGAAGAAATCTGACTAAAAAAACCTCAGAATTAAAAATTAGGTTTAGTGGTTTTCCGGTTAACTTGTACCAAATATTATTACTATTGACTTTGGTTTGGTTGGTAGGAGACATATCGTTTTACTGCAGTATCCACCGTCACAAAGCAGGCATACGTGTTGCCCATAAGGTAAATCTTAAGAGTTTGCAACTATACATGGAACAAATGTTGCATGTGTCAAGTAGTTAATTGGCTTAATTCGGCAACAGATTAAAAATTAAAGAGCTGTATTAAATGAGATACGTCTATGATTTTGATAAGACAAGTTTGTGGTTTCCTCAGGATTTGGAGGTTCCCAAACTATTGGCAGCAAGCACACAAGTCACTTGAAAACAACCAACGACGTGAGATCATTCAAGCTCCTGTCCCGACAAAGAGTGTTCTTTCTGCATTCTTCGTCAAACAGAAAACACCAAAGCTCAAATCTGGTTATGTCTCGTGAAAACACCAACTTTTTGTACGGATCACGAAAACTTCAATCTTATTATATCACGGTTTTTTCTCTTATCTTTTGATAACATGTTGATTTTCATGTAATTATCTTAATCACCAGTTTCACCACATCAACGTACCAAGTCCAGCCAATTGGTCTGTCGTTAACAACACTGTGTAAAATCGATTTAAGCATAATAAAGATTTCGATCGAGTAGTTAGTTATTCAACCTTGTATCCGAGGTTCAAAAACCACTAAATCAAGATATTCCACCTCCTAAATTTTGAAAAGCATCAGAAATCTGAGACTGCCAGCGTGGAGGTACTCCTTTAATTTTGTAAGATCTGCCGATGGTAGATGATCTTGAACTCCGAACTAGGAGTTCATTAATACGGTTTAGGTTTCTCATAAGTCTTGTATATACACACCGTGGCTCCATAAGTCTTGTAAATCCAAAGATTGCCGGGAAAAACTTAAAATTTCCTTTGTTAGTCACATTTTTAAAATGAGAATGAGAGTACTAGTAATGTGATGAATTTGGTATAATAACAAAATTGAAACTCAAGTGCCTCTCTGTGAGCGAGAGAGTTATGTCCGTGAGTCATCAAAATCAACTCCACACACTTACGTGTAATGATATGATTTGTCTAGATTTTTAGAAAGTTATTCAAATAAAAGTAAATAATCAAAAATGTTTATTTTACTAAATGTTTATTTTTATTTTGGGACTTTATTATTCCTAAAAAAAAAACATCTTTCTTCTTCAATCCAAAAATCTCCGAGTGTGACTTGTTGGGGGTTCAGGGTTTATCGTTCGTCCTCCGTCCTCCTCTAATTTCTAATTTCAAGCTTGCGGTAAGTTGTTTCTAGTTACAACCTCTTAGTTTAATCCCGGAACAGATTAGGGTTTTTGTTTGTTTCCTTCCAGAGAGGGAATTACTAGCGTTTTAGTTTGAATTGGGCACAACTACAACTATGGGTTTGTTGAGGATTGAGAGAATATGTGATTTGCCCGACGATTTGCTGTTGCAAATCTTACTCCGCGTCCCGACGAAAGATGCAGTGGCCACTGGTATCTTGTCTAAAAGATGGCGTTGCGTTTGGAAGATGCTCCATGAACTCGCCTTCAAACACGACCAAGGGAGCGAGAGCTTTGGGTGGTTTGTTGACAAGTCACTGCAACACCATAAGGCACCGAAACTAGTAAGACTGGTTGTCGAACTGGGTCCACAATGTCCTCCTGTTGACGTAGTAGATGTCAGAAAGTGGGTTGGCAAAGCTGTTAACCACGGTGTGAAAAGATTAGATTTCAGTCTCCTCTGGACAGGAGAGCCCACAAGCTTACCTGAGAGCCTTTACACATGCGACTCGCTTGTTTCTTTAACTCTATCAAACCAGATTCTAATTGACATTTCTTTCCCCCCTAGCCTACCATCTCTCTCTTTTCTGAAACTTGCCTATGTGGTCTACAAAGACGAAGAATCTCTTGCTAGGCTTTTATCAAGTTCCCCGGTTCTCAAACAACTGGTGCTTATACGACCTGCTAAAGATGACAACTTGACAAACGTTACCGTGAAAGTGCCTTCGTTGAAATGTTTAACTTATCTGACCGAAGAGGAAGAGGAAGAGGAAGAGGGAGAGGGAGAGGGAGAGGGAGAGGGAGAATATCACACTGGGTCGTTGGTGATAGATTGCCCTGGATTAAAATACTTAGACATCGCTGACTATAGGCTGAGAGACTCTCTTAGTTTGATGAGTAATTTTCTTTGCCTTGATACCGCAGTCTCCACCTTGATTGTTAACAATGATGATGAAAAGTTTCTGAGATGTCTTTCTTCTGCCATACGTCTCAACTTGAATATAACCGAATCAATGGTATATACCTCAGGCTCGATCTCCTCTGTTCCTTGTTGCTTGCTTGGTCAACCAATCTTTTTTTTTTTTTTTTTTTTTTATTGCAGGTTGCGTGTCTTAAAACCATTAAAACCATTGAGTTCCCTAGGATCACAGATTTTATCTTGAATGCAGAATTTTCAGTATATTGGTTGGAACCACTTATGTGTTTGCTTCAGAAATTTTCTAAACTGAAAACTCTTGCGGTCAAGACCACGGTAAGTGCCATCATCCCTTAACATATATGCACATCCAGTTTTGATGAATTTTAATAAATGTATATTAAAGAGTAAATACTGTCATGGTGTATAGGGGTGTCCCCCATGTTCCTGGAACCAGCCGAGTACTATTCCCCAATGCATATCGTCTCATCTAGAGATTGTTCAGTGGATAGAGTATGAAGGAAAAGAAGCTGAGAAACAACTAATGAAATACATTCTCGCTAACTCAAAATGTTTAAAGACAGTGGAGATGTCCTTCTTCGCAACATGCCATCTCAAAGAGTGTCAAATGGAGTTAGAAGCTATGCCTAGGATTTCACCATCAGCTCGGCTTGTTTATTGTACCCCTAAAGTTTGTTGGAGTTATAAGCCGGATAATTATAAAAATATATACTAAAATATTTTTAGAATTATCATTAGTAAGTTATTTCAAAAGATTTTTTTTTGTTTTTGAAATTAAATGGACTCTTCTAGTGCTCAATGGTGTTTCCCTTTGTTCATCACTGTGTCTCTCTTGTCTTAGAGTAGCTGTGGTTTAGTAAAGGTTTTAGCCATTGTTAAGAGATTAGTAATATACGAAACTAATGATTGTCGGTTTGTGTACTACAGTTCTTCAAGACTTGCATCTGGGGTCAGTATTATTAGCTATTGGGATTATTAATACAATAGCTTTGTAATCTGCGTTTTTCTTTAGCTTTTGTGATCTAGAGTTTTACGTGGAGAATACTCGACAAAGAAACTTCTGTTTTGTTTGGATTGTTTATTCTCCAACTTTTATGTAACACGAGCGCAAGAACTTGAGGCCTCAGCTGCTGATTACTGTGAAAAAGTCTTACCTATATAGCAGAAGCAAATGTAACATCTTTTAATTCAACCATATTACTTATATATAGCTTTCTATGATAATTTTGTTCTTCATATTTTCTCATTGCATTACCTCCTTTTTGTTAGGGTATTGGACAATTTGAAGGACTACACTGTAAAGGCTCTAATTAATGCTGTTGGTCACCTTGTAACTGTTGCTTCCAAGCTTACTGGATCTATTTGATCAGCAAAATTCAGACATTTCAACTATGGTGTTGAGAGCTTCTTGTGTTAGCCAGGTAAGCTAGCAACACACTTCTTTATTGATCTTATATTTATTGATCTTGTAAACATTCTCTCCCTTAAGGTTTTTTTTGTATCATCAGCAACTGCTTACATGCCGGACATATATCGACAAAGAAGGTCTTAGACAGCAACAGCTATTAGCAGTTATCCCATTGCATCACAAGCATTACTTTCTACCCAAGTAAGTGTTTTTCTTGGCTCTTGTCAATATTCTGCTAATTGCTATTGATATCTGAATCCTCTGTTTTCTCTGGATTTTGTTATAGATTCTGTTAACAAGCGGGCGGGTACACTTTAGTCCTCTCAGACGAACTAACACAAGACAGAATCATTACCAAGCTATATCCCGTCTCCAACCTTCAGGTGCCATGTCCTCCCCCTTGGAGCTTATTAGTTTATATAAGTAGTCAACTATCAAACATTTTTAGTGATGCTTGGTTTCACTCACTTAGATGCCCCTGCATCAAAATCACTCTCCTGGCTTTTAGGCTCAGAGACCAAGTTTACCCTTACAGTTGCACCAAGGTGAGCCTTGACAGAAGCTTTACTACTATTTCCCACGTTCTTGATAACTAGACACAACTAATACATACTTATTGTGCAGCTCCAAAGATTCAAAAGCTTTCACAAAGACATTTGGAGTTTTCCATCTATTAGGTACGAGAAAGAGGGACTTGAAGAAGAATCAAGCATAGCATTTCTTCATTTGTAACTCATGATCCAGTGAGATTGATAATATACATTGAAACTCATGCAGGTGATGAAGAAGACATTATAAACAAGAAGCCTTTGGCTGGTTCTCAGGTCTCAGGTGTTACTGCAGTAGTATCCACTGTCACAAAGCCCGCATACGGTGTTGCCCATAAGGTAAATCTTAAGAGTTTACAATTTTTACATGGAACAAATGTCCCATGAATCGAGTAGTTAATTGGCAACAGATTAAAATGAAAGAGCTGTATATTTATTATATGAGCTACGTCTATGGTTTTGATAAGACAAGTTTGTGGCTTCCTCAGGATTTGGAGGTTCCCAAACTTCTGGCAGCACACAAGTCACTTGACAATAACCCACGACGAGAGATCATTCAAGCTCCTGTCCGGAAAAAGAGTGTTCTCTCTGCGTTCTTCTTCGTCAAACAGAAAGCACCAAAGCTCAAAGCTGGCTATACGTCTCGTGAAAACACCAACTCTTTGTACTGAGAAGGAAAACTTCATTCTCATACCACGTTTCTTTTATCTTAATATCATGTTGTTTTTCATGTAAATTGTCTTAATAACCAGTTCACCACATCAACGTACCAAGTCCAGCAAGACCTAATTTTGGTCTGTCGTCAACAAATCTGTGTAATTGATTTAAGCACAATAAAGATTTCTATTGAGTAGTTTAATCAAAATTGCATGTCCGGTTTGTTGTTTGCGTCCAGATAAAATATTCTTGGCTCATGTTATTTTCTTTGGTATTTCTTGGCTAGTTCGACAAAAGAAATAATAATGTTGTTTGTCTATGTGACTTATAATTGTTTAATTAAATTAATAACAAAATTTAGGATTATGCAGTTAATAATGAAGAAAATACAAATAAGAATTTGCGTTGTAAAATTTTCTGTATTTTGTTAAATTTGCTACTTCATTTCAAATATGTTTGTTATATATTAAATCATAATTTAAAAAACTACAAATTACACATAAAAATAATAATAAAAAACATTTCTGCGAGTTATGACTTAGTTCTATTATAACGTTTGTCTTTTCGAAAACACCGTGTAAATTTTCTCACAACTCAACTATATGTAGTGTTTGAATGTGTGATACTCTCACTTTATACTGCTATTAATACTCTCACTTTATGTAGTGTTTGAATGTGTGAAAGGCTTTTTTTTTTTATTTTATTTAAAGAGATATGTACTATTGAATGGTGCCAAAGATTTTTTATAAGCCAAAACGCATTCAGTTATATAGTAGTACAACTGACGAAGTAACGGTGTCGGAGAAGAGATGAAAAGAAGAAAGCGATTTGTTGGGTTCCAGAAGAAATCTGACTAAAAAAACCACAGAATTGGAATTTAGATTTAGTGGTTTTATGGTTAACTTGTACCAAATATTATTACTATTGACTTTGGTTTGGTTGGTACGAGACATATCGTTTTGCCAAATTATACTAAATAAAAGTAGGAGCTATAAGGTTCTAAGGCTGTCTCCCTAAGATTTTAAACATTCAATAGGGATTAGCCACTTTATTATTTAACATATTTATAATTTACAAAATTTTCTATATTATTAACATCCAATAGGGATTAGCCACTTCATTATTTAACATTTTTTAACGATTTTGGTTTGAGAAGTTTCAATACATGTGAATCTAAAACCAAGTAAGTATACTGTAAAAGTATCAATAATTGAGTGAATATATGACTATGTTGGTTTACATAAATTGTACAAATTTTACAAGAAAAGAAGCAATGATTTTGATCATGGAGTTTGATTGGCTAACAAGTTGTGTGGTAGTTTAAAAAGTGATGTTTTGAATGATTATTCAGCGGAAGAGTGTGAAGAAGCTTGCAAAAAAGTTTTTACCTTAATAGTAATTTAAAGTTTTTTATAAGTTAATATTTCATAATTATCATCTATCATGTATACATTTCACCAAAATATACGCATGGGTTCAAAAACTAGTATTATTAAAAACTTGTAATGTAGTATAGTAGTTGACCACTCGACACCCCTTAACGTTATCAAATCTAACAATTTTTTTGTAATCGTGGTTTTGGACAATTGCCTTTTTCACCAAATACTGTAATGTGTTTTCAGTTACTTTGTTCTCAAAATTATTACCGTCACAAGTTTTGTGCCTTTCAAGGATATATATGAAAGAGGAAGATAACAAGTAATAAACGATTGATTTGGGTTTAGTCTGTAGGAAGTATGGACTTTTAGGCTTAGGTAACAGAGGCATCTCATTTTCTTTTTTTTATTTATTAGATGGACATCAGACACTGTACTACTAATTACCATAATCCATTAATAACCGCTAAAGATAAGTTTGAATAAAAAGATCATTGACAGTTTGACACAAAAGATAGCATCACTTAGACATCACTTGAATTGAACATAAGACTATTGATTCTTGTAATATCAATATCCGAAATTGGATCTATAGGCCTGTCTTCACCTTCTTCCATCCCAGGATCGAATTCCCCAGGTTCTCTACTGTACTCATCTGCCATACCAAACAAACAAACAAATTTAGAATATCATCAAAGCAAGCAAACTCCAAAAACCCACTCCCCTGCACATACAACATTTGAAACATTCTAGCTATTTACCCTTCCATAAATTCTTGCGCCATTTTTTAAACGTTTTCACGATTTAATTAGGCGCTGCGACCGGCTCTCACCGTTCGCTTTGTTTTCCTTACTCATTAGTTTAAGGCAGTTTTCACCAGTCGTCCACCCTCAATACTTTATACTAGTCTTCACAGCACTCACACGCCTCACCTTTCCGATGTGGGACAAAATCTACTACAACTTTTTCTAATACGTCAAAGTCAAACCAATATGACTTTGGATTTAAGACTTTTTATAAGTTGTAGTGAATATGGATGGTTTCAGTAACGTCATCTGCTTGAGACTAGTACATTTAACATATGTGTGCGTGAGTAGGGGAAAGCATCTTGTTGCTAAATGAAATGAAACACGCAAGTAGCTAGTTACAAAGATACATTCCTTTTTATCTCACAATTGTCTACTAAACAATACACTGGAGATTTTTAAGTTGTCAAAAGATTTGGAAACGTAGACATCTTGAAAAGATAAACAGCTAACTAACTGTGGGATCTACTAGCGTGCTCAGGTTTGTGAGTGTACTCATAATCAAGATGCACAAAAGCCCTTTCGATCTCCTCTAGCAGCTCGAGCTTCTCTTGCAGCGATTCTCCAATGTCGTGAGCCACTTGCAGAGGCATGTCAGAAGGAAGAACAATGTCAACCTCCACAAAATAATGAGATCCAAATGTGTAAGCCCTCACTGTGTCGATGTGCCTAATGGCCTTGTGGTGGTTCCAACACAGGTAAGTTAGTTTCTGCAGATACTCTGGTCTTGCTGATTTCCCAACAAGAGAGTTCACGTTCTCCAATACCGTCATTGACCATGTTCGTATCGTGTATATTGCAAGCTGCGTGAATTAAGAGACAATTTTCAGCAAGGAGAGGATAAAAAGACTTGATTTTGTTTTTATAAATGTGGAGACTTACAATGATAGCTCCAACTGGATCGATCCAATCATCAATGTAATTGGCGAGGATTACTGCAATGAGTCCAATGATGTTTGTGATGACGTCGAAGAAGTGATCTTGAGCATAAGCTTTGACGATCTCGTTAGTGAAGGATCTGCAGTAGAGGACCAGAAGCAGTTTGACCAATGTAACAGAAAGCATGATCCCAACCACCCAACTCTCTTGCTCTTTTGTTAGGTTGAACTCCTTGTGCTATATGAAAGAGATTTCGTGAATAATGTATTGACTTTAAAAAAAGCTCTAGACCAAAGCTAGGTGATCAAGTATCAGACATACGCTGGACAACATTGTGCGAAGAGATTCCAAGATAATCTGCAACCCAAGTGTTGCCATCACTGATGCAAAGACTAGGATTCCCTGAGAGAATTTGAAGCAAGAATGCACATATTGAAGAAATAGGAAAAACTTTGTAGACTTGCCGTAGTTTTTAACAGTTGCACAGAGAAATCAATAGCACAAAACAACTAGGCAAGCTTGCTTCAGCTGATTCAATAAACATAACATATAATAGAAATCTACTAATGGAAGACACATGAATGAGCATATATAGTCAGTCTTAAAGAGGATGATGATACAAACCAGTGGTTGCATCCGTTTCTTGCCAATGGGATACTGATACGGGTTCGGTGTCTGCATAGAGAAGGCGGTAAACCACAGGATGAAGCCAGAAAGAAGATCAAGAAGAGAGTCCAGTGTGGAGGCAATGATCGCTAAAGAGCCACTAGTGACAGAAGCATAGACTTTAGCAGCAAAAAGAAGCATGTTTGCAATGTTCGATATTCTAATCGCCAATGTCTCGCTTTTAGCCAAACTATCCTGCTCTTCCTATATGTGCACAAGACAGAGTAATTCATACAAGAATCAATAAACAAGAACAAATGCATCATAAGTTTATAACAAATGCATAGCCTCATCAAACCTTGGACATTCCAGGAACAAAGCCGCGTTCAGCAAGTTCATCCATTTCAGTAAAGCCTTCAAGCATCTCTACTTGCTGCTGGTAATAATCTGCCACATTGTCTTCCGGACCTGAGAAAACTCAAAGACGCACATAAGCTTCAGATCAAATCCAATTCATTTCAGCTACAGTTTCTTCTCACTAATTCAATTGAGATCACAATTTTACCAATAGAACAGAAAGAAATAAAGACTCTTTCTTTAATGTCAACAACAACAAAGCAAAGATTCTGTTTTTTTTTGTTACCACCATAGCTTCTTCAAATCAGGCTAAAAGACTATACAACAAGTCAATCATGTTCAATCACTTCAACATCCAAAAAGATTCCAAAAAATCTCAACTTCAATAAATATCTAATTAAGAATCTAAAAGATGCTAAAAATAGCAAACAAAAACATATCAATTCTCTTATCACAGAAGAAGAAGGTGAAACTGAAGAAGAAAATGGAAATGTCGAGTGGAGTGGAGAAGCAAGAAGATTTACCCAAACAACCAAGACAGTTGTGTAGTTTGCTCGGAGTCTTCTTCTCCATGTGCGCCGGAGAAACCTGGAAATCGTCGAAATTTAACTGCCAGGAACGGTCACCGTTACCGTGAAACTCGAGCAGCGAGATCCCTTCGTCGGAATCTGGAATAGCTGGCTCAACCATTTTTCCGGCGATGGAATTGCGGCGGAGGCGGCGGGGAGAGATTGATGAGGAGGAGGAGCGGAAGCTGTGTTTATTTAATTTGGGGTAAGAAGATGGAAATTTGAAGAGACGGCGAGGGTAAATATGGTAATAAGGAGAAAGATTGAAGAGGATACTAACTACGTACGACTGTTGTGGTTAGTAGCCATTCCACAGAGATATACTTGGACCAGCCAAAGAGACGTCTCTGTTTTAAAATTTCCACGTGGCGGTTGCTCAATGGATTTGGGATCTCGCACGTGATTGGAGGAGTCATCATGACACGTGTACAGCTGAGATGAGAAGTCTAATTAAAGGACCCTCGTGAAAAGGTTTTTAATTTTTTTATGGATGAATCATGAACGTATGACTATGATTGATTATATTGGAGACTGAGTAGTCTGTACTGTAGTCATCCTTTAAACCTGTTAAGTAGAAGTCATTATAGGAGTATAGTCATCCTTTAAACCTGTAAGTAGAAGTCATTATAGGAATGAACTTTACATGTCAAGCCAAACCATGATTTAGATTCGTGACAAAAATAGTTTCTAGATTTTCGTTTTTCTCTTTTTGGGTTTAGTCAAAGATTCTATGTTTTCAATGATCGATTTAGAATTAGTTCGACTAGTAACAATTCATTTTATACTATCTGTTTGGGATAATTAATGTTTAAATTTTTTTGGAAAGACAAAAAACCAAAGAAGGTGTAACTTGTAACTTGACGTAAAATAAATAAGTACTATCAAATTTGTATGTCTTTTCACGTCAATAGCAGCACGCCACTGAAACTTTCATTTTGTAATTACTAATTTACTCAGCTTAAAACTCTTCACAAAACTACTAAGATCAAATAGTGGTTTTGTTTTCTTAGTGTTTGGTTTTGTACTACAAATTAAATAAAGAAGTGTTTTGTGCAATGTCACTTATTTTATATATTAGCATCATTATAATTGATGCTAATAAGTTTTACATTATTTATATATGTGATTCTAGAAGTGTTGATGCAAATATTTTGCATTCATTGCAATAATTATTTTGAATATTGTTATACTAATACTAGTAGTTACTTATTAAACTTTTACCAGTTTTTACATCATAAAAACATCAAGGTCACTAAATATAGTTACATCACTTTTACAATTGATGCTTAGTTCTTAATTAGCATAATTGTTTTATTGATTTAATTTTTTGTATTATTTTCTAAATAATGTAAATTTATCTATATGTATTAATATTTGTAAAATGATGCAAATGGATCTTGATTTACATCAACTTCAATTAATTGATGCAACACAAATCAATAATGACATCAATTATTGAAATTGATGTTACATTATATCTTTTTTTTTTTGTATCTGAGTAGAAATAAGTCATTCAAATTAGTATCACTTATTTTTAGATGCAAATTAATAGATTTTTTTCTGGGTTCAAAATGCAAATTAATTGATGTAATGTTCCTGACCCCTTTTCGTAGTGTTGGTAAAGCCAAGATTATAAACTTTGATAGTATAAGTTTGTTCTAAATTCGATAAAAGCTGGTATATTATTCAATAACAATATTGATTTCAATATAAATTGTTAAGAATGTTATTTAATATCTGAAAAAAAGAGGAAAGAATATTTAAGTTATAATATTTAATGAGAAAATGTCAAAAAATTAGGAAAATATTCAGTTAGGCCTGAGATAACATCAAACTAGAAATAAGTTAAGAGCTTATGGCCAAAGGCTCACTATGATATCAATTAAGAACACAAATAAGTAAGTATTATTAGCTTATTTTTTCCCACTAGCAAAAAAAAAAATTAGCTTAATTTTGTCAAAGGCACATTATATTATCAATAAAAAAAATATTTTATCAATATTAGCTTAATGGTATCAATAAGAGTATCATAATGTAAACTTACCAACACTATATAACTCAACATTCACTTTATTATTTTCATTTGCAATCACTACATAAAAAAAAATCAATAAGATGAACACACCTCTCTGTATTATTCACATGACATTACTATCTACCAATTTGTATGCAACGTGAATTAATTTTAACTCATGATTTTAGACGGTGCGTCGCACAAGTCGAGTACAAATTTAATGATCAATTTTAAGTATCTAGTTATCCCAAACTTACTCATTCCTCTCTGAAATAAAAATTAAATAAATTGAACAAATTTCTTTTATAAATTTTGTAGTTTTATAATTTTTTGATTAAATAAATTAGATAAATGTTCATTCAACGTCTATTATTTGCTTGTTAAATATATTGTCCCAGCATAATCAACCAGACATGAACGTAAGAAAATAAGAGAACATTGAATTAGCAGTTCAGTTTAAATATAAAACATACGATCTCACATAGGCTGATTAATATTGGGTTACCTCACTATAATGATCTCTCTATAATAATATTTTTCTCTAAACAAGCCAAGCCATATCGAAGCCCAAAGTAATCAATAATGTTTAGGGTTTCAGTTTCCATCCACTATATATTTGTAAGCAACGTGAATTAATTTCAACTCATGATTTTAGGCGGTGTGTCGCATAAGTCTAGTACCAATTAATGATTAATTTTAAGTAGCTAGTTATCCCAAACTTACTCATTCCTCTATGAAATAAAAAATAAATAAATTGAACAAATTTCTTTTATAAATTATTTATTTTTCTAACTTTTTGATTAAATAAATTAGATAAGTGTTCACTCAACGTCTTATTTGCTAATTAAATACACTATCGTAAGAAAATATAAGAGAACATTAAATTAGGCAATTAGCAGTTGAGTTTAAAGATAAAACATACTCCCTCTGTTTCATATTACATATTATTTTAGGCTAAATATTTTGTTACAAAATAAGTGTCATTTTGTATTTTTAAGGTAGATGTTTGATAAATTTTTTAATTTTATCCCTACTAATTTAATGTATTGACCAATAGAAAAAATAAATAATATATTGATAAAGGGTAAAATAGAAAATTTATTGATTTTCTTAATCTACATGATATGTGAAAAATCTTAAAATGACACTTAATATGAAACAGGTGATATGAACTATAATAATCCTTTTCTCTATAATAATCCTTTTCACTAGACAAGCCAAGCGATAATAGTTGAAGTATTTTTGGAAGGCCCATTTACAATATTAAAGGCCCAAAGAAATCACTTCAACATTTTAGGGTTTCAGTTCTCACTATATATTTGTAAGCGGCGGGTGGCTAGGGTTTCCCGTTTCCTGCCTTCACCCCTCCCAGGTACGTTCGTCGTCTCTCTCCCCCTTCTTAACAGTGAGCTCCAAATCTTCTTACATTTCGTTTCTTGATTTGTTAAACTGAGTTTGGTTTTCTGGGTTTTTTACAGATTTCGAGTCTGAACAAGAATCACTCTAAGCCATGTCTCCGGCTAAAGGTACGATCTTTTTTTCCATTTATAACCAGATTCCGTATTGAACCATTACTTTGAACAAATTAGATTTGAATCTTTTACTAGACTTCAGCTTAGCTTCACCTTAGTTAAGATTTTTGGAGTAATCATGAATCGAATTGAATTTGGGGTTGTAGATGTTCTTTTTGGAGTTTCCATGTATAGAAGTGAATATGATATGTAGATGAATTCATTTGGTCTTGATGTTGAAGCAAATGTAGTTGTGTTGGTTGCTTAATCTCTGTGTTGTGTTGTAATGCAGTTGATACTACGAAGAAGGCCGATCCCAAGGCCAAGGCATTGAAGGCGGCAAAGGCTGTGAAGTCTGGTCAAACCTTCAAGAAGAAGGATAAGAAGATTAGGACTAAGGTCACCTTCCACAGGCCAAAGACTCTTACCTTGCCCAGAAACCCTAAGTACGACAGAATCAGTGCTACCCCAAGGAACAAGTTGGATCATTACCAAATCCTTAAGTACCCACTCACCACTGAGTCTGCGATGAAGAAGATTGAAGACAACAACACTCTTGTCTTCATTGTTGACATTCGTGCTGACAAAAAGAAGATTAAGGATGCTGTTAAGAAGATGTATGACATCCAGACTAAGAAGGTCAACACCCTCATCAGGTATAACTTCAATGAGAGTTTTCTTTAAAGCTTTGTTGTATATATTGTGAGTTTGATTGTGTGTAATGTATTTTGACACAATGTGTTATGTTTGTTTGCTGCAAGGCCTGATGGAACCAAGAAGGCTTACGTGAGGCTTACACCCGACTATGACGCTTTGGATGTTGCTAACAAAATAGGCATCATCTAAGTTTGATCTATCTCTGCAATTATCAAATCAGACTTGTGGTTTTTGTCTCTTGTAGTCTCAGTTTTGCTTTAAGATATTATTACCATCATATGGTATTTGTAGTATTTGGAGCAAAAACGTTTTACAATACATTCATGTTGCAGTTTAATTTTGAATTCAAGTTCTATGTTTTTCGCTGATGACTAATCTCATCATTAAACTCTCACAAAACGCCTAAAATGTCAACTTACTAATGTAGACTTGTCATCTTAGCAGATGATTTTTAAAATTCATCTGCACCACATGTATGTTTGGATCTTTCATTATCCATTTATCCACGGTAATGAATGGAGAACTCAGAAAAATGACGAAAATTAGAAATTACTTATCCACACAGAACAGGAAGGCAATGTTCATTGATCATCTACAGTCTTGTGAATTGTAGCCATTATGGCAGTCTCTTCACTCTCAATCTGCTATGGTGTCTCACCAACGATTCCCCACAAGGTTTAGTAACACTGCTCTGTTTCCACTTTATCTCAATTTCTGAAAAATTCAAACCATTATTGTTGATTGATTTATGTATACATTGATTCATTTTCTTACCAGACAGAGATTCTCTGTTCAAATCCATCACTCAAAGCTTGTTGCTTACTTTCATCTGGCGACAAGCTTGACTCCTCAGAGAATAGTAAGAAACCAAAATTTTCTTCTAATATCACATAGGCTTGTGTGGATTGGTTTGTATTAACACTTCAATAGATTACCAAAATGGAAGAGTAAACACCTGGAAGAGAAGGCAAGCTCTTGTTGGAGTAGGAACCTTAGTAGCAACTTCAATTCCAGCAAGTTTGCTTCTTGCTGAAGGTAATCTGCAAAAATGACTTCTTTCTTTTGTCTCTCCTCTTCATTCTTTTGGGACCAAACACATAACTTTGTTGCGTCATATGATGTTTTGCAGAGATACCAAAAAGCTACTCGGCTTTTGTGGATAGAGAAGACGGTTATTCTTATTATTACCCATCAGACTGGAGGGTGGGTAAGCTATGGCTTTGTTTCCTTTGTTGTTGTAAGGATATATAAAACTTAAATGAATAAGCTTTGACATGATCTTGTTCCACGCAAACTATATAGGAATTTGACTTCAGGGCGCATGATTCAGCCTTCAAAGATAGATACTTGCAACTGCAGAATGTTCGGGTCAGGTTCATACCAACAGAGAAAAACGACATCCGTGAAATAGGTTCTATGGAAGAGGTATGTATTGCACATCTTACTCCCTCTCTTCTCTATATGTAAATTTGAGAATTCGCATTGGTTCATCATTCTTATATGTTCATCAGGTGGTTTATGATCTAGTAAAGCATAAGTATGCAGCACCAAACCAAGTAGCTACCATCTACGATATGAAAGAGGTCAGATAGTTAACATCTTATAGAATCATCGAAGTTTTGAGAGATTGGATCCTTATAAACAAATAAAAGATGAAATTGCAGAGGGTGGAGGATGGAAGGAACTACTACACGTTTGAGTATGGACTAAGAACTCCCATCTATGCAACCACTTCCTTTGCAACAGTGGCGGTTGGAAACAGTAAGCATAGATTATAATTAAAATCATAAATGGGAAAAGAAAGTGAGGGATTGAACGTGTTTGGTTGATATGATGTTTGCAGACAGATACTACACACTCATAGTTGGAGCAAACGAGAGGAGGTGGAGGAAAGTGAAAAAGCAGCTTCAAGTTGTAGCTGACTCTTTGAAGATCCTTGAGATTTGACAAACAGAAGAAACATCTTATGTTTACTCCTATCTATCTTTCTCTCTCTGTGGTAACAAAATTGTATGTAGATAACAATATGGATACTCATATTCTCTGCAACTCCAACGATGTTTTTGGTATTTTTGTCTTGTGAGTTGTGAGTTAGATTCTGAGTAGGTTCAATAATTCAATCAAACTGGCAAATAAAATGGATATGATGTATTTACAAAAACAGACACATTTGTTCTCTTTCTTCCCTAACCATTACACATTTCTCCACCTAAATCACTCACAACAGCAACAAAAAAAAACAAACCTCAGCAAATAAATTACCTCTAATCGTCAGTTTCAATAAACAAATCGATATACCTTAGAGACCAAGCAATGAATAAATACACAGTCCTACTCCTTCATTGCTTAGTCTCCTGAAAGAATAAGGGAATCTAAACGTCTACAAGCTCCTAGTTTGCTTACAGAATCTAACCGTGGTTGTACAACTTCTGCTCATTTGGTCTCATCCCGGACTACAAGCCTTTGATCAGACGCAAGTTATGTCCTGTAACCGCATCCAATAACATTATCGCGTCATGGTTGGTATGTGACTCAACTAATCTCGATTAGGGAGACAGAAGTCCAATCTCTCTAGATCAGTTGATGCCGCCGTAGATTCTTGCCAAAATGTGGTTGCATTAAACGGACATACAATCCGTTCTTTGTCGCTAAAGTATCATGTGTACCTTCCTCTACTATTTTGCCTCCATTGAGAACCACAATGTTATCCACATGTCTCATCATCGCTACTCTATGCGCTATCAGAATTGTTGTTTTGTTCCCCATTATCAGAGTATCAAGAGCTTCTTGCACAACACGGCTCGACTCAGATTCAATAGATGAACTTGCTTCGTCAATCAACAGTATAGGAGCATTCTTCAGCACTACCCGAGCTATAGCGATTCTCTGTTTTTGTCCTTGGGTAAGTTCAACACCTCTCATCCCGATATGTGTGTCGTAACCGTGAGGCAAGCTGCTGATAAAATGGTGGGCATTTGCAATTCTTGCTGCTTCCTTCATCTCAGCTTCACTCGCGTTATGCCTCGCATATATAATGTTTTCTCTGATCGTCGTGGAAAAGATTATGGGTTCCTGTTGAATCAGACCCATATGGCTTCTTAACCATCTCAAATTATATAACTTCAAGTCTCGCCCATCTAACATGACCTGACCAGCAACTGGGTCATAGTATCTCTCGATCAATGATATTATTGTGCTCTTTCCAGACCCAGAAACACCAACCACAGCTATAGTTTGTCCCCCATTGACTTTGAGACTGAAGTTGCTTAGTACTAATACTTCTGGGCGGGTTGGGTAGCAGAAGTCGATGTTTTTCAATTCAATGCTTCCATAGACATTAGGCGGACTAAGAGCTGAGGTATCATCAGGTTCGATTGTAGGAACTCGATCTATGATTTCAAAAACTGAAGCGAGAGATCTACGGCGCTTGAGAATGTAAGGTGCTAACCCGAATGGCTCAACAAGGGCAAATGTAGCAAAAGAGAAAACCATGTACTCGGTTAGAGCTGTAGATAACTTCATATATCTGCGGTCTACTGATAACGCGGTGTACCACAGGAGGAGTGCATTACAGGCGAAGAGAAGAAACTGTGAGAAGCCAAACGCAAAGCCAATAGCCATCCCGTGGAAAAAGCTCTTCCTGAGTATACGCTGGAGTTGCAGTCTGTAGAGTTCCATCACCTTGTTACCGGCACAGAAAGCAACAACAGTATATATGTTTCTGACAGCATCCTCAAGAACTAAAGACGCCTTTCGATGCATCTCCTGGATGCCCTTTGAGAATCCACCAAGCCAAAGTTTCTGAAATTTTTATTTTGAGGGTTATTAGAAACCAGCACTTGCAGAACAGACAAAGGTCTTCCAAGCTAAGTTAGTGCATGACGATGAGATGACCAAATGACGTAAATAGGAAAATTCACATCTTAAATCGCTACTTGAAGTGGAAACCTATTGCAAAAATTAGATACACATTTTGACAGAGGGAAGCATGCAACTACTAAACCGGAATTGGGACAAAAAGACATAAGAAAACAACTTCAAACGGTCATCTAGACAGTAACATAAGGCTTGTTGGGGAACACTCAAGAAAAGAAACAAACCTGGGCAATGGCAGAAAGAGTAAGTACTGGCAAAGTCGCCAATGCAACAAGGGCCAGGCGCCAACCGAGCAGCAATCCAATAAGAATGGCAACAATAACAGCAAAACTATCCTGAATAAATATTGAAAGCCTGTTGCTGAAGGCGGCTCGGACAAAAGTGGCATCATTTGCTAGGCGCATGGATAATGTATCTGGACTGTTGTCTTCTTCGTCATACCATCCAACTTCATTACGCAGCATCGCTGTCACATCAGAGAAAATTAATGAAACCAAGCAAGTGAAAGTAGTAATGCGTAGTGAAGTGAGTTAAACACTCGAAAAAAGTATTGTAGTACCTGAGAACATCATCCGCCGCACTCTCTCAGTCATTTTCTCCCCCATAATACCGAAGTAGAAATGCTGCAAGAAATTGGCAACAACTGTCACTATTCCCATGCAGGCAATGATCAAGCACCACTTGTTAACCTCCTCACGCAGGTGGCTTCCCGTGCTCTCATAGTATGTCGTCACTACTAATGCAATTACATAAGCTAGAAGAGGATTGAATGAACCAAAGATGGCAGCACCAATACTTCCTAATACAGCATATAGCCACTCTGGAAAACTAAGCTGTGCCAACCTCCAAAATGAAGGTGACTCCTTGTGTTGACCGTCCTTGGCCACCTTATAATTTGCTGAAGTGTCATCCGAATGACCAAGAGGGCGGCTAAAAGTCTGTGAATGGGAGCGCTCGTTTTGGGGATCTGATATCAAAAGTGGTGATATAGGGGACTCAGGATCTGAACCATTTGATTTCTGACGTTGTGGACCCTGAACATCAATTTTTGGTAGTTCCGGTAACCGCATCTCGAAACTATCTTGTCTTTTGATGGTTGGTTCCTTATCACCAACATCCAACGAAGAGCCATTTTCTCCCATTTTCTCTGGTGTAGGGCTATGATCATTGGGTGATTCTTCACTATTAAAGCACAGTTCCTGGGAACGGAAAACATTATGACCTCTCTGAAGAGATGGAGACTTGGCCATTTTAGGCGATGATGGTTCTTGGGGGCCAAGGCCAGCTGAGGAATCCCTCTCCACCTGGAACGCAGCAGAATCTTTGTAGTTCCTAACTGGCATCCTGCAAGTCAAAAGAGTTCCACAAACAAGTATAATCATCAGAGTTCACCCCTACACAGATCATTACAAGTCAAAAGCAGCCAGACAAATATATCTACCACATGACTTTCACTACACATCAGAATTGACAAGTTGTTAGATATGGTCTTGGCTGGAGAATCCTACCGTCTGGGTAGCTTTGTTGCTTCCTCACACTTCAGAAGCTCAGCATACAAATTACCAAGGTTGATTAATTCATCATGTGTACCCATTTCAAGTAGCTGACCCTCCTCCATTACAGCAATATAGTCGGCATTTCTTATCAGACTTAGTCGTCGGGCTATTATTATGGTCGACCGTCCTAACATTAGAAGATCAAGAGCTTCTTGGACAACTCTTTCAGCTTCAAAGTCTAGTCCTCCAGTGACCTCATCAAGCAAAAGAATTGTTGGATCTAAGAGTACAGCTCTAGCAATCGATAGCTTTATTTTTTGCTCCTCCGTCAACGTTAAACCAGTCTTCCCAACCTAAAAGACAAACAAGTCATTTTCAAATTTTAAAATGCTAACAGAAGCACCAAAAATACTCATACTACAAATTTTTCAGTGGATAGTTACCTGAGTTTCATATCCTTTTTCAAGTGAGCTGATAAATGTGTGTGCATGAGCTTTTTTAGCTGCTTCCTCTATCTGATCCGGAGTAGCATCTCGGCCATATGCAATATTCTCTCTTATGCTTAGACTAAGCAAGGCAGGTTCCTGTGTCACCAGGCCTATCTGGCTTCTCAGCCACTCTAATTTTAAATTTTTAATATTTTCCCCATCAAGTAGAACTTCTCCTGTATAAGAGAAACCCACAAATCTAATTAGTTAATAATGGTCTCCGTCGCAGGTGAGTATCCAAAGGAATGATTATTACAAAAAAACTGATATATCTTAAATCACACATCATAGTACCTAGTGTAGGATCATAAAACCGTTCCATGAGAGGAATGATACTGCTTTTTCCAGAACCATTTCTACCAACAAGTGCAACAGCTTTTTTAGCCGGCACAGTGAGGTAAAATCCACTCAAGATTGGAATTTCAGGTCGTGACAAATAGCTGAAATATACATTCCGAAACTCGATATTTCCTTGAACAGCAGACAGAATAGTTCCCTCTTGATTAGTCCCCGAGGATGAACGACTTATCATCTCAAAAAGCCTATACGCGGCAATTCTTCCCTGATCAAATGAATAGAAGTTTGTAGCTGCTTGATTCAAACCCCTGCACAGCACAGTATGAATACAATTAGCAAAAAAAATGTGTATACAGACACTGGTGAAAAGAAAAGAAGATAAAAGCAGTAAAAGTAGAAAATCTGAAGCTTACAGCCCACTTAATATAACAGCAAAAAGGGCTGTTATGATTTCTCCACCGTTTGCTCTATGGTGAATAACAAAAAACCGACCAATCCAAAGTTGCATAGCACATGAACATATAGCAAGCCCATAAGTAAATCCAAGTCCGAGTCCTTGCACAAGACTAATCAATATACCATATCTCAGAGTTGCTTGGAGAGAAGTTGCATAAGAGTATTTTGCAAGAGTTTCATTCGTAAAAGCAGACAAAGTCCTAACGTAAGAGACCGCCTGCACATAAAGAATAAACTCTTTTAAGCGTTTAAAAATATTTCAGATGTGTTCTGACACGGTAAACTAACCAGAAAGAAAAAACTCATAATATGGACCAGTAGGGGATGTGTTTCAGAAGAACTTGTACTCATAAAACAGACTAGCAGGTGTGTAATTACCATGCATCCAATATGCAAAGTTCAAGTTACGGATGCTAAGAATTATTACATTAAACCAAGATAAGTAACAAAAAAAAGTCCGACCTGTCCAAATACATTCTAACCTAATCTGAACTTCACACAAGTTTTGATTATAAATAAGAGAACAGTAAAAGATATCAAACTTTGCACAGCGAAATTCAACTTTGATGCTTACAAGTCACAGAAGTCTCTGTTACAACTCCAATGCTTAAACATCATTGTCATTATCGGAAACATGTCATTTAATGCTTGCAACATAATTCATCAATCAAATTGCAATATTTTGTAAAGATAAACCTACAAATGTGAATACCTGTTCAGCAATGCTGGCTGCTTCAGCATATGCATCTTGAATATTTTCAGCAAGTCTGTGGAGAAATATATTAGATATGCCTCCAGCGGCAACAATGAAAGGACCGGTTGCTAACGTAATGAGCGCAATTTCCCAGCAGTTAACAAAACCAATAATAAGACCACTGATAAATGTTGCCATGTTATGAATGTAATTCCCAACCTGCAATATCCATGATCAAAAAGATTAAGGAAATGGCAGAAGATGAATCATTCCTTGCAAAAATAAAGAAATGCAACTCGCAAATTTGAAAAAAAACCGGATTTTGAAGGTTAAACATACTTTTTCGCTTAGAGCCGACTGAATGAGTAGGACATCACTCAGCACTTGGCTCACTATATCCCCGTTATTCCCATATGTATCGAAGAAACTCATATCCTGATTTAGTAGTACTTGTACATACTTTGACCTGATCACAGCAGTCTGCCTCTCTCCAGTCAGTATCCAGCAAGAGACCTCTATAAAAAAAGGACACTTAATTATGGTGGCGAATAGTAGCATCATTGCAGTGGAGGAAAGAAGGACACAACTATATTATCTAAGGATTTCAGCAAAGGTGAACTTACCAATCCAACCAGATATGAAAACACCTCCAGCGATGTATACAATAGTCAGCGAAAGCTGCACAAAAGGTATCAGTAACTTAGACGGGCACATTATTTCAGGATTGGTGCCAGTGTTTCATGAATCCAGATAAACTAGCTTGTAAACAGATAAACCTCGAATAAAAAACAGGCATCCAGAAGACCATACATAGAAATCCCTAGAGGTGAGAAAAACGAAAGCATAGACTTGGAAAAAGGGCTGTCTTCTTTTGAGCATGAATTTGAGTACAAGAAGAGGTTTTCAAAATAGGCTTCCCAGCTAAGTCAAGAACAGCTGGCTTCCAGGTTGATATTCAATTTAGAAGCAGCAAGTACATGAAAACCAGTATACTTTCTAGTCCTATAAATAATAGCACAAGCAACTCATGCAACAGAGAATCCGCTATCAAGCCAATATGCATATTCACAAAGTTACAATCACAGTTTTCCACAACCTCAAAGAGAAGCTAAATCATGAATCTTTCAGGATAAATCATACCAATGCTAAAGATACTACATGTAAAAGAAAACAAGTCATAGCTCGATTAATTAGTCCACTTCTTGACCTAATACATTTATGACCACGGAGTGGCACAACCTTAATGGAGATAACATCCCTGCTATGTTAACCTCTCTACCAGATGTTCAAGAACCTCCTCACAAGTCAGTAACTTAACCCTAATGTGTCAAACCACTAAAATTACAATCCCGCTCGGAAGGAGAAAGTAAAGTTCCAAAATTTCGTTCAGTTACATATCCCAAAACTAAATACTAAAACTTCATAAGCTTCCAACAAGGCAGGCTAATTACAAAGCACAGTAACCTCCAATTCCCATATCCCCAAAACTCACTTAGCTACCAAAATTAGGAATTTTTGTAAAAACCCCCACAAAAGGCGTATAGACACGTACCTCGAAAAGGCGATTGAACTGATCATCACTAATCCGGTGATCAGATTCACTGGGGAGAGCAAGGACGTGAACAATTTTGGCAAAGTAATGCAAGTAAACAATAAGCGCAGTACCATGAGCAGCAGCAGCAAGGGATCCAAAAACCATAAGAACCCAATCAAAACGATCAGCACAAGCAAAGAGCTGAGAGAAAGGAACAGCAGCAGGAGGAGGCTCCATCTCTTCAGGCTCCTCCATATCTTCCTCATCCTCTGCTTGCGTCGCCATACCCGTACCACCGTTCTCAGCACCAGGATCGAGGTAAGGAGAAGGAGACTCAGGAGGCTCGGAAACCTCAGAGACAGGAGTTAACGGTTGTATATGCGGCGGAGACCAACCGAACAAACCTCTAGAAATCATCATCTTAAACGACGGCGGAGGGGTGAGGAGGAATTGAATAACACCTCCGTCTCCTGGATTAAGCAAACCCTAATAAGTTTTTAGGTTTGATTTTGAAAATTTTGGTCACCGGATCTGCTTTAAAGCTAAAAGCTTTTTTACAAGGTTGGAAAAGTCTTGGAATCGCCGATGAAATCGTTTCCGGTGATATTATATTTTTTTTAATTTTTTTTCGTCTTTGTTTTTACTTATTTGTTTTTGAAAAAAAAAAATGTATTTGTTGTATTTTTTTGGGTTTTCGTGAATGAAGAAGAAGAAAAAAAAAAGTGAATGACAGACAAGTCTTTTATGTATGTGTGTGTCACCTGATGTTACACAAAATTATATTTTTTTAAAAACATTCTATATTCAACTAATTAAAACAAAAAGTATATAGTATATACTATACACCAGAGAGGATTGCTAACGGTCAACTACGGCGACGAGTTTTGAGTATTAGTTTGTTTTAATTTTAAATTAATTATTCTCTGCTTAATAGTACTTTTTAATTAATATAAAATAAAGAACTATGGTTTAATTATTACTAAAATTTGTAATTTAGCATATGAAAAATAATTGTTATAGATATATATATATATATATATAGTAAGTAAGGTAGACAGGACTTTTTTTTTTTTTTTTTTGACGATCAAACCCCATATATTAAGTTATCGGAGATGACTCTGTTCGAGAGAGAGCCAACAGAAACTTAAAAAACTAAAGAAGGAAGAGTCACAGATCAAACTGTCAACTCTCAAGTTATGCTCAAATATGAGTGAGACGTTCTTCTTTATATACTGGACCAGATCGCACCAGCTGCAATATATCCCCCAACATTTACCAACGTCTTTGTCGTGTCCACTGTATGTACATATACTGAATTGTCGAGTTAATTGACGTTACTGAATTGTTCTTTCAATTTTTGATTTGTCTTTTAAAAAAAAGTTACATTATTCGTGCTCCAACTAAACCATATATAAAAAAAAAATCACGAGATCTTCGTTTGATGATACTTCTCTTTCTTGTATACGTCAAAAGGTTAAAATAATAGCAAGACTAAAACCTCCTTATGTAACAGTTAGGAAATTACAAATGAAATACCCAGAAATAGTAGTAGATTGATTTAAGTAAATAAAGACTTGAGAAATGTGCGTGTTGTTGGTTGGTGTGCCGTGAAGAATGAGACAACAGCTAAGCTGTGATCTGTGTTAACGTTAGAAGAAGAAAGTGCGGGTGATGAAAGAGAAGAGTGCAACTACAAGTGAGATTAGCATTACCCCAGTGGAGGGGGCAGGTCAGGGGTATCATTGAGGCAGCATGGGAGCTTCTTCTTTTTTTCTCTGCTGCCAGTTCATTTGATCTGTTCCCCTTTTTTGCTAATTTTTCTCACTTTACCAAAACTGCTAACATATCTTTATCTTATTATATAGTTTTTGGTTGTAACTGGACCTTTATAATTGAGAGATTATGCGTTTTTAAAAACATGTTGAATTTGTTGACAAATTTTAATGAAACAGTCTCTATTTTTGAAAACACACAATTTCGTTGTTCTTTCTAATTATAGTTGTTACATTGTAGCTGGCAAGTCAAGTATAATTGTTTATCTAATAATATGGTTAGTCCGTTGATTTTTCTAACTATCGTTTTGCAGTACACGCAATGGGTACTATTGTGTTGTTATACATCCATTCTTCAGCATGTTTTATAAAAACATTGGACACTTAATTGAATATCTTTGTTTAGAGTGTCCTTTAAAAGTTTTATACCATCAGGCCTGTCTGAGCCATTTGGGGTTGGTGTGAGCAACTGTCCAAAATATGTTTGGCCACGAGATTGTTTTTTTTTTTGTTAGAGTCATCGTTTTGTCCACGTTAATTACATATGTGTCATCATCTCATTCGTTTAAGGGTTATTTTTTTCTTTTTTTGTTTGGTATAGGCAATTCTCGTTCTGATCTCAAAAATATAAAATAGAAATGGAATGAAACATGATATTTCATTAAGCTTTGTTTCAGCATCGTTCACTCCGTTGCTATATCTCCGTCTAGTGAGTCGACTTATCTATTTTGCAGCTTTGAAGCACCTTTTTTTTTTTGTCTAAAAGGTTTTTGAAAGAAGCTCATATTTTTTTGTAAATCTTTCATCAGAAAAAGGAAGCACTTTTTAATTTCGTTGTTAAGTCCAATGTTCAAACTTAATGATGTTATCGAAATGGTTTAGTTGGTTTAGCGTTAATTAATCGATTTAAAATGACTTGTTATGCACGCTTTTCTTTAGTTGACAAATGAAGTTTCCAATTTCCAAACATGCTTTTGTTGAACGGGTCCAAGAAAAAGAAAAAAAGAATACACGTACATGGTTTTAAAACGAAATTTCACCTAAACTAAATATTTGGGGATTATAGGTTAAAATTGCAAGTGTACGAGAATCAACTATCCATTAATCTAATACTACTATTTATAGACTTACTAGAATTTGTACCCGCGCACGCGCGGAATTTTAATTTTAAATATTTCTTATCAATAGAAATTCTTAAGCTCAAATATAATCTTTCCAACTTTTGAGTATAAATTTATATAAATACTAAACTTACTTTACTCAGTGATATACAACATATATATTTTTGACAATTTGTTAGAAATACTCTTTTTGGCATATCCATTTTCAAAAATGTCCATTATTTTATACATTTTCATTTTTGCCCTTTTTTACACAATTACACCATGTTAAATTAATTTTTAGATTTTTTTTTTTAGGTTTGGGTTCCCAATTTACATTTAGGGTATAGTTTTTAAGGGATAGGGTTTATAGTATTTGGGGTTTAGGATTTATAATTTTGTCATTTTATATATTGAAAAGGGGTATTTTTGAAAATAGACATCATCAAATGGTATTTTTGAAAAGTGACATAGAAAAGAGGTATTTTTGAAAACCCCCTATATTTTTTAAGATAATATTTCTTTGTTATATTTATTTGCGATTTTACGTGGGATTTTAGTTAAAATTTATATCAGTAAGAATCATTAAATATGAATATAATTTGAAGATTAAAAGATAAATATCTATAAGTGCCGTACTTATTTTACTAATCTATATATAACATATATTGTCTACTGTCGCAATAATATTGTTGACAATCTTGTGACCTTTTATCTTTAAAAGAATTCATTCCATATTCGTATCTCATGAAAACATAATTTTAAAAGTTCTAACGTCAATGACGATCGTTGACCTAATTATAGAGACCATTTCAACATATCGATATCCTACATTAAATGCGAATATACAAAGTTTCAGAAACAATTTTAGTGTTATGTCGCTACAATGAGGTTGTCCAAATGCATCATCTGCCATAATAGAATTTCCGACTAAGTCAAGAATGCTTAAATGATGAAATGTTTAAACCCCATAATGAATATCTATTCACTAATCCAAGTTACATATTTTCTAAAATCTCATATGTTATTTACAGATGTTAATTTTGTGATGCAACCCCAGCTTCCTCTTCTAAAAAAAACATAGTGTACTTTAAATATGTTGTTTTTGCCAATGTTTTGGGTTAAAAGCATTTGATAATATATATATATATATATATATATATATATATGTTATATTTGTTATATATGTTTTGTATCATGTTATAAAATTGTAGCTCCAGTTGATAATATACGTTATGAGATATGCTACACAAATCACATGCCACTTTTTGTAACGCCTTACATATCATTTTTTCTATATTTCCTGACCATTGATTTTGTTTTTTTAGATAGATTATCTTTTCAAAATTCTTTTTCATATGTTTCCCAAAAAAAAGTGTGCCTCTTACAATGTCTTTGTTTTAGATCAAAACTTTTAATTTAAGTTAAGTTAAGTAATTAATATTTTCTATCTTATAAGTAAAATTTAATAATAAATCTGTATGGTATATGTTTCTTAGAAACTAATGTTTCACTTCAATTTTATTTACATGTTTAGATTTTTTTTTTTTTTTGTCAACCATTGGGCCACAACTGGCCAGCCTATTAGCCAAATTCCTACATTCGTAGGAACCGGGACTCGATCCCGGGTGTGATGGTGCCTTCTGCAAATGGACTTACCTCCTGCACATGGTTAGATTTTTATAAATACAATTACATAACTTGTTTTTTTACTCCACCATGCATTAAATTCTTACTTACATTCTAAAACTCATTAACCCATTCTAAATTTTGGAATATAATCATTTTTGGTTATAATTTTAATAATAACATTATTACTAAAACAAATTTATAGTTTTATTTTTAATATTTTAAAATTTTCATTTATTTTACTTAATTCATTTTTAGATAATTATTAATTTTATTATTTACTAAAATATTATATTATTATTTAAACTATTTTAAATTTAATTAATTTTAGTTAATTCATTTTTTATTTATTTTTTTACTATTATTAATTATAAATAGTAAATATGCAATGAATGAATATTAAAAATAATATTTTTTATGCAAAAAAATGATTAGGTGGAAGCTGATGTGGAGAAAGGAGAAGTGAGCAAAGTTAACTTTATATATATAGATTACCTTATTATTTTCGCTGGGAACATTTTCGTCTCCTTTTTTTAGGTGCCTACAATTATTTACCGATGTTCCCAGCGAGTCCTCCGAAATCAGTTCCCTCTTCCACCAAGCCAAAAAAGCTTAAAGGTGGGGTCTAGTTATTACACATGTCATCATGCCATGCCAAAAATAATTCATGCCATGCAAAAAACATATCATCCTGTGTAGTTATTATACATTACACATGTTATTATACATGTCATCATGTCATGCCAAAAAAAATCCGGCACTGTTTGACTTTGAAGATTCCACTTTATTTAGTAGATGTAAAGCTGAAGTCTTTTTCTACACCAATAGTCAAGGCCCAAAAGTGGCCCAGAAAAGACATCAAGTACAAATAAAAGTTTTTAAGCTTCCCTCAAACCTTAATATGTACCATTCTTCTTTTTGGATAGATAAACCCGCCGCCGCCGTTAACTTTTTCAGTTTTTTCAATCCGTCAACCCAATATGATTAGTAAATAAATTTGGCATTTTTTTCTATGAATCACATCAATAAGTAATGATGTGAATTAATTTTAGTTAATTTATTTTTTATTTATTTTTATTATTAATAATAAATAATAAATATGCAATGAATGAATATTTAAAATAATATTTTTTACGCAAAAAAAAAATGATTAGGTGGAAGCTAATGTGGAGGAAGGAGAAGTGAGCAAAGTTAACTTTATATATGTAGATTACCCTATTATTTTCGCTGGGAACATTTTCGTCTTCTTTTTTTAGGTGCCTACAATTATTTACCGGTGTTCACAGCGAGTCCTCCGAAATCAGTTCCCTCTTCCACCAAACCAAAAAAGCTTAAAGGTGGGGTCTAGTTATTACATATGTCATCATGCCATGCCAAAAGCAAATCGTGCCATGCCAAAAACATGTCATCCTGTTTAGTTATTACACATCACACATATTATACATGTCATCATGCCATGCC